>NC_064569.1:77694607-78310024 GCF_937001465.1 Orcinus orca | reverse complement strand
TCTGTTAGTTCCCCCACCAAAAGATTACTAATCTAATCTAAAACTTGCCTAATACTGCACTTGCTCACTGGTTTTTGCTCACTATTTCTAGTTTTTGTTTCCTTGCCTGAGTTAAAATGGCTAAGAATCACCACATTGGCTGTGCATGACCATATCCTCAATTTCTTGTGATGAGACGAAGGGCCAGGAAGAGAAACCTGATTACTCCAGGGATATAGTCACATCATGACACCCTACCTCAACCCTATTAGGAAACCAGAGAAGCAAGATAGTAATCAAAACCTCTTTAGCTCCACCTTTCTCCCAATGAGACCCTAAATACCAGCATGTACAGCCCATGGCACAGAAGTAGATATTAAACTTGACAAGCAAAATGAACAACTCAGAAAAGCACTGGAGGCCTGATCTTTTCAACACTTAACTTTCTTAGACATCTCTTGATGAATGCTGAGGCATCCATTCCTTAGTCAGCCAGTGATACTTACTGTGTGCCAAGAAATGTGCTAGATGCCAGGCGCACACCACAGCAAACAAGATGGCCTCTTGAGGGCCCACAGTTTAGTGGGGAGATTGCGAGATGAATACAAAGTGGCAAGCGCTAGATGCAACGAGAGCAAAAGAACCACAACTAACTTGGGGTAAGCCATGTTGGGGGGCGGGGGCAGACGTGGGATGCAGGGTGAATGAGACAGACCAGGCTAGAATCAGGTCAAGAGGGGGTTTGTACTTTATCCAGTTTCGCTTCATCCTGTCCCTAGGATCCCTCCTATACTACATTCACATATTCAAACAGTGACATCTTGGTCACTGAGTAATTACTTGGTCACCAAGTAATCTTGGAGAGTAATCCTCTCCAAGAGGAAATACTGATTTCCACACAATAGCAAGTGATGCTACTGCAGGATTCTAGTGTGGGAATGACTAATGAATGTGCTTACCTAGTACAGGGAGTTTTACAAGATAAAACAGCGGAGGCTTAATTCATTTTTAACCAAATGACCTGGAAGCTTTTTTTTTTTTTTGGAACAAGAACTTGATTCTGATTCATAGAATTATGCAGGTAACTTTTCTATTACAGTTTGGAGAAGCTGTTCACTATTTTTCAATTTATTTTGTGATGTCACTATGTTGACTAATAGATTAGTATTTATTTATATATTTTTATTTGTATGTATTAGTATTAGTCTTTTATGAGATTTTATAAAATACAATTAAAAATTTTTTTTCCTTAATAAGTTTCCAGTTTTCATAGTCAGTGAAAATATCCAAAACACTTCAAGAACTAACTGTTCTATTTATGGGTATCTGACGTGAGAACTCCACCTCAGTGAAAATACGTGCCTCTGAAGACAGCCTTTTGCAGCCACGTGAACATGAATTCCTTTTGGAAACTTAAACAGTGAGCTCTGCCCTACATTTAGTGAAAATATTACCTTGCAGGATTTACTGGGGAAACACATCCCTTAGAAATTCCACATTTAAAAGTTCGTTTCCAAATGCTCACCTGGAACAGCGTGTTTGGCCCTTGCAGCCGGGCAGGACTCAGTGGAGCAACTGGACTAAGGCTGCTCCAGAAATGTATGCTGGACAGCAGTGGGCTCGGGGTCAGAAGCAATCCATTTGGTGTCTGGGAAAGAAGCACACACACAGTTTTTGATACAGGTATCACCTGACTCCAGCTGTGGTCAGTAGTGTGGCCAGGGGCATTAGCCACAAACCAAGAAACAAGCTTCACCATTTTAGGAAAATCTGACAACTTTGTTATTTCTGCAGGGCTGTGCAGCTTAATTTATTTCAATGCTAACTGTATGAGCAATTTTATAAAGGAAGAAAGTATGGAAACGTTACCTTCCTTAAGCATTCTAGTAGAAAACTCAAGTTCCTAGCAACTTTTGTCCAGGTGCTCTTCAATCTGCTCCTCCTCACGCATTAAACAAGATTTATTGTACAAGTAAATGGGATCCCATGAAAGGGGATTTATCTATATTTTATTTTTTCTTATCTATATTTTCTTATTTTTCTACAGTGGACATCCATTCCTTTGGCTACACACACACACACACATTTTTTAAAGGGCCTCCCAAGCTTCACTTTCCCTATCAACAGCCCTTTAATACTTCAGGATCTGCTGCTAAAATACCCTGTAGCAGCTTCATCAAAAGCTCTGAACTGGGTTTTCCAGATTTCACTCCGGATATGGGGTTCATGAGAATTCATCTCCCTGGCAATGGTTTGGAGGGGGGAAAAAACAAATCCTTTCTTGTCAGATTGGGTATAAAGCCAGAACTCTGGGCTTCCTGGGAGAGTGCCAAGGATTGCATTTGCTTGCATACACGCAGCAGGAGTCCTGGCCTGCAAGCCAGCCAGAGTGCAGAAGAAACAACACTTACCGCCCCAGCTGGCAAGTCTGCATAGCTTTTATTCTCAGCGGAGCCAAGCGCCCTGGCCAGGGTGGTTTTGTACCTTAGCTGACTAGGAGGGGCCCCTCGGTGGTTCTGTGATGTCGGTAAGGTGCTCTGTGTAGGAAGAACGACAGCAAGGGCGCCAGCATTTCAGATTGCATCATGCTAGATGCTGACGTGTTCTTTTTTCCTAGAAGTGGCCTTAGCAGCTTCGTTCATTATCCGGAACATTTAGCTTAAACCTAAGTTGAAAGGTCTGCTCTGTTCAGTGGAAAGGAGACAAACATCCAAAGGTTCTCAAACAAGCTGCTGAAAAGACTCAAATTATTTGAGTCTTTGGTTCTACAGCATTTCCTACATATTGAATGACCTATGAGGTTACTAGGATAAATACTTGTTTTGGATAAGTTTCCCATTTGTTCTAATTCAAGGCAATTTCACAAACGTGCCAGGCCATCCGGCCTAACGGTTCAGGCTTAGTGTCTCCGCATGGGCTCTGCCAGGGTTCCAATCTCAGAACCACTACTTACTAGCTAGGTAACCTTTCTATGCCTCAGTTTCCTAATCTGCAAGACAGGGAGAAAAATGCCTACTTTTTTGACATTACAGGATTGTTAGGAAGAATAAATGATCTATGTAAAGCTCTTAATATGTGCCTGGAGCAAATGCTCAGTAAGTGTTCAGGACTGTTATCATTAGTAATTAATTAAAAGTGTACCTGATGAACTGTATTTCACCTATTCATGGGAGAAATCCTCAACTGTATATGGAAAAGTACTTAATGTTCTGAAATAGACAAACCAACCTAGTCAGCTGGTGCTTTAAGGTTCCTCTCAGTCACGTTAGGGTCAAGTCCACAGCTCAGGTGATCTGAGAACTAGTATTTCCATGTTACTCTGAATCCAGGTCCCAACCACAGTATGCCACATTGACACTTACTAACCAATGTGTTCAGGGCCTCCTAGTTTACCTACCAATGAAAGTCTCACAGCTCTAAAGAGACAGTGAATCTGCTAAACTACAAAACATAGCCAGCTCCCTTTCTCTCATCCATGGCCATAAATATATATCCATTTCTTTTTAATCCTCTGAGCAACATACGAGGTGTAGAATATATTTTCATAGTCTAAAATTCATACCCATGTCTGAATTTGAGATGTTTTGCATATTTGTTTCTAAGGGATACAGGATATACTCAGAATACAGTAGCCTTCTGTTTCTCATGTTAAATACATTCGAAATGTCTTCTATAATACATGCAAATAAATACTGTAAAATGACTTCATTCACTCCTCTCCCTCCCATCCCTGTTCTGCCTGAAGATCCTGTGGCCGCAGAGAAAAAAACTGGTTGGTTGCTCTTTTAGGGAAGATTCCTATAAAGCCTGGCCTGGGTTATTTCTGGTATCATGGGAGCTTTCACAGCCTCTCTCCACAAGCACCTTGAGTCATGGAGAGTAAGCTGAGCCCGAGGTAGAGGCTAAAGAAAGAAGCCACCAGCAAAACGCACGCTTCCTCTTCCTTCACTGAAGAATGTCTTAGCAAATGAGCTCTTCTGAATGGCAGATAGGGACTTACTGATCCTGGCACCTGCCAGGGAAGGGGATGCCCTAGGGCCTAAAGGCAATGGGTGTTCATTTTCAAGGGGAAAGACCCTCCTCTCAGGACCTCGTTTCATCCTCCCCACTCAGTTCTTCTTACACTTAATACTGAGTCTTCTAGAAAGCCCTCATATTTGAGCTAAACCTGGTGAGCGAACATTGTCCAGACACACCCCTCCTGAGTGCCCTCCTCCTGGGTCATGCCCTCTGACCATCAAAATGCCCTCCACCTCCTCAAAGGAGATTCCTGATTTCCCCTCAACCAGACGGCACAAACTCACCACCTTCTTTCCAAATCCAGTGTTTATGACGCATCCATTTCTATCAACAGGAGCACCATTTACCCACTCAACAAATACTGACCGAGTACACAGTATGTATCAGGCACCAGAGGAACAATGGTAGAACAAGACACTATCCCTGTACTCACAGCCCTGTCTACAACCCCGTGTCCAGTGTTTATGACGCATCCATTTCTATCAACAGGAGCACCATTTACCCACTCAACAAATACTGACCGAGTACACAGTATGTATCAGGCGCCAGAGGAACAATGGTAAAACAAGACAGTATCCCTGTACTCACAGCCCTGTCTACAACCCCGTGTCCAGTGTTTATGACGCATCCATTTCTATCAACAGGAGCACCATTTACCCACTCGACAAACACTGACCGAGTACATAGTATGTATCAGGCGCCAGAGAAACAATGGTAGAACAAGACACTATCCCTGTACTCACAGCCCTGTCTACGACCCCGCGTCCAGTCACTGAGGCGCAAAATGCCTTCCCCTCACCCCCTGCCACACCCTCTGGGCATGGCCTGTGGACACTTCCTGGAACTGACACTCCTGTTTACCCCCTCATTTCCAGTCTTGCTGCATCCGAGCCCCTATCAACTTAGGTGGCAGCTGCCTCTGATCTCTCCCTTCCAGTCTGTTCTGAGCACTGCCACTGACTGAATCAATCCCCTTAAGACACTGTGTTTAGTTTCAGGGAAAAAAAGAGTACAACCTCCCTGGCCATAATTCTAGGTTCCCCCATAGCCTAGTTTCATGTGAAAGCCCCCCCCACCCCCGCGCACGCCCCCACCCCCAGCTTTGGTTGAAGTGTCCTGAGCACCACACAATTCCAACCTACTCGTTCTTCAGCACTCATTCCAGAACTGTCCTGACCACTCAGCCCATGGTCCCCTGGGCTAGAGCCGTTCCACAAGTGATCGCATCTGCTTCTGCAGTTAGTGACCATCCCTTGACCATCCCCAGCCTCTCTCCTTAGCCCCAACTGCAGCTGGGTGTTTCCTCCTGAATGTCCTTCAGGCGCCTCAAACTCAACACAGCCCAAACCGGACCTGTAACCTTTCCCCATGAGCTTCTTTCCTTCCGTGAAACTCATACTCAACTTCTGGCTCTCCCCTAGCACCTCCACACCCATCACCAAGTCCTGTTGGTGGCAGTCCCTGTGTCCCCCAGAACCATCGCTTTTCGCCTCATGCCACTGTCACAGCCTTAGGTCCTCATTGTCTTTCACCTGGAATTTTACAGTCATATCCTAACTGCTTCCAGCCTCTCCCCTCCCTAATCCACGTCATCAGGACGGTTTCTAAAACACAATTCTCAACTATGTCACTCAGGCTCCATCTTCCACCACTTCCTATACCTTTGGAATGTATCCTCCCCTCTTACTGAACTACTGTTCTGCCCTAATGCACAAGGCTGTTGCACATCTTTATGCTTTGGCTCAAGGTGTTCCTCTGCCTACAGTGCCCCGTTCACCCCATGTGCCAGATAAATTGCTGCTGATCCTTTAACACCCTGCCCAAGTGTGATCACCCCTTCCACGAACACCTTTTCAACACCCTTCCCCATCCCCAAGAAAGTTAATACCGTCTTCCTTAGTATTCCTTTTATACCTAAGAATTCCATTTGTACTGTGTCTGGGATACTATATTAACCAACTTAAGTTACGAGTTCCCTCCCAACTAACGGACTATCTAATTCACGTTTGCGCCCCCGGCTCCAAGCAAAGCCTGTGACACATGATAGGTGCTCAGTCTGGGTTTGTTGAATTGAACTACATGTTCTTTCCCCCTTCTGTTCCTAACGTACTTCTCTGCACTGTGTATCTGGCTCTTGCCGTGTGCCACCTTGTGCGTGTGTATGCCTTGTCATGGCTAGGTCCTAAGGTCATAAAAATAGGCACTTGTACTTTTGGTGTCCTTCCTGTGATTTGCAAATAATGCTAAATAATTATTTGTTGATAGATTCTAACAGAAATTTTTGTTTCCCTTGACTTACACCTTCAGCAGCTATTAATTTCCCATCAAAACAAGTCTAAATTCCTCAGTGAGTTCCCAGGGCCCTCTATAATTTCACACCACCCCACGTTATGTATTGCCCTTATTCTTTACCTACTGGACCGCAAGCTTGTAAGCTCATGAGAACAGGAACTGTGTCTGTCTTGCTCACCTCTGTATCTCCAGGTGCCTAGCCGATGGTTGGGCAGGTTGTAGCAACAAACATCTCTAATCTTAATCTCCCATGGATGCCAACAGAATCCATGACAGTGCCATTTTGTGGTTTAAAAAAATCCTCAAAAGGTTGACAGTGAACCTCTGGAAACTCCTAGAGTTGTCTGAATTCAAATAAAAACATGGTTTTAAGAACTTCCAAAAAGAAGTAGAGTCACACACAAGTTTGTGTAGCACTGAATGTGCTGATCTGAAGGAAAAGAGGACAAAGAGGAGAATTCCCTATTGGTCCAGGGGAGCTACGGTAAGAGTTAGGGGGAAAAATAGAATAAGGGTAGAACTGGGGAGAAGTCGGCAGATCCACAAAGGATCTACAGAAAAGACGGGCCCCAGGGTGGCAAGAGGGAGGGCGACGATCACACTTTGTTCATCTTAGGCAATCCAGAGCTGGGAGAAGCAAGAACCTTCAGCTGGAGTGTCAAGTCACCCAAAAGTCTACCAATGACATCCTCCACTGAACAGAGCCCCTAAAAGGACATCCTCCTTCTGTAGGGCCAGTATGGAGAAAGCTGCAGGCTGAGCTAGGGCAGTGTTACGGAGTGGGATGAAGGGAAAAAAAAAACAAACTTACTTCCTTTTGTGATCATGGCAAAAGAGACAATAAGATGCAAAGCACTCCGGAGCTGAGCCAGGAGGCAGTCTACCCACACGCTCCTCACCACACGCTCCTCACCACACGCATCCATTTTCCTCCCAATTCCCACCTTATGATCTGGGCTCAAGGTTGTCACATCCATCGGTAAATGCAGGAAGGAGGTTTTAGCATTTCAGTCCTCAGCAAGCTGTCTCTACTCAGTTAGTGTTAACCCAAAGCCGCTACTAATAAAACAGCCCGGGGCATGCATGCTCAGACTCTGATGTGAGTTCACGCCCTGGTGCCCGCACGTATCTGAGTTCAACATCTTAGACATCACGTGTGAGATGAACAGAGGCCTTGGCATAAATGGAGGGACGTGCAATGAGCCAACCTCCGATTCTGAACTAACTTTACACTGGTAAGACAGGAGGAGGGAGAGACCTAACAGAAGAGACAAATGGAAGGAAGAGGGACAGGTGACACCCAGATGCAGAAGATACAGAGAATCAGAAGTTCCAGCTGGCACCATCTGGGCTTCCATGGTGCCTGGCTGGAAACCAGGAGGGTTTCACATCCTGGCTCCTCCCCCCACCCCCATCTCAATTTCTGTAGCTCATGCCATCAGAGATAACATTCTTGTTTTTCTAGCAACAGCCCAATATGACCTCGGTGGCTGAGCTCCAACTACCTCCCTCCTTGGTGCCAGCTGGCTTTTGTATTCTCATTTGTTTCTCACAGTCCACGCTGGGGCTGCCTCGTGGTGATCATCGTGTCTGTCTACATTTGTCATCGTTTCTCAAAGACTCATGAGACTAATCTCAACTGCATTTTGTATGGGTGCCAGCAGATGTGCCCCAAGTATTCTTGATGGGAGTGGCGGTTTTGATGTTGGGGGAGTGGCAGGATGCCGATGCTTTTTCATGCCCATCATGCTGTAGCTTGAAATTTCAAATCTGAATTTGGGCCTACACGAGGTATGTGGTTTAATGAGGTCCCTCCTTGGGGGGCACTGTAACCACATGACCCTAAGCAGGCTGAGATGCTTAATCCTACCCTTCTTCCTGCCATGCTTCTAGCTGAAACTAACTGGGAATTATTCTTGGAATAAATGAATCAGTAAAATATAAATCATTCTTGGAATAAATACAAGTTCTTGGGAACTTCATTTTCAGGGTATCAAATTATTACAGCACACTTTTATCTCTTTTAAAGCTAGCCACGAAGAAAGTTGATAGGCGGTCCCCACAGGTAACCAAATGTTTCTGCGTACACACTGCACACCCCACAGAAAGTGCAGTTTCTGCGACAGAAAGTGCTAAGGGAGGAGAGAAGCCAGTGAGCCGCGGAGTGAGGCACCACTGCTGCCTGTGAGAGAAACGCCCCATGCTCCCTTGGGTAGAGGAACCCCCCCAGAGTTGACCTGGGGGCCAACAGGAGTCCTTCGCTCCCGTCCCTGGGGGCGATTTCAGGGAGATGGGCTCACCCCTCAGTTTGAGGCCCAGTGGACTTCAGGAGAACTGCTGAGGAGCTGATGCTGTTTCTGACTGTGCACTGGAGGGAGAACCAGGGGCTGGTGGATTAGTTTCTGGGGCACCTGTAACAGCTCCTGTTCTCTGAGAATCCAAATCCTACACTGACTCGAGGCCTCCCCGAAATCCTAAAAGACTCAAGGCTTGGCAAGTCGAGATAAAACCACTTGACTCTCCTGTCTGCTCTCAGAGAACCCACCTGGGGGAACACCCCACCCCTGGGTCCTGCCCTTCCTCTGCTCTCTCTGGTTTCTCCCTCCTGGCCTCACCTCTCCCTCCCTGTCAGCCACAGGCGCTCCAGGAACAGAGCTGAGCCCACTAGAAGGTGAGGGGATCTCAAGTCCTGAGACTCCGCCATCTCCCAAGGGCAGCCGTTGACTCCGTTAGCTCTGAATGGCTTCAGACACTACCTAGCCCCCAACGCCACCCCCTCACACCTGATCCAAGGCCCAGGCTGTCCTAGTCTTCCCCTCTCCTGTCCTAGTCCAGACCCTGCCCTGTGCCTCTCTCTCCCCTCGGGAAGCGCCCTCCCACATCTTGGACGTCATGGCGCTCGTTCACAGGTCGAGGCCCGCCCTCACAGCCTGGGAGGACCAGCCAGTGCATCTCCCTAAGGCACAGGTCCTCTGTTAAACATCTGGCTTTCCCGTGCTTCCCCCTCCCTGCTGGCAGGCCATTCTAGTAGACGCCGCCGTCTCCCAGTCCTGAGCTTTGCATCCATTCCTCCACATCCACCCTCTGTCCCTAACTCGTGTCACTGTCCCCCCTCCCCTCGGCCCAGCCACACATCCTCAGTCCCACTGCCCAGAGCCTCCCTAAATTCACTACGTCCAGGCCCATAACCACAGGGCTAGCCCGAGCCGCTTTCCTCCCACGCCCAAGCCGCTTTCCTCCGACGCAACTACAGGACTGGCACGTGTTCAGAGACGGTGATACACAGAGAAAGCAGGGACCGAAATCAGAGTTGGCCTGGGCCTGGCTCTAGGCCTCTCTACACCTCACAGCTGGAAACACAGAGGAGGCCGCGGAGGAGATCCTCAGATTGCACCCCCTGGCCCGCTTCTCTAGTTACTTCTCTGAGCGACATCGGAAGCCGCTGCGCCTGAGCCATTTACTCAGCGGTCCTTAGTCACTGGACAGTTTTGCTTGGTCAGGAAATGCCCCACGTAAGAGCACACACGCGAGCCCTTAGCCCTCCCCTCCGTGGCAGCCTGCCGTCACCACCAGCTCACAAGCTGAGCCGACACGAAATCCCTGGGCCACAATCATCTGGGAGAAGCCATGGAGAGGAAAATGCCCAAGAGCTGCTTTCAGTTGTCTGCAGACTCCACGGACATCTCATGATCAGGGACAAGTGGGCATTTTCCCAGTGCACACGCCGAGAGCATTTTACTTAAAGAGCATGGCTTCTGGAGCGGACTAACCGGGTTCAAGTTCACCTCTGTGGCCTATTAGCTGTGTGACCTTGGATGAGTTACTTTACCTCCGTGCCTCATTTACCTCTGTTGGGAAAATGGGACAATAATAGTATCTCCTTCACGGGCCTGTGATGAAAAATAACTGAGACGGTGCATGGACGGTGTTTAGAACAGTACCTGGCACACACGAGCAGCTCAATTATGCTGCTACTAATGATGGTGACAGCAAGGACACCTACAGCGATGGGGACAGAGGCAGGGGACAGAGAGCTCCTACCCACCTCAAGCATGACCCCACCCTGGTGCCACAAAGTCACATGATACTAAAACCTGCCGGTTGTAGCCAGCTCTCTTCCCACGGCCATTATCCCCTTTAATCCTCACAACAATCCATTGCACAGATGTGGAAACTGGCTCAGAGAGCAAGTACCCGCAGTCACGTTTCCACCCAGCAGTGCAGCCAGGGACTGAATCCAGGTCTGTGACCCCAAAGCCAATGCACTTAACCTCTGCCACTGAAACGCATCCAGTTTTCCAGAGGAAGCAGAAGTAGGTTTACCAGTACCTGCTCTGTGTTTGCCCTGCAGCTGCCAGCTGGACAAGGGTGAGCATCTGAATACCGTATTTAGAGGAAAAGGCCGCCTTCATGTTGGAGTTAGTAGCACCGAAGACTTTTCCTGCTCCACGAGTTTGCTTTCCTCTCCCCTATCCTGTGGACCTGGGCTTTCTCAGACTAGCACTGTTTTTCACTGAAGCTTCTCTTTCTCACCGTTTGCTGTGGCCCCTGCATTTCTTATTAGAGACTACAGGACAACCCAGCTCCCCACTGACGACTGCAATGGCCGTATTGGTTAGCATCTATTTTCTTATTAACAGAAAACAAACGGCTACTTACCAAGGGCCCCCCAGAGAGGATTCTCCCATAACATTTTCATAAAGCCCAGGCGCCTTCTGAAACGTCACCGGCCTGCTCAGCTTTCCCTAGGAATCACTGTTTGGATCTGCTTTGACGGCCAGTGTGCGTATTCCATCTTACGATCGCTTTAGGCCCCTAAAAGCTAGAAACCAATCAAGCATCCCACTGTAGCCAATACCCTAAGCCTTTCCTCTTGTGTATGCTCCCACCTGGGCATGGAAAAGTAATTTCCCCGCACAGTGACACGGTGACTTTGCCACAGGGACCCTCGGATTATCCTTTGGGGGCAGAAGGAAGTTGCTTCGGTTGCTCTTTCCTCCCTTCCGCTAAGCCACTGAGTCTGGGGGCGGCCAGGATGACGGAGACGGCTCTTACCTGGGCGGTGAAGAAGGCTGGGGTGAGGGATCCCGAGGGAAGAGCCGGGCTGTTGAGGGCAATGGAGCCGATATCGGTGCCGGAGAGCACCAGCGGGGGTGCGGAGATTTCCAAGCCTTTGGGTTTTTTGGCCTTTGGGGGAAGAGATGGAGACCTGGTCTTGGAGCCCGATGACAGGTTCAAGGGCTCTAGGGAATCCGAGTCATGGCAGGCGGCCTCCAGGAAGAGGCTTCTGTGTTCGGAGGGGAGGGGCGAGTTCGGGGACAGGGACGGGGACCGAGAGGAGGAGGGTGAGGCAGACGAGATGCTGGCGGCGGCGTTTGGCAACATTAACGAGGAGATCTTGGCGGAGACGGACGAGGCCAGGAAGGCCTCCGACGTGGAGGGCAGGGACACCACGGGCCTGCTGATGTGCTTGTCGGTTTTGTTGGTCACAAACCTGATGACAGTCCTGACTTCTTCCACGGGAGGGCTGTCTTCCGGAGGCTCCTCCAGTTTCTCCGTCTTGATGGCCTTGAGGGACTCGGGTGGGTTCTGCAGGGAGTTGATGGTGAAGGACGAGTACAGGCCCGAGTGGATGTACTCGTTGCGGCTGGCGCTCTTGAGGGCGGACAGGCCGTGTCTGTGGGCCTCGCGGCTCTCGGGGGGCGCCTTGCACTCGCTGTCCTGCAGCAAAAGGCTCTCCCGGCTGATCTCTACCGCGTGAGGGTCCATTTTCAGTATCTCCGGGAAAGAGACGAATTTATACACAAACTTCTGCCCGATCACCTTCTTGATGATGTTCTGTGAACACAAAATCAGATGTGGAAAAGATAAGCGCATCAGAGAAACTGGTAAGAGGCTCATTCTTGTGGGGGACCTTGCTGGCAGAAGCACTGAAACAGTCCTGAATGGCACATGTCAGCTAAGGTGTAATGGAAAGAGGACTAAAGCGGAGGGCAGAGGAATCTGATTTGCATTCCAGTTCTGCTAATTACAAATGGTGTGATCTTCGGCAAATGGGTGGTCATTTTTAGTTTCCTCATCTGTGAAGTGAGGATTATTATACCTAAGAACATAGTAACAGTTGCCAGTTATTAAGCACTTACTCTGTCGCTGGTATTGTTTATGCATTAGCTCATATAATCTGTACAGCGATCCTAAAAGAAAGGGATGATTCAACTCCCATTTTAGACCTTAGGAAAATAAGCTTAGAGCGTTTAAATAACCCACAGAGCCACATGGTAGGTAAATGGTAGAGGCAGCATTTCCTTTACCATAATATAGTATTGTCTTACCTACCTCTGGGACTTGTGAGAATTCAATGAAATAATAATGGGAAAGCATTCTGTAAGCTGGAAAGCATTATAGAAATGTAAGTTATTATCACCAAAACACCACAGTGTTTTCTTAAATCATGCAGCCATTTTTTTCCTTTTTAATTCTCTGCCAAGAAAGCTGCTGGAGGAAAAAACAAAGCGTCTACTTGGATGTTCACGACATTCATACAGTATTTTCAGTTGCTGGTATCTACTTCTGGCTCTTCAGTTTATGGCTCCCATCCTCAAACATTAGGATGTAAATGAAAACCAATAATCATTGCAAAAGTTTCCACCCCCCATTGGGAGAACAGACTTCATTTTAAAGGCTGTACTGTTCTTGAGATTTATTAAATCCGAACATTAGCAAAGTCTATCAAATGTTTGCCGGGCCCGAGGTACTCAAGGCAGACAAAGATGGTCTCCCTCAAGCACAGAGAGGTAGCGGCACCATCCTGTGGGAAGAGGACTTCCTTACAAACTGTTCCTCTTAAAACCTGGGTATGGGGGCTTCCCTGGTGGAGCAGTGGTTGAGAGTCTGCCTGCCGATGCAGGGGACACGGGTTCGTGCCCCGGTCCGGGAGGATCCCACATGCCGCGGAGCAGCTGGGCCCGTGAGCCACGGCCGCTGAGCCTGCGTGTCTGGAGCCTGTGCTCCGCAACGGGAGAGGCCACAACAGTGGGAGGCCCGCGTACCGAAAAAAATAAAATAAAAACCTGGGTATGAATGAGGGTTAAAAAAAAAAAAAATCATTTGGGGGAGAAGAGCTTGAAAAGTAGCTGCTGTTGAGCATCTACTCTGTCCTGGGTGTTATGCACAAGTGATCCCATTTGATCTCACATGAACCCACTTGTAGGCTGGAAGGTATCATCCTTATGACGTAAGCTCAGAGATGGGAAGTGATGTGCCCAAGGGCCACAAGATCTACTAATTCTAAAGCCTAAGGTTTTTCCCATTTCCACACAAAGTTGGAGGGAGAGAATCAAAGAGCCCCCTTAGTAGAGACGACGTTTTAAAATTAGTTCATCTCAAATTTTTAAAAATTGAGATACAATTGACATATAACATTAGTTTCAGGTGTACAGCATAATGATTGACATTTGTGTATACTGCACAATGACCACCACAGTAAGTCTGGTTCACATCCATCAACACACACACACACAAATTTTTTATCTCCCTTGTTATGAGAACTTTTAAGATCTACCCTCTTAGCAACTTTCAAATATATGAGAGGAAATTGAATTAAATTTTGATGTTCATCTTGTGATCATTTTGGTGTATAAATATATTATGCTTTTGCTTCCCCTCTTGTTACATTACAACCTCTGCTAACTTGCCTTTGTCCTCCTTAAATGCATCCTCAAATCCCAGAAGTGAATTTATCCAGCAGTCAGGAGGGATGGGCGTAATTACCAAACCACTGAGATTTTCAAGGAAGAATTCTTCAGGGCAGGCATCTAAGGGAGGGACACACAAGGTCCCCAGGCAGCACCAGAAAACCCAATAACGCAAATCCTGGCGAAACGTTGCTCAGTACCAGCACACAGGAGGTTCAAACCTGAGTACGTGAGATTCAAAGCTGAACAGTTCCAGTGCATGGCATCCTGGCCTGCAATTTAACCCACCAAATCCCATTTACTCCATCTGACCTCATTTTCACACTCGACACTAGCAAAACTGAAAACCACTTAGAGAAACTTCAGAGAGATCTAGTAAACTTAAGAGTTCCACCTGGGCCTAACTGGCATCATCTCTGCACACCAGGCCTGGGTAGACAATGCGCCTGGGAGAAATCAGCTCCCAAAAGGAAAGGGTTAAATAAGGGTGTTACTGGTGCCACCTGACCCATAAAAAGAAAGCATGCTTGCCTGGTGTGTTCCTCTGCTAAAATTCTAAGGTATTTTTGTTTCCCACTCATAATATTCTTCTCCCTGGAGGAAAACTTCATTTTATTCTCAGCCAGTTTGAACACTCATCTAAACTGAGTGAATCATTAAAGCCTAAATAATTACACAGAAGAAAAGAGAAACTGTATGGGCTGAATCCTTTCTTCTGCCAGGTCTCGGAAATTTTTTTTTTTTTTTAACAGAACCTTTAATTTTATTATGGGTATTCAGAACATAATGTCTGAGCAGGGATTACGTTCACAAGCAAACCAAGAAGTCATTTGGGGCTGTGATAAAAATGATAAAAGTGGTTGGAAATTGAAAGGCAATCTCAAATAGAGAGCTGGGCCTCAATGTGTTAAAAAGAACATAAGGAACAACCCACACGACTATCAACTGAGAAATAAACAAAATAGGGGACAGTCATACGATAGAATGTCATCCAGCCTTAGAAGGGAATGAAGGCACTGGCACAGCTACAGCACGGACACACCTTGAATGTGTTCTGCTAAGTGAAAGGAACCGGACACAAAAGGCCACATATTGTATGATGGACTCTATTTATATATACAATATCCAGAAGAGACAAATCTATAGAGACAGAAAGTGGACGAGTCGTCTCCTAGGGGATGACTAGGTGGGATGGGGGAACTGAGGGGTGACAGCTGAAAGGTAAGACATTTGGGGGGGTGGTAGTGAAAATGCTCTAAAATTGATTGTGTTGATGGATGTACAACTCTATAAAGACACTCAAAGCACACTGACTTGTATGCCTTAAATGGGTGAATTAGCTGGTATGTGAGTTATACTTCAGTAAAGCTTTTATTTAGACAGAGAACGTGAGGAATCCTTTTTCTCGGCTTTACTGAGATATAACTGACATATAACATTGTGTAAGTTTGAGGTGTACAGTGTGATCTGATGCACGTATAGATCACAAAATAATTTAGTTAACCACGATAAGGTTAGTTACCACATCCTTCACCCACGTAATTACTATTTTGTTGTTGTTGTTGTTGTGAGAAGATTTAAGGTCTACTCTCTCTGCAACTTTCATGTATATATTACAGTATTATTAACTCTAGCCACCACGCTGTACATTAGAGCCCCCAAATTTACTCACGTCACTGCTAGAAATTGGTACCCTATGACCAACATCTCCCTGGTTCCCCACCTCAGCCCCTGGTAACCATCAGTCTACTCTGTGAGTTTCTGTGAGTTCAGCTTTCGTGGATTCCACATGAGTGAGATCAGACAGTATTTGTCTTTCTCTGACTGACTTATTTCACTTAGCATAATGCCTCAAGGTCCATCCAGAACATAAGGAATTTTAAGAATTTTGGCAGGCTTAAAGGGAAGATGGTGGGAACTTTTGATGGCTGGATGGCAACTACCATAACATGCTAACCCCCACTCTGAACAGAAAACAGAAGACACTGCACAGGGCCCTGAACTCCGCTGACGCAGTAAGGGCCCTTCAGCAGCTGCTGCCTTCCTGAGGA
Organism: Orcinus orca; assembly: GCF_937001465.1. NCBI lineage: Eukaryota > Metazoa > Chordata > Mammalia > Artiodactyla > Delphinidae > Orcinus > Orcinus orca. The sequence goes on along the minus strand of NC_064569.1, from coordinate 78,293,988 downwards.
GAGCTGCTTGGACACCAAGACAGTTTTTTTAGGGAAAGGCTACACGGTGACAGGGATGGAGACAACTGAAGGAGCTGACGACCGAAGGAGAAACAAACAGCTTTTGGAAAGAACCAGGGAGGGTCTTGCTTCTCTAGAAACCAACAGGAAAGATGGATTAGATGTGGCTACCTGGACAATTTGAAACCTCTGCAAAGATGGAAGGCTGGGAAGGGCTGGGAGGAGGGGGGAGGGTGGGGTGCAGGAAGGAGGTCAGAGTGTGCAGGCCAGCTGTTTGGGAGCCCAACTCCACACCGGGAATATCTGCTCACATGAGGGGAGCCAGTGAGGAAAGCCCCCCACCAGGATGCCCAAGGCCAGAGATCTAGGTGGGTAAGTGGACCCAGAGGAGGTGTGTACCTGGCAGCTGAACGGACAGCCCCTTCGTACCCGACTTCCAGGGCAGACCCCAGGAGTGTATTGGGGGCATGTGTGTTTGAAGATCTCTCGGTAGCCTCCAAAGGGAGGTTTCCCTGCAAGGGTTTGGCCTATGAGGGGCTTGCTGAGAAAACGCACAATACAGGGGAATAACATCAGGTAGTATTTGCGGACTATTATCTATCAGGCTGTGTACTAAGAACTTGACCACCTTCAAGTCATTTAATCCTCTGAAAGATTGGAGCTGTTATTATCCCCATTTTAGAGATGGGCAAACTGAGGCTCAGAGAGTATAGATCACCCCCAATCACGAGTGTGTACTTGGGCAGTCTGACTCCAGAGCACTTGGCCACAACGGAAGGTGACACAAGACTCGGGCTGACACAGCCCAGGACACGAGAGCACTTGGGGATGGGCTCTTATTATGAAAAGTGACAAGGATATTTAGAAGAAGCCTGGTTTTTCCACCCCTTCCTCCCAGACTCACACATATTTGTTGTTTACGGTTGCCTGGTAACCTGACAAACGCTGTCTGTGTCCAGTTGGGCCGAGCTGACTCTCAAGCACGGTTTCAGGGCAACAGTTGCACACATCTTCCCTCCACATGTGGAGGACCAGCCTCTGTTCGTAATTTCCCATCAAATGTGTATTCACAACCAGGGTGGACTTCTGACCCGGCATTCCGTGTGAGGTTACAGGCGGCAAGGACGGGACCAACTTCAGCAACGGGGCAAAGCAACATCCACCCAACGCACCCCAAGCGGCAGTTCCAGCAGAAGTGGAAGCTCGGGTCCCCAAACCACTCCCTCCATTACCACTGCCCAGTGGGTGTTTTAAGACTGCTGGAGCCTACAGGGCAAGCAGTCCATCTGGGGCAGGACTGTGGCCGCCTTGTGCAAAGGAACCCTTCCTGACGCACCAGCTGCCTCTGGTCCCATGAGAGTCTCCCTAGGTTATTTCCCCCTAACAAGACAGACAGTGCTGAGAGTGGGTCCTGTTTCCACTTCCCTCAGTGTCGCCTGCTGCCCTGACGGGTTCCAGGCTTACACATAGGTGTGTCCATGGGTGTGTTCAAATATGTATACATTACACCTAACTCTGCCTTCTCCTCCCACGGAAGAAGACGGAGCTTGTGTAAATAATCCCATACAGTGGAGAACTCAGACATATGTCTATTAAGTATTATGGTTTAAAAAAAATTACAGTGCAGGGTAATGAAGAGATGCTTGTGGAATTGAATTTACCGTCTTAATTTTGATGTTATGAAGGATACCATTAAGTTCGCTCCATGTTTATTGAATGAATGACTCTCATTGTGGAGAGAACTGACTGAGGCAGGAAGCCAGAGGCTTCACCCCATGACAGACAATTTTCCACGGCTAATTCCCAGGCTGGTTAAAGCTCCACGGGATGCATCCAATACGTACACTTTCGCATCTGCTTTCTTGCTGGCATTTTTAAGTGGAAAACTCCCAGACAGACGCTGGGGGCTAATGCAAACCTCCACAGCCTCACACCTTCTGTGAGAGCTTAATAAACTGTAATTCCACGTATCCCGGCAAATATCTGTTGCCTCTGTCGGCTCTGGCCTGTCACCCCAATTTTTTTTTTTTTTTTTTTTTTTTTGCAGTACGCGGGCCTCTCACTGTTGTGGCCTCTCCCGTTGTGGAGCACAGGCTCCGGACGTGCAGGCTCAGCAGCCGTGGCTCACGGGCCCAGCCGCTCCGCGGCATGTGGGATCTTCCTGGACAGGGGCACGAACCCGTGTCCCCTGCACTGGCAGACGGACTCTCAACCACTGCGCCACCAGGGAAGCCCGCACCCCAATTTTGATGTAAGGTCATGCTTGGGGCTTTCCTGTGCTCGGACTTCTTTCCCCAGCTCTCATTCTTTCCCGGTGCTGCCCTTCCCTCGGGGGTTGTTCCTGACCCCAGGAGGAGCCGGACCAGCTGTGGGTTCCCCATCAGTAGGGCTGCGGCTCCCTTCATCCTCCACCATTTCAGGGCTCCCAGAAACTGCAGGACCCCTGCCCCCACCACCCCCGATTTCACAACTTTCCTATCGTGTTCTCGAAACTGAGAGATGTCTGCGGCTCACGACAGACAGCCCATCCTTTTCTGAACCCGACACTGGCAGCAGGGCTGGGTACAGAGGACAGAGTGGTGCATCTTTCCATAAATTCCCACTTGACCTGGCCACCAGGGCTGCCACTGGGATGACAAGGAGCGGTTCCAGAGTCACGGCCTGAGGTCGAATGCCACCCCTGTCTCTTATCAGTCGTCTCCTCATCTATAAAATGAGGGGACCGACCTCCCATCCACCTTGCGGGACTGACTGTGTAATCCACGTAACGCTTAGCAGAATGCCTGCGACAGCCACACGTGATAGGCCCACAGTATATATCAGCTCTTAGCATTATTATTTTTACACTCCCATGGAAGCAAAACCGAAACAAAACGTAAAAACCACCCTCTATCAGCTGTAAGGACAACTGAAGAGTCCAAATTAAGCCTCTTAGAAGGCTGTACTTATTCCCACGGGTCTGGGTGACCAGTTGGGTCGTCCGGCAGACAGAAACACACCTGGTTTACACATCTCGACCAAGGAGGGGAAACATGATGTTCTATTTAGTTGGGTTAAGACAAGAAGTAGACGCGAGGCTTCAGTCCGTCATGCCTCGTGTGGCCAGCACTTGACATCCACTGTGAAGAAAACCTCACACATGCCAATTGATTCAGGACTGGGGGGAAGAGAGGCCCTCCCGCAGAGAGCAGCAGACGCGAGCAACTGGGGAATCCAAGCGTCCCGCTCAGAATGCCCCAGCAGCTTCAGCCGAGATGCCGCACGTCCAGCCTGACAACTGGTGCAAACACTAACCAGACACCCCAGCCAATCTCGTCGTTCTCTGATGCCTCTCAGAACAGGAAACGCACTACCCAGGCTGGAGGGAGCAGCCCAGATCCATGGCGTCTGCTGTGGCTGCGGCCCTCGGGGAGGGTGATGCAGGCAGCTGGCCCTGAGCGCCTGTCACCGAGACCCTGGGGCGGGGAAGTGGGAAGGATTTACTTGGGGGACTTTCGTCTGGCCGGGGTAGATAGCCTACCTGAAAGGAACCCGTGGCCAGAAAGGGCAAAAGAAAGACGCAGGCATTTGCGAGGGTCTGTCACGTGGTGTACGTGCACTGCCTTGCAAGATGGGCACTGTGATCCCTTTTTCTTTTTTAATTTAATTTTATTTTTTGGCTGCGTTGGGTCTTTGTTGCTGTGTACGGGCGGGGGCTACTCTTTGTTGCAGTGTGTGGGCTTCTCATTGTGGTGGCTTCTCTTTGTTGCAGAGCACAGGCTCTAGGCACACGGGCTGCAGTAGCTGTGGCACGCGGGCTCTAGAGCACAGGCTCAGTAGTCGTGGCACACGGGCTTAGCTGCTCTGCGGCATGAGGGATCTTCCTGGACCAGGGCTCGAACCCATGTCCCCTGCATTGGCAGGCGGATTCTTAACCACTGCGCCACCAGGGAAGCCCCTGTGATCCCATTTTTAAGATGAAAAAGTCAAGGTTCTTGGTTGGAAGTGAGGTTATACCCAATTTCCCAGCCCACAGGGGTGGGTTCAATACTGGGTGAGCCTTACGACAGAATTCCACAGAGGTCTTTTAGAGGACAATACATCATTAACATTTCCCCATGTCTTTAAATTAAAATTAGGGGGAAAAGCAGCATGCCTGGGAGGCTTCCGTTATTTTAGTGAAATCATTTTACATGTATCAAATAAAAGGAGAAAAATTAACCTTGAAAGGTGTATAATAAAATTTGACAGAGGTAGGATTACCACTGATTTGCAAATGTTTTTGCTTATCTGCATTTTCACATTAAAAAAATTATGTTTCATATGTTCTGCTTGTCAAATTAAGAGAAGGAAAGCTGGCTCTGAAAAGCTCAGGCACCCAAGATCACGTAGCTTGTAGCTGGAGGAGCTGAAGTTGGAACCCAATTCTACCCAGAGCCAAGACCAAAGCCTTCTGTGTTCCACCACCACACCCTCTCCCAGAAAGCAGCTGAGCTGGCTGAGAGGCTGCTGCTTAAGCCAGGCTGCCAGGACCACGGGCTCTGCATTCCAGAGGAATCTCGGGGTAACTGCGGCGAGCCTGGGAAAACCAGCTCCACGCTCAGGAAGCTAGGGCACTTCTAGCTCCTCCTGAGGAAGACCGGCCTTCCTGAGCTGTTCTTTAACCCCACTAGAGCTGCCTCTGCCCACCTGCAGGGCAGAGGAGGTGCCTGCTTTGATGGGACACCCTACTTGAGGCACCGGGGACCCAGCGGTCCCACCACAGCAGGATGGACATCAGAAGCCCACCTCTAAGTGGGTGACACCCAAGGGTGACAGGAAAATAACGGGAAGCTGATGTCCACATACAGGGCCTGGTTACGGTCCCCGCCGAGCAGCAGAAGGGCTTGGAGGGAGCACGGAGGGTGATGGGCAACCCCTCCCAGTATCCACAGGCCTGAGCAGAGCTGCTCACACAAAGAGACAGGCCCAGGGCCTTGACGGGCCAGAGGCGAAGTGCGACCAGCACTGGGATGAATGGACCCGGGTTTGAATCCCAGCTTCACTACTTCCTATGACCTTGAAAAGGTACTGAACTTCTGCCGGCTTCGGTTTGCTCACCTCAATTCAATGAGTTGGAAACACATTTAATATGAAATGTTGATATTCTCAAAGCAACATTTTTACATGAATTTAGGAAAATGAATTTTAAACAATCTTCAAAACACGATAAAGGATGGTGGTGTCTTTGAAAAACATACAAACGAAGTTAAGAAGGGACAGGAGATGTATTAGTTGCTTTCCCCAAATTAGATAGTTTATTCCTAAAAGGGAAATAAAAATATATCCTAGGGCAGTTTTTTCTAAAAGGCCAGTGAATGTCAGTGCCTCACTCAGAGAAGTCCTCAAAACACGAGCTCTCACCCAGTGGAATTTCACCTACAAGCAATGATCTAATTGAATAGCATCCTCATTATATCACACTGTCTTCTCGTTTTATTCTGCCTTCAAGGAATCAAAATTCCTTATATGGGTACTTTGGTTTACAGTTACAGAAGGCTTATGCAGCATCTCATGTAAGCCTCACAACACTCTGAAACCCATTTCACAGATAAGGGAGCCGGGGCTCCAAGCTGGGTTCACAACCTAGTAAGTAGCAAAGCTGAGCCTCCAGGCCCCCGGCTTCGCAGCCAACACCCTGTGTTCAGCTCCTTGTTTTGGGTTCCCGTCCAGACCACGATCTGACTCATTCTTTCCCGACACAGAACCTAACTGTCCTCTCTCCAACGTCAGAACAAGGACTCACTGTAGGAGTCATGCTCCGAGTTCCTCCTCCATAACACGCAAACATGCTTTCAACAAACACTGAAGATGCGTTTGTGTGGAAAGCTCCTTGCTGGGCTCTGAGGAACAGCAAGGGAAGGGAATCTGGCCTCTGGCCTCATCCTCTAAGTGTCTGATGGCTGCTTGCATGGCAGTGGCAGGCCCTGCCTCTTCTCGTCCCTGCCACCTGAACCCGAGGGGACGCAGAGGTTGGCTGGCTGTACTGGGCTCTGCTAGGAATCTGCTGTGGGCAGGCTCGCCTCCCAACGGCGGCCGTAGAGCAGCTATGAAAGGGCTCCTGCGACCCACCCATAAGTCTGAGCTCCCTCCCCCGGGGCAGTCCTTCTCCTTGGTCCTGAGTTGAATGGCACTCCCTCCACCCAAAATCCACACCCACCCTCAAATGAGACCTTATCTGGAAATAGGGTCTTTGCACATTTAATCAGCTAAGGATGTCAGGATGGAATCACCCTGGAGTTGGGGTGGGCACTAAATTAAATGACTGATGTCCCTACAAGAAAAGGAAAAATCCAGAGAGACACACGGGACGAAGGCCATGGGAAGACTGGGGCAGAGATTGGCAGGTGCAGCTATAGGTCAAGGAACCAAGGATTTCCGGGAGCCACCGGAAGATGGAAAAGGCAACGAAGGATGTTCCCCTAGAGCCTTCAGAGGGAGCACGGCCCTGCTGAAACCTCGATTTCAGACTTCTGGCCTTCAGATCTCTTAGAGGATAAATGTCTATTGTTTTGAGCCACCAACGTGCGTGCTAATTTGTTACGGCAGCCCCAGGAAACTCCTTTCTCTTTCTCAACGTCTCTGTCCATCGGGGCAGGGAGGCCTGGCCTTTCCTTTCCAGAGCTTGGCCCGCCTTCACACCGTCACATTGCTGAGGGCACTGGGTCCAGCGCAGCCTGGGCCGTCCTGGGTCTAGAGCTGAAGCTTGGAGTGCACACATGCGCACACACGCGCGATCACACCCAGCCCCACTTCCAACTTCTAAGAATAACGTGCTGCCAATAAAGGGCTCCAACTCTGTCTCGGAACTGGCCGACTCCCGGGGGAGGTTTCCTTGTGGTTTGGGTTGAGATCTCTATTCTCTGGCACTGTAAAGCTGCAGGGCCAACCGTCCTTCCAAATTCTCTCCTGGCCTGGAGTGAAGGGCTCCTCTCCCTGCTGCCCAGGGGGCGCCCACCCCACCCGAGAGGCCCAGACTGCATGATGGTAAGGGCATTTTCCCACCCGCTCTGGGCCCGCGGCTGCTTCTCACTGGATGGGGAGTCTTGTCTCCCCCTGGCTCCCTTTCAACACTCAAGGGTATTTTTATTAAAGGCCTCTGGAATGTTAATAAAATGTAACACTGCTCCCCTACTTGCCCTGCGGGTGGGGCAGTTGCAGGGGGAGCAGTCGGGATGGGGCCAGATGGTGAAGGGACTTTGGAGCCTTTCCTGGAGGCTGCAGGGAGCTGGGCAGGTGCACAGGCGGAGGGGTGCCGTGCTCCAGTCTGGCTCTCTTTAGGAAGTGTCATCTGGATGCAAAAGAAGGGCAGGGTGTTCCGGGGCATCCAGAACTACCACCTCACGTTTTCAGTAGTTTTTCCCATTATCATCTCCAACAACAAACACTGGAAGCTGGACCCCTCCGCCTGCCTGCCCTGGGGCAGTAATCCGCGATATGAGGAATATGGGATTCAAGCCTGAGTTCCTGGCTCTGCAGCTGTGTGACCCTCCAGCTTCGCAGTCCTGAGCGTGGGCCTTGGGGTCAAGACTCCGAGGCAGAAAGCTCTGCTGCTCACCGGCTGCTTCATCTTGAACCTGTGAGTTAACCTCTCTGAGACTCAGTATCCCCACCTCTAAAATGGGCCCACTGCCAACAGAGACGACAGGCAGTTCACGTGTTAGGGAACGAGTCTCTAAATGTAAAAATATCTACCACAGGGCCTGGCTCAAGACAGATGCTCCGTACATGTGAGCTTCCCCTCCTTCTGTCACAGATTTGGGGTAGGAACTGAGATAAACTGTTGCTGGAGCCCAGGCAGGAGATGGAGAGGAGGCCACTCAGAGGAGCAGCTGGGCCTGGTGGGTGGATGGTGGGTGGCGGGCAGTATGCTGCGAACGTCAGGGATTTTGTCAGTTTGTCTACACAGCCACTAAATTTTCCTGCAGCTAGAAGCCCAGAAGCGGGAAGGTTCATGCTGGCAAACTGGTGTGGGCTTGGGTAATGGCCTGACGTAGGGGATTCAGCTGGGCTGCCAAGCACAGCAGCCTCATCAACACGGCGCTGAAGTTATTCCCAAGACTCTGGGTGTTTCTTAGCAACGGCCCTATTTGGGGGAACACTGAGTGCCACAAGGAAGCTGGCTTGGAAGCTTGTGCAAGACAGGCGACACCCCCAATCAACACGCAGGGTCCCCCCCGCAGCCTGGCTGCCTCATGCCAGCTGCTCTCTCCCGGGGCAATGTGGCCGGGCTGGAATCCCTCCACGAGGCCAGCAGCTACCCCACAGGTCTCCAGGCTGCATCCAGGACCAAAAGCTTGCAGAGAGGCCCTGATTAACCCCTCGGCCCCGAGGCAAAGCCCAGTTGCCATCTGTTGTACTCCAAACCATCCAAGCAGCTGACGGGACGCAAAAGAGAAAAAGACACCCAACAAAACACGCCAGGCCCTCGACACTCAGACCCGGGGCTGAGCACAGAGGGCGCCTTTGAGATACAGAAGACCCCCGAATGGAGTCCAGGATAGACGGGCCTCCTGTGGCATTCTGCAGCCAACCAAGGTGTTCTAGAAAGTTCCAGGATATAAATGCTCGCTGGACTTTTGTTCTTTCTCCACTCTGACAGACGATACATCATATTATCTTCACAAAATTTATTTGGGGGAATTAAAGAGTTCTGCCAGGGCCAGTTGAGCTCAGACATGTACCATTAACAGGAACATTTTCCTGTCGTGATTGCACACCCAATTTAAAATGGATTATCCAATTAAGTTAAGAAGGTGATGCGTTCCGCTTCCACGAGTATGTTGCCAATGACTCTGTCTTGCCTGTTCTCCCCTAAAACCCTTCCAATTAAGTAAAGACCGCTCGGCACATCGTGAGGATAAGCCGGGAGGTTGCTGTGGTGACAGGAGGATTTTTCATCGTATCACCATTTCAATCTCCTGATGAGAAGGGAGCTGGCAAAGCTTTCAGCCTCCCCCCCTGGGATGAATGTTCACCGCCAACAACAACAAGGACAAAAGCTCTGTTGGACAGAAAAGGATGAAGGATTGTGTAAGCTTCCAGGTCTCCTTCGGCAGCAACACAGAGAGTCATGGCTTGGGCTCCCTTGAGCAGAAGTCAGTTGGCCGGTGTTCGCAAGAGGCAGACGCCACCATTTCCCTTCTCTCCCCCTCCCCCTCGGGCAGTTCTAGAGCAGGGCGTGCAGGCCTGATGCTGAAGGTGTGACAGCACCCGCTCAGCCCGCAGAGAGCCATCGATTTGTGTTAACCAGACAAAAAGATCAGGGCTGTGGGGTCGGACTGTGGCACCATCAATGTCACGAAGAGTAAGAGGAGACAAAGATCTGTATTTCTAAAATGCAAACCTGACCACGGCATTCTCTCGCCACCTGCAGCGGCTTCTCCATTGCCCTTGACATCAAGTTCCAACTCTTTAGCACGATACTCTCCACGCTCATCCCCCGCTCACTCTTCCAACCTCGTCCCTCCCTCATTCCCTAAATAAACACTCAAACTCTTTCACACCTCCTGGCCTTTGCACATGCTGTTCCCTTTCTCAGTAAATCCGTTCCCAACTTTTGACAGCCTGGTAAATGCATTCTTATTCCTCAAGACCCGGGTCAGATGTCTTGACCTCTGGTAACTTTGTCTCTGCCTTTACTTCTCTCCCCATCTCTCCTGGAAGATAGATGCTAGAATCATGGCCAAGCCAGCGCTTCACAAGATGTCGCTATTATAATTGGTTTGCACGTTTGTCTCCCCAGCCAGCTGCTCAGCCACTCACGGGGAGGTGGTATGTTTTCAAAGGAATGACTGAACCACAGAAGAATAGGCAGAGGTGAGAGAAAGGGGCCATGTCACCTGGAGCCGGATGTACAGGAGTATCTCAGAGATACTGCAGGCGCAGTTCCAGATCACTGCAACAAAGCGACTATCCAATAAAGCAACTACTGCAGTAAAGTGAGACACAAAGTTTGTGGTTCCACAGGACATATAAACGTTATGTTTACACTGTACTGTAGTCTATTAAGTGTGCAAGAGCATTAGAGCTAAAAAAAGAGTACATACGTTAATTAAAAAATACTTTATTGATAAAAAAAATGCTAACCACCATGTGAGCCTTCAGCAAGTCAACCTTTTTGAAACAGTAACATCGAAGATCACTGATCACAGATCACAGTAACAAACAAAATACTAATGAAAAACTTTGAAATACTGTGAGAAGTACAACTTGCTCCACACACAGTTGCCACAAACTTTCAATTTGTAAAAAATGCAGTATCTGCAAAGCGCAATAAAACAAGGTATGCCTGCATAATTAAAAACCACCCGGAAGCTGTTCAAGAAGAGAATAAGTGCTGTGAATCCCAGCCGTCCCCCATGCTCGTCACACTTGGGCCAATGGGTGTGGGCAGGCGTCAGGGCCAGTGATGGCTGTGCGCTGGGTACAGAGCCCTTTCTTCCCCACCCCAGGACAAGAGAGTTAAAACCCAAGTCTGCCTGAGGTTATTAAGAGTTGTTAAGGTTTTTAATAAATAAAATCTCTGCAAGAGATCCTTATTATTACATCAGGCTGTAAAAGTACCTTCTGGAAGACTCAGTCTAAAACTAAGAAGAGAAGAAAGCTCTACCCCACGTGAGCCGCCAGAACTACCGTGAACCAACGCATCTCTGAAGGCTTACAGCAACACTGAGGGAAACAAGCTGGCAGAGGGTGACGGTGAAATACCCAGGCACGAACTAAATGCTCCCTTTAGGTCTCTGTCAGCTCTGGTTTCTGCCCTTCATGGGCTCAGACACAGGCGTCCTCCCATTACCTGCATGTTTCCAAGCTGAACGGGGCCTCCAGTCCATGTCTGAAGAATAAAATATGCTGCGTCCTGGTCTGGGCATCACTCCTTTCTTGGAGTTCAAGTTGGTTCTGCCCAGTCGCCTCTTCAAAGCTCTGAGAGGGGCAGCAGGTCGTTGGCAGTGCCTGGCTGCAAAACCTGACCTCCCCAGCCTTCCCTCACTCATGGGAAACTGGCAATCCACAGAAACGCAGGTGGGGAAAGGAGCCTCAGGGACCACCACCAGACCTTAGCCATTGCTAATCCAGGGTTGGAGCCATCGAGGTCGGTCGGCTTTTCTCCCGGTCTATGTCATGTATTTAAATTAATTTGCTGAGCAGGGAACCGCTGAATTGCTAGACTCTGAAACCCTCTAAGGCAGGACTCATCTGCTTGACTTTTGCTTCCACCCCAGGGGACCCAGCACAGCGCCTGTGGCCCACAGTGGGTACACTGTGACGTGCCTGTCATAGAGTCTAATTTCACACCTGCGGTTGAATCTAGCTGCTGTCCATGTCACGGGGAGCAGTGTTCCTTTAGGATTCGTTGAATCCAAAGCTCTCCCTTGGTGTGTAATTTTGAAAATCTAAATGTAAGTCCAGGAGTGTCAGAAATATATATACATTTTTATGGGTTGAAGTGTGTTCCCCCAAAAAGGTAGGGTGAAACCCTAGTCCCAGTACCTGTGAATGTGACCTCACAGATGTGAGTTAAGATGAGGTCATGAGCGTGAACTGCAATTCAATAGACCTAGCGTCCTTTTAAGAGGGAAATTTGGACACAAAGACACACAGGGACCACCATGGGATGGCAGAGGCAGAGATCGGAGCTACAAGCCAACGAACACCAAGGATTGACGACGACCACCAAAGCTGGGAAGAGGCAAGGAAGGATTCTACCCAGAGTCTCAGAAGGAATGTGGCCCTGCGGACACCTTGATTTCAACTTCTAGCCTCCAGAACTGTGAGAGAATAAACTTCTGTTGTTTTAAGCCTCCCACTTTGTGGTAATCTGTTCCAGCAGCCCTAGATAATTAATACAGTACAATAACCCAGAGGTAGTAAGTTTTTGTTGTTTAACACCTATTTAGCCTTGGCTTTCATGATAGAAGAGATTTGAATTTGGGTGGCGGCCACTTCATTATGTTATCCGTTTGCTCATTCATTTGCTTCCAGTATTTACTGAGCACCTAATATGTGCCAGACCCTGTGCACAGAGTGACGAAAGTGCCTAAGCCAGGAGCCCACGGTGAAGACGGCTTTGTAAGGATGACAGCCATAGACACGACGGTACCGCCAGGCAGTTAAGTCTTGCAAACGCGGATATCAGAATTGACCGGCATTTGCTACGTGTCCTTACCAGGTGCTGAGCGCCTCACGCACATGATCACACGTACTCCTCACACAATCCCACGGAGGAAGGTGCTATTCGGTGCCCACTCCCCCATCGGGGATCTGAGACTCAGGGAAGGAGGCACAGCAGGACTTTACCCTGGAGAGCACTGACCGCAAAGGGAGGTGTTTGATTCAGAGGGGCAGGAAGTGTCATTTAAACATGAAAGCATCTTTGAAAGTTGAATTTTCAAAAGAGCCAAAATAGATAGCATTAAAAAGCACCACAAAGCACTCCTGAGTGCCCACAAGTGAGAAGAGCCATAACACCCAGGATCTGACGCCCCCTCCCTGTGTGTAGGATGCTGGCACAAAGGTCCTAACTTTCTTCTTGGTACCTGCCTGAATTTTTCAAATTAGCGATAAGGAAACTATCCTCTGTTATTACTCTGGCTAACACTTGCAGCACTTAACGTGTTTGGGCACTGTTCTCAGCCCTGACCACATGTTAACTCAGCTAATCCGCACCGTAACCCTCTGACTAGACTCTACTCTTATACCCGTTTTATAGAAAAGGAAGCTGAGACCAGGAGAGATTAGGCAAAGCACTCACAGTCATGGAGCTGGATTCAAATCCCGACTATGCAGCCCAGAGTTCCTGCTATTATCATAGTTATCACTGTGATAACCTGCCCCTCGGAGGAGGGGGAGGGATGTTTTAAGGAACAATGATTAAAGCACCTCAGCCCCAACCTGATGCCATTAGCCCATACATTGTTCTCTGACGCCTTCTGCAAAGTTTTGCACACATTTTCCACTTTTTTTTTCTCTGCCCATTTCTAAATATTCTGGAATGAGCTAAAAATATGACATATAACATACAAAAATAATGATATCCTCATGCCTACCTACTCTGGCAGGAAATGTCCCTATTAGGACAGACCAAGGGATGTGCAATTTCAGCCAACAGTGAAGAGATGATAGCAAGCCGAAAAGAGGAAACACAACAGGGACAAAGACGCAGCTGTCAAGGTAGGGAGTCGCTGAATTTATGCCACGCACGCGCAGAGCAGGCTCTGGCTAAGTGTCAAAGGGAGGGGGAGGGGCGGAAGGGGGAAAGAGGGGTGGGGGATGGGAGAGAAGGGGACTGAAGATGACACCGAAAGGCAGACAGGGTCACAGGAGGGCTGGGTGACCGTGAGAAGCACGTGCAGTGCAGGATGGGGCACAGCAAGGGGTGCCCATGTGGCCAGGGGCTCCACAATCACAAAGACCTTCCTCGAATCTGTCTCTCCAGTGAGAGACCAAACCATTTTAAGACTGGCGTTTCTGTGAGTCAAAAACGATCAGATAGGGCTTGCCTGGTGGCGCAGTGGTTGAGAATCTGCCTGCCAATGCAGGGGACACAGGCTCGAGCCCTGGTCTGGGAAGATCCCACATGCCGCGGAGCAACTAGGCCCGTGAGCCACAACTACTGAGCCTGCGCGTCTGGAGCCTGTGCTCCGCAACAAGAGAGGCCGCGATAGTGAGAGGCCCGCGCACTGCGATGAAGAGTGGCCCCCGCTTGCCGCAACTGGAGAAAGCCCTCGCACAGAATCGAAGACCCAACACAGCCATAAATAAATAAATAAATAATTTTTAAACAAACAAACAAACAAAATGATCAGATATTGGCAATTTCACACTATTCAACTTACACATACAGTCCCTGAGCAACGCTGGCAAAACTGAAAAAAGTAAGTGTCCATCACAAAATGTAACATACAATTTTTTAACCTTCCTTCACCATTTCTCCTCCTCCCTTTCTCCCCACTTTCTGCCCGTCCTCTCCCCTTGCTCTCGCCCGACTCCTCTCTTCTCCTTCATCCTCCTCCCTCCTCTTCTTTTCACGTACAACTATATTCGGTGTCTAATGACCACTCCTACTCATCACTTGACAAGGTTTCATGAGAAAGGTTCAAACGGCCGTGTGTACGTGCATGCGTACAGTGTACACGTTTCCAAGGAAGGACGAAGGGCGTCTTCTCCTGGTGGCCAAGCCTGCACGACACCCTGGACAAGAGCCACTCCTGCCCTCACTGTCAGGGCCAGCTGGCTGCACGAAGGTCACGTGGCCGGACCTTAGCTCAGCCCCAGCAGAAGAGGAAAGGGACACGTGGGGCGAGCAGGCCACACTGGCCACTTGGACCTGGGGCTTCACAGTAAATACAAGTTTCTAAGGTTGCGATACCCTTTGTGCTGCCTGACTGCCTACCTGGAACTCAGGTATTCAGAGGCAAAGGAAATGAACAGCACAGAAGGCAGTGCGCAGGCCTCTGGCCAGGAATGTGGGCATCCTGGGTCTACCACCTCCCGGCTGCAGGAGCTTGGGCAAGGTTTCCATCAAACACCCCTACGTTCTTATCTGTAAAAGGACGAGATGCCAGCAGGACTGTCTCAGGGGGCTGTGATAGTTTAAAGGAGACCAGGGGTAGGGAGTGCTCGGCACACAGTCCCTTAGACACAGAAAGTACCAAAACATGGAGGGTGACTGAAGGCTCTGAAACTGCTTTCCCTCGAGATTTTCAACACCTGCCCAAGGGAGATCAGATGTAGTCTGAACAGCACAGCTTTGCCTGTCTTTTGGGGAGTCATCTTCAGCCCATGATCCCTCTTTGTGCTGAAGATACACAATCCTCAGCCCCAATGCCTGGGCCACGTGAAAAGGTGAAACCGAGTCACAGACACCAAATTCCTTTTCTGTGACACCCTGATTGAAAACAATAAAATTCCTTTTTTTTTTTTTTTGGTCAGTCTCAAAGCCATGCTCTTAGGCACCTTGCCAGCCAGCAAGATGACTGTTTTCTTTCAGAGGGCCCCAATTCCCATTGTGTAAACTTAGAACCTGGGGGAAAAAAATGCAAAGCAATAAACCATCTGCGAGGCTTTCAGACAGTGCAATTTGTGAGAAGTGCTTTCACATCTTGGTAAGACGCTGCATTAAGCCAGCATTAATTAATTGCTACATTAAAGAGAAGCACCTTTAACATTTCAATGGCAATCATGCGCAGTTACGATCGTACAAAGGAACACTTTATAATTAATGATGCTCCCACTTCCTGCAATGTGCAATCCTCTGTCTTGAATTCCAAAGAGGTTGGCAGGAGGGAGGCACCAAACACAGATCAGGAACTAATATTTAAATCCGTTTTTAATTCACCTTGCAACAAGAAGAGTAAAACCAGAACAGATGCTTATACTTATTAGGACTCCAAATCTTTACGTCTATGAGGCTAAACATTCAGCAACAACAGATCAACACAGAAATGGTCAACAATGACAGGCCTGAAATGATTACCCCTAAAGAGCAATAATGTTGCCCTCCCAGGCACATCAACTGCTTTTCCAGAAACGCACTACTACTCTCCCCAACAGTCCTGGCTTTGGAAACGATGCTGTGTTATCATTAACAAAGCACTCTGACTTATCTCTGTGACTTAAAAACGAGAATGGTTTTTCTTTTAATTAGGGAAGTTTCCCACGAAGTCGCGATCCCCAGGTACCAGGCATTGTTCTAAGCGCTTAACGTGCGTTGGCTTGTTTAGTTCTTCTCGGCAATCCTGAACCCACCCTATTACGAGCCCCACTTTATACGTGAGGATAGCGGGTGCCCAAATGTTAAATAAACTGTCCCAGGTGCCATCCCCCCAACTCCTGCAAAGCCTGTTTGAGTGAATCACAAACCGGACAGACTTTCTAGATTGTCACATACATTCTGTCACTCAAGCAACTACCCACGAGGGAGGCCCCAGAACCTTCCCGCATCTAATTTCTGTTGTTATTAGCAAAATCCTGCAGCAACACAGAAGAAGGTGCAGAGGGAACAAAATTTGACCCACGATAACACCTTAAGGGCTTCCAGGAAAAAAAAAAAAACTATGGCATAGTTCTTCTTATAAAACAACAGCAACACAACCCACATAAATTGCCTCTATTTGCCAATAGCGTTGCGGTACCCTACTTTCCACTTCCATGGATGGATCGTGAAGGCGGCTCCCGCCCCGTGACAGCCTCCCGTAAGGGCAAGGGCTTACCTTGTCATAATAGTATCGCAGGGCTCTGCTCAGCTTGTCGTAGTTCATGTTTGTTTTGTTTTTCCGGAGTCCCCACAGCTTGGCCACTTCTTCTGCTTTGAGGAGCTTGAATTCACCATCGTTGGAGGTCCAGCAGATCAGGTGCTCATGTTTCTGGTCCAGCAGCAACTGCAACAGGAACTGCCACAGCGTGATTGCACTCTCCATACCTGAGGAGGGAGGGGCCGCGTCAGTGCAGGTGCCAGGTCTGGGGGGATCGGGGGCTCAGGGTGGGCACCTCAGCACCTCCCCCTGCCCCCGGTGAACCTAATCGAAAGTTGCTTTCATTTCCATCCCAACAGGCCACTCTGAATCAGGTGCCTTCTGGCTGCATTTCTGTACAGAGCCACAATTCAGAAACACAGGGAAGCCCTGTGACCTTCGTATTCGCCACACACATCCCGGCAGGTAACGGGGTTGTGTGGAGAATAATGTGAAAAAATGATTAATAAACTGCCCATTCCTAGAATCAGTCCTCACACAAACTATACCCCACGTTAATCATTGTTAATGCCCGCGATGATTAACATGTTCCCGCCCATGCTATCAACTCCTTTGCTGCTCAGCCTCTAGGCCATTATTTGTGTGAAACGCTGGACCCCGTGATAAGTGCATTTACGTGGGGCCTGGGGTACTTCCATCAGTGTGACCGCACGGGGAGCTTCGTGAGGAAGGGACTTTGTTGGATTACTTTGTATTCCCAGCACTCTGATAACCCAGCCCAATGCCCGAGTGCAGCGTGCGCCTGACTGATACATGTTTACAGACCTGAGGTATGGGTCACTGCCACTTGAAGAGTCGTTCTCTTTGCCAGGCACTTGTCATGTGGCAGATAAAAGCCCCATCTGTCACAAGCACAGACATGGGAAAAGCATTTTTTTCTCCACTGTGAGAGGAAAGCCTATAAAATCTTATCTTTTTCCCTTGACTCTGGTGTGGACTTTGTAGGTGCCGTTCCTTCTGCCTAAAATGCTGTTCCCTAGCTTTGGAGCCTGGTGAACTCCTACTCATCCATCATGACCCAGTTTATACGGGACCTTCTTGAGGAAATTTTTCCCCACTCTCCCAGGCAGTTACCAACTTCAGACATCTGAGGACTTTCATGGCAATGGGTACTGATTCTAGAAATAACAACAACAACAACAGTAATAACAACCGTTTGTCTTATCAACATTCGTACATAAGGAAAGAAGAGGCAGTTGGGCTGGCCTCAAGAGATTCACCGCAGATCGACTGTCATGACTGGACACGTGAAGTGCCCTGGGTTTTGATCTGGGAAAAATGGGGGTAAGATCCTAGTGCTGGGCTGAGGGAGCCAGGGATGACCAGAGGGTGGAAAATTGCCTTCTGGCACAGATGGAAGCTTCAAAGGCCAGTTGTGAGGTGGGGACAAAGCCAGAGAGAACTTGGATCATACCCTATTACTGCAAGGAGGAAACTCTGAAGCCCCACGAGGTAGCCAGGGGTTCGGGAACAAGGGAGCAGTGAAAAAGATGCACGCCTCTGGGAGACCCGGAAGCCAGAATAACAGCCTTAGGGAGTCTTATTTGTACCAATATTTTTGTCAACTCCACACCTCTCCTGCATTTCTCTTAAAGGGGCAGCTTTCAGACTGACAAATCATTTTTCTTCCTTTCCACATGGGGATGGATGTGAAAATACCTAGCCCTCCAATAAGTCTTCATTTCCTTATTTCCTTTCACATGTTTCGCCAAAAGAATACATTTTATTGTTTCCCTGAGCCATGTGGGTTTCTCAGTTAAAGGGAAGCAGATTAGGAATGTTCTTCAAACACCCACAGGGTACTTTATTTATGGCTCTTTAAAGGAGATATTCTCTACAGAAATCAATCTTCACCACAATGGCCACTCAGTCTGTAAGACAGTAAGTCATTTCACTGTTAGATCAAAACCGCCTTTGCATCTCATGAGTCTCGTAAGCACAACGGCGGTGGTGCTGCATCCGCAGCAGCCTGCCAGCTCCGACCCCTCATATGAGCTTCCTATTATTTGAGGACAAGCCACAACTTTCTTCTCATCGTTGGCACTAAGAATTGTTAACAGTTGTCTCAAACTCTTCGGTGTGTTCTCGGCCAAACACTTCAGACAGTAAGCTTTCAAAGATCTTTAAAATGTTAAAGGGCAGAAGGCTGCCAGTGGGTTTAGAGGTCTGGACAGAAAGGCTTTCTGGGTCTGTGGCTCAGATGCCAGGTAGGATAGTGGTCGGCCACCTGCACCTCCCCCACCTTTAATTGACGCGAGCCGTCCTGTTCCAGATGGGACAGGAGGACAACGTAAACACCTGCATCTGTGTTACACTTACTGCTTCTACCAACCAGGACTCCTCAGAGCTTCTTGTGCTTCCTGGAATCCCTTTCCTTGGCGTTCCAAGCCCGTGTATCAGAGCCATGTGCCTTGGGCATAAATGATGAGGACCTGTATGGCAGACTGGATAAATGTTCTCCATTCTTCACCCCTTCTCCCTTTCAAGTGACCATGAAGCAGCGCCCCAGAGCGGGTGGAGTACTTTCTTCCCATCCCACTGAAATTTGGGCTTGGCCACGTGATTTGATTTAGCCAATAGAATGATGAGTAGAAATGACAATGTGCCAATTCTCAGCTGAGGTCTAAGAGGCTTCCCGTGTTTGCACTTTTCCTCTTGTGCTCCTGTTACTGCCGTGAAGCTGCTGCCCAAAAATGAAAGGCGCGTGGAGCCAACCTGAGCTCAACCCAAAGCCTGGAGCCAAGTCCCACAACACACAGTCTGAAGCAGCATCCCTGAGGTTAACCAATGAGGAAAATAAATACTGCTGTTTGCCAGTGACTCCCGGGGCTGTTTGTTATGCGGCACCATTGTAGCAAGAGTTGACAATTACAGTGCCCGACATCTTGGTCTAAGATAATTCTCTCTTTGCTGGAGTGCAATATCTTTACACTGTAAACTTACATTCACAATCATGAGGTGTGTCTAGACACGAGAAAGCATGCTATGTAGGGGGATTGCCCGATCACATCTTTACTCAGAGGGTTATGAGTGGGCCACAAAAATGACCATGGGTGCTATGGCCACAGCCTACGGCAAAGGCAGAAGGAGGAAAGAGGGAAAGAAAAGGGAGACATAAAAGAGTAGAAAGTGAAAAGGCAGAGGAGCAAATGGTGGGGATGTGGACCCCCTCATTAGGGCCCTCCCAGATTTCTGGAATAAATGAACTGGGCTGAGGGGAGGCACGAGCTGAGAACTAGCAATCACAGAGCTGCCCCGACAAACTCAGAGCTTTGGTGAGGCTGGGTGGGCTGAGGAACAAGCCCTCTGCCCCCTTACTCTCCCACACCAAGGTGTCAGAGCCAGGCTACGGCTGCGGATGGGAGGATCCGTCAGAGGGTGGATGTGAGTAACAGGGTTGACTGAGGCATGAAGCCACCTCTGCCTAAAGCACGTCAAGCCGGTGCTGAGGGCCTCGTTCTCCTTTTCCAGCTCTTCGGCCACTCCTCCACCCTGGTGGGTCCACCAGTTCCAATGGGTGTGCAGTCACACCAATCTTTACTGTTAGAAATCCGGCCACACATTACTCAGAGACGAGTCTCAAAAATATTTCCCTGTGAGCGTACTGCCTCTACAAACATCCGTCATCCCCTTCTACACTCAGCAGAAGTCATTCTGGGAGACGGTGGGCCCCCAGGGTGGCTCTGGATGCCCCCATCCTCTCTGGCCGGAGCCAGTGGTGTGATGGAAATGGGCAAGTGCATGTGGGGGAGTGGGGACACGGGGAGGGAGGGAAACAGGAGGGCGGAGGGGGGATGGGTCACCAGCTGACGTCCCCGCTGTGGTTCCTGCCATCACTGTTTCTTTGATTTTAGTTCCCACCTTAACTTATTTTAACTATGATTAAGTTTCATCATTTACACAGTTGTCTTCACATACAATCACGCTTCAACGTTCTGTGACACATCTCTGCCAGCTACAAACTTTGCCCCCTCCCGGACGTTGGCGAAGAAAAAGAGTCTAACATCGTGACTGGGGAATACAGTCTCCCCCGTAACCACCAACACATATTAGCAAATTCATCCAAATGAAGATTTCTCTCACCAGAAAGAAAAATTAAGAAAATTAATTTTTAATTTAATTAAAAAGAAAATTAATTTTTCTTTTTAATTAATTAAAGAAAATTAATTTTTCTTTAATTAATTAAATTAATTAATTTAATTTAATTTAATTTCTTTAATTAATTAAAGAAAATTAATTTTTAATTTAATTAAAAATTAATTAAATTCCTTGATGCCTAGAATCCTTAATAAAGTCCTATATCCTAACATATGGGTACAATCAAGTCCCAGTTATCGGGCTGCCATCATAAGGAATGTGTGTAATTCAGACAACATCCTGTGGCTCTTATTAAATAAAAAGTTCAAGAAAGTGTTGATACTTGAGATTTATGTTTGATATGTTATTATACAAACCGCGGTCTGCTTTAAGTTAAAATATTTCATCAGCCTAGCCTCACTGAGCCGATTTCCCACAAATCTCCACTTAAAATACACAGAATACATAAAAGAAATGCTATTCATCAAAAAAATTTTCCCAAATCAAATTTTTGGCTACCTAGAAAATGCTGCTTTTTTTTTCCCCAGACCTTACTTTGAATGGATGAAATTTTATCAGGTATTGTAAGGCCATTCTTTTTTTTTTTTTTTTTTACAGTTGATAAAATTTAATTTTCAATATGAACACATGATCCTTTGAAATCTTAAAATCTCATGAAATGATACGATAGCTGCAAAACCATCAACTGATGATTTTTAAATTATTTTTCATTTCATAGAAAGCACATGATTCTATTCTTTTTCCTTTTTAATTTTTTTGATTGATTCTTTAAATTCTATAGTGCTTGTAATGCCATTCTTAATGCAAAATCAAACTCTGCACGTTTACATTGAGGAGGATCCACTTCTAAAGCATCACTGCTCTCACAGGAAGAGGTGTCCTTCCGCATTAGATACTTTCTGCACCCCGCTGCCTGCACCCTCAATCCCGCGGCCTGCTGTGGATGGTCTCTCTCTCACCACTTCTGTTGGAACTAACCCAAGACCGCAGTCACAGCAGCTGGCAAGACCTCATCCAGGCCTCTCCAGAGAACAAAGCTACCTGCTATTTGCCCCAACTGCTCCTTTTCTTTTGTAATTTATAGCCTAGATCTTGCCGCTGTGGAGCACAGTTAGATCATTTTAAAGAGTTTGTCAAATCTGAATAATACACACACCTGTTTTTTTTTTTTTTTCTTTTTTTGCGGTACGCGGGCCTCTCACTGTTGTGGCCTCTCCCGTTGCGGAGCACAGGCTCCGGACGCGCAGGCTCAGCGGCCATGGCTCACAGGCCCAGCCGCTCTGCGGCATGTGGGATCCTCCCGGACCGGGGCACGAACCCGTGACCCCTGCATCAGCAGGCGGACTCTCAACCACTGCGCCACCAGGGAAGCCACACACACCTCCTTTTAAAGGAGCAAGAGGTATGTGTATTATGTTCCCATGTTGACAAATCATTTTCACTAATTTTTTTTATTATAGTCTCCCTTCAATATAAAGAAGAAAAATGGATATAAACACCTCAAGGTTTATAGTTCCTATACAGCCAGATAAAATTCACAAATAAGACTGCTCCCACCCTATTCGAATTAACAATTAATTCTGTATATAACACATGATGTTTTGTTGAAAGACAACCAACAAAAAGGTTATGGCAATGTAAGTTATTTTGAGTAAGATGTGTTTATATGATTATACCCTACAAAGAGGAGAGAGACCCAATTCTCTCTTCACTTTTTTCAATTTTTTTTTGAGTGTCCATTTCATGCCAAGACACCCTCTGGGTATTTGGGACACATCAGAGAACAAAGGAGATGAAGACCTCTGTCCTCATGGAGCTTACATTCCAAAGGGAGAAGACAGGCCATAAACAACAAACATATGACTATTAAAATACACAGTATGTTGGAAGAATAGTGTTATGGGGAAATGCAACCAGAGCAGGATAAGGGGGTGGGGAGCCTGGGGTGTATGAGCAGAAGGTCATGAAAGGCCTCACTGAGAAACTAAGAGTTGAGAAATAACTGTTAAAAAATAATTTTCAAAATGGGTGAAATCATGGCTCTCCTACAGATATAAAATGAAGACATGTTAAAGATTTTATTTCACTCATTAGTCAAGCAGGAACTTGGCAGATGTTCTAACGAGTTCAAAAAAGAATCTGAATAATAAAGGCATTTATAAATTAGGAATATTGAAATGAATGCACAAATAGGGGTGAGAGAGGAATCAACTGAACACTATAAGATAGAATAGAATTTGCATATCTATAGACAATAATTATTTTGCTATCAGTTATCTATAATTAACAGGATTATAAAATAGCTTCCATAAAATCAGAATCACATCATCCAAAGGGGTTTTTCTCTAGAGACTAGATAATGCAGTTTTTCATGGAAGCACAATTATTTTCTACAGCTTGCAGCAGGCGAGAGGGTGAACCACTTCTGTCTACTTGGAAGGTTACATAATGGGTAAAGCAGATTCAGAGCCAGACTCTCTGGGTTCAAATGCAAGTACCAGTCCTGTCTGCCTGTGGGACTTTGGGTAAGTTACTTAACCCTTCTGTGCCTCAATATCCCCATAAGGAAAATGGGGATGATGATAATAAAAGTATCTCCTTTACAGCGTGGTTACAAGGATTACATGAGTTACTAAGAATGCACTTGAACTACACCTGGTACATAATAAGTGTTATTCAAATATTTACTATTATTTTTTAAGCAACAGGGAAACCTCTGCATAGAACACGTTGTGAGGACACGTGGCCTTCACCTAGCTCAAAGGCATCATCTAGCTACTGTATCCACCTTGGTTCCTTGTTCATTAGGCAGCGACTCCAATACAGGCACTGAAATCCAAGGGAGAATGTTCAGCTATTTGGTGACTATTCTTTATAAGGTGACCTGGAATACATTTATGTGAGGGTTTTTTTTAAAGACTATCATCAAAAAATGAAAGCACATTACCAGATATACACTACAATATATAAAATAGATAAATAACAAAGACCTACTGTATAACACAGGGAACTATATTCAACATCTTGTAATATGTAAATTGATACAGCCACTATGGAGAACAGTAAGGAGGTTCCTTAAAAAACTACAAATAGAACTACCATACGACCCAGCAATCCCACTACTGGGCATATACCCCGAGAAAACCATAATTCAAAAAGAGTCATGTACCCCAATGTTCATTGCAGCTCTATTTACAATAGCCAGGACATGGAAGCAACCTAAGTGTCCATCGACAGATGAATGGATAAAGAAGATGTGGCACATATATACAATGGAATGTTCCTCAGCCATAAAAAGAAACAAAACTGAGTTATTTGTAGTGAGGTGGATGGACCCAGAGTCTGTCATACAGAGTGAAGTAAGTCAGAAAGAGAAAAACAAATACCGTATGCTAACACATATGTATGGAATCTAAAAAAAAGGTTCTGAAGAACCTAGGGGCAGGAGAGGAATGAAGACGCAGACGTAGAGAATGGACTTGAGGACACGGGGAGGGGAAAGGGTAAGCTGGGATGAAGTGAGAGAGTGGCATGGACATATATACACTACCAAATGTACAATAGATAGCTAGTGGGAAGCAGCCACATAGCACAGGGAGATCAGCTCAGTGCTTTGTGACCACCTAGAGGGGTGGGATAGGGAGGGTGGGAGGGAGACGCAAGAGGGAGGGGATATGGGGATGTATGTATATGTATAGCTGATTCACTTTGTTGTACAGCAGAAACACACCACTGTAAAGCAATTATACTCCAATAAAGATGTTAAAAAATATATCTTGTAATAACCTACAATGGGAAAGAATCTGAAAAAGAATAAATATATATATAACTGAATCACTTTGCTGTACACCTGAAACTAACACAACACTGTTAATCAACTATACTTCAATTTTTTAAAAAATGGAAGAACAGATTTAAAAAAAAAATTCTGGCAGAAAACTCAGATCCCTGATTACATATTTGCTGCCTTCAGCTTAAGAAACACTGGTTTAAAATGCTTAGCCTGAGGCCTCCAAGTTGCTGTGACCCCAGCAAAGATGGCCCTTGAGTGCTCACACTTCCCTTGGAGCTAGTTCTGTCCCCATCTATCTTGTGCCCCTGGAGCGGGGAAGGGAGTCAAGTAGATGAGAACTGTTGGGTCAGAAAGAAGAAAGAGAAGTGTTCTAAAACGACAACCCAAGGGATAGCCATGACAACATTGCTTATGAAGATGGAGCCCACCTGGGTCCATTCCCTGGGCTGGTCATGGTGGAGGTGGTCCAAGTGTAGAGCTTGTCCACTGGCACAGAGCTGGAGGGACACTTAGGCAGACTCAGCGGTTACTTTCCACCCTCGTCTGTGTTTTCAACTCCTTGTTTTTAAAGAATGCAAATAGTATCATTGATTCATCCTTTAATTTCTGGATGGAGGTTCAAAGAAAAGGATGCTATAGACTGTATATACTGATTACTCTCATCATCGCTGGTGCACCTCTTGGCCCATATGAGAGCCGTCAGGCCACGTGGCCCTATCACAGCCTTGGCATCTCCCTCGGGTCAAGGGTACCAGCCACCAATGCTCTGGGCACGCTAACTAGCTAAAGTCAGGCAGACTTCCACTGAGGGTGGTGGTGGGGAGCTGAACACCCTCCACTCCTCAGGAGCAGAAACAGGGCCAACGCTCGTGAAACAGGGTGGGAACAGTAAAATGCAGTCACCATCCTCGTGCTAAGTCAGGTGCCTCAAACAATAAGTACAAAGTGCAGGACAGACAAGATCAAAAGGTCCTCCCAAATGGACATAATTTACACTCACACATTCATGTGAACACACTCATCCCAGGGGTCCTTACAGCACTTTATCATAGTCTGTCCTCCAGTGTTATCATTCATTCATTAATCTGTCTTTTCCGATTCTAAGAGCCTTCTCTTGGTTTTCTCTGTACATGTTGGGTATTATCTATTAAGCCTTTACCATATACCAAGCACTTTGCATTATCTCACTGAATTCCCACAACAGCCCTCTGAGTTAAATAAAATTACTGTTCCCTCCTTACAGATGAGGAAATTGAGGCCCAACTGTGGAAGAGTACAGTCTACTCTCTGTGTGGCCAACATCAGTGCAAACTGTTGGTCACCAGTCCATGATAAGTTAAGTATAGGAATTGAGAGTAAATATTTAGAGACTTCACTGCCATTTGTCATTGTCACCACATCCAAGTATGTGATCAGTAGGCTTGTCTGGTCAGCACAAACTATGGAATAGTCAGAAACATGAAGAAGGACAATGCTAAAATGTGTGATGTTCAAGGTTAGTTTTTCAACTGTAACCCCAAAGTGTATACAAATCTAGAATTCATGGGTTTCATTAAAAGATGATTTAACTGTAACTGTATTACGTTACAGGATAAACTTGGAACTGGCAACTAATGAAGGAATGAAGATGGAGTTTAAAATTCAGCAAACTTGCTGCATTTTAGATGAAAGTTAAAAAACGAATATCCTGAGTTTGCCGAAATGGGTTTAAAAATCTCTTCTTTCTGTCTGGTCAACATACCTCTGTGAGACGGGCTTCTCTCAAGTGTAATTAAAACAAAACACAGAAACAGTTTATATACCTCGTCTCCGGAAAGTAGCACTGTTTATCCAACCTAGATTAATTAGTCAACCTAAACACTTTCCTACATGAAAAGCGAAGTATTCATAAATATGGTGTTTGCTTAAAGTGTGCTTATAGGCATTTAATACAGGGAATCTCTATTTCACTTATGACTTTTTCCTTTGGCTAAAATTACAGAACGACAAAAGTTATCAGTATGAATAGTGATCTTCTATATAACTGCCTTTATATGCATTTTCATTGAATATGTAGCTTTTATTTATTTATTTATTTTTGCGGTACGCGGGCCTCACTGTTGTGGCCTCTCCCATTGCGGAGCACAGGCTCCAGACGCGCAGGCGCAGCGGCCATGGCTCACGGGCCCAGCCACTCCGCGGCATGTGGGATCTTCCCGGACCAGGGCACGAACCCGTGTCCCCCCAGTCGGCAGGCTGCGCCACCAGGGAAGCCCCGAATATGTAGCTTTTTGTAATTATTTCCCCAATTATGTTTATTCTTATTTATTGAAATATAATCTTACGTCTGCCTGATCTATAATAAAAACTGGGGGCTTGTATTTTGGTATCTTTGTTTTTAATTTTATTTTCCTAGTAATTTATTTTTATGGTATCCAAAATTATCAGTCCACAATGTACTGGAAATTTAAAACACCGGTCCTTCTCCACAGATGGTTTGAAAAGCACTGCTCTTGAATGTTGACTCCACGAGTCCCAAACTTTGTTTTGCTTGCTGACGCAGCCCTAACTCTTAGATCACTGCCGGGTCATAGTAGGTGCTCAAGAAACATCTGTCGAATAAATGAATGAATAAAACTGAGGTTAGTATAGGCCACAGCCCATGCCCTTAGCCACTCTGTTATACCGCCTCCTACCAAGGGTATAGAGGTCACATCAGGATCAGGATTAGGGTCAGACTAGCTAGAGAAGGCTTTCTAGAAGAGTCAGCTTGAGCACAGCCTTAAACAAAAGGTGAGGAAAATTTGAAAAGGGTGAGAGGATTTGATCAAACCCTCTCCTTCAAAAGCTGAAAGCTAGAGTTACGGAACTGCTGCTGTCCAGAGAGCAAGCCCAGAATTTCTCCCCTTTCCTTGCTAACATTTAGCTTCTGTTGGGTCCTAAAAACCAGGTTCTGGTACAGATTTACAATTCACTGAGTTGTGTCCTCAGGAGTGAGTCTTGGGTAGGAGAGCATTTGAGGTTCTGCAGGCCAGAAGGCAAGAGAAGAATATTCTCCCACCTTAAAAAAGAAAAGGGTGAGAGGACAGAGGCAGATGTTCCCCGCAGTGGGCAGGGCAGGGGTGGGGGGCAGCAATGGCAAAGGCGAAAGCAAGGCTCAGTGTAGGGGCCTGGATGAAACGGCTCTGCGATCTACCCAGAGACAACCTCCAGCTTGTGCCGGAAAAACAAAGGCCACCCTAGATGCACAGAGAACAAACTAGTAGCTACCAGGAGGGAGGAGGAAGCGGGGAAGGACAAGATACGGGTACAAACTACCGTGCATAAAATAAATAAGCGTGGGGCAGAGACAAGATGGCAAAGTAGAAGGACGTGAGCACACCCCCCTCACGAAAACACCAAAATCACAACTAACTGCTGAACAACCATCGACAGAATAAATAAGCTACAAGGAACAGCACAGGGAATATAGCCAATGTTTTATAATAACTATAAATGGAGTTTAATCTATAAAATTTGGAATCACTCTGTTGTACACTGGAAACTAATATTGTAAATCAACTCTACCTCGATTAAAACAACAACGACGACTAAGTCCAGAGGTTACTGTGCTCCTTCAAAATCCACCAAGCCTCCAGCAGCAGCCAGGCTGCCAGGAGAGTTAGCCCTGCCCCATGACCGCCAGCATCACCACCTTGTCATCCTGCAGCCAGGAGGGCTCCCAGTGAAGCTGATGGTAGATCCTAATGCCCCAGGGACCACCACCTTGCACAAGTCTAGGGGCCCCAGGGATTTTGTATTTATAACTTGGTGGGGGCCTGTACAAAGAGGATTTCCCCAAATTGTTTAAGCTTCAGCCCCACCCCCCGACACCTAGACCTGCCCCGGCCCCTTCTCGGGCCGCCTCCTCCCTCATAGAAGTTGCTTTCCTCTCCTTGGAGGCAGGCATTCTATCTGCCACAAGGTGGCGCCAGACATCATAACGTGAGACGGGACTGCACAGAGCATGTACGCAAAGCGTGAGGTTTTTGCTTCCATTCTTAGAAGCTGAAAAGCCCACTTATTTGCTCTTCTTTATATCCGTGGCAACCTAACACTTCTCTTTGCATGTTTCTGGTTTCATTTTTTAAGTTACACTGAGGTGGGGCCTGAGGGGGGTCAGATTATCTTTATAAATCCTACATATTGTGGGAACTAGAGAAACTAGCCAACTTAAAAACACTAATTAGTCAGAAACGAGAGAGCCCAAGGAAAGGAGAAAAACTCCTGTGTAAGAAATAAACAAAGTAGGTGCTCCAAGTTCATGTCTTTTTACTTGTTAAAAACTGCACGGTTACAGAAGTGAATATGGATTTGAACACTTAGTACTGAAAATTCTCTGAAGTCCAATTCCTCTGTCCAGAGCAACATCTATTGAGAGTTTCTGTATTGTTATGTTATCAGCGTCCAAGAGAAACGTCAGGAACCATCGCACTCCCGATGCAGGGGGCCCAGGTTCGATCCCTGGTCAGGGAACTAGATGCCCCATGCCTCAACGAAGATGCCGCGTACCGCAACTAAGACCTGAAGCAGCCAAATAAATAAATAAATATTTTTTAAAAACAAACAAAAACAAACACCTGTACTTAAGGCAAGGAATTGAAAAACAACAATTTGTACTATTTGTGGTCTGCGATAACTCAGCACAGAATAATTTTAGGGCACCAAGTCAATAAGGATTAATATTTGGTAACTAAGCAGCACAAACTGAAGTCTTTTTTTTGTTATTTTTGAGAAGGTGAAACTAAGATTATTAAACATTTTCAGAAGACATCTTAATTATTGTCAAACACTGCATGTAAAAAAAAATGCTAATCGGTGAGGCCAAGTTCATGTCCCTCAAAGCTCTCTTATCTATTAAAAAATGTTTATATTCTCATTCATTCTGTGAATATCTACAGATTGTCCATGCTTTGAAGAGCAGAGTGAACAGGAAAAGAGGGAAAGCAGCCATCGCTCAGCCTACTTTTTTACCCTTTAGAGTTCACAATGTTTTTCAAATCCGGTTTTTCAAATAACTCCTCTATCTGAGGACAGAGAAAGATTTTTCCGGGGAAATCACTGATAGCCACTGTAATAACAACATCTGCCCTTTACTGTGTGATCCACCCCTCCTTCCTTCTGAAACTCTGTTGTCTGTGGGTAAATGAGAAGCAGTTCAACTGGTTTGTTGGAGACTTTTACATGGGTGAATTTCCTTTGGAAAAGTAACTGGATGGCCACATTAACGCCAGCTGGGAAAGTGCATTCCAGCCATTCTACTTCCTCCCACATCTGTATATGCAGGCCATTCCCCCCCACCCCATGATTGCACATCCAGCCCTATCTTATCCCACATTTTCAGGCTAGGCCCACATGCAGATGGGAAAGGGCCTCTTCTCACTCTAGGCTGCCTCACATGGATACCCTGCAATATCCCAAAACTTCCTAATGTTCCTGGTACTGAGTTTGCTCTTCCTGGGCCAGAAGAAGAGGTGGTGATTGGTCCATGGGGTTAAAAAAAATAATAAATGGTTGTCCCAGAAGCACCCACCTATTTCTCTGCACCTGAAAGAAACAAGTCGATTTGAAAGACATAGTGTATGGGAGCAGCTGGGCACAGTGCCCTGTACATTGTGAGCCTTCAACAAGGCTTAGATGCTGCCCGCATCTGTGCCTTCTATGAAGCTTTCAACAAGGCTCCCACAGATGGAGCTATTTCTTGTTAGCCATCATTCCATCAGCGTCACCCAGCAATTCCAACACAGCACCTGGCAAACCACAGGCATTCAATAAAAAAGTGTGCCGTGAATCTCAAGTTCTTGGGATCTCGATTTCTTGTAACATCTGACTTCAGAGACTTCTATCACATGCTAAAGAGCCCAGACACAGTAGAATTTTATTCTTCTCTTTTTTTCCTTGGGAGAAAGATGGACTTGTCCACTTCTCCATCATCTCTCCACATG
The DNA here is from genome assembly GCF_937001465.1 of Orcinus orca. Lineage (NCBI taxonomy): Eukaryota > Metazoa > Chordata > Mammalia > Artiodactyla > Delphinidae > Orcinus > Orcinus orca. Next base: position 78,263,860 of record NC_064569.1, on the reverse strand, counting down.
GCTCACAATCAGGTAGCCACACAAATAGTGTACGATCTGTAGTCCTTCACATATGTACACATCTCCATTTAATCTCTTCCTTGAAAGCATCAGACACAATTTTATTAAGCAGTTAAAGGAACACAAGCCTGCTAGATCAAAGCGGCCAACTGGTCACCCAGCTTTCCCAAAGTGGGGCTGTAGTTCATTACAGCCAGTCAGTTACTCGCATCCACCTCCCCTGTATGTCAACATGCCCGGGAAACAGACTCAGAAGCCCTGGGCACTGCAGGGAAAATCTTTCCAGGTAACCAATGGTATTAAAAAAGCAGATGTCTTGAAAGATGATTAGGACTGTAAAAAATCAGAGGTTCCTACAACCTGAGACAGACCCCAGGTGCCCCCATGGAGTCTCACAGAGAAGTACAAGCTCCGTTGACAATGCTTTTTCTTTAAACAGATGGGCTGCTCCTTCCCAGACATTTTTGGACTAAACCCGAACCTTCACTTTCTTTGCAACTGTTTTTGTTGTCTGTGTTGTTTGTGAGGATCTTAATTCTGGCTTGAAGCACGTCCCCTTTCAGCTCTCATACTTGGTAACATTTGGCTTCCTCTTCTGCAGGTTGTAGGCAGGAAACTGGAAAATGGGCCACAGGAAACCTGGCCTCCTACATCTGTCCCACTTTGTAATTGCAGCTCTGGTTTCATTTTGCCTTGTGTGTCAGCTCTGTTTTAACCCTCAACACGACGGCCAAACTCTGCTTTCTGTAAGAACACTGCTACTCTTATTGCCCAAGGAAACTCACTGAGACTTTTTTTTCTTCCCCAGAGTAATTAACCATATGAATTCAACGTGGAAAAAAATACTGAACGAATTCTCCTAACAGTAGTCATTTGGATCAAAAGAGTATGGAGGGCTTCCCTGGTGGCGCAGTGCTTGAGAGTCCGCCTGCCGATGCAGGGGACACGGGTTCGTGCCCCGGTCCGGGAAGATCCCACATGCCGCGGAGTGGCTGCGCCCGTGAGCCATGGCCGCTGAGCCTGCGCGTCCGGAGCCTGTGCTCCGCAACGGGAGAGGCCACAGCAGTGAGAGGCCCGCGTACCTCAAAAAGAAAAAAAAAAAAAGAGTATGGAGCTAGAAAACTGATACATTCAATGAGATAAAACTACTAATAAGTCCCCAGTGAAAATTCAAGACTACTTCATAATACTGCACAGAAGTTATATCAGTATGATTATTAGTGGTCCAAGGCTGCCTGACAAATTTTGACTTTTGAGGCTTTGATAAATAACATATGAAAATAAAATATAATCATTCTTCATTATAATCTCTCTCATTATGATGCTATTTCAAATTATGTTTCTTAACCATATCACCAACTATTAGGTTCAACCATATGAAATTTTTTTTATGGGTCAAAAACAGTGAAATACCAGCAGTCTCATACGGTCAACCTAAAGCATATAATTACACCCAGAGAACACACACACACACACACACACACACTCACACTCATCCCCCCAGGGCAGTATCTTCTTCCTGTGTTTGGTCCATGGAACCTTTCTGAGACTCTTAACATTCTCTAGTAGAGAAAAAAAGATATATTTAAATCCTAAAGGTAATTTATAAATCTCAAAGAGTTCCATTCTAAAGGAAATGTTAGCTATATCGTCCCCCACCAGTCAATACTGAGTGTCCATGGAATTCTCAAGAATAGGGCTCCTACCAAAAAAAAATCCATTACTTACTTAAATAGGAGCTTTTCTTAACGCTAACATTTGATGAGCATTTACTATGTACCAGGCATTGTGTTGAGCACTTGATACACGTTATCTGAATTTGATACTGCATGACTTAACAAGGTAGAATAAGACGCTCTGGCCACGGGAGTATTTTGGGAAAACAGAGACTTGTATACAGGGCACGTGGCTCCAAAGTCCAGCTTCTTAATCACCACACGTAGTTTCCCCAGCAGAGGCTTCATTTCTTATATGCACATCTCACTGCTACTAAGAGAAAAGTCCCATTTTAACACAGAGGGCGATACAACATTCCTATGAGAAATCAAATCAGGAAGTTTTCTTGTTCATCTCTGGCTTGCCTCATCTGTGACTCCAGTTGTTCCAACTGGTTCTGTTTTTAAGAAAATTTGAACCCATCCCACCTTTACTTTTTTTAAAAACCCGGTTCCCCTTTAAAAAGATCTGCTATTGGTTTAAATACATAGCTGTGTCATCCAATGCTAAATAATCGAGGTTGCCTCTTGATGAAGACAGGTGAGAAGCTGTGCCTTCTGTAACCTAGCTCCTTCTCAACAGGAAAGACTCATCCTCTTGTTCGGTGTGTGCACACTGTATGGTGGAACAAGAGGAAGAAAGTGGAAAATGAAAGGTAGGTGATGTCGCCGGCCCTGGAGTGGGGCCCCAAACCTGCGTGCATTTCACGTAACAATGACAGGTACCACGAGAAACACTGCACTGCGAACGGGGACAGGATGGGGATCCCACTGAAACAACAAGACTGATGGGACTTGGTAAGCACCCAGCAGGGGCTAAAAATTTTTCCTTTAGAAACAAACACCTCTGGGGAAGCCCTCTTTCAGGTTCTAAGAAAGCCATATTTGGGATTTCATGGCATCCCATGACACGCACATAAAATTTAAAAAGGTGTTTTGCATTCAGTAAAACTTACTTAAGATCTTGCTAACTGTTCTTGAATTTGAGCTTCAATTTAATGAGCTCCCTAATTTCCAGTGGGTATTTCCCCACACACACTAACCTCTGATTCTTATATTTCATAGGCCTTTGAATGGAAAATCTTTTACCTAAATTTTTGTACTGTTAATGTTAATAAAATTCGATCCTGTGTGCAAGGGGAAACATTGGAAGTCAGAACATATAAATTCTCATCGTAGCCATGACCTTAAAGAGTTGCATGGGGCTTCCCTGGTGGCGCAGTGGTTGAGAGTCCGCCTGCCGATGCAGGGGACACGGGTTCGTGTCCCGGTCCGGGAAGATCCCACATGCCGCGGAGCGGCTGGGCCCGTGAGCCATGGCCGCTGAGCCTGCGCATCCGGAGCCCGCGACGGGAGAGGCCACAACAGTGAGAGGCCCACGTACCGCGGGGGGCGTGGGGGGGGGGGAGAGTTGCATGACCTCAGGCAGGGATGTTAACTTCTGTTTCAACTTCTTAAGCAAGGCCAACCCTATCCCCTCTCCATACATGAAGGTCAGCAAACTAAAAGACTTTTTACAATTAAGAGTATTTCAAAAGTAAAAATCTAAGATATCCTTTTGATCAATACATCGTGTAAGGGATCTTCAAAATAAAAATGGAATAATGCCTCCAGCTTCATATAAAGCCTTCACAGAGAGATTTTTTTAAATCTGTGGTTTTGCCTTCACATCAGAAAATGTTTATTCGCTCACTTTGTTTAGTTTTACAAAAATCGAAAAGAAAGGAAATCTTCCATGCCACTTCTACTAGAATGAAACCATAACCTTTCAGATAAACTTGAAACCTTTTCTGTGCTAAATAATAAGCTGGAGAAGGCCACAAGTATATACCCAGTGCGGTAAGAACACGTCTGCATGACACAAAATGATGGTAGTTTTTCCACATCCAGAAACTGAAGCATTTCCTGCCAGAGCATCCTCCAAGCTCTTCTATTGTGTGGAAACTGTAAAATCTTTCTAAATCAGGACTTCCTCCTATTATGCTTTGGAGGCGTCTTTCTGGGAAGGGTAGCTCCAAGGCAAAAGGTAGGAATTCCTGCAGCACCACCCAGTGGAAACATTAGAAAAAAAAAAAAGCAAGATAAAACACGTTTAATAAAAGAAAATTCATGTCCTAAGCTCTGCTAATTAAAAATCTGGACAGTGCGCTTTTTCCTTCAATGGCAACCAGCAATAGGTTTTGCTTCACAATAGTGCCCTTTTTCCTCGGTGCCGTTCCTTAAACGCCAACCACACAAATGATCGTCAACATCACATCTGCCTTGTCTCGCTCACATGTGTGCACACACACTGGGCCAGGGAGGAAGGAGTTCCGGGTGGGGTCAGGTGTGGCCCGAGACACCATCCCTTCCTCTCAGAAGGATGCCCCAGGGACCGTGGGGACCGGGAAATCTGCACAGCTGTGCTCAGCGTCCCAGTCCAGCTGCAGCGTCGGTCATTTCCTGGCAGAAAGGTAAGATCTGCGCATCTTTCCCTTTCCCTGGTCTGAATACACCTGGTCTGAGCCACCTCCAACACCTGCAGGCACTTCTACCTCCCTCCCTCAGTCCCCCCAGAGGGGAAGGCTCAGAGCCTTTCCTCCCCCTGTGGCCCTTATCTCTGGTCCCCCCGCAGCTCTCTCCATGGTGACCATCGCTTCTGCTCCCCTGTCCGACCAAAGCCTCCCACAGGTCGTTTCAGTCTCTGTCTACTTCACTTATGCCCTCATCAGAACACGGCTCTTCACCAGCGGCTGCGTCTCACACACGCACGACACATCAGGCTACTGATCTTGGGAACGGGATCGGAGCAATAGGAAACCCCGACCATCTCCCTCCAGCTTTCCTTCCCAGAGAGCCCTGGCAGCAGCCAGGAGAGGGAGAGAGCTGTTGTCATCTTCCCGGAGAAACTGAGAACTCTCTCGTCTTCTCTACAGAATTTAAAATAATAAAATATCATTTCTTCGATCACGTCTGGATGCTTAAGTCACTAAAGAAAATGGTCCCTAACGTCAGCACTCCTGGGAAAGTTATCTTTCCCTCTTCCTGGAATAAGTCCACCGAAACCATTTTACATGTCTTTTAAAAATAGAAAATGATACTAGTTAGTGGATCTTGATATTGTTTAGAAATATATGACCTGTGTTAAAACGTTACAATATAGCATATTTGAACTGGTAGTTTGCAAATGGCTAATAGTATTATAAACCCCTTTTTCCCCCTTTTCTGAAGTGTAACAGTTCACAAAATGTGCTGGTTTCTGGAAATGTCAAGATTTGGAAAATACTGACATTAGCTAGTCTTCGGGCCCCACTATATATAGTACTGTTGCAAAAATGTTAGGAGTTACTGGTATTTGTGTGACACCTTCTTTAGGGATTTTGGAGAGGCACTAAGGCTGCCTTCCAGGGGTGGTTACCTAAGCAAAGAACTGCACTCTTCCAGATCCTGTGGTCACTTTAGCATCACCGCTTTTCTTCAGCGCTCTTCTCGGCAAAACTCTTGCATGGTTTACAAAATGCAAATGCTAGGCCTCCACATTTATACATAAATCTGGTATGATAATATATTCACGTTGGAAGGGATCTATAAAAAACAGTGACTCTGCAGCCTTCAAAATATCATCACCTGCTCATGTGGTGGACATCTGTGGGGGATTTTAGCTGCATCTAAAGTCATGAAGGTAGACTCTCCCTTTTGTAGCTTTACTGTCTCCATATACATATCTCCCTCCCACATTTTTGTACAGGCATCAAGTTTAGCTACATATAACAAGTACGGTGCCAAAATGCAGTTTCTTCTCAATTTAAATAACTGCTAATAAAGTTCTTTTTAACGTGAAGCAAAACTACAATGGGGTTAAGTTAAAACAGCAAGCAAAAGGCATCTTGTTTTTCGCAGAGCGTCCATTTAAAATCTAGCCTGACTTGTAGACAAACTACAGTAAGTGGAACACATTTAAAATATCTTGCTGTTTCTGTTGAGCACAACTGTTTGTAAAAAAAAAAAAAAAAAAACAAACTGTTGCAAAAATAGACAGCGAGTGATTTCAAAACTAAACAATCTCCTCCAATACATTACACTTAAAACTTGTTGATTAACCCCCAGACTGCAATGAATACGTGAACAAAATAACACTGAAACTGTCATCAAGTGGAAGACCGAGAGTTCATCCTTTCGTGTCAGGTTGATGTTGTGCACGCACATTTCCTTCAAGAAGTCAACAAAAGCATCCCACAGAAAAGAATGGCTGTTGGTGGCATCAGCGTCCAGCATCAGATATGTACCTAAAGCCCCCTCCCAGCCCTTAATTCCCATTCGGGAATCTGCCCTCCACTAAGTTGGCTTCAGCCCTTTTTTTAAATGTCACATACAACTTGTTCCTCTGCTTACTCTTCCAGTAATTGTTCCACGTGAAAATATTAACTGTACAAAACAAATGCCAGCTTCCGCTTTAGATGATCTTTCCCCTTTGCTCAAGAAAATCACCCTTTCTGTATTTTAATCATCCGGTACATGTACGATCTTCTACATCAAGGTCTCAAAGTTTCTACTTTCCTAAAGACAAATTGGTAGGTCTTAATATTTAGGTTCAAAAAAAACAAAACAAAACAAAAACAAAGGATGTGGCAAAGCCTAGAGGAAGATGCCGTTCTTGTGGTTCAGCTCTGATTTAAATCAAAGCAGGGCAATGCTCTTGAGAGTGAGACACGGAGCTTTTGAGAGCCCAAGTACTCTTGGGTCATTTTGTTTGATTCAAGACATCTTTTAACATCATATACTTTGGTGATCAAAGTAATTCACTTTAAGAAGTTGTTGGGGACTTCCCTGGTGGTCCAGTGGTTAAGACTCCACGCTCCCAGTGTAGCGGGGCACGGGTTCAATCCCTGGTCGGGGAACTAAGATCCCACATGCTGCACGGTGTGGTCAAAAAATAAATAAATAAAATAAACAGTAAAACAGGAGAAGAGATCATTTTTTTTAAAAGTACATTGAAAAACTGTTAACTCTCTTCAGAAGTACTCAATGTCATAAACGCAGAATTGAGAATTAGGGCTAAAGAGCCTAAAGAAGTGAACGAAGCAAAGTTAGGAATGCTGAGCGGCTGGCTGAGCGATGCTTCTGGTTTTGCTTCGACTATCAGAGGTGAAGTGGGCCCATCAGCAGGCATTCCTCCGTCCTCTATAGGCTCAGCACGGATGTGACAGCATCTCTCTCTCTGCCTGGGGTTTAATCAGTTCCAACCCTGTCTCAGAATGTCACTTGGAGAATGTGGAGATGTTTGTTCTAAAATGTTTTTAAAAAGAAAAAAACAAAACAAAACAAAAAACCCCAGCCATGCTCTACTACCCAACACCCTCTGGTCTAAATGGTCAGTAACTGGAGCTTGAAAAACAGGCAGGAACATTAGCGAAAATAACTTCCCCACAACACTCATGAATTCTAGATTCCAGAGGATTTCAAAACGCAAGACCATACAAGAAGATGAAGGAGCCGCCTCCACATACAGTCTTCAAATACTACTAAACGGTTTGGTCCCTTCCTATATGTTCTGTATGGGGTTTGCTGAAATGATGAGGCATCTGAGCTTTCTCCTCTCCTGAAAACTGTAACAAAAATCCAAGTTCTGTCTTGAGTTCTCACAATGAAATAATGATTCTTTGGGATGGAGAGCTTTAGCAAACATTCCTTTATGCTCTAATCCTCTGTACAGAAGTGGGGCTTGAATCCTACATGAGAGGGCTGACTCTACAGAGAAGGAACAAAAACTGAGATCACATACTGTCCCATTCTCTCAGACTCATGCATTCCTCTTGTAGCTACATGTGTGGAGGCACACCCAAATACGCAGACACACACACTCCTCGTCTGCCAATGCTTATCTCCAACAGCCAATGGCTTATATTTTAGCCTCTAAATGCAAACCTTCCAAACTCCAGTAAGGGGATAGGGGGGAAGTTACATTTCCAGTTCACTGAGTATTAACCAGAGATGTATTCTTCTTAACTACTAGTGCTAGGAAATTGTTCTCACATCTACAGCCCTTCCCCTTGCCTAATAGAGCTAACAGAGCATCCTGATCATTCTGGGCCCCAGGATCACCATTCTGAAAATGATGAGAACTCACAGGTGGAGACAACGCAGGAATCCCTGCAGTTAATTCCTACGGACAGACCCTACAGTTACCCAGGAGCACATCCTGGAATAAATTCTAGGGCTTATTCTGTTGTGGGGGTGGTGGTTGTCTTAATCTCTCTTCTGACAATTAAGTGCAGGGAGAAAAAAAATCTGCTTAATTACACATTATGGTTAATCAAGGTTTGACTATCAACAAACCACTCCTTGGCAAAACCCAGCTGAAATTAATAGCAGATCTAGCCCTCGACCCAAAACAATTTAGGTATTTAATCATTCATCCTTTCATCATCACACAGGCAGTGTCATTATTTTAAAACTCGATCAGAAATGTCATTTATTAATTATAAAAGGTTATGGACAAAAGCTACACACACAGGTTTTAGTATAAGTGAGGAAGCAGTTTTAACAGTGAATATTATTATGGAACTCAGTCCAAGGGATCTATGAAAATGTGGTCAACTGAAGTCTTGATAAAGGACTATGATCCTTGCTGTAGAACGATTAATTTTAACATGGAAAGAACTGTACATTGAGGTTCTTTCAGGCTGTACTATCCTATAAATTACCTAACTGCTAACCAACCATTCTGAGTATAACACTGATATCAACAATAGGGTTAAAGTTTGTCCTCTCAGATGTTAACACACCTGATCTCTGTACATTCACTTTTCCTACAGATCTGGACAAAAATTCTGGAAAATGATACATCCTCTATACAGGATCTTCTTGGCTGTCTCTTTGGTTTAACCAAGAAATATGCTTCTTATTAATTCAAATAATTGACTGTCTAGGAAAGAGTTGGATTTAGGCATAGCAATAAAGTGCTTTATCAATTCCACTGGCAAAAGGCAAGGAGAGGAGCTATGGTGACAAAGTTTTCCCCCTTCAGACTGCTTTTAACTCAACGAATGCCAGGTATTGTACAAAGGGCTGGGATAAACACAAGGATGAGAATAGCAGATGAAGCCCAGAGGGAGCTTACAGACTGATGGGCAAGACAGATGGGAAACACATCTTGATACATACACGCACAGATATCCCTCAGTTTCCGAATCTAATGAATTCCAGGGTTTGGACAGTGACTCCAGATAGCAAAGGGTAGCCTGCTATCAAATCTACTCGGTTCCTGAGTTCTGGATAAGGAATATTAATGAATAATGAGAAACACCAGCCCTATCTCCAGATATATATATCTGAAACTGGTACCTGTGCTTGGATAGTAAGAATCTGCAGAGGGAGAATTCAGGTAACATGGAAACCTGTAAATAAAGCCTGTGGCAAGGACTCCGAAGGCCAGGGATGGATGACTGGGGAGATCTAACCTGGAGGACCAGCAAAGGCTTCCCCAGGGAAGAGATGGTTGAGCTGAGACCTGACAGATGACTACACACTGGCTCGAAAGTGGAGTGAGAGAAATCGATGGGAGTGGAGGACCTGGAGGGAATTCCCAGAAGAGAGAACAGCACTTAGAAGGGCCCAGTGGCCAGGGGGCACATTACACATTTGAGGAATTGAGGAAAGGCCAGTGTAGTTGGCCTAAATCACAGCATGCTGCTTACATTAAGATTTTTGGTCTCTATCCCAGCTGAAGCCACTGGGAGATTGTAAGCAGAGGAGCGAAAAGGTCGGATCTGTGTTGGAAGGACTGCTCTAGCTTGTGCGTGGAGAAAGGACCAGCTTGTGCGTGGAGAAAGCTTGTGCTCTAGCTTGTGCGTGGAGGGAGGGGGTGAGGGGAAATGTGGACCCCTCAGATCCAGCGTTGGAAGATGGACAGCATTTTCAAAGACTATCAGGAGGAAAGAGTAGGGACCTGACCTGGTGATCAAAATCCTGGGGCCTGCTCAGCACCCAGCCTGGAGACAGTCGCTGTCTCTGCCCAGTCACTGCCCTAGAACGAGGCAGTCGTCTTTAGAAATGAGTGGTGCCTGTCACAAACCTCAAAAAGAGGAGGAAAGGAAGCACTGCAGCTAATACTGACCTTCCCTCAGGTGTTCCTTATTCAATAAGGGGCCGACATGGGATTGAAGGGGAAACTTAAGGGGAATCCCTTTTTCTACCCCAAAACAGTTTTTAAAAATTGCTGTATATGTCTCAAAGTCAGCTTTTGGGGGATGACAGCAAACATTCACTCTACACTTTCACAACTCCTAGAAGAATCCAAGTTCTTTATTCTAAAACAGAGCATAGACGAATAGGACTTTGGGATGCAAGGGATCGTCCCTACCTCTCTACTCCAGCCACTTTGCCCTCCAGCCAGGGAAACTGAGGTCCAGGGACATTAAGTGATATCCTCTAAACACAATTGGTTTTAAGGGAATCTACGTTTTCCCCGCAGCATACATATTACTTTTGGTTAGTGTAAGTGATATTAAATAGTGTAGAAAGGATTTTTCCTCTTATTGGATGATGAGGAAATCCACACTTTCTGATGATTTATTTTTAACCAAGTAGATTAAATAAAAATACTGCAGTATCTTATCCAGGTGCTCTGGGGTATAATAACATGGTAGAGTCATGGAATTGCCATAATACAATTAAAAGTAGCCAGGGAATGTTTTGGGGTGATGGAAGCATTCTCTACTTAGAGGTAGGGGGTGGGGATTACATAGGTGTATACAATAACATTTAAGATCTGGGCAGTTTCATGTACATAAGTTATACAACAGTGAAAGAAAGTAAAAGACATCAAGAGTCTCAGATTCATTCTATTGTTTGGAGTAAATGACCCCTAACCTCACCAAACAGTGTAAGAGAAGGTATCAAGATACATGTGTTTTATACCTACTCCATCACTCCCATATTTATACCTGGAACATTAGGAATTGTTCTTAGATATGGTAGCTTTAAAAAGACTTAGGATACTGTGTGCTTTAAAACTTCTTTTTAAAGCATGTGAGTAAATTCATTTTAGTCCAAATTCAGATCAGAATATATTAGTATAACCATCATCTTAATTTCTTTAAAAATATGCAAATAACTCTCATAGTCAATTATAAAATAACCCCATTTAATTCCTAATTTAATAATTACTTTCCAGCAACTGTAAATTAAAACACATAAAGTGGTCAGTGAGTAATTCCTAGTGGCAAATCAACCAAGTTACAACTTACTGAAATGATCAATTCAAAGTTTATTTTTAAACTGCTGACATATATGTAAGTTTCCAGTAATGGATGAAAGGCCATTTTCATTTCGGTTGTGGGTAGGGATAATGGGGAGTCAAATTTCTGCTTAAAAGACTGAAGGCCCTTAGGATTTGTTAACAGTGCACCCCAGACATAGAAAACAAACTTATGGTTACCAAAGGGGAAAGGGGGGTGGGAAGGGATAGAGTAGAAGGTTGGGATTAACATATTACATGCTACTATATATAAATAGATAACCAACAAGGACCTACTGTATAGCACAGGGAACTATACTCAACATTTTGTAATAACCTATAAGGGAAAAGAATCTGAAAAAGAATTTATATAGGTATGTATACGTGTAACTGAATCACTGAGCTGTATACCTAAAATTAGCATGATACTGTAAATCAACTATACCTTAATAAAAAATAAAACAAAAACAGTGTGCGTGCACGCACACGCACACTCTGATAATTCAATTTACTGGGGCTGTACTATAAGTGGCAAAACTGGAGTTTTCATGTTCTCACTGCCACGGTTTCAACCAAAAAGCTACATGATCTCAGTTCAAACTGGCATGGGCAATAGTACTCTTGAATTGAAAATCTACTTAAAATACCAATTTCAAAGTTTGGAAACTTTACTGATATAAAGTGAAACAGTAATAAGTAAGAGTCACCAAGTGTGCAAGAGGCACCTTCCTCCCTCCTTTATAGTTAGAGAAGTTCAAGGTGTATTTTTGGTCTAACCTAGTTTCTCTGTTTTCATCACTCAACATTCTACTTTGATGTGTCGCACCCTGGACTTCCTTTTACTACGTCTTGATATTCTACTGCAAATCATGACTCATCCTTAAATCATAGAGAAACTCATCAAAATCCCAAACTGCACAGCACATATGAATTCAGTCTTTCAAGAGGGCAGCATTCTTAGAACATTACTTGGAGCCACAGAGACAAAAACACTGAACAAGTTCATGTAGAAATTATGTCAATCCACTGTTGAGTCAACACATTTATTAGATCAATAAATACGAGCTCTATGTGTGGTAATTTTGGTCTTAGTACCAGTTATTAAACTGTGTTACATGATACGTTAACTGAAAATAAGCTACAAAACAGAAAGTATAGTGTGACTCCAATTAAAAATTTTATGTGTCCATGTGCAGCTGTGTGTATATGTATTTTAAAAGACCAGAAAAATATACACCAAAATGTTAACAGAGGGATTATGGGAGATGTTTTTTTTTTTCCTTTTTGGTTTTCTGCATCTTCCTAAGATAATTCATATTAATATTTTTTATAACAGAAAAAAACAACTAACCTTTAGAAAATATTGCTACACTAATGTAATCTCAAATATGTCATCAATCTACAAAGGCAAAGGGGAATTACGGATAAATAATAAAACATAAAATACTCTTGCCTTAAACATACAGAAAAATTTGCCATGAGTGGAGTCCTTCATATAAGTGACCAGGACCGCTCATCTATATGCGCAGGTACTGGCCCTTAGGGGCAGAAGCCAGCTGCCTACAGCCAGGTCACAGCCAGAATAGAAGAAATGGGTTCTCTGTCCAAAGTTTAATGAGGAACCCCAGGTCTAGGAAACATGAAAATGGCTGAATCATTCCCTGGGACTGGAAGGGAGTAAAGCCGTTAATTAGTAAGCAGTAATTCACCATCAGCGAAAAAAGACTTTACTCCAGGAAGTCACATCCTTAGATAATATTTTTAAAGTGTTTTGGGTTTGTTTTGTCTTAGGTAATGTTTTGCAACCATATTGGTTTTTGAATCCTATAGATACATAATTGGGTAGCACAGGGCGCACAAAATCCGATACGTGACAGCTAAGAAAGGAATATTTTAATTTATACGCACTGCCTGGAAGCCCTTTAAGACCGATTTCAGGAAAAGTTCTAAAAAGTTATTACAAATATAAATTTCAATATACGATCTCAGGGTTATTGTACATTACCAGGTTTGAATTAGTAAAATTTTTTTAAATAAGAAAAAGAGGAGGGCTTTAATAAATGTTTAGCAAACTTCAAAATTCAAGTGGGGCTGCTCTCCCCCATGTGGGCTGTTGCCATTCTGGTCTAAAAAGCATTAGTACCAAGTGAGTGAGGTTCAGAGATGGTCTCATTCAGCTCACAAAGGTACACCATCACACTGTCATTATTTACATGTCATTCCACACGTATTACTGACCGAAAAGAGAGAAAATTCATGCACACTGTGTTATTCACATGGCAGAAAAGTGCCAGTGATGACTTTTAAATGTTCTATTCCTTGAATGAATGCATATCAAAGTTGTCATCACCATTAATGTAAACAGAGTTTCTCAATCTGGGTACTCCTGACATTTGGGGCTAGAAAATTCTTTGTGGGCATTGCTGGATGTTTAGCAGTATCCCTGACCTCTACTCACTAGACGCCAGTAGAACCCCCTCTGATTATAACAACCAAAATGTCCCCAGATACTGCCAAAAGCCCCTTGGGGAGCAGAATTACTCCCAGTTGAGAACTACTGATATAAATGAACATTATTCATTCCAAATAATAACTTATTGGAATGAAGAATTCTAATTATCCCCTTTTTATTTTGAAGGAAATGTAGCCTTGAAAGGAGAATACTTAACAACCTTCATCCTTAAGGAATAGTCATGCAAAGTGATGTTGGCTTTGGAAAGCTTTTTTCCTTATCTATTTAATGTAAGTTCTGTTATCCTACTCACAGCTTTCAATGCAACAATTTATTGAGCATCTACTCTGCACCAGATGCGGTGTTAGGCACATCCTGTACTCACGTCCACTGACTCACACCCTGCTCGGGCTTTGCCACCAGAAAAGAAACACGGACACCTTAAAAAACCCTCAAGAGAGCAGAGTGTCCTTGTCAATAAAGGAGCCCCACAGTTCCAATCAGGTTCCTTAAAATTCTTTACCCTTTTTAGTAATTCTACACATTTCCAACATTTAAAGGTTTTTAAAAAAAAAAAAAAAGGCCAGAAGGCCTTTGCTATATTTGGCATAGAATGACCATCAGGGGTCTTTGCAGGCAGGATCATTACTGGAAACTCCAAAAACAATTAGGGACAGTCTTCTTAACTGTCTGACCCACGTGCCCTCCTAACACAATTTGTAATTTTATAATCTCCATAAATTGAAACTCATAACTGACCTTTCCCAAATAAGTGTGTGTCACAGAGAGACAGAAGAAAAGGGAGAGAGATCGGAGGGTATTTTGTTTGGCAGTAGGGCTCAGAAATCAATTTGAGCTCATTAGTAGATGCCCGGAACATGCTTGGTTTCTCGTCACCTCCGCCCTCCCCCGGCAGGAGTGAAGCACAGACGTGAGAGGATGGGTGTGTTTGAGGTGCTTGGGAGAGAAAAACCTGTAAGTTCGAAATCCAAAATGGCCAAAATGACTTCAAAGTTTTCAAGATGCTGCCCTGAAAAGGTTCGTTGGGCGCCTGCCCCTCTAAGTAAATAAAGCCGTAACTTGTCTCCCTCTCCAGCGCAGGGCTCCCCCGGCTGACAGTGGCTGCACAAAACCCCTCCTGTGCCGAGCAGCGGAAACTCCTAATGAGATTAGTTGGTGTGTGTGCAGACATTACTTAGCAATGACTACAGGGGCTCTCTCTTCCTGCAGCAGCCAGTGGAAAATTCAGGGAACTTTTTCCCCCGCAGCAGCAGAATCCCTTTAACCCTCTTCCCCAGCCAACTCCAAAAACAACTCAGCCTCCCCCAGCGTCCCCCCTCCTGGCCGGGGTGCTGGGGGGAGTTAAAGACCCGCCAGGGACTTCCAAAAGCGGGAGGGTGGGAGGGGGCCGGCGGGGAAGGGGCGGGTGACCCCTCGAACACTACAAAGGAAACTGTAAAAGGCACAAATACATAAACCTGAGAAGGAGCAAACCACAGTTTCTTTGTGAGCTCCTCTAGTGAGTCATTTTCAAGATGCTGTCTGCTGCCAGTTTCAAAGCGGAAGCGCATGGCAATTAGTCTTGCCGTTTCCAGACAAGCCAGAAACTCTCCCGACACTCGTTTCTTTTTTTTTTTTTTCCTTCTAAAAAGCCCCTTTTGCAGTTTCTGAAATAACATTTCTTTCTCCCACCTCCATCCGCCGCCTAACTGCAGCTTGTCCTCAGGACGATTCGGTTCAGAAAACGTAACAAAACCGAGACCTCTAATTTTTTTTTTTTTTTTTTTAGCCCTCCAAAATTGTAATTCCTCCCCCCAAAAGTTACGGAAGCATTACAGGCCAACATTCAGATGCAAGCAGAAGAGCCCCATCCCAAAGTGCTGGGGGCTCCAAGACCACCTCCTGCCCGGTCCTCCTCCAAAACCATGTCCAGTAATGACTCCACCGGCTTTTAAAGGTCCGGCTGGGCGTGCGCCTGGGGCGGGGACCCGGGCGGGGGTCACCTGCCGAGCGAGAGGGGACGCGGCCCCCAGCCCCGCGGCTCGGCTCCCCACGCCCTCCGCTTCCCTCTCCACCCCTGTCCTCTCCCTGAATTCGACCGTCGGTGCCCACTGCCACCCCGAGGAGAGCCACAGCCCCGGCTAGGTCAGCGGTGGTCCAGCCTCCAGGCACGCAGCCCGCTCCAGTCACCGTTCCTCCCAGAGGGACCCCAAGTCTCACCGCCGCCCGCTCCCCCGCGCGCCCCCTCCTCCCGGCTCACAGCGCAGCCCAGGGCGGGGTGTGCCATCGCCCGGTGGCCGCAGCCCCCGGGCCGGCGCGCGGACCCGGCGCAGGAGCATCCCAGCTGCGCCCACTCCCCGCGGCCGCCCCCAGCCCCGGGCCTGCAGCCTCCGACGCGGTGCCCACCCGCCCCACCCCCACCAAGCCAGAGAGAAGAAAGAAAGAAAAGACCAAGCCCCACGAAACTTTGCAACTGTCCGAGCAACAGGCACGGACCCTACTACATACCCAGATGCGGGGGAGTTTTCAAGATCCTTCTTCGGGGGAATTTCTAGGAGGAACCGGGCGAAAGTCCCCGACTTTCCATGCTGACAGGCGTCTGCAGACGGTCTGTTGCTCTTGTAATGAGATCCTGATTTTTTCCCCCTTTTTTTTTCTTTCTCTCGCTCCTCTTTTTTTTTTTTTTTTTTTTTTTTTCCTCTGGTGTGTGTGAGAGCAGGAAGTTGGAGCAGTCAGGCCGAGCCGGCTCACTTCCTTTACTGCATTATTCCCCAGGCGGTGTGCAGTCTGTGTAAACAGGCTTTTCCGCCCCGCGCCGCGCGCCCCGGCCGCGGCTGTGCGCCGGGGCTGGCCGCCGAGGCCCGCTCATACTCCGCCGCCTGGGGCCCCGCACCGTGCCCCCGCCCGCCGCGCTCCACGCTTCCTGCTCGGCCACCCCCGGGGAGGAGCCTCCGGACCCCGGGCGACTCCGCGTGGCCGCAGCCCCTCCCCACGGGGGGGGCGGGCAGCTCGGCCAGAAACGCAGAGAAGCCGCCACCGGCGCGCCGAGGGGCTGAGCTTGGGTTGTGGCGAGACGGGGGATCCCTCTTCTTCCCCCGGGGGTCCCTGTGCTGGGGACCGCCCTGGGCCCAGCAGTAGGGTCTTGCCCTGCTCGGTCGGTCGGTCTGGGCGGGGAGGCCCGAAGTGGGGAGGCCGCTGGACTCGCTGTTTTCTGTCAGCTGGGATGGAAGAGTTGTAGGGCCAGGGGGCATCGGGAGTGGGGCCCGGGTGCTCTGGGCCAAGGGCTGCTTTGCTTGTGGGTGGGGGTGTGATTGCTTAGGATGAGAAGATGTTGCATGTGCAGAAAAGGAGGCACGGGTTTTGTCAGGGGATGGACACAGTTCCTGTCTGGGATTTAAAAAAAAAAAAAAAAAGCCAGCGCTCAGAGTAGGGGGCCCACTTTGGGGAAAAGGATGAGAAGCCGTAAACTGGAAGCCAGGATTCTCCAGGAAGAGCCCTTTCTGGCCGTTCGCTATGGCCCCGCCACAGGCCCAACCTTTCCTGCCTGCTAAGGGACTCCGGAGCGAAATGAGCAGCGGCCACAGAGCCGAGTGACTGAGGCTTCCGAGGGAGGCTCCGTGGTCTCAAAACTGGGCTCCACAACACACTATCCCTCAAGGACCGCCCACCCCGAAGGGCTCAGGCCAGGCTCTGACGGGAGAGCTTGTCCACTGCCCTGAGGCTTAGAGGAGGGAGGAGGGTGCCGGTGGAAGAGTCCCTCATCCCGGCCCTGTGCGCCAGCCCCAACTGCTCCCCTTTTGGACCCCCTCCATTCCCATACCTCCGCCCCTTAGCAGCGCAGACCAGCGGCTCCCAAACTTGAGCGTGCACCAGCATCACGTGGGGGGCTTGTTAAAACACAGGTTTTAACCTCACCGCCAGCGTTCCTAATTCAATACGTCGGGGGTGGTTCTTAGCCCTGGCTAAAGTTAGAATCACCTGGGGAGTGTTTTGAACACTATTGATCTCTATACACAACCCAAACCAATTAAGTCAGCTTCCCTGGGAGCCGGGGGCGTGAGTGCTTTCCAAAGGATGGCATTCTAAGAGCTCCTCCACTTTTATTTGTTTCTTATTTCTGCAACCTTTCTGATTGTTTACGAATCTCTCACTAATTACTAACTGTGGGCCTCTAAGGGCAGGGTTGTATTTTACTCTAGTTAGTACCAGGTCAGGGCACCTGACTCATAGGACAGTCCAGTTGGCAGCATTTGCTTTGGGGCTGGCATGGATAGTTCAGTGAGAAGTGGGACAAGGCCCACCAGACCTCTGAGAAGGGTGGGAAAACATGAGGGGTGGGGGGCTGGGGGAAAGGTAGGGGAGTAGAGAAGAAGGAGAAGATATGGGGGAGAGGGCTGTTTATCAACCCCTGATTTTCCACAGCTAATTTCACACTTCAGGGATTATTGTTTTAATCCCTAGTGGGCTTCTCCTGTCACTCAGCAGAGCTCACTCTGTGTCCCTGTATGATCCAGCTGTGGACTGGGAGAATGTAAACTTATTTTATTTTCCTTCTCAGGCAGAAAATATCTCACACATACAACTCAGAACACTGTGTTGCTTTATCTAAAAAGTGTATACCAAAGCCAAGCATATCTTAAACCAGTGACTTTCATGATTTTTATTGTACATCTTCACAACAAATCTTTGTTGAATCCTAATATGTGAGAGAAAAGGTGTACATGTTTTCATCAGGCTTTAATTGTTCTGAAGAAATGCCTTTGTCTAAGGCACCCCTGAAACACTCATGGGCAGCCTTGGCGTTTCCCAGACCAAATGAAGACCTCCTTAAGTTTTCCTGGTGTTTCAGGTTGTCCATACCACTATGCCAAGCTCTTTGTTAGAATGAATAACTCAGAGCTGACACTGCTCTTCCCCAAGGCACGGGGAACAAATTTTACTTGTAGGTGTCTGCAGCTTCTGTACCTTGCATAAGACAGCTTCTGCTGTCTTTGCTCAGGCTGCTATAATAAATGCCTTAGACTGGGTGGCTTAAACAACAGACATTTATTTCTCACAGTTCTGGAGGCTGGGAAGTCTAAGATAAAGGTGCCAGCAGATTTGGTTCTTGGTGAGGGCCCTCTTCCTGGCTTGTAAAGGGCCACCTCTTGCTGTGTCCCCACATGGTCTTTCCTCCATACACACATGTGGAAGGAGAAAGAGAGAGGAAGCAAACTTTTTGGTGTCTCTTTCCATAAAGGGCACCAATCCCATCATGGGAGCTCCACCCTCAGGACCTCAACTGAACCTAATTATCTCCCAAAGGCCCAGCTTCTTAATACCATCACATTGGGGGTTAGGGTTTTAACATGAATTTAGTGGAGACGTTAACATTCAGTTCATAATGTCTGCTATTTGTTTTTTGTGCTTTCCTTCTCACTATCAAAAAGTAGCCAAGAGATGTGGCATTTAGTGTTGTGTGATCCACACTATTTTTATGCTTCTGTTATAAAACAGATAGGAGTTAGGATTATATGGGTTATGAGTAAAATTTCTTCAGGAATCCTTTATAGCAGGTGACAGGATCATTCATTTCTGCTAGCCAAGAGAGAATGAGGCTCTCTCAGCTTTGATAAGAACAGCAGACATCTTACCAGAGATTGGAGTTAGTCAGTGTGATGTGTTGGAGGGTGCTTGGGGCAGGATGGAGGAGGATCAGCTCAAATAAACCCTACAGATGAAGAGTGGAGGTGGGGGCTGAGTCTCCTGAAGAAAATCAAAACCCTGGTTCCAAAAGAAGGGGTGTATTGGTCAGGTTTTGCTAGTATAATACTGTGTAACAAACAACCCCAACACTCACTGGCTTGCTTAAACAACAAATGGGTCTTGGTTGGCTGGGTTCATGTTTGCTTCACATGTTTTTCTCATTCTGGGACCCAAGCTGAAGGAACGGGCTCAATATGGGACACGTGGATTTCTGGAAGGGCAGGAGCTCCAGAGAAGTGAGTGGAGACACATGGAGCCTCTCAAAACCTCTGCTTAGGACTAGCACACCCTCATGTCAACTCACAACCCAGTGGGGAAAGCAAGTCATATGGCCAAGACTAAAGTCAATGGGACAGGGAGAAGGAAAAGGAGGGAAAAAGGGAGAATTCTGAACAAATAATATAATCTACCACAAGAGAAAATGGATGTTGGGTATACAAAAACAACAAATCTCTTTGTTCCCTCATAATTTAACATTCCATAATGTATAACAGAATGGGATGCTGTGGATGGTTTAAAAAAATACAGATGGATGAGGAAGTATAATTAGATAGGACAGGAAAAAAATGAGTTTTAGAATATATCAAACTAAAATATTTTAGAACACAGCAGAACAAATAATATATGAAACGTATGAATTGATGGTATTAAACTTATGAATTGATGAATTTTGGTAGAAACTCAAAAGCGGTTTGCCTCAGTACTCTGGAGACTGCCTCAATGTTGAGGGGCATGCGGGTAGGAGTTGGGAATAGACAGCCAAAGCCTGATGGGAAGGCAGCCCACTCAGGTGGCAAATATACATTTGGAATCAGGAATTTTGGGATCCAGTCCCATACTGACTTCTTCTAGCTCTGTGACCTTGACTAAGTCACTCACCCTCTCTGAGCCTGCATGAACATCAGTTTTTACTGATTTTTACAGTGAATGCCAATTTTACCTTAAAACAACATGTGTTATGGACTAGGATTCAACAAATTTCATGAACCTCATTTGAAAGAGTATTTAAAATAATTTTATAGACTTGCAGGAAGACCCCACTGGGAGTCTGCATTCTCCCTTTTGCATTGTTAGAGAACTTTCAGTGGGGACATTTGAGAAGCATTGATTTGGACCATCTTTTTCGCCCTCAGACTGGTCATCGATAGGCCAGAGGTTGGCAAACTGCAGGCCCACCGCCCGTTTCTATGACTTTCAAGGTAAGAATTAACTATTTTCTTTTTAAAAAAATGTTTCTGGTAAAAATCATAACATAAAATTTACCATCTTAATTGTTTTTAAGTGTTCAGTACAGTAGGGTGTTAAGTATATTCACATTGTGGTGCTACTGAACTGTAGAATCTTTTCAAAAGTTTCAAAACTGAAACTCTCCACCCATTAAACACAATGCTCCCTTCTCTCTTACCCCAGCCCCTGGCAACCACCATTCTACTTTCTGTTTCTATGAATTTGACTACTTTCGGTACCTCATATAAGTGGGATTATATACAGTATTTATCTTTTTTGTGACTGGTTTATTTCACTTAGCATAATGTCAAAAGTTCATCCATGGTGCATCATGTGACAGGAGTTCCTTCCTTTTCAAGGCTGAATAATATTCCATTGTGTTTATACACCACATTTTTTTTTTTTAACCATTCATCGGTTGATGGACATTTGGGCTGTTTCTACCTCCTGGCCCTAGTGAACAATAAGAATTTACATGTTTAAGCAGTTGAAAACAAATCAAAGGAAGAATAATATTTCGTAATATGTAAAAATTATATGAAATTCAAATTTCAGTGTCCATAAATAAAGTTTTGTTGGAACAGAGCCACGCTCACTCACTTACGCATTACCCAACACTGCTTTTGCGCTACAGTGGCAGAGCTGAATAGTTGTGACAAAGACTGTTATGGTCTATAAAGCTGAAAATATTTACTTTCTGATTCTTTACAGAAAAAGTTTGTCATCCCCTGGCATAGGCCATTTGAGACAAATGAGATTCTGCCCCGTTTTTTGGTTTGGTTTTAACTGCATTTTCTTTCCGATTCTGAAGAAGGCCTTTCCTTGCCATATGGGGTAAAAATCTTAGTGTCTTTAACAAACTTCACATCCAGGAACTTCATCTTCAGAGGAAACCAAGTTGTTGTGCTTCATTTAATTCCTCTTATTCGATCTTCTTCTGAGGTGGAGAATAGCTGGCTTGGACTCTCCTAGCCCCGGAGACAGCCTTTCAGACTTTTCTCTGGTCTCTGAGTAAACCTGAGTTCCCAGCCCTGGTTACACGTCAGAACCAAACGTACCAGGGCCTCACCCCTGAGATTCTGAGGTTGGGTCCGAGAATCTCTATATCTCCAATGCTCCACCCAGGTGAGCGCTCTCCTTATGAAACCCTTGTAAATGTCTTACTCACCCTTTAGACTAAGCTCAAACCCCACCTCATCCAAGAAGTCGTCCAAGATTCACCAGATGAAGTCCATGGCCCATTTCTCCTGCATCCCCACCACACAGGGTTTGAACTTTACCACTTAGCATTATCCCACATGCCTGCAAAAAAAGTGCTAATTTTTTTTAATCAATCAATTCATCAGTAATATTGGGTTGGCCAAAAAGTTCGTTTAGTTTTTTCTGTAAGACGGCTCTAGTAGCACTTAGTTGCCTTTAACTTAATTGGAAAAATTTTATTAGATTGTATTGTGACAGCTGTCATATCAGTGTGCATTTTTTTAAAAACTTATCAAAATTGGTGAATTTTTGTGTAGCCGTTTTAAGATGGAAGAAAGTAAAGCAACATTTTTGGCATATTATGCTTTATTATTTCAAGAAAGGTAAAAACGCAACTGAAACGCAAAGAAAGATACGTGCAGTGTATGGAGAAGGTGTTATGACTGATCGAACGCGTCAAAAGTGGTCTGTGAAGTTTCGTGCTGGAGATTTCTCACTGGACGATGCTCCACAGTCGGGTAGACCAGTTGAAGTTGATAGCGATTAAATCAAGACATTAACTGAGAACAGTCAACGTTATACCACGCGGGAGATAGCCAACATCCTCAAAATATTCGAATCAAGCGCTGAGAATCATTTGCACCAGCTTGGTTACATGAATCGCTTTGATGTTTGGGTTCCACATAAGTTAAGCAAAAAAAAAACTTCTTGAACATATTTCCCCATGCAATTCTCTGCTTAAAAGTGATGAAAACGTTCCGTTTTTAAAACAAATTGTGACAGGCAATGAAAAGTGGATACTGTACAATAATGTGGAATGGAAGAGATCACGGGGCAAGCGAAATGAACCGCCAACAACCACACCAAACGCCGGTCTTCATCCAAAGAAGGTGATGTTGTGTATATGGTGGGATTGGAAGGGAATCCTCTATTATGAGCTCCTTCCGGAAAACCAAACGATTAATTCCAACAAGTACTGCTCCTGATTAGGCCAACTGAAAGAAGCACTCGACGAAAAGCATCCAGAATTAGTCAACAGAAAACGCATAATCTTCCATCAGGGTAACGCAAGACCGCATGTTTCTTTGATGACCAGGCAAAAACTGTTACAGCTTGTCTGGGAAGTTCTGATTCATCAGCCATATTCACTAGACATTGCACCTTCGGATTTCCATTTATTTTGGTCTTTACAAAATTCTCTTAATGGAAAAAATTTCAATTCTCTGGAAGACTATAAAAGGCACCTGGAACATTTCTGTGCTCAAAAAGATCAAAAGTTTTGGGAAGATGGAATTATGAAGTTCCTGACAAAATGGCAGAAGGTAGTGGAACAAAAGGGTGACTACGTTGTTTAATAAAGTTCTTGGTGAAAATGAAAAATGTGTCTTTTATTTTTACTTAAAAACCGAAGGAACTTTTTGGCCAACCTAAAAGGAGCGATAACGCCATGAAGTTTTGTAAATGATATTGTGCGGTACCGAGGCATGTGAACAATCACTAGGAGGGAGAATAACTGATGGCATTTGGAAGGAATTAACACTGATTCCAAGCTTTAGATTTTTTAAATTCACAATTGATTGAAATTTATTAATACTTTGTATTCTCACACTTTGTATCCCCAAATCCACATTGTAGCATTACAAAGGAAAGGAGATTAAAACACAGCGATAAGGTGTCACAACTCAGAAAACTGTGAGTCACTGCTGTCATTTCCAGGATGCACACAACTGAGGAACTGTCCTGACCAGCTACTGGTCAAAATCATTTCCTACATAATAGAAATCTGACTTGTCCAGAAAGGTACAAATGGTCTTGGGCCTTTTTTCTTTCAGTGATGCCCAGAGTGCCTGTGTCAACAGCTGCTTTGGATTTTAAATGTGTAGATCAAGAAACAGGGCACTTTATCTCTTGTTTTGATCCTAGAAGGTGTTGGGCAAGACTTTGAAGGAAACTGCAGTCTTTCTTTTCCCACAGCATCACAGTCACAGAAACCCAGGCAATGCCCCATGGGCAGGAGGTCGTGCTGTGCTTTAATGGCAAAGATGGGCAAGGGGTGGTTTGGGGAGTTTCAAGACCAACTCCTTGATGGTGGAAAAATCTAATGAATTGGAGGCTGATTATCACTTTTGAAAAATCCTGAAACTCAAATGAGAATAGTGCTTTGAGAGCAGCAGAGGAAGGCCTGGGGCCATGACCAGGCTTGCCAGAGATGATGGTAGCACAGGGGTCTTCAGAGGGAGTAGAAGCTCCCAGGCACAAGCATAATAATTTAATTCCTTCCCAAGGGTCTATCTGCATGGGGGGACAGGCCTTGTTTGGGGAGGCTGGAGCCAAGGGGGGATTTTGATGCAAAATCAAAACAGATGAAGTTGTGAAATTTAGGGGTACTCTGAACCCAGGCACTCCTTCTGCCTGGGGTCCAGCACCAAGATGAGAGGGCATGCGACCTGACATTCCTTGTCGCCATGAGGAAGCCCCTGAACAAGGAAGCCAGAGAACAAAGAACAGGAGGGAATAAGCCTTCATGTTTCTGTCTGGAAGGATCTCCAGTAGGAAAGGGAGAGGGAAGTTCTCTGACTGGCAAGTTTAGGAATAGAAACTGCAACACTTGGCTCAGCTCCCACCTGCCCTCTCTTTTGGAACCCGCTTGTCCCAAGAACACACGGTCTCTGTTCTCCGTGCTGCGGGTGCCTGCGGTTTTCCAGCTCGGCCCAGGTAGGTAAGTTTAATCCGGGGCCGAAATGCCAGCCAGCCCACTGTGCCTGTAGATGGGAAGATCAGCCTCCAATCTAGCTGTTATCAGTAGTAAGACGATTATTTTCATCTCCACCAGCCTGGCACCTGCTTTCTCTCTCAGCTGTTTCTGAAATTGGACAGGAAAGAGAGGAGTAATTTGGTGGGCTGGGGGTTTACCTAGCCAGCTCGTGTAAGACACCGCAATTGGAATTCTGAGAAATAACCAGAGAAGGCTGGGTTTAGGGGCAGTGGAGGTGCAGTACTGAGTACCCCCATGAGCATGTAGAGGTTCAACAATGTCATTAGTGGGTGTCCATGGTCATAGGGCCTCACGGGTACCCACAGGCTGACGAGACTACAGATGTAACCCAGGATGGAGGAGAAGAGAAACGCCATCTACAGGCTGCTGTCAGGAACCAGGCACCGTGGTTTGGAGGTAAAGGAAGCTGGGGCAATGGCGTGTTACTGAACTAGCTTTAAATTAACTAGGATTTCTGTAGACTCCTGTGAGGGCTCTGAGGACAGAAGCAGATGCTGGGGTGAAATGAATGGGAGAAGCGTCTTCTCCCCAGAAAGTGTCAGTGGATACTCTTAAGAGGGGGTGAGACTCGGTAATATTACAGTCATTCCCCCCTTCATCTCCACAGCAATACACATTTCTTGAATAAATATCATAGATACTCAAGGAGAAAAAATAATTATTAGAAAATATGTATAATGCCTCACAGTGTAAAAAGTGTCATTAAATAGATGAATTCAATTGGTCTCTAATAGTATGAATCCTGTTTTACATTTGATACCACTGAGGAGTAGGAATGTTAATTTGTGTGTTCAAGATCACACAGTAAATGATGGGGTTGGGACTAAAGCCCAGGTTTTCTGACCAAAACCCAAATCCTTTCTGGTATTCTTTGCTGAGTTATAATAGAGGACCACACAAAGTAAAGAGAAGAAACCCAGGATGGAGAGGCAGGGAAACTGCTGGGAGTGCAAGTGCTACCACTGATTTGTCCTATGGCTTTTCTTAGACTCAGCGTCTTCCCTCGTCAAACTGTACACTGAGGGCGTTGGACCAGAGCATGTCTGAGACCCTGACAGGCTATGAAGGTCCTGGCTGGTTCTCAGCATTAGCTCACCTTCCACGGTACTTATTCACAGCAGTTCTGCCTAAGAAGCCCCCGGTCACAGAATCTGCTCAGCGGAACGCTGGGGTGCTTTAATCTGCCCCCTAGAGCAGTGGATTGAAAACTTTAACTCCTACCCACAGGAGGAAATGCAGTTTACATCTAAGCCCTATACACACATGTAAAGAATTGAAACAGCCTTCACAAAACAATAGTTGTTTTTAAATGTTTACTATGTGTGATGTATTTTGATATTTTCTATCCTGTTTTATTTGCTTAGAAAATGTCGGCTGCAGCCCACCAATCTGACTTCATGATCCATGAATGGTTTGAGAGGCACAGATTGCTGAAAACTGATGGGTAGTGGTGGGGCAGACCATAGGACAGCGGGATCGCAGCAGCCAGATGAGGTCGAGTAGGAGAAGCGGCTTCATATAAAAGGGAGAGCATTTGTCTGTGTACGTGTGAGTCAGCGCCCTTCTGAACATCCCCCTACACTTTCGCATTGTCTGTCATCCCACCGAGCACATTCCCACCTCTGTCACGAAGCTATCTTCCCCAAATGCAATATTTAAAAGACACTTCTGAACGTCTTAGCTTTGTTTATCACTGTCTTGATTTATCAGCCCACCAGCCAATGTATTTCTTGAGGAACCTGCACTGTGTCTGTAGCCAGCTGCTGTACAGTTGGCCCTCAGTGTCTGTGGGTTCTGCCTCTGCAGATTCAACCAAACACAGATTGAAAATATTTGGGGGAAAAAATTCCAGAAAGTTCAAAACAGCAAAACTTGAATTTGCTGTGCACCTAGCAACTATTTACATAGTATTTACAACTACTTACATAGCATTTACATTGTAGTAGTATTATAAGTAATCTAGAGACGATTTAAAATATATGGGAGATACAATGGAATATCATCCGTCAGCCATAAAAAAGAATGAAATAATGCCATTTGCAGTGACATGGATGGATCTAGAGATTATCATACTAAGTGAAGTAAGTCAGACAGAAAAGACAAATATCATATGATCTCACTTATATGTGGAATCTAAAAAATGATACAAATGAACTTACAAAACAGAAACAGACTCACAGACATAGAAAACAAACTTATGGTTACCAAAGGGGAAAGGGAGTGAGGGATAAATTAGGAGTTTAGGATTAATAGATAGACACTACTATATATAAAACAGAAAAACAACAAGGCCCTACTGTATAGCACAGGGAACTATATTCAATATCTGGTAATAAACTATAATGGAAAAGAATCTGTAAAAGAATATATATATATATATATATATATATATATATATCTCTGAATCATTTTACTGTACACCTGAAACTAATACCACATTGTAAATCAACTATACTTCAATTAATAAATAAGTAAATCAATCAATCGATCAATAAGTAAATTTCAGAAACTGATTTAAAAAAACATATGGGAGGATGTGCATAGGTTATATGTAAGTACTACACAAATACCAATGGACAACTGTACTTACCATGGGGGGACGTGTGATATGTTAAGGGGGTGGGGGCACAGGACAAGATCCAGATGCCACCACGGGAAGGCTGGTTTGGCTGGTTGTCCATGGATAGCATCACCTTGGTGATGGCCTTAGCCTGAGCTGACAGGTTCAGAAAGTGGACCTACACCTCTGAGCACGGCCTCACCACACAAGGCCTCATATTTAGCTCTGACATTGTCGCCAAATGACCTTATTCTTACAGGTACAGAGACAGCCTGATAAAGTTGAAAGTAGAAGGTGTTCATCACATATCCTTAACCGTACATCCCATCCTCCAACCACTGCTTAAAGTGCACTCAGAATTAATATTTTTGTAGGTCCTTAATTATATTGTCACTAGCACAATAATATTGCATTGTTTTGTATGTTAACAATTAAAATGTAAAATGTTACAATATACCACAAGTTTTACACCCTTCTTTTAGCATTTGTTCAGTTTTTAATATACCCAGAACCTCAACAGACAGCAGTGGTCTATGCCTTTCCCAACTCTGAGAGGCCCCACCCCGAGGGAAGACCAGATTCTTGGTAACACAGCTTTCCTGAAACATCTACAAGTGAGTTTGCTTATAATGGAGAACATTCCTTTCTCAGAGTGACTGAAATGCTTGCCTCTACTGCCCAGAGGACCCCTGTACGTAACCAGGAAGGCAAATCAACATTTGAGAATTTGTTGCTCGGTGGTCAACAATGAAAGCACATGAGGTGAATTTCTTATCATGGAGGGTCATCTCCGGAAATAACAAAGCGCCCACTCCTCCCATACATTTCCCCACGCTACATTCTGCAGGACAGGCAAGCCAAAGGTGGCCTTTCTCCTTGCGCTCCATTCCCATTTACACCCTATTCTGTCCACACATCCTTTCTTTGGACATTAAAGTCCAGCAAAGTAACTGCTCCAGGGGACCTGAAGACATCTGGTGTTTTTCCCATCACATGTGGATTTAACCTTTTTGGTTTAATTTTCTGAGAGAAAACTCACTTCCAAGCCCCGGAGTGAACCTCTCTGCAGGCTCCACACACTCCCAATGTGCATGGTACAAAGTAGACACTGTGCCTGACCTTGAGGATTTACCAAATTAAAATGGCAGTTTAAGCCAAGAAGCCTGTCCTAAACAGATAACTTGGAAGCAGCATGGTTTGGTGGAGAGAACCATGATTTAACAGCATAGACTCTCATTCCAACCCTGTCGTGTGATTCTGGGAAAGACACTTACATTCTTGTATTGAAAATGGTAGGCCTGAGGTGGGAGGTGGTTCAGAAAAACCTCTCATGACTGAAACCCACTCATTCATTGATTCGTTCATTCATTCATCATATAGGAATTAGCACCTCCTGTGTATCAGAGAATGCCTCACAACCAAATGGCAAGATAAGTAACACATGATTCCTGCCTTCAAGGAACTTTCAATCTATAACTTACAGCTCTAAAATCTCGCTCTTCAAAATACAATGATAATCAGAAAACTTATTAGCACAGGGTGGTCAACCATCTTAATAAGGCCACATGCTACATGGGAAGGTCTCCCACAGTGCAGTCAGATGGTCCTAGGTTCAAGTTCAATTCCATGACCTTGGGCAAGTTCCCTTATCCCTTCCAGTCTCCATTTCCTTGTCCCTAGAATGGGCATAATAAGATCTGCTTTGAAGTGTTGGGAGGATTAGAGATAAAATATACAAAGTATCCCACACATAGTTAGCATTTAATAAACCACCCTCCCACTTCCACTCTTAACCCTCAACATCCATTCTCCAAGAAGCTAGATCGTCCTCTTAAAAATGTAAATCACGTCATATCATTTAGTATCCTTCCATGTGCCCCCTCAAATTAATAGATTCCTGACTCTGTATTGTGGCCTACGGGCCATGATCTGGCCTCTGCCTTCTCCCTGCTCTGTCTCCTTCCTATCCCCTCACTGCTCCCTCCAAGAGACCACATACCTCCTCTCTGTTTTCTCAAATAAGATAAGTTTGTCCCCACCTCGGGGCCTTTGCTCTCTGCATTTTCTGAAGAGTTATTAGTTTCTCACCAATCAGGTATCAGCTCAAATGCCACATTGTCAAAGAGGCGCTTCCTGGCCATACATCTCCCAGTTCAGTCCCTCTGTCACATTTTCTAGTTTACTTTTATACCACCAGCCTCTAATTTTCTTGTTTATTTCCTTGTGTATTGTCTGCCCTACCTCCCTCAAGAATGTAAATTCCCCAGAGGTAGATTCCTTGTGTCTCTTATTCACTATATCCCCAAAACTGAGGCAGTGCCTGGCATATAACAGGTGCTTGAAAAACATGCTTTGAATTTATGTTGTAAAAATTACCATTATCATCTCGTGGTTGGAATTTATCTTCCACAGATAACGTCTGCATCTTGAGCCAAAAGAGGGAACTAGTTTCATGTCTGAAACACAAAGCTGAGAAGAACGTGTGGAAAACTCAGGAATCAGGAGGAAGGAGGGTATGAGCTCTGAGAGGCCTTTCAATGCAATATATATAAAGAGTTCTGGATTTGGAGTAAGAAGTCTGAATTCTAGGCCTAATTTTACCAGGAGCTACCTCTATTCCTTAACTTCTCAGGCCTTCATTTCTTCATATGTGTAAGAAAGAAAAGGTTGAACTAACTAGGCCCTTCCATGCCTTCAGAACAGGGCCACTTTGGGAAGCCCAGAAGCATACGCATGAGATGCTAAAGGAAAGCAGCTGAGAAGGGGGTGATGCGTGAGCCCCTCTCCGTGCAGAACCACTCAGATCCTGTGACTGATCCACTCCATGGCCAGACTGTCCCTCACCACACTGCTTCCCAGGCAGGGCCTGGTGGACGGCTGCTGCTCACAAGGTATTGGCTGAATGAAGGAATGTCCTCTGGAACCACAGGGAGGAGGAAGTGACAACTCAGTGACTCAGAAGAAAGGACCACTGAGTCACCAAGCCACTTCCTGTCTTGCTCAGTGTCCTTCCATGGTGGGAAGGTGGCAAACAGCTCAAGCTCTAGTGGGTCCAGATGCAATGACGTTGCAAAGCGAAGGCCTTCAGGGTCAGGGGTTGGGGGAGGAGGGGAGGAAATGAAACAGTCACTTAACTTTTGAGTTCTCTGCAGCCAACCCTAACATACAACTAAATGATCACACAGCCGATTCCTGACACAGGGGCTGTATCAGCTATCTGGTCCTGTGTAACATACCACCACTTGGTTGGTTAAAGCAACAACCATTATATTTGCTCACGGCTCTGTTGGTCAGCAGTTTTGGCTGGGCTCAGTGCAGTGGTTCCTCTGCTGGTCTTGTCTGGGGTGGGTCATGTGACTGTTCCTCTGGCAGCTCAGCTGGGGTTGGATGGTCCAAGATGGCCTCTTTTACATTGTCTGCTGGTTGGTGCCGGCTGCTGGCTGATCCTCTCTGTTCACGTGAGCTTTCCTCCTCAAAGAGGCTGGCCTAGGCTTGCTCACATGGCCACAGCATATTCCAAGAGAGTGACAGTGGAAGCTGCAAGACCTCTTAATGCTTAGACTCAAACAGAATGTCACTTGTACTTTCTATTAATGCAAGTCAAAGGGCTAGCCCACTTTCAAGGGGAGAGGAAATAGATTCTACCTCTTTTTTTTAAAACAAATTTATTTATTTTATTTTTTTGTCTGTGTTGGGTCTTCGCTGGTGCATGTGGGCTTTCTCTAGTTGCGGCGAGCGGATGCTACTCTTCGTCGCGGTGCGCAGGCTTTTCATTGCGGTGGCCTGTCTTGTTGCGGAGCACGGGCTCCAGGCACGCGGGCTTCAGCAGATGTGGCACGCGGGCTTCAGCAGTTGTGGCGTGCGGGCTTCAGTGGTTGTGGCACACGGGCTTAGTTACTCCGTGGCATGTGGGATCTTCCCGGACCAGGGCTCGAACCCGTGTCCCCTGCATTGGCAGGCAGGTTCTTAACCACTGCACCACCAGGGAAGCCCTAGATTCTACCTCTTGATAGGAGGAAAAGCAAAGTCATGTTGTGAAGGACGTGAACAAGCAGGGATGGGAGAAATTGTGGCCATCCTTGAAAACAATCTACTGCAAAGACCCAGGGGCTCATATAGGCCTCTCATTACACAAATGAGAAGACTCCAACACACACAGGCTAAGTGACTTGGTCAAGTTCAGGGAGTCAGTGGCACATCCAGAATGGGAACCCAGGTCTCCTGCGACTCAGTTCAATGTTTTCATACTTCGAAGACCTCTTCCACCTAAAGTGTCCATCTTCTTTATCCAAACATAGTGACAGAGCCAGTCTTTGGAGCTACCCCGCTTCTCAGCCTTCCTCCTCTGGATTACTGACCGGTACAATCACAGATTTAGGAACAGAGCACCCAAGCCTGGCTGCAGCTGCCTTTGTTCTGTGAGTCTCCTTAATAGGAAAGGAGACTCCACTCCATCTTCTGGCCTCTTGAGAGCTTGCCAGGCTCCCAGGCCATATAGCTAGATTTGACAGCAAAATCTCACTTCACTGGGTTCTGTTACAGCCATTTAATAAGACAGTGCTTTGTAGCTGTGGTAGTTTTTAAAGCAATATGTCTCTAGTACGTCTTGCAAGGGTAGTAAACCAATCTGTTAGACACAATACAATTATCAAGAATTAGTTTATCAGAATAGCTTCTGAAAGTGAAGACTAGAGGGAATAACAATAATCATCTAATATTTATTGAGCTTTAACTGCATCCAGGCACTGGGCTCAGCATCTGCACGTACTAGCTCATTTAATTCTCGTAACTACCACGTGACATAGGTCTTATTGCTATCTCCATTCCTAAAACTGGTCTCTCAAATGTCACCTTAGTGTCCAATTGCCAAATCCAAGGTCTTATTTGCAACCTTTAACCTTTTCAACTCTGCATAATTTGAAGATACTCATTTATTCTTTCATCCCTACATTCATTCTATTAGGTGATAAGACCTGGTCCAGGTGTAGGTGATAGAGCAATAAACAAGTCGGAAACATTTCTTGCCCCGACAGACCTTCCTGTATAGTGGGATGGACAGGCATTGAGTAAGTAGCAGCCCGCAGGATGGGTGTTATGAAGAGAGATGTGGGGAAGGACTCTGAGAGGTGAGTCTCTCTCCCCTTGGTTTCTGGGAATTGCATCTCTCCAGATTCTAGTTCCTATTCCTCTGACCACCCCTTTGCTGATTCCCAGGGTTTGGCGCTTGTCTCCTCCCCTTCTGGCTTCCTATGCTTTCCCTGGGAGCTCTCCTAAAAGCTCGTGGCTTCAACAGCTGCTGAGGATTCCCAGACTAGCTCTCCAGTCACATCAGCATTCCAGCTCCCTATGGATGTCGTAACTGACATAACCAGAATCGTGCCTTGGCCATTCATAACCCCTTGCTGTTATTTTTAGTTATGCCTTCACCCACCCCAGCCTTTTCAGCCAGCTATAATCCCATTCACCTTCAGGGCACAGCTCACAGCCATTCTCCAGACAGTCTACCCCACCCTCTCCAGGTGAAGCCAGTCTCTTTTTTCTCTGAACTCCCGTATTTCCCCCTGGCTACTCCCATACTTATCACCTTATAGAATAATTAGCTTTGTCTGTGCCTGTCTCCTCTGCTAGACTGTGTGTTCCCTGAAGGCAGGGTCCAGGACTCGTTCATCTACATGCCCCTATGTTTTGCAGAGCAGTAAAAGCCCAAACACTTTATTGAACTGTTGAACTCAATTTGGATCTAGGAAACTCTTCCAATTTCCCAGTCGAAGGCAACGCTTTTTAATGTGACCACAACACTTCTGTTAGCGATTCTGTTAGGGTTAGCTGAGTGTGCCTGGCTCAATCACGAGATCGCTGGCAATCTCTTTGCACATTTTATTTGTCTTTTGTCCACCAACAGCCTCCAGTACCAGTCATATAATGAAAATGTTTGTGATCCAGAATCATTCCACTGCCTTGGTCCATCCTTGGTCAAAGTTCATTCATTAATTCACCCATGTGTTCATGTACTTATTTAACAAGCACTAACTGAGGGCCTTATTTGAGCCAGGCATTACTCAAGGCAAACCCTGCCCTCAATAAATTTAAATTTTAGTGGAGGACATGGACAATAAACAAGCAAATACATAAGTAAACAAGGAAATATCAGATTGATAAGTGCTAGGAAAGGAATACACAGGGAGATAAGATAGCAGAAGGGGTGGCATTTTGGGTAGAAGGCACAAAGAAGTCCAGAAGAGACTTGAGGAGGGGAACAGGGAGGGCAACAGTCCTGACACAGGGAGAAAAAAAGGGGCATATTGAGAAGTTGAAAGGAGCACAGGTGCCTTGGGTGGAATGCACACACGGGGCATGATACAGGTAAGCAGGGGCCAGGGCACCAGGAGTCCTGCAGGCACGGAAGGACTTTTGATTTTATTAAAAGCAAAATGGGGAACCATTAAGGGATTTTATGCAGAGGAGAGACACAATATGATTTATTTTGTAAAAACACTTCTCTAAAAAAATGCAGGCAGGGGCTTCCCTGGTGGCACAGTGGTTGAGAGTCCGCCTGCCGATGCAGGGGACACGGGTTCGTGCCCCGGTCCGGGAAGATCCCACATGCCGCGGAGCGGCTGGGCCCGTGAGCCATGGCCGCTGGGCCTGCGCGTCCGGAGCCTGTGCTCCGCAACGGGAGGGGCCGCAGCAGTGAGAGGCCCGCGTACCGGAAAAAAAAAAAAAAAAAAAAAGTAGGCAGGACAGAGTGAGAGCAGAAAGACCAGTTACAAGATTGTTACAAGGGTGCAGATTAAGTTTACTGCTGGTTGGAGCAGATGCTGGCCTCACAGAGGGAGAGAAGATGACTCCTATAGACACCAGGCTTCAGTCTGTCTGCTCTTGCTACTTCTGGGAACCATCTACCCAGCCAGGAGAGCTCTTAGCGATGCCACTGCGTGCTGGGGGCCCAGGAAAAATCCACATGGGGTGGGTGAGAGGTACCCAGAGCTGGCCGGGAGCCCACGTCCTCTGGTCTCTGTCTCCTTGGCCCCGTTTTTTCTGGCTCAGCCCCGTAAGAAGGAGAGCCCTGCTTCTGTGCCAGCCCTTCAGAGGTCTGGAGAGATTGGAAGGGCACAGGAATGCCTGAAAGCCGACACTGCCGCGGGATTTGGCAGGTGTGGGCAGCAGTGGTGGTCGTCTGGGCGCCTACCAGCCGCCTTAGCTGTAGATCCCTACTCCATTTTCCTAGGCTGCTGTCCTATCTTGACTTACTCTCAGACTCTCTCTAAGAGCTTCACTGTTGCCCTGACTGCTAAAACACAGTTCGTTAATGTTGTTTTTTCCCCACAAAACCAAGGAGTGTTTTTAAATCAATTAAACAGAGTTGAAGTGCACCTGCCAACTGTTAAGAGCTGCTAAAAGGTGCCCAGTGCCACTGGCCTCACCTCTTCACCTACTCCCACTCGCCTCACCCTCCCTGCTCCTCCAGGAACCAGCCTCCTTCCTCCTGGGGACCTGGTGCTCTCCCCTGCTTACCTAACTCCTCCTTTAAATCTCAGCTGTTATATCACTTCCTTCTCAAGCCCTCCCTGAGGGCTGCCTGCCAGTCTCTGTGCCCTGATTAAATGCACTCTAAGCACTAGGGACTTTTCATAGGACTCATGGTTATTATAATTACATACTTACCCAGCAGGGTGGAAATATACACACTACAGTTCAGGTTTTCTTTTCCTTCTTTTTTTTTCTTAAAGGTCGCTTAAATTTTTAATTTTTATAACTAGTCTCCCATTCCTGCTGATGGTGGGGAGGAAAAAAACCCTTCAACTTGCCAATAGAAGGTAATAGCCTCTTCTAGTTTAAAACCATCTGTTTCCCTCCAATAATCAGTTACTTCAAGGTTGACGCTATCAGGGATTCTCCCTTCCCTCCCACATGCTTTGCCCGCTGGTCCTGCTTCCCAAGATGGGGCCTGACTGCAGGGAGGGGTGGGTCAGGGGGCCTCAGGACGCTGGGCAGGGCCCAGGTGGGCTGCCCTAGGCTGAGGAGGGTCCCTCCCCACCTGGCTGTCAGCCCCCCGACAGCCACACCCCAGGACACACCCAGCCTTGCACACACCCAGCTCCGGGAGACCCCAGGGATCCCCTCCTGCCCACCACACACCCGGCTCAGCTCTTGTTGGCCCCCGGTCCCCCCAGGACACCTTAGACACCACGTACACCCCCAGTGCCTCCACGCCTGTGATGTGGGGGGTCAGCTCCACCCTCCAGCCCTCGACTGCCAGGCACGTCTTAGTTTCCTTGAGAGCTCACATTCTTGGCCCCCTCTTGGGGAACTTCTATTTCCCCTGCATGCCACACACAGGCCAAGAGGAAGTGGGGGGCAATCTAGGGTCCCTTGCCGCAGAAACCCCACCACCACCATTTTGACTCTGCTGTGATGAGGAACCTGGAGAGGGCTTCCTCTAAGTTCCGAGCAGAAAGCAGAGCCCAGTCTCCTCCGATCTGACTCCCTCTCTGTGCCACCTGGACTTTTCTCATCCCTGCCCGGATGTTTGTTCAGGATGAAGGGACCCAAGTCTTTTTCTCCCTCCCTCCTCCTCCTCCAGGTGGAATAGAGCTCTTCCCTTCTCTTCCAGTCTTGCTGGATCCTGCGACCCTGTGATATGGTCTCCGTAGACTCACAGTGTGAGTCCCTGAAGCCCATGATCCAGGTTTGCCTCTCCATGTGTAAAGGCAAGCTTTGGAAATTAACCTGCACCTTCTACCCCCTCACATACACCTGCCCCCCAACTTACACTTTTTCTTTCTCCCACAAAGCCTGCCTTTTAGGATTATTGTCTTGTGGATCTAAAACTCGAGCATGACCCTCAAGGCTGGGCAGTGATTTCTTTCTCCTAGCTGGCGTCCACCCTCTCTGAATTCATCCATTCATGGACAGGGGCTACATAGTTTTCAGGAAACAAAAAGAACCTCACCTTCATGTTTTGAAAAATAACTTCCTCTTGTAATAGTTTGTGTGATTCTTTGCTGCAGGTCTATCTCTACATCTCTTTGCTCAGCCCCGTTTTCTTTGTGACTAATGCATGTCCATGTGACTAACATATTTTGTCACGTGGTTTAAGTGAATGGTTTAACTTTATAATCATAAAATGTCAAAATTGCCAGGTATCATACAGATCATTTAGTCCAATGCCTTTATTTTAGGAGAAGGAACTTAAGGCCAGGGTGATTCAATTTATTGTTCAAAGTCACACAAATAATGCCAGGTGTGGACCTGGAATCTCTAATTCTTCTATCCTCAATTTATTCCTTCTCCAATTTGCCCAACTGTCTTTGCATCAGATTTCACTTGCCTCTGTCTCCTAAGCCAAATTTATATAATTTCATAGAGAACTAGTTGTCTCAATCGACTAGTTTATGGAGATAAACCCTCTTCCCCCTTCTCGTTTTCTTCATCGGGCAGATAGATACATAGATATGTCATTTTCAGAATGGAAACTGTTTAAAGTTTCATGATTACAAAAATCAAACATTCTTATTATAATACAAAACTGTAAGGAAATCTTTACACTGTGTTCCTAGCATTTAACGTAGTGCCAGTAAACACTGAATTCTTGTTGAATGAATATTAATGAAGAAAATAAAAACCACGTGTAATTGTGCTACCCAGAAATAATGATTTATTCAGTGTATATGCCTCAGTGCACATGCTTTCTATTTGCACACATATACACATCATAAAAAATAGAATTAGATATTTATTTTTCTCTTATCAGATTCTTTAAACACACCAAAACATATTTTAAAAAGTAATGGCCCATTCAAGGAGGTCACCTTGGGAGACTATGCTCTTATTTTAAAGATGTTATTGTTGCTAATACGCTTATGGAATTGCCTTCCAAGATTTTGCTAATTATTTTATTCCCAGTATGAACAAATATTCATCCTTTAATGGATTTTACTTTGGAACAGAGATATTATTTGAATAACAGGGAAAAAAGTGGGTGTTACTGTTTTGGGTCAAAACCAAAATGTGAATATAAAATAATGAGATTGACTTTTACTGTGTGACTCAAAAATTGCTTTGAAGATTAGCCCCCATAGGGAATCCCAAAATATTTCTAGCAGGGGCATCATGGGAAAAGGGGCCTATCTTCCAAGGGGATCACTCAGCAGGTTTGCACCTGAATGTAAAAATTCCAGTAGATGAGTTTTAAAAGACAACCATATTGGTTTAGAGTAGTATTTTGTATAATATTGGGCTTTTATAGAAAATTATTTGTAGTTGCAGGGAATTTAGCTTAATAATCGGGTTGTTTTGTTTTTAAGTAGGAATTTGAGGTCTTATATGATTTGGACTTGAGGGGATCAAGGATTTTCTTCCCAATTGTTAAAAGCTTTCTCCAGTAGTTGCTTTAAATTTGCCCATGATTGTTTCATTTCTCTCTTCACTGTTATCTTTTAATTTTTTGGTACTTAGTAACAATTCGCAAGAGACGTAAGCTCCGCACATATATCTGCATCCTAATATATGTGTTATCAGAGCAAAAGTACATCCTATTTTTAGGAAGAGTCTAGTTGACGGGCCAGGCAGGTCACGTAAATGAGTGAAAAGGGCTGAAGAGGGCTGTCTGTAAGAAAACAACAGTGTCAGCCTGATGACAAATGGCAAACGAGGGTCAGCCTCAGTGTTGGAAGGCAATAGGGAGTGGTGGGGACTGGGGAAAGTCAAAGAACACATCCCCATGGAAAGGGGGCTGATTTTTGCCATGGGGGAATATAAGCTCAGGGTTATTAGAACTTCTGATTTTTAATTCTGACAAGCTGGGAATCTGGGTTTTTATCTTATCTCTCTTGATTTTTAAATGTCAGCAAATAATTCAAGCATACCAGAGAGGCCGAGGAGCATACCGATCAAGAACTCTTACTCTGGAGACAGACAGCTTGGGTTCAAATTCCGCCTCTGCCATTTATTAATTAACTGTGCCACTTTAGGCAAGTTACTCCACCTCTCTGTGCCTTGGTTTTCTCATCTGTAAAATGGGGCTGGTCATAATAGTTTTGATGTGACGATTAAGTGAGTTAGTACATGTAAACTGTATACTTGCCTGGTGTGTAGTTAGCGCTACAGAAATGTTAGCTTTTGCTATTTAAAATGAGAAATCACTGTATGGGCTTAATAAAACACATTTGCAGGCACCCATAGACTTCCAGTTTGGGTGCTCAGGTCTAGAATCAGGAAAGAAAGCTTCTGTAACCAGTTTGCATAAAATTATACTCACCATCTCAGCATACTCCAAAGCACACTAAGTCTTTGAAATAGACTGTGAAGGTCAGTTGACCCTTAGTAACTCTCCAATTTGCTGGTGAACACAGCTGTCCCAGTAGTCACTCAGCTGACCCACAGGAGTGGGAGACCTTTCCATTTTACCTGGGCAGGCTCTGTAGGTATGGCTGTTTAAGTTGTTAACATATTAAAACACTTTCATACTGGTCCATAAATGCTGTCCTAGCCAACTGCATCTATGACTTGGCTACCCTGGTGACCTCAGCCTCTCCCCCAGTGGCCCCTGTCCCTCAGACCCTGCTTCCGCTCCATGGACTGGCATCTGTTCTGATTGGTTAGTGTCCACACCATACCACTTGTGAAATATTTTGTTTACCACCGCTGTGCTTAGGTGCAGCAAAGCCAAATAAGTTGCAGGTTCAACTTTCATTCATTCAATTTTCATTTAATGAAAAGTTTTGTTCTGATAAACTTGTTATTTAACCTCTCTGAGCCTTAGTTTCCTTGTCTGTAAAATGGGGATAATATTAGTAACTACTTCTTGAGTTGTGATAAATGAGAGAATCCATGTAAAATGCTTAGCACGGGGCCTGAAACGTGGCAACCCACCCACACCATAAATGCTACTAGGCTATTAATTTAGGTACTCTAACAGAAGGCCATGCCTTGAATCCCTTTTACCTTTGGGAAGACTTCATCTGGCTTACTATTCAAGGCCTATGGATTTATAACTCTATATGTTAAATCACTAACAATTAGAGAAATGCAAATCAAAACTACAGTGAGGTATCACCTCACACTGGTCAGAATGGCCATCATCAAAAAGTCTAAAAACAAAAAATGCTGGAGAGGGTGTGGAGAAAACAGACCCCTCTTGCACTGTTGGTGGGAATGTAAATTGATACAGCCACTATGGAGAACAGTAGGGAGGTTCCTTAAAAAACTAAAAATAGAACTACCATATGATCCAGCAATCCCACTACTGGGCATATACCCTGAGAAAACCATAATCCAAAAATAGTCATGTACCAAAATGTTCATTGCAGCTCTATTTACAATAGCCAGGACATGGAAGCAACCTAAGTGT
Source organism: Orcinus orca (assembly GCF_937001465.1). Classification (NCBI taxonomy): domain Eukaryota; kingdom Metazoa; phylum Chordata; class Mammalia; order Artiodactyla; family Delphinidae; genus Orcinus; species Orcinus orca. The sequence goes on along the minus strand of NC_064569.1, from coordinate 78,224,616 downwards.
CCATCGACAGGTGAATGGATAAAGAAGATGTGGCACATATATACAATGGAATACTACTCAGCCATAAAAAGAAACGAAACTGAGTTATTTGTAGTGAGGTGGATGGACGTAGAGTCTGTCATACAGAGTGAAGTAAGTCAGAAAGAGAAAAACAAATACCGTATGCTAACACATATATATGGAATCTAAAAAAAAAAAAAGTTCTGAAGAACCTAGGGGAAGGACAGGAATAAAGACGCAAACGTAGAGAATGGACTTGAGGACACGGGGAGGGGGAAGGGTAAGCTGAGACGAAGTGAGAGAGTGGCATGGACATATATACACTACCAAATGTAAAATAGCTAGCTAGTGGGAAGCAGCCACATAGCACAGGGAGCTCAGCTCTGTGCTTTGTGACCACTTAACGGGGTGGGATAGGGAGGGTGGGAGGGAGACGCAAGAGGGAGGGGATGTGGGGATATATGTATACGTAAAGCTGATTCACTTTGTTGTACAGCAGAAACTAACACAACATTGTAAAGCAATTATACTCCAATAAAGATGTTAAAAAAATAAAACCTGTATGTTAAAAAAATCTTAACACAATTAAATATAAATAATATTAGTAAAATTCTATTTTATTTATTATTATAGATTACAGAAGCATATAAACACATTATAATTCATTTGGCCAATAAAGAGGATGGGAAAAAATCTAATATCTCACCCATCTAGAATATCAGCTTCTAAACAGCATATTTAAACATGATTAAGAAGAACTTTTCAAGTGATTCAAGTACAATTTCACACCTTTCTGACATTTGGCCAGACTGTCAGCCCCCTGAAGGCAGGGTCATGTCCATCTTGGCCACTGCTGTGTCCTCAGCACCTGTAGAGTGCCTGGCCATGATCAGCACTCAATAAATATTTATTGAATGATGCTTGAACGCTGAGTGAATGAATGAATGAAGACTGGGGAAAAAGCAGAACAAGAGAGCCCAGGGGAGACCCTGGCTGGGCACCTGCTCGTCTTGGAGTACGGTAGACCTGAGTCCACAGGTAGCTGCGCCCCTGCCGGGCCAGGTGGGGAACAGAGCACGGGGCTGTCTCTCTCCTGGCTCATTGTCCTTAACATAACCTTGCTGCTTCCAGCCCCATTTCACATCCTGTCTCTGATTAGAAGGGCCCTTCCTCCCTCCCACTGCTTCCCTTCAGTGGGAATTAATACCCTCCTGGGACCTATGTGGGACTTTAGGTTCAGGTCAGTTGAGACTCAAAGACCCTTACACCATGTCTCTCTCTGAGTAGCTGCTAATTTAGAGCAGCAGGCCCTAGACTGTTGGTTTCTAGAGATGGGAGGCTGTGCTTCGTACATCATCACATTCAGGGCTGTTATTTGGCTTTCATGCAACGGCACAGCTGTAGTGGTTACTGAAATATTGAAATGCACTACAAAGCAACTAAAGGGTTAACACTTGGCCCAGGGGTGGGGGACCTCCAGCAGAATGTCCAGCAAGGTCTCCAAGAGCCAATGTCTTGCTGTGAAATGTACTGAAAACCACCCCGATTGTCCTTAAAATGTAACCCAGTGCCTGGCACCTTATTCTATAAATGAACAAATACATGAATGAATGAGTGAATGAATGCATGGAGGGATGTAGATAACGGTTGTCCCAGAAATTTATGCTGCATGAAGGAGTTCTCCATCAGCTGTTTTCTGAAAATGCAGGTACTCCTTCCACGCCGCAGAGGATTCTGAGCACATCTTAACCAGCATTTTAAACTGCTTTCAGAAGTCAAGGTCACCCTCATACTTGTACCTGGGCTTTTACATAACACACGTCAATCACCTGTCTGGGGCAACTGTCAGGAAAGCTTTCTGTTGTAACACATCCCGAGCGCAAGCCATATTTTGCTTTACATACTTAAGTGAAGAATTGGCCCCTAGCTGAACATAATGGGAATCATTTGTTCTGGAAAAAGCAATTCAGAAAAAGATATCACCTAAAAAGCTAGAGCAACCCACTCAGAACTCTATCCTCTGATGGGCTGTGAAAGATACTTGTGCTTAAGAGCTGTTGGGGGGTGGGGGAGATCAGGGGTGCTTCAATTTCCCATAATGGCATCTTCTAGGAAGTCTGTCTCTTCACTGTAACCATTTGCTTCTGCAATGTGTGATTGGCCCCATCTGAGAAGCAACAAATGTTCCTTTTAGCGTCTGGCAGCCCCCATTAGAGACAGTTTTTAAGTGGCTTCTACAATTCCTAGCCAAGTTGAAGACATTTCAATCAGTGGGAAAAGTAGAGAGAAACTCCTTACACATCAGACGTTGCCCTTGAGAACACCCTTTCCCTCAAGCCCCCAAGCAGGGAAGGGGTAACAGTTTTCCATCATTCTTTGCCACCCATCTCTGTAGCTTGAGGCGAAGGGGAGTCATTTTGGTTTCACACACAGGTACTAGGAATAGGGGGAGTGGACCCCCCCAAAGCTGCTCTCTCTTTTTATCTTGGCCCTTTTCTTTCACACTTCACCGTGGTATCACTGCTCCCTGTTTGAGCTGCGCTTTTCATAACTCAAGCCTAGAGCCAGGAGCCATGTGGCCTCAGGATGGGTTCAGAGATTCTTGTGGTAGCTTCTTCTGAGCCCTGGTAGGTTGAAGACAGCAGGGGGGCGGGGAAGGAAAATTCCAGCCCTTACTACCATGGCGATAGAGCTCTTCTCACATCAGTCAGGAGTGTGTTTCTTGTGGCACGTCTCTGGCCAAAACTGGGGACGCAAACCTAAGCCCTTGCCTTGTTGTGGGAAGCAGCGATTTGGTCACTTTCAACTTTCGTTCAAAGCTTCCTAAAAGGGAGCCACCCTATCCCACACGGGACTTCAGGGAAGCTATGCCCTCCGCAGAAATGACAAATGGAAAAGACAGAACAGACTCCAGCCAGGCCGGGATACAGTCTCTGGAAAGAGGTTGTTTTTGTCTCCAGTGCCACAGAAAACACATCCTCTTAACTTATTAAGTAGGGAAACAGCACAATCACACACGCTGGAGGTTACCAAGGTGAACAGAATCCGAGATTAAAATCTGCCAGCCCAGTGGCGCGTGGAAGCATGGAAGGCCCAGAGAGGAAATCTAGTTCACGATTGGTAAATTTTTTTGGATGCTGTTTATGTTTGAATTTTTCTCTGTTTTCCTGTAGAAACTTCCGTACCCTCTTCCTGTGTCCCTGCAAAAGGCCTGGACAATGCAGTCCCAGCACTGCTGTAGGACATGGGCGGGGTCCCACCTTCCTCCTTCCTGCAGGGATATCCTTTCCTATAGAAGAGGTAAGAATGTAAGGTTCATGTGAAAATGTGATTATATTCCTTATCTCAGTCATTTCGTGATTTGCTGTTTGGTGACAATAAGTCAGCCTGGCCACGTTCACAATAGAAGTGGCCCCAGTTCCTAGTTTTGGCTCCCGCTGTTTTCTCAGCTGAAGAGGGCAAACGGCTGTTAAAAACGCAGCTTGTTTTCCAGGATCTTATCAAGAGTTCATGTCTAAGGCCAGAAAGAGAAGGGAGGGCTCCATTTTTTTTTTTCCCTCTCCTCATTGTTTCCAACTGAATTGGCAGGAAATGGGAGTCCTCTACCTGTCCCTCTTGGGAGCAAAACTGATTCGATTCCATTTTTCAGATGTATCCGCTACCACCAGAAGCTGGGGACATTTCCGCTTACCCCCAAACGAATGTGTCCTGCATTTACACAAATGACATCTTTCAAAATTGGAAATGAATCAAACCTCAATGGAGAGCTTTGGGCTTGGTGATTGCCATAAATTGCCTCCCAACATCTCAGATTTGTTTGATTTTCTCATTTACCCCTTGATAAAGTGCCTTTTGGGGCTGTAGACCTTGACTGACTCTAACAAGTGTGCAAGTGTGTGTGTGTGTGTGTGTGTGTGTGTGTGTGCGCGCGCGCGCATGTGTACCGTTGATGGCATAGACACTCAGAGAATTGAAATCCTTCATACCGGGTTTTGCATCGGTTAAAACGGTTCCCGTTAATAGCTGCCTGAGAGCGTACATGACAGACGGGGCAACGTAGAATCCAGACAGAAGAGAAGTCAGTTTCTCAAGAATCATGGTGTGTTTGTAATTGACCCAGTATTTTCCATTTAACCCAGTTCAGCCAATTCAGTCAATTTGGATAAGATTCAAGGTTCATCTAGATGCTTCATTTCATATAAAATCAACCTCAGATGATTATATTTTAAGGGAATTGGTTGTTTTACTGCCTATAGATAAACTTTAAACATAGGAATTATATAAACCACAGTATTCCATAAACAGAAGAATCTTTCAATGTCAACCTTTCACCTTGGAGCGTAGACACAGAACCTGGACAGTTCCTAGATGGAATCATGAAACAAGCCATTTTTAACTACCCTCAAGAGCATAAGAACCGGAAAAAGCAATTTGAACCCACTCTAGTGGGGTCTTGGTCTTCCCAGGCCTCATCTTCCTCAATCCAGGGCCCTGCTTCTGATCAAAGAGACTCTGCCCCCACCCAGTCTTGTTCTGGAACTTCCAGCTCCTTCTGCTATGTGAGGATATTTGCAGGTAGGGAGAAACTTTCCTGGCTCTCTTCCTGTGGGTCCCAGGTGGCCCATAGGGCAGTGCTCATCCCGGGGTACCCAACTGATGTTTCAGATACAGAAGTCCAATTGATCTGCCAAGAGCTACCCCAGAGAGTTTTTCCATCCAAGTGAGGCAAGCAACTTTAGATCAGCCTCCAAGGGATTAGATTTGTGGGAGAAAAATACTTAACATCCTTGTATTGTATTAACTGATGCTTCCCCCCAATTCCCACATTTCCTTTCTCTCCTTGGTGCTTCCCTCATGTCCCTACTCCCTTTGAAGCAGTTGGGCTCTTCTGTGCTGACCGCCTCAGAGAAAGGATGTTACAGTGGAAAACGGAGCCGGGAAAAGATTCTTCCTGACTTTTGGAATTTCAAAAGCTTAGGTAGGCCATTAGGGAAATGAAAAAGACCCACAGAGAGGACAAAACATTTGGCAGAAATATCATGAGTGAGAACAAAATTCCTCACCAGCCCTACAAAATGAGCTCCAAGAATTGGGGAGAACCAGAGGGGAGAGAAAAACTGCTGGGGTCTGGAAAAAAGAGTGCCCGATCTGAAGGGACTCCAGAGGCATGAGCAGAAACAGCCTCCACAGACCACCCATTATCCACTCACACGACCCTGTGCATCACCCATGCCCAGGCGCTACACTAGTTACTCTGTCCTTTGGCGTTCAGTGAAGGCTTCTCGCTGACTCTTTAGCAGGGATAATAACTGACTGTGTCCCCGAGCTTGGCTGTGTTGTTGTAGTTGGACTTAGGCCATGTGATCAACCCAACATACAATATCTCAGGGCACTTTTAAGCCCCCAAGGAGGAGGGGGTCCTGGGGCACCGGGCAAGGTAGTGCTATGGAAGGAAAAGTCCCTTGTGTCTACAACTGAAGGCTGAATGAAACCAGCTCAAGATTTTCCCTGAACAAAAATGGTGGTTAAGCTCCCCAAGTCCTCTCGGTTATATGACATTCTAGTTCTTTGAAAGGGAACCACACTGCTCTTCTATGCTGAGGAACTTTGGACTGATTCCCACAGAGCTGGTCCAGTGATCTATTTGGGTGATTCTACCCTGTCTCGCATTCCAAGCCTCTGAGCTAACCTTGAACTTGATCTTGATCTTGGATAACTGCCTGGTTCTCATGCCCCTCACCCTAGAACCCTGCCCTCCCCAGTTCCCAGGCCAGGGTTTGCGCAGCTTTCATCTCTTCCACTTCCTGGGGTGTCAGTCCCAATGCCCCAGCCACCCTCCTTCTCATGGGCACGTCAATTGCACACCTAGAGGTTCCCTAACTTCTGTGACCCTCAGCTCCACCACACCTCATCTTCCCTAAGATGGAGTGAGTTACAGACAAAACGGAGTCCTCAGGCCCACACCATAAGTACCAGAAAGTGGAGGTTGCACCTGGAATGAGTCAAGGTATTATACTAACAGAACGAGGCTGGGCCAGTGGCTGGCCTGGATCCCTTCTTATCAACATGGAGTTCCTCTCATGTGACTGGTGTGGTCAGACCATCCTAAGACCAAGCATACTCTCCTCTTCACTAGCGGGGAGGGTAGTAGGGTGGCTTCAGACCCTAAGGAAAGGCTTCTCCTGTAATCTAGAGGTACGTTCCAGAGGGCCACAGGATGGGCCTGCGGGAAAGTGTCAATAGCTTAGGTCTTAAACTAGAGAAGAAAGGGTGCAGCCAAACCAGAAAATTCTTCAGTGTGAAAGTTCTCTGATCATGTCTACACTAAGACGATGAACATGGAAAACATAAAGTAGAAGGAACACTTCCAGCTTATGTCACAGACTTAGCACATTGTTCATCTTTGCACGTTCCCCTGCACATCCCTGCTTCATAGAGACGAAGGCTTCATTAATGTTGATAAAGTGTTCTACAGGTCTCAGATGAACATTCTTATAAAACTGCAAGAATGAGCACCACTACTGACCCCAATTAGCCTGAAGTCAAGTGAGTATTAACTAGTTTTGAAGATCTAGGAATGCTGGTGCGTGTTTCAAAGGCTACCACTACCTGAGGGGAAGACATTAACCATGAAAGGAGATTTTTCATGGTGAAATTATAAAAGTATTCGGAGTAAAAAAAAATAAAGGGAGCAAACATCAAGGGATTATGAGCGACCGTGAAAGCAGACGAGTTAGCAAAAACAAAGCAGGTCATCCACCAAGGTGACAGTATGACTGATTTTTATGTAAGATTTTTCAGATCAAGTCTATTAAAAGATCTGTCGGCTCTGTGAACTTTCACTGTGGTGCCCTTTCTCTGCATTGACTGCTGGTTGAAATTAATGGGGGTGTGGGCTGTGGGTGAAAAGCTTTTATTAAAATGCAGAAATTTTTGTGGTAAATTATGGTAGCTAGGAGTTTGTGGTTGGGGGAGGGGAATGTTCTAGAACATTTCTTCTAGCAACTGCCCTGGCAATCATATCCACCTTTGGAGGCTCACCACTTGTCTTCTCATCTTTAGTGACCTGGGGGCAAGTTATTTAACCTTTTTGTGCCTCAGTTTCCTCATCTGTAGGAAGGGAATAGTGAAAATGCCTACCTTAGAAGGTTGGTATGAGGAAAAATGAGTTAATACATGGAAAGCACTGGTACATGGATAATAGTACTAAATGGTTTACTATCATTATTACGATTAACCTTGTTATAATTGTACTCTGCCCTTGAACAGGGAATCTTTTGGAGACCGAATAGGCTCTAAATAGGGCCCAAAGAAGGTCTAGGACTCAGGGAAGAACAACGGAGAAGGAAAGATGCCAGGTGGAAGGAGAGTGGATCTGCTGTGAAGATTTTCTTGGACAGGTTTTCACCTGTTCCAAAAGATTTTTCATGCTATTCCACCTCATTTGAAGCCATTATCAAAATAGTATTTGGCCTATAGAACCAAACTGTTTGCAACCATATTCAAGCCCTGTTTGTAGCCCAACATTTTGAAGCAACGTGGGACACAACAGCATTATTTGGCCCTTCTCTCTTGGTTGTCACGGGATTTTCTGAAAAGGGTATTTTAGATAATGGAAAGGAGATGGATAGTAATAACATTTGTCAATTATTTCTAGCCCGCCTCCGGCTGGTCACATGATGGGATTATACTTCTGGTTCCCTTTGGGGCATTGGACGGGGTCAAGTGGCTAGTTCTGGCCCACGAGTTGTGAAAAGCAGTGAGGTGTGTCTCTTCCAGGTTGAAGCATTCAATAGCCAATGCAAGACCTACCAATCCTCTCCTTCCCTCTTGCTTGGAAGCCAGCCACTTTGGGAGGTGGTGACTGTTCATCAGCCTGCATTCCTCAGTGACCGGTCATGATGAGCAGAACCACCTCATGCCCACCCCCTTCCAACCGATCCCCAATGAACATGAGAGAGAAATAGACTGTTATTGTTTAAAGCAGCTATTTAGGGGAGTATTTGTTATTGCAGCATAACCCCATCTCCCGTGACTGATACAGATGTCTTTAGTGTAAAAAGCTACTTGTACACTGAAACAGTGAATTACAACAGTGAAAAGCCATCCCGACTACTGCCCCCAGGTAAATCCTTGTGAAACACGTCTTGTGTTATGAGATTCATCTTACAGCCTGGTATGAGATTCCAGCTCCTTGGCTTTGCCCCTCAGTCTCAAATTTGACTTTCTGTCTCACAACTTCAGTAAAGAAACATTCTCAGTTTAGACTGCACTCTTTTTTTTTTTTTTTTTTTTTTTTTGCGGTACGTGGGCCTCTCACTGTTGTGGCCTCTCCCGTTGCGGAGCACAGGCTCCGGACTCGCAGGCCCAGTGGCCATGGCTCACGGGCCCAGCCGCTCCGCGGCATGTGGGATCCTCCCAGACTGGGGCATGAACCCGTGTCCCCTGCATTGGCAGGCTGAGTCTCAACCACTGCGCCACCAAGGAAGCCCGTGCACTCATTTATTTTTTAAATTAATTAATTCATTCTTGGCTGTGTTGGGTCTTCGTTTCTGTGCGAGGGCTTTCTCTAGTTGCAGCAAGCGGGGGCCACTCTTCATCGCGGTGCACAGGCATCTCACTATCGCGGCCTCTCTTGTTGTGGAGCGCAGGCTCAGTAGTTGCGGCTCACGGGCCCAGTTGCTTGGCGGCACGTGGGATCTTCCCAGACCAGGGCTCAAACCCGTGTCCCCTGCATTGGCAGGCAGATTCTCAACCACTGTGCCACCAGGGAAGCCCCGAAGAAAATATTTTGATTCTCCTTATTCAATGGATGAGAAAACTGAAGGACAGAGAAGTGAAGCAATTCACCCAGAGTTAGTAAATGTCAGAGTCAGGATTTGACCCCAGGTAGTTTAGCTCCATGTTGTGTGCTCCTAATCACTGAACTACAATACTAACAAATAATTTTAAAAAGCCTGTTCTCCCTTCAAGACACAGTTCAACTCTCACTTCAGTGATGCAACCTCTGACCACATCAGGCCATTCATTCATTCAACAAACATTTACTAAATACTTATTATGGTCAAAGGGTCTGTTTGGAATATTGAAAAGTATATAAGTCAAATAAACCACAATTCCTGCTGTTTAAGAGCAGGGGAAGATAAAGTGACCTCAGAAACTAGAACAGGAAATGCTAAGAGACAGAGACAAGATTCTGTAAGAGCTCAGACAAAAAGAGAAGACACTTCCAACTCTGGAAGCAGAGGCAAGCCTTGAAGGCAAGAAGGACATCAAGAAAAGCAAATCAGGGCTTCCCTGGTGGCGCAGTGGTTGAGAGTCCACCTGCCGATGCAGGGGACATGGGTTCGTGCCCCAGTCCGGGAGGATCCCATGTGCCGTGGAGCGGCTGGGCCCGTGAGCCATGGCCGCTGAGCCTGCGCGTCCAGAGCCTGTGCTCTGCAATGGGAGAGGCCACAACAGTGAGAGGCCCAAAAAAAGAAAAGCAAATCATTCTCTTTGGAGTGAGGGGGAGTAATAGACAAAGCTGCAGAGATGGGGAGGGGAAGGACTCGACAGCCTGCTAAGGGTCATGGCCTTGGTTTGGGAGGAAATAAGACCCCCTGAGAAAATTTGGAATAGTGCAGTGATAGAATCAGAACAACTGAATGATAATAGCAAATATTTAAAAAGTGTCAGACAGGATGTTAAATACTTTCACAGAGAGTAACTCATTAAATCCTCAGAACAACCCTAAGAGGAAATTACTAATACTTTCCAGTTTTTACAGGGAGGGAGCTGAAATGACTGGCTAGTTGGGTAGCACAGCTGGGATTTGAACCCAAGGAGTCCAGGTCCAATGTTTGCACCTTTAACCACTTTATTTTACTACCTTTTGCTGGAGAAATCTCTCTGGTACCACTACTTGGGGTAGCGTGGGGGAGGAGAGAGCCTTAAGGCACAGGAAAGCTGGTTAGGAGGCTATTACATGCCTCCAGGCCACCACCTCAAACTCGCATAACATTTTGTCCGAAGTATTTATTTAGTCCTTTATTCTATTGTCAGCTTTTCTTATGTGTATTAGTGTTCTCAAGTGGATAAGAAACAATCCATTGCAGCACTATTTACAATAGCCAGGATGTGGAAGCAACCTACATGTCCGTCGACAGATGAATGGATAAAGAAGATGTGGTACATATATACAATGGAATATTACTCAGCCATAAAAAGGAATGAAATTGGGTCATTTGTAGAGAAGTGGATGAACCTAGAGAGTGTCATACAGAGTGAAGTAAGTCATAAAGAGAAAAACAAATATCATATATTAACACATATATGTGGAATCTAGAAAAATGGTGCAGATGAACCTATTTGAAGGGCAGGAATAGAGACACAGACGTAGGGAATGGATGTGTGGACATGGGGGTGGGAAGGGGGGTGGAATGAATTTGGAGGTTAGGATTGACATATATACACTACCACGTGTAAAACAGATAGCTAGTGGGAACCTGCTGTAGAGTGCAGGGAGTTCAGCTCAGTGCTCTGAGGTGACCTAGATGGGTGGGATCGGGGTGGGGGGGGTGGGAAGGAGGTCCAAGAGGGAGGGGATACATGTATACGTAAAGCTGGTTCACTTCGTTGTACAGCAGAAACTAACACAACATTGTAAAGCAATTATACCCCAATTTTAAAAAAAAAGGAACGATCAAAAGCATATTGTTTCTATAACCCCTGAAACATTTAAACATACATGCACACATATGTCACGTAAAAGGGCTTGAATTTATAATTTCTAATATTCTGTCATTCTCTGATTCCATAGGGAGTAGATCTTGATAACAGTTAGAGTGCATGGCACTCCAGTGCATGGCACCTTGCAGTTTTACACTTTCCTCCAGAGCACCATTCTAATTCTGATCTTTAGAATGAACTTCTGAGGCGGAAGAGCAAGCATTTCTTTTTACAGAAGAGAAAATCGATGAGGTGAGGTTAAGTGAACTACCCAAAGTTGCAGAGCTTCCAAGCAATAGAATCTGGACTCAAACCCAGGTATTTGATTCCAAGTCCAGCGCTCTTTTGAAAGCTGAAGAAAAGACCATGATTCCCTATGACAGAGCTCTCCTAAAAACACAACCTAATCTTCATATTAAAGCTTGCTTCTGAGAAACCCAGTGTTTCAGAAATTGCATTCATCTTTTCAGCATCTAAAGGGGTGGGCAGGTAGCACGAAACCTGCTTTTAAAGTGGACAAACCTCAGCACAACTTATGGGCGCATCAGAGCTCGAGTGACCAGGAGCTGGACTGTAGACCCCAGTGGGCTGCTGTCACCACCCACCACATTACTTAGATTGTAGCTTCCCACACATTCAATTTTAAGGTCACATTAATTTTGCTGCCCTGGCATTCATCCATATACACTTTGATGTGGATAGACTTGGATATGAAGTCACCCTCTTTGACTCACTTCTACTTCAAAGAAACGAATTATAAATGAACCCACCCCAGGTATGTTAAAACACTGGAAATCATGGGCCATTCCCTGCTAATGTTTGCAAGACACCCTCCTGGACATGATTACATGAAATACGGTTTGTGGAAGTGTCTAGCACAGCGCCAGGCATGTACTAGTCTTTGGATAGACAATCATTTCTGAGCACCGCTTGGGCCAGGCTCTGTTCTAGGTGCTGGGAATAGAGGAGCAAACAAAACAGGTGAGGCTCCTGTCCTCAAGGAGCCCAGCTGGGGAAGACAGAGAATGAATGAGGAGATAAACAAGAAGGTGTATCAGGTTCCAGAAAGAGCTATGAAGAAAATGAAACAGGTGACATGGTGGAAAGTGACTGTGAAATGACTTTAGATATAGCAGCCAGGGGAGGTCTTGTGACAAGAAGTCTTTCCTTTAAGGGCCAGTCGTCCAAATGGCTTGCAGGAATGTCATGGGCTCAGCCTGTGAGGGATGAAAGAAGGTGACGTGGCTGGAACGCAAACAAGGGAAAGAGGCTAAGACAGCATTCTAGAAAGGAGGTGGCGGCCAGATCATGGAAGTCTTCGTAGGCTGGAGAGAGGCGTGTGAGTTTGGAAGTGAATAGGGAGGTTAAGTCAGAACGGCTTGAACTGACCTATGTTGGGAAAAGCTGACTCTAGCTCTTGGGTGGAGAGTAGAGTGCAGGGAAACATGTCTTAGAAAACCTAGGCTGCTACAACAAAATGCCATAGATTGGGTGGCTTAAACAACAGATATTTGTTTCCCAGAGTTCCGGGAAGTCCAAGATCAAGGAGGAAGCAGATTCAGTTCTTTGTCAGGACCGACTTCCTGGCTTAGAGATGGCCATCTTATTGCTGTGTCCTCACATGACAAAGAAAATAAGCTCTGGTCTCTCTTCCTCTTCTTCTAAGGGCATTAGTCCCATCATGGAGAGTCCACTCTCATGACCTCACCTAAATCTAATTACCTCCCCAAGGCCCCACCTAATACTATCACATTGGGGGTTAGAGCTTCAACATGTGGCTTTTGGGGAGACACAAACATTCAGTTCATATCAGGGCAGGTGGAAACAGTGAGAAGAGGCAGCTGCAGAGGTCCAGGTGAGAGATGGTGAGGCCTGGACCAGGGTGGATGTAACTGGATGGAGAGATGCAGACAGATTCCGGTTGTCCTTTGGCGTTGAAGCCCCCAGGACAGACCCTGAATGCATGTTTCCACATGTGTTTACCTTTCTTCCTTTCCTCCCTTGCTATCTCCTTCATTTCATTTGTTGAGCTTTGGCAAAGGGTATTTCCACAGTAATTTACATCTTTTTCTTTAAATGCACAGATGATAATTACATCCAAAGCCAACTCAAATGGATTCAACAAAACTTTGCTGAGAAGAGAATATGTAGTGTGGGAAACACACAACCTTCTCACATCAGATGCTCTTTCTACTCATTTCAGTTCATTTCAGCAATGGGTTGTGATTGGCGGTTATGAGCCAGGCACTAGGATTTGTCCTGGCAGTTCAGATGAAAAAGACACAGACCTAGCCTTCAACGATCTCACAGCCCAAGAATGGAGACAGATGGGCAAGGAAACAAGGTACTATATAGGGAGACAAGCGAAACACAGATATATGTAAGATATAGGACAGAAACAATGCAGGGGGAGAAAGGAACACTCAGAGAGAGAGGAAGAGGAGAAAGCTTCCCAGAGGAGGTGCCTGCTGGCCCGAGTGTCAGGGAAGGACAGTTTCCTGGTAGACAAGGAGTGGGTGCAGGGCAGGGGGAACAGTACAGGCAAATACACGGAGGAACAAAACAGCAGGGTTTATGTGAAGAAGCCTAGGCTGCTCGGAATTGGTAGAGCCAGTATAACAACAGAGGGAGACGAGGCTATCAACGTAAGCAGGACCCGGATCATACAGGGCCTCATTTACTATAATTAACGAGCTTGTACTCTATTCTGTAAGTGACGGGGAGTCAGAGGAGTGTTTCACACGGGATGACACCTTCAGATTTCATTCAATTCTACGCATTCGCCAAGTGCATACCTTTAAAATGCACACAGACTCATGCACATTATTTGAGAATATTTGCAAAGCTGTGTGAATGAGAGACTTTAAAAACATGTGGCTCCAGGGAAAGTACATCATTTGGAAAGGGCAGGGAAGGAAGAGAGGCAAAACTACAGCAGCTCAGGGAGAGATTCTCGGCCCCGTTCCAGCCCCCAGGAAAGGTCCGACGCAGGAAAAGCAGCCCGTCTGTTTTGTCTGCAAGCGTCTGAGGCGAGCCCAGCTCCTCCACAGAACAGAGCGATTCATGCAGAATGTCGAGACGAGAGGTGCCCATTTTCCAGGGGCTGCACTGCCAATTCCAGTTGTAGTAAGAAGGTGACAGGAGCCTGGAGGCCCGGCTGTGTCAAGGTACACATTTCCAGTGGGCACACCATTAAGGCCATTGAGTAAAAACTCCTAATTGTGCTCAGAGGATTTTCACAGAACTTGGCATCTTGGACCGGCTGTGGAATGTGCAGCTCCCAGGCCTGGCCGAGTGGAGCTTCCTAGCATCTTGGAGGGTCTCGAGAAGTGGCGTGAAAGTCGGCCCCGATGCATGAAAACGAAATTCATTTGAATTCCACTTGGATTTTATTTTTTCAGATGCCACATAAAACTTGGGAAAGGGGATGTCGTAAACCAGAGTCACAAGAGGATGGCATCACTCTGTGATGTTCCTGCTGTGAAGAGTGAACGGGGAAGGTCAAGGTTTCAACATGGAAACATCCCCCCCGAGGCCTCCAAATGTTGTTGTTGGCATTCTGGGTTGCTTGTAGAAACTGTAGGGGGGCAGCCCTCATCTTTGTAGTGGGCAGAGAGGCAAAACCGGGCTCAGGGCATGGCCAGGAAAGGAAATGGAAATTGTTCTATTATTTGGACTGAAAATGCTCAAACATTCTCTATTGTCAGCTGCTACAAAAATCTTATAAATCTGCAATGTCCAGCAGGGTAGCAGCCAGCTGCATTGTTAATTGAACTTAAACTTGCATTAGCCACATTTCAAGTGCTCCGTAGCCACAGTGGCCAATGGCTACCCCATCGGACAGTGCAGATGGAGACCATTTCCATCGTGGCAGAAAGTTCTACTGGACAGTGCTGGTTTAGACACTGGCTTCTCGGTGCTTTTTCCTCAGATCATAGACTCTGAGTGCTACTTCATATAATGTTGTGATAAGAGTAATAATTACATTAATAATAATGATGATGATGGGCGGGCTCTGCCAGGCACTGTGCCAAAGTCTCTCTGTATCTGGCAGGTTAATTCATTGAGAAGTTAATTCTTTTCATCATTGCCTTTTCCCTCTCCCCACCCCAAAATCCAAGAGAGAAGGGACCATCGGCTCCTGTGTAAGGAGAGGTTGGTGCTGCAGAGCCAAAAGTCAAAGTCAGCTGAACATAACATTCTCCTTCTCTTTGGCCAAAAAGCTAAGCTCGTGGAGGAGATTGTGCTGCATCTCGTGGACGGGGAGAGGAAGGAGGGGAGAAACAAGCAGGAGAGAAGGAGGATGGAGCAAGTCACCTAGACTGAAAAGAGGGCAAAGGTCAGAAAGTCCTTTTGGCAGTGGAAACAAAACCCCACTCCCTGGAGAGGAATGGCTGCTGGTAAGACTCCCAGGGAGGAATAACCGTCTGTCCCTGCGAAGGCTGCACTCAGGCTCCTGGCTCCCAGCCCTTGCAAAAGCTTCTACACCCCAAGCATGACATAGAAGTCCTGGAATTACTGAGCTTTAAGGGATCACGAGCTGGGCCACCACTACTCCATGTGGTGCCTTTGTGCTAATTAGAAAAAGGCAAACTTCTTCTGCATATAAAATATTTAAAGTCAGTATTTTACTGATATGGGCTGAATTGTGACACCCCCATTCATATGTTGAAGCCGTAACCCCCAGTACCTCAGAATGTGACTGTATTTGGAGACAGAGTCTTTAAAGAGGTGATTAGATTAAAATGAGGCCATAGGGTGGGACCTAATCCAATCTGACTGATGTCCTTATAGGAAGAGGAAATTTGGACACACAGAGAGACCACAGGAGCCCACATGCACAGAAAGACCATGGGAAGAAGCAGCAAGCCAAAGAGAGAGACCACAGAGGAAACCAGCCCTGCCAGCACTTTGATCTTGGACTTCCAGCCTCCAGAACTGTGAGAAAATAAATTCCTGTTGTTTAAGCCACCCAGCCCGGGTTACTTTGTTATGGCCCCAGGAGACTAATACAATTATTGTGCAGTCTGACCAGCTCTCCCTGCTTAGTCTCTGCAGAGCCCGTCCTGACTGCGTGCTCACTC
This sequence comes from Orcinus orca, assembly GCF_937001465.1. NCBI lineage: Eukaryota > Metazoa > Chordata > Mammalia > Artiodactyla > Delphinidae > Orcinus > Orcinus orca. Next base: position 78,208,822 of record NC_064569.1, on the reverse strand, counting down.
CTGTTCACATACACGCTGTACACCTGGACAGGTGCTGAGGTGAAGAGAGCCTGTCAGGTTTAGAGGGAGGGACACATAGGAATGGGGCCTCTGAGGGCTGTGGACGGGAAGAAGGAGCAACTGCTGGAAAGAGGTGTAGCACGGCACGGCCCCATGTGCCAGTGAGTGTGTGCGTCTGTGGTCTACTGAACACGTGCAGAGCTGAGCGGCCTTTGCTGCTCCAGGACTCGGCAGCCAGAGGCCTGGGCTCCCCGTGCCCACTCTCACAGTCCCACAAACCTTAGTACAGGTCTCTGCTGTGAAGGGCACCCCTTTAGAGGAGACGCTGGCCAGCAGATGGGCTTGGACGATGAGGCAATCAGCAGCAGTGAGATGCTGGAGGCCAAAGAGCACAGTTCTTACTCTAGCGAGACCCTGGAGAAGTGAACTGCCACCGTGTTTCCTGCCAACCCAGTGGAATGGGAGATTGGAGGCAAATTTAATTTTATTCAATGAAAATAGATTAGGTGACCCTTCCTGCACTGTAAGTTTGTGAAATAAGATTCATGCTTTATGTATGATTCAGAAGCAGGAGCTGTGGCCATTGTCTACCAGAAGCCCAGCAGGCAAGGAGCCTGGGGAATAAGTACCCCAACGCAATTTTTCCACCCTCTGACCTCTGCTGTGAGAATCCTTAGAGTCAAGCCCAACCAGAAGTGCAGAGCAGGGTGAGAAGGATAAAGAGTGACACTAGGCCAAACAGGGAAATCCAGCACACCTCTTAAACATGGATCAATTTATCTAGATCTCCAGAGATTCTCCAGTTAGGCCCAATTATTATCCCCATTTTATAAATACAGAATCTTAGGCTTGGGGAGGAGTTTAAATGATTTGTCTCATTAGATTCTAGAATGTACGCTCCATAAAGGCAGTGAAGTTGTTTGTCTTGTATCCCGTTATATCCCCAGGGCCTAAAAATATGCCTGGAGTACAGTAGGTGCTCATTATGTGTTTGTTGAATGACTAAAAGAGTAAACTCCTCCAAGATTCCACAAGTACCATGTGGTAGTGCAGGATCTGAACCCAGACTGTCTGATGGCAAAGCTCACAGGTCTAGAGATCACATCAGGGACTTCCCTGGTGGTGGCGCAGTGGTTAAGAATCCGCCTGCCAATGCAGGGGACACAGGTTCAAGCCCTGGTCCGGAAAGATCCCACGTGCTGCAGAGCAACTAAGCCCATGCGTCACAACTACTGAGCCTGCGCTCTAGAGCCCGCGAGCCACCACTACTCAGCCCATGTACTGCAACTACTGAAGCCCTTGCGCCTAGAGCCTGTGCTCCACAACAAGAGAAGCCTCTGCAATGAGAAGCTCACGCACCACAACGAAGAGTAGCCCCCGCTCTCCGTAACTAGAGAAAGCCCGTGCAAGGCAACGAAGACCCAATGCACCAAAAAAAAAAAAAAAAGGATCACATCAATGTTCCTAAACCAAGGTCTGTAGATCCTGTACGTCTAAGAGTTTGCCATGATAATTGAAAACGCCTGTGATTTTGTGTATTCATTTCAAACATAGTCTTAAAGCGCTAATATTAGCATATCCTGGATCACCTATCCCATAAACAGGGACAGTTTTCCCAAGTCTGTGTCTGCGTTCACTGTCATATTGGCACAAAGCAGTAGCACTGTAATCGTCTTGGGCTAATGAGAAAGGAACGTGGATAGACCTAATTCCTAAGTGATACCTATGAAAACCAAGCGACATCATGGAACACTGTACAAACAAGAAAAGCTGGGGGACGGGCTGGGAGGTGGCACATGCAAAAGAACTGGCACCAGGAGGTCAGAGCCATAGTCTCCTCATGGTCAGTAATTTACATTACTGCAAACACCATCTTTCATGCTAATGTTGTTATTCTGAATTATACTGATTGTGTAACAGTTTGGGCTTTTTAAATTCACTTTGATTTTATAGTTGCATAGGAGTTTAAGCATAATTTTACGCTTACATAGTTTGGGACAAAATACAATTTAAGTCAACCTTTAAAGGTTTCTTCCTTTAAAAGATGCCTGGGTATTAGTCAAGTATAGGAAATGCTTGTGCTATATGCTATAAACTGTGGTATGAACTGCTTGCAGTAGGAACCCAACGGAAGCAGCCCAGACCTAACTAGAGATGTCTGGGAAAAAAGAAAAACCTTGATTTTCCCTTCCCAAAGCTGGAAATAGTTATTATTTATTGAGCACCTATTAGTCCCTGTACTGAGTTCTTTACATGTGGTATGGACTGAATTTTGTCCCTCCAAAAATCCTGTGTTAAACCCCTAACCCACAATTCGATGGTATTTGGAGATGGGGCCTTTGGGAGGTAATTAGGTTTAGGTGAGATCATGAGGGTGGGGCCCTTATGTTGGGATTAGTAACCTTATAAGAAGAGACACCACAGAACTTGCTCCCACTCTTTCTCTCTTAGTCATGTGAGGACACAGCAAGAAGGTGGCTATCCACAAGCCAGGAAGAAGAACCTGATCAAGAATTGAATCTGCCAGTACCTTGATCTTGGACTTTCCAGCCTCCAGAACTGTGAGAAAAAGATGTCTGTTGTTTAAGCCACTCAGTCTACGGTATTTTGTTATAGCAGCCAGAACTGACTAATACAACATGTGTCATCTCAAACCCTCCTAACAACTTTGCAATGTAATTATTATTTCCCCATTTCACAGACAAGGAAGCTGAGGGTCAGGGAGGGTGTAATTTGTCCAAGCACACACTAGAAAAAGGAAAATAAGGATTAATTTATAAAAGTTGTGAATAAAGATTTATAGATTTTAAAAAGATTCTCTACCTTCTAAGTCTCGATTAATAGGTGACAAGGATTATTCCTACCATTTATGGTGAATATCATACTGTTAATACGGATAGAAACACTTCCTAGTCCCACATGATACTTTCTAAAATTTTTTTCAACTTTATACAGATCTGTGGACCATTTATTACTAACATGGATGCTAACTAGGGTAAAACTGACTGTTTAGCTCTAATTACTTTAAACTATGAGCATCTTTGAACCTAACTTCTCTTCCCACTGAAAGCATTCCTATGTGAGCAAGAAACTATATCTGCTATATGTCTTCTATACTCACATGGCTAAAGCTCAGCTTGGCATTGCATAAAGCTGGGGCTGTTCTCGCTACTCTAACCCCTTGTAATGAGTCTCCAAATCACCAGCAACACCCACGCTGATAGACAGCACTACGGGTCAACCTCAAAGACAGAAGCAATTAATGATACCATCCCTTGTAGCTGTATAGTGCTTCAGAGTCCACAAGGAAAATATGTCAGAAAATATGTCACATAACTTCAAATCAGGGGTATTAGTCTCAACTTAAAGATGAGAAAAATTGAGTCTCAAAAAGGTTAAATGATGTGTTGAGGTGTTGAACCCGGATTTTTGGACTGACTCTAAATCTAGTGCTCATTTACTATTCTGTTGGTTTCCCTAGTCTGAGGAGCATGGACCTCTCAGAGGCCATTGCATGCTTGTAAAAGAATCTAATACCAGCACATGTTCAAATTACTAGGAATGTAAACTCCAGGATGGCAGGGGTTCTCAAAGCAGTTAAGAGCTGGGGATCTGGACCTGGACTGCTGGATTCAAATCCCAGCTCCTCCATTAGCTAGCTGTGTGACTTGGGGCAAGTACCTTAACCTCTCTGTGCCCTCATCTTAAAATTTTTATATTAATATATAGTAATTTATAGTAACATTAATAGCATCTACATTATTGTGTTTTAGGAATAAATTAATGAATACACATAACACCTTTAACGTAATGCTTAATACAATGAGTACATAGAAAGTACTCAGTATATACAAACTATAATTATTGTTGTTTACCACTGAATTATTCAGCATCTAGATTAATGCCTGACACCTAGTGCATCCTTCAATTACTTGTTGGATGAATTAAGTAAATAAGTATTTTAACAGAGGATTCCAAAGATAATATCGTGAAGAGGGAACCCTTAAAACATTTTTACTTTAAAAAGTAAAAACAAAATATCTCCCTGTGACAGTGACATCTAACCTTGAATTTACAACGTTTCTAGATGATTTCAAATACCCAGAAAGAAGTTAATTTCGAATCACTTTGGCTTTTAAAAATAATTTCACATCAGCGGCTAGCACAATTGGATGGCATACAATAGGCAGTCACTACATATTTGTTTTTGATGAGAAATACATTATTTTGTATCTGTTTGGGGGCAGGAACAAAGGAGAGGACAGGATCACAGTTTCTGTAAAATAATTTCTGCAGAAACTTGGCAAAAAGAACTCAGACGGCTGGTCTCGACATGACTGATACTGTTTGAATGTTTCTTGTTGAGCGTCAGTCCTTGTATTAGTAGAGGTAAACTCTATCCTGAGAATGGAAATTCAAGAGACTTTTTTTTTCCTCCTTTCCTAGAGGCAGGACTTCTGCTTTTCTGCAGTAATTTGAAAATCAGGAGAGGGAAAGTCGAGGTGGGTTCCACCCAGGCGAGAGGTACAAGGCTGGGCACGCAGGATGTCTGCAAAGCACTGCATGTCGGTTAACCCAAAAAGCTCTTAAGCTGCAGCTTTCGTGATTCAGAAGACACGATAACTTGGGGCAGCCAGCGATCACGGGTGTAAACTGCCCACCAGCAGGCTGAGAAAATGCGAGCAACTTTTCTAATATCAAGACTTATTGCTGCTCAGGGAGTTTTTGTTCTGTGGAATGCTATTTCTCTCTTTGCACTCGACCCCACGTCTCTTTTCTTATTACAGTTTTGACTTTTATGAATTTACTTAGAAAATTACGTTCTCAGAGTAATCGGGAGTTCCTCTTTCTAGGATGGATTTGACCCTCCTGCCCTCCCCCACTGGGAATTTTCCCTGAGACAGGTTTGCAAAAAAGCACCCGGAATCTTTTCAACACACCATGACTGTTCAAAAGGCACAATTGTTTGTCTTCAACTTGGAATTCATCTCCATTGAGCCAGGAACAAAATAAGGCGACAGAGGTTTTAAAATTCAGACAGGAAGTTCTGCCCTTTTGACCTGGGAAACCAAGAGGAAGGTGAGGAGGAAGACGATAAAGAAAAATACCGGCGGGGCAGGCAGGGGGCGGGGCGGGGGGAGTCCTGATATCTGTGCCTCTTATATACCTTCCATGTTTTGCCAACAAAAATTTTTAAGGTAGAAGTGGTCTTTTTAAAAGCTACTTATGAACACCAAGTGAGTCAGAAGACACCCCCAGCCCTGACCCAGGCAAGCTCCTTGTCATAAAATCCTTTTTTGCACAGATACAACTAAGGCAAGTAGCTGGAAGAGAGAGGTGGGCGAAGCAACTTTGAAAAGAGTTGTGTCCTGAACCCTTCCAACAGAGATGTTCTTTCCACACTCACGTCCTCCATTTCCCACCTTTTTGCTCCCCACCAGCCGTATGTTCACATCTTTCCCCTTCCTTCCTGTGTGGTCACTCCTGCCCCTTGTCTATTTCTGGCTCACTTCAACCCGCTCCCTCCTGCAATTCTTGCTGCTTCCTTCCTCCTCCCTCTTCCTCTGCTCTACCCTGGCCATCCCTCCCAAATCAATTTCTCTCTGTTTAAACCACATTTGTCCCACTTCTTTCATTTCTACCATTTGTTCTCAGTAGGATTTTCTAAAAAAAAAAGCACCTCTTCCCTGTGGGTAGTATCAGAGGCTACTTTACAAACTGTGGTTTAGCTGGCGCGGGGGTTACACTTCTAGGTAAATGTTCCACTGACATCTGAGACTGAAGTAGGCTAAAACTAAATTCATCACCTCCACCCCCAATTCCTCTCACTCCCACTATGACTTCTCTGGTCCTTCTTTTTCTCATCTGCCTGGATCTCCTCAAACTAGATCCCTCCCTCTCCTGCTTCCCCCAAGGCCTGTTGATATCTCTGCAAGGTCTTTTAAATGTTTTTCTTCCCCTCTGTTCCCATTGCCCTAGTTCAAGACTTCATCATCTCTCACCTGAACTGTTTTCATCCCTCCTAATCCTGCACCGGTACCTTCGTTCCATTTCCCATCAGACTGGACTCTCTAAAACCCAGACCTGATTGCATCACTTCCCTGACTTAAAACTTTTCAGTGGCTCCCTGTACCTAAGGGCTAATCCACATCCTACGTCAAGGCATCAAGGCTCTTCACCATCTGGCTCCGACTTATTTTTCCAGCCCCGTCTCCCACCAACCACATGCGGGGTCCTACGTCACCAGGCATTGAATAAAAAAAGCTTTGTCTTAGGATGTTTTCTTCCATGATTATAGCAGCTGTGGTTCATACTCAGGGCTCCAAGCTGAAAATATACTGTCTCCTGACCCAGGGAAATGCTGAGGCATGGCTGCCCTGAGGGGTCCATCTGGGTCCTAGCCAGGACCCTGAAACTAACTAGCTGTGTGACGTCTGACCGGCCCTGGCTTCTTCAGGCCTAGGTATCCTCATTAACACCGCAAGGCCAAGATGACTTCAAAACTACCCTCAGTGTTAAAGATGACGGATAAGATGTGCAGACTCTCCAAGCCAGACTTCATGGGCTGTGGTACTTTGCTGAGTTATCCAGGTACTAACTCTGACCTCTCAGTGCTGCCCATTTGAAGCCACCATCTCATTCAGGGATGAGATCAGATCCTGAGAGAACTGACTCATACTGCCCAGACTCAGACAAGTTGGATTTGTCCTAGAAAGCTCCTTTACGAATATGCAGTAGCAAGAAGACTCCCATCTGCTACCCAGAACACCTTTTCCCTACCTGAATTGTGTATGTGTATTAATAAACTATCTAGATTTTTTTCTTACTAAGTTAAATTAGTTATCAAAGATTATTTGGGCTTATGGATTCAGAGCAAAAAGGGCTCATGATCCAGAGGCTAGTGTTTCCTGGCTGTAATAGGGTCTGATGAATTCCCTTTGTTTCATGTGTCTGTCAGAAGTGTCTGATTGCAAGCGGTAGAAACTGACCCTGGGTGCACACAGCAAGAAAGGAGGATCCTTGGGAGGATCGTGGGTAGCTCACAGAGGCTTTCCCTGACCATCCTGTCTGAAGTGGCCTATCCAGCAGGTCTCCAACACACCACCCCACCTCTCTCTTTCACAGGACTTTCCTAGTGTGCAGTGATCTTCTTTACTTGTTTGTCATCAGTCTTCCTTATTAGACTGCTCACTCCATGAAGGCAGGGACGTTGTCATCCTTGTTTGTACTCCAGAACCTAGGACAGTGCCCAGCATACACAGTTTGCTCACCAATATTTGTGGGATGAATCAATGAGTAGAAAGGAGAAGATGAAAAATTAAGCCCTGGGAATGACAGGAAACAGGGATATCCAGTAGCAGGAACTTCTGAACCTTCTTTGTAGGCATTACCATGGGATGACTCAACTCCAGCTGTATTTGTCCCTCTGTGTTTCTGCTCCAGGTTCACACGCCGAGAATGGAGAATTCAATCAGCTCAAATGAGAATCACATGCCCACTGTAGAGTTTGGGGGTTGGTTGCAGAGCCTCACGTGGAAGGTAGGAGGGCAGATCCTCAAAGAAATGGCTACCAGGCAGACGTCCACTGCTTAGTGATTACTTTTCTTAGAGACTTGTCAATTGGATATAGCAATTCTGCTCCCTAGAGATATCTTTAGAAAAGCTTGTTTGCCTACTGTCACTTTTCTTGTCTCCATGGGTTCCACCTAAATCGGTCTCATCCACTCAAAATTCTCACCTGCTCAAAAGAGGTAGATATACTCACTCTGCAGACAAGATCTATTTACTCTCTGCCTGGCATATCCCAGTACATCTTTTTGTACATTTGTTTCTTATTTTCTAGCTCATGAATAAAACATACAGCTACTTTACATTTGAAAAATGTGTGTGCTTTTGCTTAACTCAAATTCCTTATTTTCTGTAAACCCACATTTGGATTACTTTGTTGTGGCTAATACTGTTGTTTACCCAACAGCCACTTGGGGCTGAAATTCACTCAATCCCAGGGATGAATCACAATGGAAGCCTCTCACTTCTTCGCCTGTGATTGGACTAAAGATGACATATAACCCAAATCTGGGATATGAAAAATAATGCAAAGTCTGCTGGGAATTTCTGGAAAGATTTTCCTCCCTGAGGAGTCACATGAAGAGAAGGGTTTTCTGTACTTTTTCTTCCTTCTTCTTTCCTTCTTGGTGGGAATGCTCTCATATAGGGATATGATACTTCGAGCAATGGCAGCCATCTTGCAAATATGAGGTGATAAATGTAAGGGCATCATGCAGAAGATGGTTGGGTAGGAGAATGTATAGGCCTGGTTCCTTGATTGATTTCACTCTTGAAACACAGAAACCAACTCTGGATTTCTTAAGTAAATAATAGGTATCCATATGGCTTAAACTATTCTTTGTTGGGCTTTTCTGTAAATTGCAGTCAAAAGCATTCCTACTTGATAGATCTGTGACAAACAACTCCTTCTTGATCTTAACTCTTACTCCTTGGATTTGCCACGTTAGAGATGCTTCTATTTCCTAGTAATAGGGGTTCTACTGAGCATTAATGAGAGAGTACAGCTGAGGAAAAGCCTAAAAATTCACTGTGTTCTGTTATAAACACTCTTCACTATTTATATCTACTTCTTATAAAATGAGCATTGTGAATATTTGCTTAAACAAATACTGTGGCTATTCATACAGATATCTCATACATAAATGTGTGTATATATATATATATACATATATAATCTATTTTTTGTTCAATTTCACATTACAAATTAATAGTCTCCAATCTGGTATGATTTTAGAATTTCTATACAGAAGGGCCTTAAAACTGACAATTAGGGGCTTCCCTGGTGGTGCAGTGGTAGAGAGTCCGCCTGCCGATGCAGGGGACATGGGTTTGTGCCCCGGTGTGGGAAGATCTCACATGCCGTGGAGCGACTGGGCCCGTGAGCCATGGCCGCTGGGCCTGCGCGTCTGGAGCCTGTGCTCCGCAATGGGAGAGGCCACAACAGTGAGAGGCCAACTGCCTGAGGATTCCAACTTTCCTCCTGGAAGTCAAGGTATAGGTTTTGATGGTTTTACAGCATGGGCCTCCAAGATAGAAACCTTGATGGAATAACATGACTTTACGTCTGCATTGTCATCGAAGCTGCCTTAATCACTTTACCTTGCAACGCTGGGTGGATGGTCACTAGCATCTCACATGAGAAGAGATTCAGGCTCAGAGAGCTTAAGTGGCGGCTCAAAACACACATGTAACCAGCAGAACCAGTTCTACGACCTTGATCTTCTGATGATTACTCTTCCCACTGCACCTGGTTGTTCTCATGTTAGTGAAGGGGTCTCTAGGATCTAGAATAGTGCGGCTAAAAAGGAATGCTCCTGTCCATTAAGAGGAGCCTTTTGAAGAGCGTACCTTTTACTACCAGAGAAGAGAAACAGAGAACAAGAGGGTCTGGGGAAAGAAATGGGTCATCCAAACTCTCAGTGGATCTGGAAGGTGGTTGCCCACTAAACACCCGGCTGCACATTGTGGCCATGTATTTCTCCAGAGTATTAACTGCCTTCTGTCCCATATTTGCCGAAATGATACTGTTGGGTCTCAACTAGGACAAGCACATCAGGAGGGACTTCAGATCTATGAAGCAGAAAAGAGGACTGGGCATGCCCTACACCACTCCCTGTATAAGTGGTTTGGAGGAGCGTTTCCGATTCCTCTATAGGAATGTGATCTGAGAGCAGGGGTCTGTGTCCTTAAGAAAGGAAGAGGGTCTTCAGGAGCGGGCTGGTGGACCCAGGGAGCAGAGGGCTTAAGTCAAAGACAGCCTAGGTTTTCCAAGCCCAAAAGGCAATCGAGCTCCTGTAGAGACACGGAAAGTTAGAACAGAGCCAGAATGGAGCAAAGGGAAAAGAAAGCAAAAGGAAAACTCATGTTGACAGACGGACTGACTGAAAAGGGTCATACATAAACGTGAAGAGAAGGAGCTTCTGACTTCTCAGCTCAGGACCAGGGTAATGATGTAATCAGCATAAGTGAGACACAGTGGCCTGGCGAATGTGCCAAGAATGTGGGCTGAAGGGGCCTGGGTTATTCCAGGTTGCCATGAGTTTTAGCCAAAAGTAATAGAGCTAGGCAGGGAAAGCAGGAGGCCTTGTGCCTCAAGGATGTCCGTGCATACTCTGAGGTCCAGGACAAAGGAGTCTTGTTCATTTCCTTACTATATTGGCTAGTGAGTAGAGTTAGCAGTAGAGTGTAGCCCTTAAAGGTATAAAATATGGAATCAGACAGACTGGAGTTCAAATCCTGGCTCCACCATTTACTTGCTGTGTGGCTTTGGCAAAGTGACTTAACCTCTCTGTGCCTCACAGTCTTCATCTGCGGGCTAATCAGAGCGCCTTATTGATAAGGTGGTGTGAGAATTAAATACAACATGTTGTAAAAAGGTGCTTAGTCTAGTGGCTGATACGTAGTAAGAACTCGATCTTAACCTATTCTTTTTTATAATAAAGTATATATTGAGGTAAACAGTGAAGGGATAAAAGGAGAGTGATAAACACAGATTCTACACACATAATAAAAATGCACAGGATGAACGAATGGGAAAGAAGTGAAGACTAAGATTAGGGTCTAGACCATCAGTAACTGAGAAGAAAGCAGCTGGAGACGTCTCGGATACGTTCACCAAGGGAACTCTTGGTTTGTATTAGGTTAGGATCAGGTGAGAAATTTTGAACCCCCCAAATTATCACCTGGAAAAAAAATACTGCGTGACACAGATTTTCAAATAAGTGCTCACATGGGGAGATAATTTCTTTCTTTATAAAAACAACAGTTGGGCTTCCCCGGTTGTGCAGTGGTTGAGAGTCCGCCTGCTGATGCAGGGGACACGGGTTCGTGCTCCGGTCTAGGAAGATCCCACATGCTGCGGAGCGGCTGGGCCCGTGAGCCATGGCCACTGGGCCTGCGCGTCCGGAGCCTGTGCTCCGCAACGGGAGAGGCCACAACAGTGAGAGGCCCGCGTACCGCAAAAAAAAAAAAAAAAAACAAAACAGTTGTAACATTTTTTTTTTTACATCTTTATTGGAGTATAACTGCTTTACAATGGTGTGAGTTGTAACATTTTTAATACCACTTCCTAACTGTATGACCAAAGGCAAGTTATTAAATTTCCTCACACCTTCTTTTCCTCCTCAATAATAAAATGGGGGATAATAATAGTACTGACTTCAGAAAGCGGTAGTGAGAATCAAATCCATTAATACGTGTAAAGCTTCTAAAAAGCGGTGGTAGACCCATTTATACTACACCACAAAAGCAATCCCTGTGGATTATGCAAACATTACCACCCACCTACCACCCTACTATCTAATAGCCACGTTTAATATTTTGTATATATTCTTCCAACCTTTCCTCATGCACATAGTCATCTAAACATGCATTTGTTTCTCGCAAAAGGGATCGTTCTGTAATGTTCTCTCAGGCTCTGCTTTTCCACTTAGCCACATATGGCGAAGATCTTTTCATTTGTCAGCCTCCACCCACCTTAGGGCTCACTGTCATCCTCTTTGGCAATTTACCCTGGGTCTCAGCAGGGTCAGTCCCGGTTTCAGCTGTTTCTTCTCATTTCCTGCTTCTTCTCACTCTCCCAGCTGTGCCTGGTACCTCTACCCGCTCACCTGCTGCCTTCCTGGTTCTCCAGGCCCACTGCCCACCCTCCACAATGGAATGTGGCTAAGCTACCCTAAAGGAGGGCAGGGAAGTTTTACTTCTTTTTATTGCTTACCTCTCAATTTTCCAAACAGCACCAATCAAGGTTGTGTGTATTTAATCGAATTTTCCAAAGGATTAAAAGTAAGAAATAAAATGTCGAGAGAAAAACACTTAAAATTTAGTGTCAACTCTGTTTCTTGAGTCTCAGCGGGGGGAAAAAATTATACCCTTCATAGGAAATCCCTTCACTGGCACACCCCAGCCCCACTCCTGGCCCCCAACTTCCAGGCTGGGAAACAAGCTTTCTCCTGGCTCCTCTCTGCTGTGGCCACACTGTTACCAAGGCAAACTGGCAATCCTCGGGTGATATTCAATCACCAGAGATGGTCTGGCCAACGAGTTGCTTAAAATTTTCTTTCGAATGAGTTGTCATCATTTGAAACCAGGAGATGTTATGTACAAACCTACATTTCTGGTTTCTCTTGAATGATGAAAAGCTTTGGCAACGTGGAGCCCGCATTCCTGCATGGCAACAATTTGGGAGCTGAGTACTCTTCCTCCATATAGATAGAACATGTGTCCGCCAGGTGGCCGTGGGTCCCACCGCTTCCTATCGTTAGACACTGGGGCGCATCACTTGTTTATTTACCTGCCTGGCTCCTCTAGGAATTTGAGTCGAAGTGGAGAAAAACTATTGTATGCTATCAGCTCCCCGCATCCACTGAGAACCTGCCTTAGAATCTTCCCCTCCACCCAGAGGGTAGCTGTTATCTGGGTGAGTTCAGTGTCTAAAAGTCCTGTCCACACCCCACCTGAGGCCAAGGCCAGCTGGGTGAAAGCCATCTGCTCTGGGGTGGCGTCTAAGAAGGAGGGTCCCTGGGGAGAGGGTACACTGAGGGGCTCTGAACACCAGGAGGGAAAGGTGGGGTCATTGTTAGACCAGTCAGAGCCATTACTTAAAAGTGGAGTGAAGCATGCATGGAATCTGAGGAGAGAGGCAAAGGCAATGGCGAAGCTGGGGAAACTGATGGCAGAGAGGGTTAGTGCAGACAGGACGGGACAAGGCATGGCTCGGGGCGGTCAGGACTTAATCCTGGGACAGGGCTCGTGAGGTTTTCCCCATTTTATGGGACGCCGGCAAGGTCATGGGAGCAGAAGGTCCACGCAGTTGTGTGGGGTGACCTCACCTCTACTGTCCTTGGGCAGCCGCTTATGTCACCACATCCTGGGCCTTGTCATCACCCAGGGGTGTTCTCTGCCAGAAATCTTAAACTCTAACCTCGAGGCTTCAGACCTCTGACATCTCACCTTTCAGCTCTCTTGTTGAGGACTCCATCCAAGACTACTAACCCTCTTTGCTTCCCTTTCTTCCTGCCAGGCCTGGATTCCACGGGTTATCAGTTTGAACGTGTGTGCTCTGTTCCTTCACAACTTTCTCTTCCAGCGCCTGCCCTGCAAACCACCAACCTTCACTCAACCAATAACCCGCTCTCCACCCTACGCTGGGTCACTGGGTGCTGCTGAGCCAACCAATGCCTCACCCCACACCCAACTCCATGAAGCCTCTACCGCGCTAAGTCTAGGACCTGAAAAGCTCCCTCTACCCCACCTCCAACTTGTCCGCATCTGCACCCGTCTGATTTCTGTCCCTCCTACCTCAGAGAGTCCTTGCTCCTATCCTTGGGACCCATCTCCTCTCATCTCCTCTAGGACTCTGTGCTTTCAATAATCCTTTCTGTCCTCTGTCTTTAACTTCTCCCTCCCTCCGGAGTCCTGCTCAGCCCCATCTTTTTTTTTTTTTTTTTTTGCGGTACGCGGGCCCCTCACTGCTGTGGCCTCTCCCGTTACGGAGCACAGGCTCCAGAAGCGCAGGCTCAGCGGCCATGGCTCACGGGCCTAGCCTGCTCCACGGCATGTGGGATCTTCCCGGACCAGGGCACGAACCCGTGTCCCCTGCATCGGCAGGCGGACTCTCAACCACTGCGCCCTCAGGGAAGCCCCCAGCCCCATCTTTGAAGAAAAGTGCCCGGGAACTTCGGTGGAAATGACTACAGAATGATAACATTCAGGGTTCTAAGGAAGGAAGGAGAGAAATCAGCCAGATAAAGAAAACAGGCTGCAGGAAGGTGCATTTCTTCAAGCTCAGGGTTTTGGCAAGAAAAGCTAATGGGAACGAAATCTGAGGGACAAAGGGTTTGAGGGAACAGGATGCCCTTTTCACATCATATACTAAATTCGTCATAATGCCCTTCTTGTGTATATTATGTAGCTCACATGCAGCGTTTCATCCAATTTTCACTTCAGTCCAGTGCGATAGGCGTGGGTGAGACCAAGTGGGTGAGGAATGGCTTTGGGCGTCCAGAAGGTACTGGCACTGAGCTGGGGTGAGACCAGATAAGAAGGAGAAGGAAATCCCTAGTGGCTCAAGAAAGAAGGAGAAGGAAATCCCTAGTGGCTGCAGCCAACAGGGTAAAGCAGGGAAGTGCTGGTGCTCCTGGCAGGAGAGATCGTTCGCATGGAAAGGATGCAGCTGAAACAGATTTCTTAGACCTGGGAGTGCCTGCATGAAGAAAGAAATTCATCTTTAAGGTAGACCTCAGGGGGACAACTGAAGGTGGAAAATGATGCCATTGTTAAAGGTTGATGTGATCACTAAGTTAAAAACCAGTGCCTCGGTCTATCAGATAAAAAGAGAGGACCCAGGGAACGAGCCCTCGCAGAGAAACATTGAAACAAAGGGCAGCGTGAACAACTACCAAAGCACAGCCTTTGCAAAAAGAGCTCCACCGCCATCTAACCAAACAGGTGTCCCCTCGAATGTGCTCTGGAGGTGAAAGCCAGGAGGCTCAACCCTCCTTACAGGACTTCCCCAGCCATCTAGAGCCTCCCTGCACCTCCGTTTTCTTCATCTTGATAATCCCACCGCCCAGGCTCCCTCACAGATGTAGCAGGAATCAAATGTGACAGCACATGGGAAAGCGCTTTGGGAATTACAAAGTCTTAAGCAAATGTAACCCAACCCCACTGACAGTGGAGAAAGCTGGTAAAGGAGACTAAAACAGCCACTGCACCGTTGAAGGGGGCCGAACAGGTCTGGATGTGAGGATGGTGTGAGCAGAGACAACAGCAAGGGGAAGTGAAACTCTGAAGACTGGGGGCAGGGGGATGGGGGGGGTGGCGTGGCAGTGGGGAAGGAACAGCTTTTTAAAGACACACAAGGAAACTGCCGTCTCAACTAATGAAGTAAACCCAGATCCTTCAAGGTCGACGTCGGAGGGGATTCTCCACTGGGCTTTCCTTCTCAGCCACCTGAGTGGAACAGTGGGTTTTATTTAAAGAAGACTGCAGAGTTCTTACAAGATGAAATCTGCACCTTATACAAAGGGAAAGCATGACCCCAGAAATTACAAATCGTCCACCATGTAAAGAAGAGGCTTATCAGATGATGGATGATGGAAGGAGCAGAGGCTTTGGATCCTGGCTGATCTGGGTTCAAATATGCCCCTTGGTAGCTGAGTGGTACTTCATTCTTAATTTAACCACTCAGTATCTATAAAATGGAAGTGATAATGTTGATCTAAAAGCATGGGATTAGATAATATGGGAAAAGCACCTCAGCACGTGATGAGTGCTCAGTCCAACAATTCCTGGGATGCTGGGTTAGTAAAGAATGAGGTTCTGGGACTTCCCTTGTGGTGCAGTGGTTAAGAATCCACCTGCCAGTACAGGGGACTCGGGTTCGATCCCTGGTCCAGGAAGATCCCACATGCCGCAGAGAAACTAAGCCCATGCGCCACAACTACTGAGCCTGTGCTCTAGAGCATGCAAGCCACAACTACTGAAGCCCGTGCACCCTAGAGCCCATGCATCACAACTACTGAGCCCATGCACCGCAAGTACTGAAGCCCGTGCAATCTAGGGCCTGTGTGCTGCAACTACTGAAGTCCATGCACCTAGAGCCCGTGCTCTGCAACAAGAGAAGCCACCACAATGAGAAGCTCATGCACTGCAACGAAGAGTAGCCCTGGCTCACTGCAACTAGAGAAAGCCTGCACATAGCAACAAAGACCCAGCACAGCCAAAAAAAAAAAAAAAAAAGAATGAGGTTCTATCATGAGCAAATTTTCTTGAACCAATTTACTTTCTGTCTGGAAAGGGAAGTCATACAAATGGAACAGTGGTTCTCAGCTTGGGGTTGATTTTGCCCCCCGCCCCCAGGGGACATGTGGCAATGTCTGCGGACATTTTTGGTTGTCATAACTGGGTGGAGGATTGCTACTGGATTCCAGTGGGTAGAAGCCAAGGATTCTGGTAAACATCCTACAACACACAGGACAGACTCTTAGAATAAAGAATTCTCTGGCTCCAAATATCAATAGTGCCAAGATCGAGGAATGCTGGCCTCCTGGCCTAAACCTGGGTCTTCATTGTTCCTTCCACAGTGTTTAGTCAATAGGCCAAGTCAACCCAACTGCATCTGTGGAGGTTCGTGCTCTGAAGCAGCCAGTGAGGGGAAATATTCATGTGACACAAATGTGCTAGTTTAGGGCTGTTAACAATCTTTGTTTGAGGCTGGAGTAATTCATTTAGATTGTGTTTATTGGTCAGAGAGGACACCAGGTTTGGGGATGTGTTAATATTTTGGAGGAGGGAAATTATGTCCAAAGTCACCTTGACAAACAAGAATAGCAGTTTTCCAAAAGCAGAATGGAATCCTTATTGGGGAAAAATTAGTGAGGCTCACGGGTCATGGAAATGACCTGAAGGTCACAGAGGACGAAAATTTAAACATGGCCTATGGTTGAGACAGACTCCTGCAACGTTTCTGAGACTGAGCAAGGCCATTTTAAACTGCTCAGTGCAGAGCTTTGTATTTTTAAAAGAGATATGGAGAAACCCAAAGAAAAGGAACAATAAGAGCTGGAAAATAAAGAGTTCTAAATACAGGCAAAAGGAGTTTGGGTTTTTTAACACGGAAAGGAGAGGACTGAATGTGCGAGGATTTGAACAAGAAAGGTTATCACAAGGAGAAAAATGGCCAGCTGTTTTCCATCTCCATGGAAGAGCAAATTATAGGAAATGGGCTGAGATTACAGCACAATGGTGGTTATGAATACGAAAGCATTTCCTAATTGGACACTGGAACAGACTTCAGAGGAAAACAGTTCAATTCCCATTACTCAAGTTCGCTAAAAATAGGTTAAGTATTGACCTGACCACAGACAGGGGACTGGACGTGATGACTTCTTGAGTCCCTTGGTTTAATCATTTTGCCTCTGTCTTCACAAGGCACAGCTAATTTGCTGATGAGTGAAAAATTCAGTTGTTTCACTGGATGGCCTATAGAAGCGAGTTTCCTAAACAACCCATCTATCTGATGGATTTTCATTGATTGTATTATTAAATTGACTGGTGGTTTTAGTCATTTGACAAAACCTTTGTAATTTTATAACTACAGAGCATTTGTAATTTTATAACATTTGTTTTACTCCTTGAACTTGGACATGAACCTATAAATTATATGATGCTTGTGGGTCAACAAGTCAGCCTTGCATTGATCATAATGTTTAGTAGCTCAGATTTATGAGACGCTGGTTTATGCTGATACTGTTACACACTTTGATGTAAACTGAACCAGTCATTCAGAACAGAGTAAACAAGGTAAGGAAATGGTCCCAGGCTTTCGGTTTGTTTCAAGGGTGTGCTCTTTGCGTCCAGAGTGTATTATTGTATTCATGGGGGTTTTTGTTTTTGTCTGGCCCCACCGTGTGGCTGGTGGGATCTTAGTTCCCCGACCCGGGATTGAACCCGGGGCCCTCCACATTGAAAGCACAGAGCACTAACCACTGGACCGCCAGGGAATTCCCTATTGTATCTGCATTGAAGCCAATATCTGAGTTTGAATGTGGCAGGTGGGGGGGTTGGGAAAAAAGATGCGATCCTGCTGTTTCTAGCATTGTACAGAAATGAATCCATTCCATTTACTAAATTGCTGATAGAAAAGTACCCAATCTATTGAAGCCTCACATCATGTAACATGAGTGTCAAGCTAGTGTGTTTCCTTGGACTCTCTTGTGCATATACTTTAACTTTTTAGGCTTACACCTTAAGCGGGAGCGGGAACATAGATTGACTTTTCATCCACTGAGTTTTTAGCTTCTCTGCTAAAAAAATGTTCCTCTGTAAATGTTCACATTAGAGGCACCAGTAATCAGTAGTTCCCTGGTGTTCTTAAAAGGTATAGAAAAGCAGTTAAATCGTTGATGTGAATACAAAATGCTGTGTATTCAATAAGAAATAAGCCTTGTCAAGGCAGAATTCTATACAAGGGTCTATTGACCTGGTTTTATCCCTGAGGCAGGATTGTGGGCTGTTCCCTTCTTCCTTTAATAATACAGCCTCTGAGTTTTAGCCAAACCCATGACTGTTTCACTAAAGACTAAATTTTTTCAGCATTCCTTGCACTTAGGTGAGGTAAGGAGTAAGTTTTGACTGATGAGATGTGGGCAGAAGTGATGTGTGCCATTTCTGGTCCACGACCTTACGGGGAAGGATAACACCACCCTCCATGTCTTCCTTCTCCCCTACCTATAGGCTGGGAGGCAGACGTGATGGCAGGATCTGGAGCAGCCACCTTCAACCATGAGCTAGAAGTCCTCTGTTGAGGATAACAGAGAATCAAGATGGAAGAAGCTTGGGTTTCCATTATCACGGAGCCACTACATTAGCCTTGGACTATTTATGCTTTGACTATTACAGGACAGAAAAATAAACTTCTATTTGTTTAAGCTACTATTATTTTGACTTTTATAACAGTAGTCGAACTGGTATCCTAACTAATATCCTAACTCTCTGGGCTCTAACCAGAACCTTAACTTTCGTAATTCAAGTATTTTTTCATTCAGTAGAAAATACATATATTGCTTGAGATAGGGAGATAGATAGACAATACACACACAGGCACATGCACGCACACACACAACAATATTTGAGATTTATTATTAACTAGGGACTTCGTGAAGATCACCAGAGAATTGGTTGTAAAGAACTCACCCCACACTCTGTAATGTGAGCTATGTACAAACTTGCTTTATGTTTTTCTGTATAAAGAACTAACAGAGAGAGAATAAACGATAGCGAGCCTTCTAGGGAGGTGGCAAAGAGCACATGCTCAGGGGCCAGGCAGCCCAGCTGAACGACCAGGCTTAACCGCACTGAGTGTCCAGGTTTCCCCATCTGTACAAAAAGGCTAGTAATCGCTGTGAGGATTATACAAGTGGTTAGAACGCTGCCTGGCACACACTAAGCTCTGAATAAATACTCCCTACTATTATAATTATTGGTTCCTCTTCACTAACGGCCAGAGATAATGTTAAAGAAATGTGCCTAAGGGAACAGCTCTACACTGCTCTTGATCTACTTCTATGTTTCGCTCTTGGTCTTCTTCAAGACATCTGATCCAAAATGTTTGCTTCTTACCTCAAGTCCCTTATTCGTGAGTCCCAATCTTTGTTTATGCACACACTTCAGGTACTATCTGAACTACTCTATCATTGTATTTTTGTAAATTGATTTCTAAAAGAAGCTTGAACAGTAGCAATGACATTTTAGACAGAGCTGCAGCCCTCTGTCTTCCTCATTGGATCCCCTCTCCCTCCCTCCCTCCTCTTTCTTTCTCTTTCTTTCTATAAAGCAGCCTTATTAAGATATAACTCACATACATATAACTCACCTATGTAAGTAAACTATGCAACTCAATGGCTTTTAGTGTATTCACAGAGTTGTACAACCAGCACCACAATGTATTTTAGAACATTTTCATCACTCTGTGAAGAAACCATACCGTTAGCAGTCATTCCCCATTTGACCCTAGGCAACCACTAATCTACTTTCTATCTTTATAGATTTGTATATTCTGGACATTTCATATAAATGGTATTATACAGTATCTGGTCTTTTATGTCTGGCTTCTCTCACTAAGCACGATGTTTTCAAGGTTCATTCATGTCGTAGCATATATCAATACTTTACTCCTTTTTACAGCTGAATAGTATTCTATTATATGGATATACCACATTTTCTTTAACCATTCATCAAGTGATGGGCATTTCGGTTGTTTCCACTTTTTGTCCATTGAAGTGCAGAAGTTTTAAATTTTTATGAAGTCCAATTTATCTATTTTTTCTTTTGGTGCTTATGTTTTTGTTGTCATATCTAAAAAGGCTTTGCTAAATGTAACATCATGGAAATAAACTCCTATACTTTCTTCAAAGAGTTTTATAGTTTTGGCTCTTACATTTAGGGCTATGATTTAATTTTTAAATGTAGTATGAATGGGGTCCAGTTTCATTCTTTTGCATGTGAATATCCAGTTGTCCAGCTCCATTTGTTGAAAAGACTCTTCTCTCCCCCATTGAATTGTCTTAGCATCCTTGGCCACATGTCTTTCTACTTCCTCAAACAGACAAGCAGATTCCTGCCTCAGGGCCTTTGCACCATTAGTTTCCTTGGTATGGAACCTTCTTTCCCTGATTTTCACTGGCTGGCTCCTTCTCATGCTGCAGGTCTCAGCTCAGAAAGGCTAACCCTGAACACAGTGCCCAAAGCAGCCCATCCCCCACTCACCTAGCCCCTCACCATCCTTATTTTATTTTATTCTTAGTACTTAACACTGCCTGAACATATCTAATTTTTTAATAAAGTAGAGTTCCTTAAACCCTTTAAGTGGATGGATTTTCAAATCAAGGTAGTCCAGGAGTAGATAGTAGACACGGAATTTAGAAACAAAGGATTCATGTAACTGTTGTGTATATGTGTTTGGGGGGTGGGGGTGGGTATGACTGAGAGGAAGACCTGTGGATGAGGGTGAGAAATGAGTGGGTGAGTTCCAGGGCAATCTGGGTGAGCATCAGAATCAAGGAGCTATTCCTACACATTAGTCTTGGCAATGATTTCTCAGATTTGACACCAAAAGCACAGGCAACATAAGCACAAATAAACAAGTGGAACTAGATCAAACTATAAAGTTTCTATACAGCAAAGGAAACAATCAAAAAGATGAAAAGGCAATCTATGGAACGGGAGAACATATTTGCACACCATATACCCAATAAAGGGTTAATATACAAAAAATATAAGGAACTCATACAACTCAATAGCAATACAAAACAAAACAAAACAAAAACCCACTGAAAAATGGGCAAAGGGGCCTTCCCTGGTGGCACAGTGGTTAAGAATCTGTCTGCCAATGCAGGGGACACGGGTTTGTGCCCTGGCCCGGGAAGATCCCACATACTGCGGAGCAATTAAGCCTGTGTGCCACAACTACTGAGCCTGTGCTCTAGAGCCCAGGAGCCACAACTACTGAGCCCATGTGCCACAACTACTGAAGCCCACGAGCCTAGAGCCCATGCTTCGTAACAAGAGAAGCCACCGCAATAAGCCCATGCAACGCAACAAATAGTAGCCCCTGCTCGCCACAACTAGAGAAAGCCCGCATGCAACAACAAAGACCAAATGCAGCCAAAAATAAATAAATAAATTTGTTTTTTTAAAAAAAAGTTCAAAAAAAAGAAATGGGCAAAGGACCTGAACAGACATTTTCCCAAAGATAGCAAACAAATGGCCAACAGGTATATAAAAAGATGCTCAACATCACTAATCATCAGGGAAGTGCAAATCAAAGCCACAGTGAGATATCACCTCACACCTGTTAGGATGGCTATTATCAAGAAGTCGAAAGATAACAAGTGTTGGTGAGGATGTGGAGAAAAGGGATCCTTTGTACACTGTGGGGATATAAATTGGTATAGCCATTATGGAAAACAGTATGGAGGTTTCTTTAAAAATTAAAAATAGAAATACCATATGACCCAGCAATTCATTTCTACATATATATTTAAAGGAAATAAAATCATCATCTCCAAGGTATACTTGCATTACCATGTTCATTGCAGCTTTATTCACAACAGCCAAGATATGGAAACAAGTGTTTAATGACAAATGAGTGGATAAAGAAAATGTGATATATATATATCACACATACAATGGAATATTATTCAGCCTTGAAAAAGAAGGAAAGCCTGTCATTTTTGACAACATGAATGACACTGGAGGACATTATTCTAAGTGAAATAAGTCAGTCACAGAAAGACAAATACTGCATGATCTTATTTGTATAAAGAATCTTAAAAAAAAAAAAAAGTTGCATTCACAGCACAGAGAGTAGAGTAATGGTTACCAGGGTCTGGGCAGCAGGGTGGAAGAGGGAAGGAAAGATGTTGATCTAAAGGTACAATTTTCAGCTATAAGATGAGTGAATAAGTTCTGGAGACCTAATGTACAGCATGGTGACTATAGTTCATAATAATGTATTATATTTACTTGAAATTTGCTGAGAGTAGATCTCAAATGCTCTCACCACACACGCAAAAAAAAAAAAAAAGGTAAATATGTGAGGTGACAGATACGTTAATTAGCTTGACTGTGGTAATCATTTCACAATGTATATGTATGTCAAAATATCAAGTTGTACACTCTAAATATATATAACTTCTGGTTGTCAATCAAACCTCAATAGAGCTGGGGAAGAAAGGTCATCATGTTATATTTGATTCAGAAAGCATCATCAATTGGATTCTAAAATTAGTAAAAGTTTGAAGAGGAAGTACCTGACACTTATTAATAAGTACCTGCACTTATTAATTACAAAGAGAAAAACAGTTATTTTACAGTAGAGAAACCTGGCAGACACCATCTTCATGATCAAAGTTAGTATCACCAGGAATGGAACAAACAGACATGATGTATCTCATGATACTGAAAAGAAACAGTATCATTTCTGTGGTATTCCTGCCAAAAATACATTGCCTGAATGGGAACCAGCAGAAAAGCTCAGACACACCCAAACTGAGGAACATTTTACAAAGTAACTAGTCAGTACTCCTAAAAAATGTCAAGGTCATGAAACAGAATCTGAGGAACCCTTACAGATGAAAGGAGACTAAAGAGACATGATAACCAAATGCAAATTGTGATCCTAGACTGGATCCTGGACCAGAAAAATAAATTGTTTTTGCTACAAAGGAAATTACTGAGACGGTGAAATTTGAATACGGACTGTAAATTAAAAGCTAATATTGTATCAATCTCAACTTCCTAATGTGAAAACTATACTGTTATCACACTGTGAGAGAATGTCCACATTCTTGGGAAATACACACTGAAGTATTTAGGAGTGAAGGGGCATCATATCTGAACTTACTCTCAGAAAAAATAATATACACACACACAGTGATACAATGATAAAAACAATTAGGTAATTATTAACAACTGGGGTTTCTGAATGAAGAGCATATAGGAGTTCTTTGTATTTTTGCAACACTGTTATAAGTCCAAAATCATTTCAAAATAAAAAATTTCAAAACTAGAAATGAAAATGGGTATCTCACGTCTCGTTAATCCCATATAGGGATCTCCACGTTGGTGTCTGTCTTCCACAGTTCATGGAAGATTTATGATTACTTGGTAAAAATGGGTTGATGATTGTTGATTGGCAATCAGAGTGCTTTACTCATTCTCTTTCAAGTCTTAAGGGATTTTTTGAAAAGCAGCTACAATTTTTAACATATAAAGTTAGATGCTGGGACAAAGATTGTCCAAGGAACAATAAGTAAGCAAAAATTGGTCAGCTGGAACTGAAAGATCTCCACCAGCAGACCAGCCCTTCCTCTAGTGGAGTTTATTACAACTGGTGTAAAATGAATCACAGCCCAGAGGTTGCAGTAAGGGAGAATGAAAAGACAGCTGAGAATAGAGAACGTCATGAGACCCTGAAATTCAATACTGTTAGTTAGAGACTCTGGCTATGGTTAACACCAAAAATGAATAGGTGCTATTTTGCCTTAAAAAACATTTTTTTAAAGAAAAAAAAAAGATATTTATTTGCAATATAAACAAAGTCCCATTGCTGCTTCAGGATATATATGTATATATTTGTATATTTGTAAGGGTCACACATTTTCCTTCATAAGATCATAAAACAAAACTAGCTACTTGGGCTTCCCGGGTGGCGCCGTGGTAGAGAGTCTGCCTGCCAATGCAGGGAACACGGGTTCGTTCCCTGGTCCTGGAAGATCCCACATGCCGCAGAGCGGCTGGGCCCGTGAGCCATGGCCGCTGAGCCTGCGTGTCCGGAGCCTGTGCTCCGCAACGGGAGAGGCCACAACGGTGAGAGGCCCGCGTACCGCAAAAAAAAAAAAAAGAACTAGCTACTCTCTCATCATACCCTCATTTACACAAATCTGATGCACCTTTCTGGGGTTTTTTTTAGCGGTACACGGGCCTCTCACCGTTGTGGCCTCTCCCGTTGCGGGTGCACAGGCTCCGGACACGCAGGCTCAGCGGCCATGGCTCACGGGCCCAGCCGCTCCGCGGTATGTGGGATCTTCCCGGACCGGGGGACGAACCCGTGTCCCCTGCATCGGCAGGCGGACTCTCAACCACTGCGCCACCAGGGAAGCCCTCTGGGTTTTTCTTTTGACAAGTAAAAATGAAAGAGAAAGAGAATCACATACAGCAGGGAAGCTTTTTGTCAATTTCTTGACCATAGCAAGATTTTAATCCAGTGTGTTAAAAGAATCCCTGAAAACCACCCCTGCGAGGTAAGATGCAGTGCGGCAGAATTTGATTTGCTAATTTTACTTAAAATATTCAAATTATATGAGAAAATTTTAAAGATTGTTACATAAACCACGTTTTTTTACATACTTCCAGCTGCCTCCGTTTAAGTTTTTTTTTCTAAATCAATACTCTCTGATATTAGTTTTGAGTTTAGCTCAGATATATCTAAACATGAACATTGAATTTCTATTTCCTTTTCACATGAAACTTGTTAATTATATATTGTACAAATATTTTTCTCATAGATGGACCCTGAAGGCATGTTGCTAAGTGAATAAGTCAAACAGAGAAACACAAATACTGTCTGATCTCACTTATATGTAGAATCTAAAACAAGCAAACAAACAAACAAAACCCCCACCAAACTCAGAGAAAAAAGAGATCAAACTTGTGGTTACCAGAGGCATGGGGTACCAGAAGGGAGAATTGAATGAAGGCAGCAGAAAGTTATGAACTTCCAGTTATAAGATAAATAAGTACTAGGGATGTAATGTACAACATGATGATGATAGTTTACACTGCTGTGTAATATATAGGAAAATTGTTAAGACAGCAGGTCCTAAAAGTTCTCATCCTAAGGAAAAAATTTTGTTTTCTTTTTATTGTATCTATATGAGATGACGGATGAGAACGAAACTTATTGTGGCAACCATTTTATAATATATGTAAATCAAACAATCATGCTGTATACCTTAAACTTATTCAGTGGTGTATGTCAATTATTTCTCAATAAAACTGTAAAAGCTTTTATTTCTATTGTGTCCAAAAAAAGAAAAAAAAAATCAAGGAGCTGTTCTGTTGCCCAAGGCTGGTTTTGTACATTCTCTCCACAATGGATTGAGTGATATAACTACTTCCATTTCCATCTCATATTTGTAATGCTACAATTCTAGCCTCTATTTCCATCAAATTCTAAAATTGCCAGAGGTTCTCCCTGCCCTGACCCGGTCG
Source organism: Orcinus orca (assembly GCF_937001465.1). Lineage (NCBI taxonomy): Eukaryota > Metazoa > Chordata > Mammalia > Artiodactyla > Delphinidae > Orcinus > Orcinus orca. The sequence goes on along the minus strand of NC_064569.1, from coordinate 78,183,478 downwards.
TGGGGATCTGGACCCCTCAGAAATTCCTATCCCTTGGATCAAACTTTATCTCCCTGTTTAGACCTAAGCATTCTTCACGAGGCCAAAGCTCAAGGGGCCCCTGAGAGCACTAGGAGGCAGCCATTCTCTTTCCCTGAAATGCTGGTGACAGTCATTCTTTCTCACCAGGAAGTTGTGAAATCCTGTTGATCCTGCAGCACCTGGGAGTTGGAGGGAAGTGGATGAGTGAGGGGCAGAGGATGTCTGGCCCACGTTATTCTATCTGCTGAGCTCCTCACCACCAAGACACAAAGGAGCGTGTCCGAGCGCTTTTCTTGGGGGCTGTGGGGGAAGACAGTGATGACAAGCTCTAGGAAAACAATCCAATGGAAATTTTGTTTTTAAGGTTCTTGAGTGAGAGTTTGGCTTTTAGTTCTTGTTTTCATAGAATAACTCCTTGGAGGAAGTTTTAAAAATCATAAGGTCATGGGGCTTCCCTGGTGGCACAGTGGTTAAGAATCCGCCTGCCAATGCAGGGGACACGGGTTCGAGACCTGGTCCGGGAAGATCCCACATGCCGCGGAGCAACTAAGCCCATGCACCACAACTACTGAGCCCATGAGCCACAACTACTGAGCCTGTGTGCCACAACTACTGAGCCCATGTGCCACAGCTACTGAAGCCTGCACACCTAGAGCCCATGCTCCACAACAAGAGAAGCCACCACAATGAGAAGCTCACGCACCACAACGAAGAGTAGCCCCCAATCGCCGCAACCAGAGAAAGCCCACATGCAGCAACGAAGACCCAACACAGCCAAAAATAAATAAATTAATTAAATTAATTAATTTAAAAAAATCATAGGGTTATGAAATCAATGTAGTGGGCTATAACCATCAATTTTTAAAAAAATTCTAATAGAGGGACTTCCCTGGCGGTCCAGTGGTTAAGACTTCGCCTTCCAATGCGGGAGGTGCAGGTTCGATCCCTGGTCAGGGAGCTAAGATCTCACATGCCTCATGGCCAAAAAACCGAAATAAACATAAAACAGAAGCAATATTATAACAAATTCAATAAAGACTATGAAAATCATCCACATCAAAAAAAAATCTTAAAAAAAATAAAAATGTAATAGATTGTATTAGAATAGACAATATCAAAGTGCAATTAACCATGGACTCTGGAGCCAGACCTGTTGAATGTGAACCTGCACTGTGTGGTCACTTACTAGCTCTGTGGCCTTGAGCAAATTATTTAACTTCCCCAAGCCTCAGTGTCCTCACCTGAAGAGTAATACCTACATACTTCATAGAGTTAGCGTAGGATTAAATGAATTCATATACATAAAGTATTTGCTCGCTCACCTGTGGGTCAGTTGAGGATTGGGTAATTTAGGTTGGGCTCAGCTGGGCAGCTTTGCTTCAAGCTGCAGGTCCTGCCAAGTTTGGCCCCTTACTGCTGCACGCAGGTCTGTTCCACCTGTTGTTCAGTTTGGGGTCCAGGCTAAAGGGGCAGCAGCTGCCTGGGAGTAGTCCTTCTCATCATAATGTTAAAGGCACAAAAGAGTAAGCCTCATCCCATAAACACATCTGAATCCTCTGCTTGCCTCATGTCTCCTAACATTCCACTGAAAGGCAAGATGCAGTGAAATGCACAATCCTATCGACCAAAGCCAGCCACACGACAGAGCCCAACATCAGTTAGGCAGGGAACAATAATCTACTGAACTAAACTGTTGAAAAAAAACCCAATAGTCATAGTGGAAAAAGCTTGAGGAGCACTGCTCTAAAGCAGGCCAAATCTGACCCACCACATGTTTTTTAAATAAAGTTTTATTGGAACACAGTCATGCCCATTTATTTGCATGTGGCAGCTTTTGTGATACAACGGCAGAGCTGAGCAGTTGTGAGAGGCCATATGACTTGCAAAGGTTAAAATATTTACTCTCTGGCCCTTTATCCCAAAAGTTGGCAGATCCCTCTTCTTAAAAATGAAAAGTTTAGGAATTGAGGAGAATTCAGCATCAAATCAAGTTACATAGTCACTGCACTCTTTCTACGCGCCAGACACTGGCAAGTGCTGCCCAATGACTATGCGGTTTGACCTGATGCTTGATTCGTAACCACTGCAAGAAGCGAGTACCTTCCTGGTTTGCAACAACTGTGGTGTGGTAAGAGACAGCCCCGTCCAGCTCTGGCCCTTGGGTCTGTAACAGAGCCTCATAGCTGGAATTTATACACTCACTTTCCTATTCCTGTCCTGTCAGGAATTCAGTATTGTGACTTTGGTTAGAAGACATATTGCCTTTGGGGTAACGATCCTCCGAATGCTCCAAAAATTTAAGCCTAAAGAAAATGATGCCATCGTCCAAATAAAACAAGATATTTTAGAACTTCATTGGACCCCAAACCCTCAGACCCTGAAATCGTAGGCAGAAGCCCCCCACGAGTGCATGATCTACATGGAGCTGCTGAGGCTCAGCGTGGATGGGAGGAGGCTGGGCTCCGGGCCAGCCCGCTGAGTGGGCTTCTTCACTCTCTCACACCACAGTCCCCTCAGAAGCCCAGCGGCAAGTAGAAAATGCCAGGGCTCCTTGGAAATTAGTTTTGTCTTTGTGAGTTTTCTAATACACCAGAGGACAACTTGGTTGTACAAAAAAGATTCCTTTGGGGCTACTTTTTTTTTTTCCTTGTAAGCCATATTTGATTTACTGGAGTAACAAATTTGAATCCTACTCCTTCCTTTAAGCTTTTAAGCCACTTTTATAAATCTCATTGTGTTATTTATCAGGAAAATCACAACTTATTTTATGGGAGGCTTTAATTAGGGGTTGGTCTCAATTAGACTTAGTTAATTAAACTTTAAAGGTGTTTAACTGCATTTGTAAATTTGATATATTTGATTTGCTTTTCAGTGACAGCTAACACAGCCCTTACTATGCTCAGAAACTGTTCTAAACAATTTACATTGTTAACTCGTTTAATTCTCACAGCAGTTCAAGCAGATATCTCATGGTATTATCATCTTTGTTTCAAACACAGGGAAACTGAGGTACAGAGAGTAATTTTCAAAAGGTCATGTAGCTAATAATACCTGAACTACTTTGTGAAACATACAGTTTGGCTTCAGAATCCAGGTTTTGACTCTTATCCTCTATGTTAATTAGCTAACTCTGAATTAACCAACTTTAAAAAAGAAAAACAAAAAGAATCCTGGCTGCTTCAGTCATTCTTGTAAAACAATAAAATTAAACTTATAAATGTAGTGTATGTAACAGGTTCAAAATTCTTTTAAATGTTCCATAGTTGATTATAAACTTACATAATTGATCACTCTTACAAAAGCCTCTTAATATAGCAAATTGTCCTCCAATATACCAAATATACCAAATTCATTTAAATGAATATCTAAAACATATCTAAAACATCAAACACAGATTATTTCCAACTTAACATAAAAAACTTAATGCTACGGATGTGATTTACTTCATCATCTCTGTAATTCCAAACCTTCCCTCGGTTGAAGACATTACACCACCAAGGAAACAACCGTGCTCCCCCGGGCTGTTGGGAGTGTGTCAAGAGGGAAAGAGCCTTGGGATCGATGCTGCCAAACGCCTCAATGAGGACTGAAAATTAACCATTGGATTTGGTCAAGTGAAGATCACCATGACCTTGACAAGAATAGGTTTTGGTGGTTTGATGGGTGAGAGTGTAAATAAAAGGGTTCAGGATAGAGGAGGAGGCGGCAACTCTTTTGCTGTATGGTAACTGGAAACTGGGGCAACAGTTGAAGGGAGATGTAAGGCCAAGGAAGCTTTTCTAAAAAATACCGAATGTGTCGTAAGTAAGTTTGATAGAAATAATCCAGTTGAGGGCTTCCCTGGTGGCGCACTGGTTGAGAGTCCGCCTGCTGATGCAGGGGACGCGGGTTCGTGCTCCGGTCCGGGAGGATCCCACGTGCCGCGGAGCGGCTGGACCCGTGAGCCATGGCCGCTGAGCCTGCGCGTCCGGAGCCTGTGCTCCGCAACGGGAGAGGCCACAGTGGTGAGAGGCCCGCGTACCACAGAAAAAAAAAAAAAGAAAGAATCCAGTTGAGGGAGTGAGGGGAGCATGAATCCAGGATAAAGAAGCAACGATGTCCGTGTGCTGGCAGAGGGGGTGGAATCTAAATTTGGACCCGAGTAACTGGAAGGAAAGAAGGGCAAAAGGATACAGATGCTGGTATATGTGATGGAATCGGTGGAAGTGTCTTCTGATTGCTTGTTTCCTCGGGGAAATAGAAAGTAAGGTCATCAGTCTTGAGTGATGGGGAAGGGGATGTTGGAGATTTGAGGAGAAGGAAGATGTGAAATGATCCTCCAGGGAAGCAGGAGAGTCAAAGGACTGGGGAAATGCACTGGGATTGCTTGTTAGCATGAAGGGCTGCTGGTCTGTGGAGAGGATGAATGCCTCGGGACTGGATGAGAGCACCAGGCAATGAGTGAGGACAGCGGAGAGGACGGGGTGGGCAGAGCTTACTGTGGAGAGAGCCGAGACCATCGGATCTGTGAGCGACATTATTGATCCAGGGAACCACCAGGGTCAGAGTCCCCACTCCTCCAAAGTGAGTTAATAATTAACCACTTTCTAAGAGGATCAGAGTCAGTGTCTAACCACTTGGATAGAAAAATGCTTTAGGTGCTGCATTTCCCCACCAAAATGGATGTCTGGTACCTGCTCCCTTCCAAGACTATTATCTATATTTCCTGAAAGTCAAAGCCACAAGGGGCTTCAAATGCTGTTACTGGCAACACTGCAAAGTCCAACACAGCTGTAGCTACTCTTGCTGGGAGCCTTTCAGAACCAATAAATAAATTTTAATATCTCCACAGAGCTAATTTAAAATAGGCAAATTGCATTTGCTCATGAAAAGCGTTATTTTTAAAATTCTGGTTTTCATTCTGATGCCAAATCCTTCTCAGCACAGTTGCTTCTGGTGGATCTTTTCCTCAGATCAGTCATCCCCTCCATCATGATCCTGTCCACACAGATTCTCACTCCATTCACTTCACTTCACTTTCTCAGTCAGAGGTTCCCATCTACACCAGGATCTCTCAGCCTCAGCACTACTGACATTTGGGGCTGGATATTCTTTGTTATCTGAAGAATTGTGGGCGCTGTCCTGTGCGTTGTAGAACGTTTTGCAACATCTCTGGCCCCCTCCCACTAAAGGCCAGCAGCGCATCACCACCACCCCTCCACACACACACACACCCAGGCTGTGACAACCAAAAATGTCTCCAGACATTGCCAAATGTCCCCTGAGGGTCAAAACGGTCCCTGGTTGAAAATGATTTGTCTATTAGGACTGGGGAGAGTGGGACCCACTGGTAACCCAAATTAGAGTTTCATATGATAACCCTAACAGCATAAATTAAGTCTCTGGTAGAACAGGACAGGATCTGACAACCTCAGAGGTAAGAAATTAGATGCTCTCCCTTCTGTACAGAATGTACAATTAGCTGGTTAATCCTTCTTAAAAAAGAAAAAAAGAACTTGTCACATTTCCAAACTTCTCACCAACTGATGTGAAGATTCCCAGGAGATGGTAATTAGTTACCAACTACATGAAGGATACAATGCATAGAATTTTTGAATTGAGAAAATGCAGGGAGAAAGTAAGAGAGAAGGGAGATGGGGAGGGAGGGAAGGAGGGGGGGAGGGAGGGAGGGAGGGAGGGAAGAAGGAAGGAAGGAAGGAAGGAAAGAAGGAAGGAAGGAAGGAAGGAAGGAAGGAAGGAAGGAAGGAAAAAACGCATAGCCCAAAAGCAAAGTAGGAGTTCAAGTTTGTACCAAATTGCACTTTGTACTCTTGTATTCCTACATTTAACTGTAGGAGTTCAGTTAAATACCAAATCTTAATCTACGACAGCAAAATGATGTCAAATCAGCCAACTCCCCATCGCCAACAGGATAAAATTCAAATACCCCAGGCTGGCAAGCAATGGCCCTAAATAATCTGAGAGTCTGTAACCTGCTCCTGCTACTGTGAATGCTTTACTCTATTCCTTCTTGTCCACTCACATTTCTACAGAGACACCTGGCTAATTCCTGCTGCGGGGCCTTTGCACACACACTTGCCCCATCCTCTCCAATATTTAACCTGCGAGGCCCCATCAATCCCTATCTCATTCATTTGCCCGCTCACTTTCACACACCTCAGAGCTGGGCTGGGGGCAAGAATGATAGCTGTTTAATAGTTCTACTGCGGTCACCACGGACCAGACACTGTTCTAAGCCATCTTTGCTCTGGACGCTGAAGAGGATTTCCTACTTTCCAAGGCCACCCAGTGTACCACCCACTGCTACCCCCACGAAACAGACACAGACCTACTGGGGCCAGTGCACATCTGCCATCCTGATAGTGGCCTTTGGTTCCCTTTGAGAGCAAAAGTGCAAAGACCAGACCCCCCAGCCAGGACAGAGATGGGTCTAAAGACTGGCCCGATTCAGCTGAGAAGGGACAGTGAGGACAGGGGTGGGGCGAGGGGAGCCGGACTGAAGTCACAGGGTGTGGGGGAAGTGCTTGTCAGCCCACAGTGACCTTCAGGGCTGGAGAGAGGAGGGAAGAGGAAGCACATTTTTGCTGCTCCTTGATCAAGGCTTCCTGAAGGCGGGGCTCCTGTTCTTTGCCGCAGGTCGAGCTTTCCTCTGGGCACACGGTTCTCACATACCCGCACGTGGGCGAGGTTCAAAGCTTGCAGCACCCAAGACGCCGCTAGTAACTCTGTCCCCAGATTCTTCTGGATGCCGAAAATGAGGCCTTGATTCCTATGTTGAGACCTTGGCTTCATAATAACTTCATTTCCCAGACTTGGAACCAAGCTGTCAGAACTGGCCCCAAACCCCAGCCTGCGTGAATGCCTCTAGAGTTTCTGGCTTCAGTATCAGGATTCACTTGAAATATAAAACGGCTTTGTTGAATACAGAATTGTCTCTCCTCAGCTTCCTTTCCTCTCTCCTCATTTCCTGTTTCTTCTCCTCGTCTCCCTCACATCTGCTCACTTATCAGAAAACTACAGCACTACTTTCAGGACTGTCCTCAGGCCCAGCCAGTGGGATGAGCCCCAGGCCTGAGCGTTTTGGGGTGTCCACAGCCAGGTCGCACCTCTCTCCCCAAACCGAGCATGATAACCTTGACCTTTTAGGGCAATCCTAATCCTCTTATAAAGGAACCTTGTCTGTTTGGGTTGTATGTGACTTTGCCAATCTGGTCCAATTCCCACGCTCCGACGAAACAAGAGTAAGAAATATTAACCCTAAGATTGTGGAGGTGTAAGTCCCTGGAAACTAGCATCTCTGGCAAAATCAATATCCTTTTATGGACCCAGTTTCTGACTCTGTTCACTTTCCCTGCCTGCCCTCCCAACCCCTCTCGTCCCCAGATCCAATTAGAGTGGTACTGCGAAGCAGGATAGAGTGGCTGAGAATGCAGATTTTGGATTCAGACAGTGTTGCTCTTAACTCTTAATGCCATCACTTGGGCTACTCAGTTTCCCCATCTGTAAAATGGGGACAATGATAGCTATGCTGGAGGTTTGCTAGGAGGATGAAATGAGACGATGTATATGTAAAGAGAAGAGCATTTTATTCATCAGAATTCCTCTTAGGAAGGTAGAGCTGTGTTTGTTGAGAAAATACTTTCCTAGAAGTAAAAAGTGAGATCCTTAGGGCCGGAGGTGGGTGGAATGCTCCCAGCAAGACAAAGGGAGGATTTTGTTTGCAGCTCCAGAGAGGAAGTGTGTGTGTGGGGGGGAGGGGCGGAAACCCTTTGCTCCAGAAGTGACCCCTCCTCATGACACTCACCTCCATCCACCAAAATCTTAAGTCAGGTTTACCAATCCATGGAATACTTGAAGTAATGAGGAAAACAGAGAAGGGGCTGAGTCTTGTCTCCAGGGAGCTGTGGGGCAAAACTGTGATAGCATTTCAGGATGAGACAGGTGAAGGCAGAGAACACCTGAAGACAGAAGACTCAGGGACCCTCTTGGGAAGGGACCATCAAGGGCCATGAATCTCAGAACCAGACTTCTCAGGGGTAGGGGGTACCCACTGACAATCTGGTTGAGCAGGCAAGAAATTGTAGCTTAGTGTTATTATTCCCTGGGTCTTCCCTTGCTGACCTGCAGTCTCAGTTTAGACATCACTTCCTTCAGGAAGCCCACTCTGATTTCCCAAATGTGGGTTACAGTCTTTAACTCTGAGCCCCTCCTGTGTGTTCTCATCATCGGAGTTTTCACCCTGAGTTATAATTGCTTATTTGGATGTCTGGTCTCCTACAACACTATACACTCCATCTGGTTAAAGCTAAATCTTTTACACCACTGTGTTCCCAGACCTGGCATAGCACCTTACACATTGTACGTTCTCAATCTGTGTGCAGGACATGATGGTATAGTAGAAAAAGCAGAGTCTTTGGTAATCCTTCAAAAACTAGGTTCAGATCCTGACTCTAATACTTAAAAGCTGTGCAACTCTGGGCATGTTACCTAACCTCTCTGAGCCTCACTCACCTCCTCTGTAAATAGGATGGAAGGTCAGCGTCAGCGTGAGGATGGAATGGGAAGAAATGTAAAAAGTGGTGCCTGGCCACACTGGGTGCTTAGCAGATGCTGGTTCCTTGATTCAGTCTCTGACATTTGGCCCGTCTCTTCCATCCAAACATCCCCACCAAGTCAAAGCCCTGAACACCTTACAAACTCCTACTTTGTCCCCCTACTTCATACTGTTTCTCTAGGATTTATTAAGCTCTTTCTCTGTACCAGACAATGTTCCAAACTAGGAGTTAGCAAACTATAGCCTGCAGACCACAGCTAGCCCAGCACCTGTTTTTATACTATCCTTAAACTAAGAAAAGTTTTTACATTTTTTAATGGGGGAAATTTTAAAAAAGGGATATTTCATGACACATGAAAATTATTTAAAATTCAAATTTCAGTGTCCATAAATAAAGTTTGATTGGCACCCAGCCACACTCTTTTTCCTATTGTCTGTGGCTGCTTTTCACAAGAGTGGCAGAACTGAGTAGTTGTGACAGACCGTATGGCCCACAAAGCCGAAAACATTTACCATCTGGCCCTTCGTAGAAAAAGTTTGCAAACCTGTGTCCTAAGCAGTTCCCACACTAGGTGATTATTAAGCCCTTGTAAGTGCGACATGAAGTCGGTACTATCACTGCTCTCGCTGTGCAGTTGAGGAGCATGAGATGGGGAGAGGTCAAGGGGCGTGTCCAAGGTTACACAGCATGTTATTAGAGTTGGGATCAAACTCCTACTGCCTCTGCAGTGGTCAGGTGACTGGGGACAACTGTAGACAGCCTGTATACCCTGCTGAGGAGTCTGGCCTTGAAGGTTCTTGATCAGGGGAGTGACAGGGTCCAGTGAAACCTGAGGCAATCACTCTGGCCAATGAACTGAAGGAGAGGGAGGGATGGGAGAAGTAGCACAGGGTAGGGATTAAGAATTTGAACTCTGGAGCTGAGCCTCCTGGGTTTGACTGCAGCCAACCACTTATCTGCGTGACCTGGGGCAAGTTACTCAAACTCCTTCTGCCTAATTTCCTCATCTCTACAATAGGGGGAATAATAGAATCTAGACTCTCCCCTAAGGAGTTGTTGTGAAGATTGGAAACTGTTTTGTTAATCTGCCTTTGAGGCACAGAGCCGCCCCTCAGTGTTGGCTGTTGTTATGCCTATAATTCATCCCAGCAAGAAACTGCTGTTCCTACTCTGCTCCAGGCACCATTCCAGGCAATCAGGATACAAAGAGGAAGAAAGACAAAATAATCAGACCAGTCTCCTGCCCGTGAGGAGCACCCAGTCCACTGAGGGGGACAGGAAAGTAAATCAATACCTGGGAGGAGGGTCACGGTGGGCTGTTAATGGGAGCAGAGACCAGAAGCGCCTCATTCTGGCTCTCCCCTCCAGGGCTCAGGTTCTCACTCCTTCCTGGACACGCTAGGCATCCTGCTGGGTTTGCCTGTCCCCTTCTCCCCAGGCTCTCGAGCTCGCCTGAACGGGGAATACTATGAGCCCAGGCAGCCATCCAGCGCCCTGGCACGGGGCTGCATCTGGAAGACGGTAACGCACAAATCAGCTCAGGGTACAAGGCCACTGGGAGAACCTGGGCAGAAAAACAACTTGGCCACTTCCACCCGCCAAATCACAAAGCAACTAATTCACAGGAAGAGCGATTGATGCTGAAAAGCCTACCAGGTTCCAACCTGGAAACTGTCTCACTGATGTGCCCTGAAGGTACAGTAAGAATCCAGGGTAATTAGGAATTTTATCATATTATGTAACAGCATCTCTTGCTTGCCCTGGTATTTTTTTTTTACAACGATTTGTTTTTGATTTGTCATTTATAAGTGTGTATTTATGTGTATACATATGTAGCTATGCATAGAAAAAAGATTGGAAAGACACAGTAGTGGCTTTCAGTTGGAATGGAGGTGGAACATTTGGAACGTGGAAGGGAAGAGGGGAGGCTGTTTATTTCAGTATCACCTAATTTTTTCCACCAGATCTTCATGCTTGCCCCTCCCCCTTGGGTAGAATACTTCAAGCATATGCGTTTTTTTAAAAGCTCTCCAAATAATTCTGATATATGCCCCTCCCTTCCACCCCACCCTCTGCCTGATCTATAATCATTAATATACACCAAATGTTAAAGTAGTTATATCTGAGTGTTAGGATTATACTTAAACATTTTTTTCACCTTTTTGCTTTGCTGGTGTTATTAAAATTCTACCTCGAACATGTAGACTAGCGTAGTAAAGTGTGTTCGTTCTGAAACAAAACTACCTGAATTTAAACCGAATGGAGGCAGGTCACTGTGCCTCAGTGATGTCATCTGCAAAAGGAGAAAAATAATAGTAGCTACCTAACTGGATTGCTGTGAGAAGTAAATGATTTAATAAAGTTCTTAAGAACTACATATAAAGACAGCACCTGGCACATGTGATGTTCAGTATGAGTTACCCATTATTATTAAGACATAAGGAAAGAATAGCAATACAGCTTTTAATTATAGAAAATTTTAAAAATAAAACAATGGAATACTTGAGAGTAAGAAACACTGGCAGAAATAGATACTTGTGATACTTAGGATAAGCGTGTGTGCAGAGGTCTGTACTCTGGGAACTTGGCTGGGGAGCGGCTAACAGGTATCCATTTATCCAGTTTACTGTTATAAATATTTTTAGGGTCTAAGATATGAGGTTTAGTACTTTTGTTTTTATTTGACTGTGACTTTGATACAAAGTATACCTCTAACTAAGTTTCATAAATTTCCCAGGTTCTAGGTCAATGGGGCATCCACCAAATATGTTTACGTTGACCCTCTGAGAATCAGGGCAGAAAAGCCAGCCCCTAGAGAAATCAGGTAGGTGTGTAGTTTGCAAACCATGCCCTAGGAAACTCTAGGGCAGTAATTAGAAAGAAAAAAAAATACACACACACACACACACACACACACACACACACACACAATAAAGGGGCCCTGAGACTATATATATGGTATATATATACTATACATATATATATGGGGGGGAGAATCCACGATATTTGCATGTTTTAAATATTATTGAAGCTGGATGGCGAGCCCAAGCCCTGTTCTCCCCATCTGTGAAATGGGAAAACAATAGACTCTACCTGATTCTGTTTTGAGCATCATTTTGGAAGGGCTCTGCAAACTTTAAAGTGAGGAATGTAGTTATGATTAGGAGGAGGATTAACGCAGCATAAAAGAAAAGCCACACAGGCTGCTGGCCGCAAAGTCTATAGCGGCAACAGGAAGGAGGTGGCTGGGCTTCCCCTTCCGTCTTGTTGGTTCCAGCCCAGAAACTCCACCCTGGCTGGAGAGAGAAGATTGAACCTTGTCGAAAGGCACGCCAGCCATTCTCTTTTTTGTCAGACATTCAGCGGTACTCTCTGCTTCCTACATGCATTTCTGTTTCTTCTCTCCCAACTCATTTTGCTTTGGTGTCTCTGCATCATTACTTACTAGCAAGTTAGAAGCAACCTAATAGCTATTATTCGTGGATGCCAGGCACTGTTCTAAGACTGCCTGTAATAACTAATTTCTCCTCCAAGTAACTCTAGGAGATAGAGATAGTTGGTTTTTTGTTTGTTTGTTTTTTGGGTTTTTTTAGGCCACGCCGTGCAGCATGTGGTATCTTAGTTCCCTGACCAAGGATTGAACCTGTGCCCCCTGCTCTGGGAGCGCAGAGTCTTAACCACTGGACCACCAGGGAAGTCCCAGAGATAGTTTTTTATTATCTCCATTTTACAGAGGAGGAAGCTGAGGCATGGAGAGGTTAAGTAATTTGCAGTCTTTAGCGGTGGATCTAAGATGCAAACTCCAGCAGTCTGGCTAAAGGCTCTTGATGCTTTCGGTCACTACACTAGAATTCCTTTCAAACTTGATGACGAACAAGACAACTGGGGGGAACAGATTCCAGGAAGCCCACCATACAGCAGTCCTCTGAGATCTCAAGCTAATACCCTGTGCAGAGGATTTACTGAGACTGGAAAGTGGGGCCCCTATCTGCCAGCTGAGCTCAGCCTTGAGACCCCTTTTGGGTTCACCAGCCCTGGGGAAGCAAGGAGGGAAGCCCAGGTAGCCTCACTCCACAGCCTGTCCTGCTCATCGTGAACCTAAACTGTATTGAAAGGAGCACAAACTGGTAAAAGATTTTCAGAAACAAATGTTGAAGCAGGATGTTGGTATTCATGGAGACTCCCCATTCAGAATCAGTTTCCACCCACTGCTTCCGGCAATTGGTGAATACGACCGTAAACACATCACTATCCAGAAGCAAGCTGCCAAAGACCCTCTGTTTCAGGAGGAACGCCCGGCCCCCACCGCTCAGGGAGGAGCTGAGGTCATCGGATGCCAGGTGATGTTGACTGCTCTGACAGTTCCTGGGATCCATTCCTCCAGGATTTTGGACAGCGTATGCTCTGAAGGTGGCCTCTCCTCCTCAGAACATGATGTAACTCTCCGACCCTAAGCCTCAAATGGTTTGCAGATTTTCTGGGGTGACTATTTCCTGTGTTCTGAGATCCCAGGTGGTGAGAGCATTCTGCCTGAGAACTGTGGACAGCGTTTACATGGAAAGCGGCTCGTGTCAGTCAGGAGGTGCTTGGTGGCCCAAAATGATGTACACAAGAAAGGGGAGTTTGTTGGCTTGTGTAACTGAACATCTCTGGAAAGATTTCAGGTGAGGATGGATATAGTGACTCAAACAAGTAACAGGAAAAAAACCCAGCTTTCTTTTTATCTCTCTTCTCTGCTTTCCATGATGTCAAGTTCATTCTAAGGCTGGTTCCTATCAAAGGAACAAGAGGACTACTGGAAGCCTCAGGGAGCCAAGCTTGCTTCCTTGTTCATTTCTAGCAGGAACAGCTGTCCCAAATTATTAAATGAAAGTCCTGGGCCTCTGGATCATCTAAGGTCATATGCCCAACACTGAACCAATCACTGTGGCCATGGGCAATAAGCAGACCGTGATCTTTTTAAAAATTGTTGCGTGTGTGTGTGTGTGTGTGTGTGTGTGTGTGTGCCCGCTTGTGCACCCGTGTGTATTTTAGTTGAAGGTCCCTTGCAGGTCCTGCTTCCAGGAGAGGCTGCAAACATGGGAAAGTGGGAGGGATCATCTCTTCAACTTTCCCTTTATACACAGAACTAAACAGACAAGCACAGCATCACTACTGTGGTTAGAGGTTTGCAGTATGGGAAGGGGGAGGAACAAGTGGGGAGTCGGGGGTGTCGCTGAAAAAATACAGACCCTCCCTGAACTGCAGTGCTGCGGAGGCATTTGGTTTGCTTCAACTCAAGAGGAATCAGAAGATCAGAAGTGGTTTAAGATGGCCAGATCACCAGGGATGGAGGGAGGAGGAAGGTCCATGGGGTGAGGGGCCGTTTGCAGCTGAGTGAAGAGATTGCCCTCCCCCTGCTGGAATCCCCCAAATCCCTCGGGTCAGGAAGGGGGTAGCCTGAAACCCCAGTGGGTAGGTCTGGGGCTGCCAGATGCTCCAGGCAGGGGGCCGGGGTTCTCACAAAGGCTGTCCTCCAGGGAGAAGCAGTACCGTCCCTCCACCCCCAACCCCGCTGCTTCTCCGCCAGGGCACAGCGGTCCTTGACTTCCTACTACCAGTGTGCTTGTATTCATGCTCGATACCCTTCAGCTTCTTCTTGATGGGGACCTTGGAGCTGGCATAGCTCATTCTGCTCTTAAGGAGTACAGACTCAGGGGTCCAGAAGATCAGTACCAGGTCCTCCTTTCACTCTCCTCGGTCTCCTAGTTTACGTCATAGAGGGCATAGCGGCAGTCCTTCTCCGGTGGTGCCCTGACGAAGTTGGCAAGGGGTCATCGTCAGCCTGGCCCACATCACCTACCAGGATCCCCTGGCCCTCCTCCCAGAGGATCTTCCTGTCCTCACTCAGGCAGAAGAGCACCACCTTCTTGCAGTTCTTCACCTTAGCAGCTTGCGCACCTGCATGGCACTGAATCCCTGATGCCACCATCAGAGACAGCCACGTGGGAGGTCATGTTTCCAGAAGGGAGAAGGACGCGGCAAGGTGAGCCAGAGAAGGTGAGAGCCCCTGCACTGCTGCAGACATCCAACTCAGACCATGATTGCTTTCAATCAACCTACCCCTGCATCTGGGAAGCAAGCACCACATCCCACCCCAGGACACTGTTCCTTTAATTTCTGACATGACTTTTTCTGAAGTCATTAAAAATAGCAAATATGGTTCATGAGAGCAATAAAGTAAGTGCAACTGCATTCTTCTATCTGCTCAAGTCAGAACCTTGGAATCATTCTTGACTCCTTCATTTCCCTCACCCAGACCCATTTCCAATCAAATATCAAACCCTATTAGCTCTACTACAAAATATATCTGGAATCTGACCCCTTCTTACTTTATCCACGGTGTTACCCCAGGCTAAGTTATCATCATCTTCCATGAAAATATTGCAATGGCCTCCTACTCGGTTTCCTCTTACTTGCGCCTGCCCCCATCACCTCATCCACAGAGAAGCCACAGCAATCTTTTTTAAATAGTAAGTCATATCATGTCACTCCTCAGCTCAAAACCCTCCACTGGTTCCCATATCACTCCAAAGAAAAGTCAAAAGGCTTAACAATTGCCTGGGTGACCCTACATGTTCCAGCCTGTTACCTCTTCAATCTCATCTCCTACTACTCTCCCTTTGCTCACTCTGCTTCAGCCAGACTGGCTTCTTGCTGCGTCCTCAAAATAACAGGTATGCCCCTGCCTTAAGGCTTTTGTATGTGCTATTCCCAAAGCCTGCAACATCCCTCTTCCCAGTTATCTTCTTAGTTCATTCCCTTTGTTCAAAAGTGATATTATCAGAAAGGTGCTATATGACCACCCTGTGTGAAAACATACCTAGCCTCTCTTTAAGCCACTGACCTTGCTTTATTTTTCATAGCACTTACCATTATCTAAAATATTTAAGCATATGTTTACATGTCATTTTTCTCCCCTCCTAGAATAAAAGTTCTATGATAGCAAGGTTATTCACCATGATAGCCCCAATATCTAGAACAGTGAAGGCATTCAATGAATAGTTATTGAAAATGAGTGAAAGATTTTGAACAAATAAGGCAGAAAAGAGGAAACAGCTAACAACAGATGAAAAAATGTTCAACCTTTCCAATAAGCAAAGAAATTGGCCAATTTCTTGTTGGCCAAGATAATATTTTTGCCTATTAAATTGGCAAGAACAATCAAATAATAAATTCACTGCTGTTGATAAAGCAACCGGTATTTTCATGTATTATTAGCAACCAGCCTCACTGATTTATTTACAAGATATTTATTGGGTACCTACTATATACCAACCATTGTGCAATTTTCCAATATATACTCTAATCCATAATAAGGTTCAAAGTCTATGTATTGGTCAGGATAAACTAGGTTAGCTGTGGTAACAAATTAACTCTGCAATCCTAGTAGATTACCATAACAAATTTGACATCTTGCCCACTCAACAAACCTACCCCAGATTGGGAGAGAGGTAGTATTTACATGTCACTTCCCTTCACATTTCATTGGCCAAAACTAGTCACACAGCCCTACCCAACAGCAAGGAGGCTAAGAAATGAAGTTTCCCACATGCCCAAAAGGAGAAGAGAAACAGATATTGGTAAATATTATTAATATCTACCATAACTTTTGATCAAGAAATCTTACCACCCTACTGGAATAATCTAAAACAGTTAAAGAGCCACATTAAGAAAAAATGTTCATTGATGTCTTATTTATTATTTTGATAGATTGAAAGAATCTTAAATGTTGAATACTGAGGAAATAGATAATGGAACTATGGTTCATCCATATAATCGATTATTGTGCAGTCATTAAAATGATAGTTAATGAAGAATATATATATAATTATTATAAAATAGTAAGTAAAAATTAGGAAGTAAATGAAGTGGATAATGTGATTATACCACCATAAAAATATACCGAATAAAGAATATTCTAAACAAATACATTAAAATGTATTCATTTAACAAATATTCATTCTACAAATACCTCCTAGATGTTAGGTTCTATATATTCAGAGATTAAACATACATACTGTTTGGCCTGGAGATGCTACAGTCTTATAAGAATATTTAGGGTGGACTAAAAGAAACCCCTGCCTAAAATCAGAACAGTTATTCTAATAATTTTATGGTTACACCTAAGGATGAATTTTTATTCCATTTTGACTTGACATTTTACACACACACACACAGAATGAAATATTACTCAGACATAAAAAAACCTTGCCATTTGCAATAACATGGATGTAACTAGAGGGTATTACGCTAAGTGAAATAAGGCAGCCAGAAAAAGACAAATACCATATGGTCTCACTTATAAGCGGAATCTAAAAAACAAAACAAAACAAAAACAGACTCATAGATACAGAGAAAAAATTGGTGGTTGCCAGAGGAAAGGAGAGCTAAATAGGTAAAGGGGATTAAGAGGTACAAACCTCCAGTTATAAAATAAATAAGCCTTGAGAATGTAATATACAGCATAAGGAATATGGTCAATAATATTGTAACAGCTTTGTATGGGGTTACTAGACTTCGTATGGTTACTAGACTTATCACAGAGAGCATTTCATAATGTATGCAAATATCTAATCACCAAGTAGTACACCTGAAACTAACATAATATTGTAGGTCAACTATATCTCAATATAAATAAATAAATAAGGTACAAATTAAGAGAAGGTAATCCATAAGAAAATATGTATTTTAACATTCAGGCACAACTACAGTGGAAGTCAAAAACATCTCCATGAATTCCAAAAAACATTCACTATGAGATGGTACCACCCCACTGAAAACCAGTGACCTTCACCGTCTGGTCTCTGACCTCAGCACCAACTAGCATGCACTTCACTCGCTCTGCTCCAGCCATGCTTGTTCTCCCTACTGTTTCCAGACCGTGCAAGCCATGTTTCCATCTGAGGTCTTTGCCATTGGACTCTTTCTTCAGGGAGCCTCGTGGCTCACTCCCTCACTCCTTCAGGTCTTTGCTCAAGGGTCTCTCTCTCAATGGAGACCATCCCTGACCACCCTCTTTCAAATACCAACCTCTCTCCCCACACAGCACTCCTGTCCGCCCCCTCCCCGCCACGTAGTTTTCTCCATACCACTTATCATCTGACATACTAGGTATTTTACTTATATGATATTGTCTGTGTCTTCTCCATGACGTCAGAGATTTTTACTCTACTATATCCCCATTATATAAATGGGTATCTGAAACATCGTGGGTGTTTAATAAATATTTGCTGAATGCATGAAAACAATGAATGAGGGGTATACATTGAGCAGTTGAATGGATTGCTACAGACTCTTAGCAATACGGCACTGTTCCTGGATGAATGACTGGCCTCCATGCCCCTGTATCTCACCCCTCCCCCAAACTTCTCCTCTCCCACATGCTTTCCACTGGGTACTTTCTCCATCCGTCAGTTTAATGCTTGATCTGGCTTCCTTCAACCTTGGCATCACATCTGGGTTACGGATTTGTCTCACTCCTGGGTATGATCATATTGTGACAGCTTCCTGGCAACGCCCATCTTGTCCTCCTTTCACCTTCTGTCCTGTCTCCCTCCCCTCCACCTTCCCAAACACTCCATAGCTCTGTCCACAAATGTACTTCCCTTAATATGCCCATCCTTCCAGAGTAGGTTCAAATGCCTCCTTCTTCCTCAAGGAAGCTCCACCTTCCTTCCAACTTCCACCATTCAGAAGTTAGTTTCGTGTTCCAGAGACCTCATCATTATTTGTAACCCTTCTGCCCCCATTATAGCCTGTGCTGTGTAAAATCTTGGATTCACCTTATCCTTCCTGCCAGAGTTTAAATTAAGGGCAGGGAGTAAGTCTTACTTGCCTCTTGCTTCTCCCATGGAACATGGTAGACGGTCAATGAATATTCAGTGAGATAATTTATGTCAAGCCCTTATTACAGTTCCTGGCACAGGATGAATGTTCAGTCAATGCTGGCTGCTAATACTAGTTTGTACATGAGGAAGGCAGTTTGGTCCCACCCAGAGGAGAGATACGATATTTGAGGTCCACTAGGTGGGTTTTGAGAGGCTGTGATATGTCTGGGTCCTTATTTCTCACTCCTTGTGCCTCTTCCCACCTGTAGCAGGTACCCCAGCTTCCCTGGGTCACCCGAGTTCCCCGGCAGCTGTGGACAGCTCCTGGGCCAGCTGACAGCTTCCCATCTCAAGTGCCTACAGATGTCTTCTTCTATGCCTGTCAACAGGAGCTTGCTAGGCTATATGTAAATACAGCCCATAGGTTGGGGAGAGGGTGCTTGATGCTCCTGGGGCCAACCATCAACCAACACAGATGGGGGTTGTTGGGGAGACGCCCCAGCCTCCTTGACTTCCAGAGGGACAGTTCTGAAGCATGTTCCACCTTGTTTCTCAGAAGGTCCCCACTGGGATTAAGCTGCCCCTGACAGGAACCTACTTCTGGGTTTTCTCTCTTCTCTGACCTACCTCCCCTACTTCCTTCAGTGTGCCTCCTGGGTCACTCCCCCACAGCTACATATGCACTCAAGTCCTGCTATGGGGGAAGCCACCACCACTCAACATTTCTGAAGGAATGGCTGCCTAGCCCCTTAGTCGGACAAAGCCGGAAACGCCTCGCATCCTGACACTCCTTCCCTGTGGTCTATCAGCACCAGCTCCCTGGCGCCAGGCACACCGATGGGCAGGGGGTGGGAGCAAGGAATCCTTGGGTTATCTGCAGAGACGAAAAGTGGAGGCAGGAGGTACATGTCGAGTTTACCCTAGGTTTGCCTCTATCCTTATAGAAATTGCCCCCAGGAAATGGTGGCAGTGACCTACCATTAAAAAAATAAAATTAAAAAAACCCACAAAAAAACACCTTACTCTCACTCTCAGGTGTGATCAAGCACTTAGACCTCTGTAAGGACACGTCTGTACCTTATGGAGACTATCATGCTATGAAGACGCAAAGGACTTCCCGGTTTGTGGCTCGGTTTTCTTGGTGCTGTATGTGTTCGTCAAAGAGGCGGTCACGTGTTCACCAAAGCCCGGTCCTTCTCACTGAGCCCATGGCTAGATCATATCCCTCAGCCACCTCTGTGTTAGATGTGGACGTGACTGAGCTATGTCCAATGGAATGTGAACAGAAGTGATGAGTGTCACTTCCAGGACTGGCCGTTAAAACCCTCCCATCCTCTGTGTCTTTACTGATCTACTGACTGGAGGCAAAGGACTCCATGCCCCCAGGGCATGGCAGGACTCCAAGTGGCATCAGCCTGAGAGCCTGAAGCATCATGTAGAGGGTGCCTACACTGGCTTGACTGTGAGAAGAAATAACTTCCATTGGATTAAGCTACTGAAATTCCAGGGTTTGTTATAGCATCTAGTTGCGCCAACCAATGCACAGTTGGCACCTATGAGTGGCATACTGCCATAACAAAACCCGAAAATAATATGGCATTGGTGAGGAAAGTGATAATAAATTGCTGGGAAGGAGGAGACTTGTTTCTATAAAGTGGCAAAACATCTGGTAGAACTGTTGTCTTCAGTGGCAGACAGCATGCCCACTGAGCCTTTAGTTTCAGGGGAGGCTGTTAGGAAGAGTCAGAGCAATAGGGTGTGTCGACCCTTCCCAGGGTGGGGACTGGGGTGAGCTGAGGGAGGCACCTGAGGCCCAAGATTAAGGAGGCAGCTACTTGCACGACTCTGCTCTCAGCAAGGAATTACGGGGAAGAGGTGAGTTCAGAAAATACTGGCTGGTTTTCAAAAGAAGTTAAGGAGGCTTGAGAATCCTGAAACACAGGATCGCAAGGCTTATAAAAGCCTACTACTACTCCTGGGTCCCACATGGTAAGATTATTTGAGAGGCAAAGGCCCTTTATGACTCAGACCTGCTAACGAAGATCTGAGTAAGAATGTGATTTTCCCATTTGCCTATTATTTCAGATGCTCTCGAGACAGGCAATCAGGAGAGAGGCATGCATGAGAAAGCAAATAAACAGACGAAACTTGAAAACTATGTGTAGGAAACAGCTTTGGGGATGAACCTCTGCTCATGGAATTGCTGAGAAGCAAAGAGTAGAGCTTTCTAAGTTTTTAGGGAATGATATTGCCAAAGAAAACATGAGCCTAGATTTAAAGGCCTTTGACAGTTAGAACCTGGAACCAAACCTTGAGTCTCCAGACTTACTCAAGGAGGAAGCGGGCTTCAAAAGCCGTGCAGCCTTCTAAGAGAACGGGCTCCCCAGTGCCCCCACAGGCTCATAGGTGGTCACGGAGGATAACAGTTAAGGAAGAGCCTTCCAGAGTGCAGAGGTGGACAGACAGTAAAGGACAGGAAACTCTTCCTGGAGGGACAAATCAGGGCGCAATAAGAAGGGTGCAGCCGAGGAACTTACTCCTACTCCTAGGACAGGGTCATCACGTAACGTCGTCCCATCAGGACTCCACCATCGGCCAGGTGTGTGTGCTGTGTGTCTCCATTCTTCCCTTTCCAAATGGGCGTGTGAATCACTTTATCCCATCCTCGCCCAATACCTTATATTGGGTATGAATGGAGTAGAGATGGCAGCTTGTCCTTTCAATTCAGAGGTCAGTGGACAATGAGACGAACACCCCAATCTTGATGGGAAAAGCCCCGTATCGCCCAGAAATCCTGGATTTTTAGCTGAATGTGATAACTGTAAAGGACATTGGGTTGTCTCCTTTGGGGAGGGGATGAGTGTTTCATCTCTGTGGGAAGAAGGGTTAGGTGAGTGAGGTTATTTGGTAACCGAAGGGCAAACTGTGGCAGATATACAGTTCACCAAAACTATTTCCTGTTTTACCTGGAAATACAGCCAGACCGTATTTCTTAAACACTTGCAGTTAGATGAGGCCATGTGTCTGAATTCTGCCAAATGTCATGGCAGAAGATGTGCACTGCTTTCCGGCCTCACCAACGGAAAGTGGAAAATCCTCCTTTTTTTGTTTTCCAGTTGCTGGCTGGAAGAGAAGGACTTTGGGGCTCCTAGGGTATCGGAAAGCTGCAAGATGAAAGGAGTTTGGGTCCCTGAACCTCCTACCAAACACCTGCAGAGGAGTTATATGGGATGAGAAATAACCATCTCTTGGATTAAGCAAGTAACATGTTAGGGTTTCTTTGTTACAGAAACTATCATTGTCCTCATACAACTTATAGATTTGTTATCAGGATTGAGTGAGTTAATATGAAAAATGGTGCCTGGTGCCAAACATATGAAAAAGGGTGCTATATAAGTCTTGGCTACTCTCATTCACTTGAGAACAGGCAAACATTTGTCATGGACTCTGGCTTGGCAAAGAGCAGCAGCAGCAATGGAAAGCGACATAATTCAGCATAGTATTCCAGCTTTAAGTGGAAAGTCCTGGAGTCTACAAGAGCCAGACCCTAATCTGGGGGCACATTCGGGTATTTATAATACCTAGTCTAATCCATCTCCTGAGTCAACCCTAATTTCCACTCCTGTAGTGCCATGTAAGTTTGAAAGCCAAAAAACTATTTACTTTAGAATCCCTCAAACAAACCCAGGACAATGTGTGTTATGCAAATATCCAGGTAAGTTAAAGCACTTAACTTCATAGAACTAAAAGAAAGGTGAACACTTTCAATACTGCCTGCCACTGCAGCAGAAAATGGAAATCCATTTCTACCTGTAGCTGCCGAACTTGCTGAGTTTGGTCCCTTATCAATCTAAGAAAAAAGGTAAGGCGTGCTATAATTATTCTGAACACATTCTAAAAGGAAAGTCAATTATTGACACATTTTGCTTACATTCTGAAACAAGTTTTTAAGGTAAAACTTGCTATTTCATATCAGAATTTGTAGCTTTGTGATATTTTGAGGAGTTTCATTTCATTCAGTTTGACAGATACTTATTAAGGGCCTAGTATGTGCATGGCTGTTCTTATGCATTTCTGCAAAATGTCATGATAATTACAGAATATATATTTTTTAATATACAATATGCTTACAAGTGCTATAAGGAATGTTGTACCATGTGAATAAGCAGAAAGGGAACCATTACAAAAGAAACTACTGGCATAAGAAACAAGAACAATGTTAAAGTCCTGTGGTCTTATCAACCAATGACAGCTATTTGTGGATCTAAAATTATTTGAATAATCAGACCCCAAGGTATTAACTTAAAGACTCCAGTTCTATGAAAGGACAAGATTATTGTCAGCATCCAAGGCCTTCTGTAGGCCTTTGGACAACCTCTCCCAATTCACCCAGCCATCAGCTCTGATCTGGTTTATTTACTGCCCT
The DNA here is from genome assembly GCF_937001465.1 of Orcinus orca. Lineage (NCBI taxonomy): Eukaryota > Metazoa > Chordata > Mammalia > Artiodactyla > Delphinidae > Orcinus > Orcinus orca. The sequence continues at coordinate 78,160,607 of NC_064569.1, read as the reverse complement.
TTCCAGTTAGGATTTCAAGGTCAGAGATGAGCACCACTTCAAAATATCATGACCCCTTGACTTCCTACCACACTCCCCTTCCCAATTCAAGTAACAGTCAAAGTCATCCATTGCCCTCTTCTCCTGTTTAGGTTTCAGAAATATAAATGACCTAGTCCTTTGCAACATAATTGAATGACAAAAGATTACTAGCCTTACTAAAGAATTCCTACTAATCAATAAGAAAATGAAAATATTCCTAAAATATGTAAAAGACCCAAACAGCAAATTCACAAAACAATTAACACAATTAGTGAATAAACATTTGAAAAAAATTGCCTTTACTGGTAATCATATTAATATAAGTTAAAATAACAGATATGATCTTTCTCCTCTCAAAAAGAAAAAATTTAGAAGAGGAAAGTATATAGTACTATGAGGGAGTTCAGAAATGGGCACTTTTATAGATTGCGGAAGAAATATAAATTAGCACAAAATTTTTAGAGGTCAACGTGGCTATATAAAGCAAATGAATTTAAATAGCACATGTCTATGACATAACTTTTCTTCACCTAAGAATTTTTTTCTAGGGAACAGTCATGGCTATGAGAAAACTTTAGTTAGAAAGAGGGTTATTGCAGAGTTGTTTATCTTTGTTAAAAGTTGGAAATATAGGTACACCTCAGAAATACTGCAGGTTCAGTTCCAGACCACCACAATAAAGCAAATATCGCAATAAAGTGAGTCACATGAATTTTTTGGTTTCTCAGTGCATATAAAAGTTATGTTTACACTATATTGTAGTCTATTATGTATGCAACAGCACTGTTTTAAAAAATGTACATACCTTAATTAAAAAATACTTTATTGCTAAAAAATTCTAACCATCATCTGAGCCTTTAGCGAGTTATAATCTTCTTGCAATAGTAATATCAAAGATCACTGATCACAGATGACCATAACAAATACAATAATGAAAAAGTTTGAAATATCGTGAGAATTACCAAAATGTGACACAGAGACGAGACATGAGCAAATGACATTGATAAACTTGTTTGATGCAGGGTTGCCAAAAACTATTAATTTGTAAAAATAAAAAAAGAAGTATCTGTGAAGCTCAATGAAACAAAGCACAATAAAACAAGGTATCCCTCTAATTTAAATGTCCAACAAGATCAAATCAATAAATGAAGCTATGTCATTTTACAGACTACCATGCAACCACTCAGAATAATGTTGTAGTAGAATATGCAGTGACCAGGAAGATGTTCATGGTACATTACTAAGAGAGGGAGAAAGCAGAGTAAAAAGAGATGCACATAAGTGTCTGCTTTGTATGTGTGATTGTGTATGTGTTTCTAGCTATAGGTTAATAATCTTCATATCCATATTTAGAAGGATGTTCCCCCAAAGTTAACTGGTTATCCTTGGGTGTTAGGAGAGGCTCATTGATATTACCTTATTTAATTCTCACTACAACTCTATGAGCTAGGTTCTATGTTCTCCTCTTTTGCTGTTAAGGAAACCAAAGAGAGGTTTAGAAACTTCCCCGAGATCACACAGCATGTAAGAGGCAGAGCTAAGCTCAGATTGTTTGACCCTAAAACCTGCATTATTGTTGTATGAAGGAAGATGCAGTGAGTTATCTGTGATTACTAAACTTATTCAATATAAATAATAAGTACTATACTATTTGAGATCAGCTCCTTCCTGCCTTTTTGAGATTAAAATAACCATTCTTTAATGAAAAGATGGAGATTATAAATAGTAACTTTCATCTTTTAATATCTTTAGTTAGGACAATTAAAAGTTGATAACCTGATGTCAATTCTTTCCATTCTATTTTTAATTGCACTGGTACTGAAATTCAAAAGTTAGGGAGCCATGGATGAATACAGGGGGTCAGTATCTGTGAACCTCGTGAAACTAAATGTAAAATGATGGTTGTGTAGCTACATGCTTTTTTCTGGGGAGAGTCTCCATAGCTTCCTGGCTGATTCTCAGACGCACCCAGATTGAAGAGATTAAGAGCCTCTATTTGATTTTCTCACCTTTCACAATCCAACACGCACTTCCACCAGGCCGTGGCATCTCATCCCCTCTCCCTTTTCTGAAACCATCCTTCATGAATTATCTTCTCTCTCTCCTCTCTCTCCCCTTTATACCCTCTTTCTTTCTTCTGGTGCCGTCTCATTATCCTACAACTATTCTCTAGTGTCCCTAATTCTTAAAAAAATCCCCCTGAGATCCTACCTCTCCCTTAAACTATCCTCCATCTCTTCATACAATAAGAACATACTGAGTATCTACACAGTATTCAACCCCTGGAAACATAATCATGAACAAGACAGACAAGGCCTCTGTCCTTACAGAAAATCATCTTTAGAAGAAGATATGAAAGAATTACCTTATCAGCTAAGAATATTTTGAGCTGCAAGCACTGGAAACCCCACTAGGTATGGCTTAAGCTCTTCTCACATGACAGGAAGTCCAAAGACAGGCAGGTGTTGGCATCAGTTGCCACCAAGGACCCAAGCTCTTTCTATTTTTCTGCTCTTTAGCATGTTAGTTGTTGGCATCAGTTACCACCAAGGACCCAAGCTCTTTCTATTTTTATCTTTAGCATGTTGACTTTTTAATACCGTGCTTGTCACTCATAGACACGAGAGGCCACAGAAGCTCCAGGATTCCACTTTCAAGGTAGAAAGAAGAAGGAAACAATAGAACAACAGTGTCTATCTCTCTTGTGAGGAAAGCAAATGCCTTCCCCCAAACATACCAGACTTCCTTCTGTTTCATTGCTAGGAGGGAGACAGGAAAATAGGCCTCTGACATTCCTGCATCTGCCTGGAAGCAGCAAGTAAGAAAGGGGCTGAGAGTGGCTGTGGGATAGCCCAGAATGGTGTCATCCAAGATGCAAAATTGAATAAATAAATACAACAACTTAAAAAACAACAAGGGCATGACGTCCCACTCCTTAAGTGTGGGCTGTGCACGATGACTTCCTTCCATTCCTATCAAAATGAGGGGAAACGAGTAATTTTACAGAGAACCTGACAAGCACTACCTCAGGCAGGTGATCAAAGTCAACATCAACATTCATAAATCAAATCAGATCATAAGTCATAATGTGATGAAAATGACACTTACCTCCATGGTCTTTCTCCCCAAAATCCAGAACCCCAGAATGATGAGAAAAACACCAGACAAATCTCAATTGAGGAACATTCTGCATAATACCTGATGTGTACTCCTCAAAACTGTCAAGGTAAAAAAACAGAACAAAAAAAAACAACTGTCAAGGTCATCAAAAACATTATCACAGCCAAGAAGAGAACTAAATGTACTGTGGTATCCTGGACTGAATCCTGGAACAGAAAAAGGACATTAGTTTAAGATGTATCAATACTGGTCCATTTATCATGACAAATGTTCTACACGAAAGATGTTAATAATATGGGAAATTGGGGACAGGAGCAGGAGTAAGGGGAACTCTTTGTACTATCTTTGGAATTTTTCTGTAAATCTAAAACTATCCTAAAAAATAAAGTTTTCTTTTAAAGTAATAAAGGCTATACATAAATAAAATAAGGTAATGGGAGAGAGGAGGGTAGGAGGGCGACTTTAGAAGGATGGTCCAAGAAAATCTCTAAGGAGGTAACATTTATGCCAAGACCCAAATGCTTCAGATAAGCTGGCTATGTGAAGAGTGGGGCAAAGAGCGTTTCGGGCAGAGGGAACGGCAAATCAAAAGCCTGAAGAAGTTTAAGGAAGAAAGAAGACCCAAAGTAAGTGAAAGGAAAAGGTCAGGTGATGAAGTTGGGTGGGCAGACAAGACTGATGGAGTCTGCAACCTCCTCAGGTCGAGTTTTGCAATCGACAGCATACAAATATTAAATAATAATAACTGTATTGGTCTCCTATTGCAGCCATAACAAAGTACCATATAAGTCAAATTAGGGTGTAAAACAACCCAGATTTATTCTCTTGCAGTACTGTAGGTCAGAAATCAGACACGAGTCTCACTGGGCTAAAATAAAGGTTTAATGGGGCTCTGTTCCCTCTGGAGGCTCCAGAGGAGAATCTCTTGCCTGTCCTTTTCCAGTGTCTAGAGGTCGCCTGCATTCCCTGGCTCATGGCCCTTTTCTCCACCTTCAAAGCCAGTGATCCCGGCATTCCAACCTCTGTTTCCATCATCACATCTGCCTCTGCCTCTGCTTCCCTCTTTCACTTGTATGAACCCTTATGATAACACTGAGCCAAACTGGATAATCCAGGAAAATGTCCTCATTGTAAGACCTTAATCACACCTGCAAAGTCCCTTTTGCCATGTAGTGCTCACATGTTGCAAGAATTCAGATAGCCATATGATCATCTCAGTAGATGCAGAAAAAGCTTTTGACAAAATTCAACACCATTTATGATAAAAACCCTCAGAAAGTAGGCATAGAGGGAACTTACCTCAACATAATAAAGACCATATATGACAAACCCACAACCAACATCGTTCTCAATGGTGAAAAACTGAAACCATTTCCACTAAGATCAGGAACAAGACAAGGTTGCCCACTCTCACCACTATTATTCAACATAGTTTTGGAAGTTTTAGCCACGGCAATCAGAGAAGAAAAAGAAATAAAAGGAATCCAAATCAGAAAAGAAGAAGTAAAGCAGTCACTGTTTACAGATGACATGATACCATACATAGAGAATCCTAAAGATGCTACCAGAAAACTACTAGAGCTAATCAATGATTTGGTAAAGTAGCAGGATACAAAATTAATGCACAGAAATCTCTTGCATTCCTATACACTAATGATGAATAATCTGAAAGAGAAATTAAGGAAACACTCCCATTTACCACTGCAACAAAAAGAATAAAATACCTAGGAATAAACCTCCCTAAGGAGACAAAAGACCTGTATGCAGAAAGCTATAAGACACTGATGAAAGAAATTAAAGATACAAACAGATGGAGAGATATACTATGTTCTTGGATTGGAAGAATCAACATTGTGAAAATGACTATACTACCCAAAGTAATCTACATATTCAATGCAATCCCTATCAAACTGCCAATGGCATTTTTCACAGAACTACAACAAAAATTTTCACAATTTGTATGGAAACACAAAAGACGCTGAATAGCCAAAGCAATCTTGAGAAAAAAACAGAGCTGGAGGAATCAGCTTCCCTGACTTCAGACTGTACTACAAAGCTATAGTAATCAAGACAGGATGGTACTGGCACAAAAACAGAAATATAGATCAATGGAACAGGATAGAAAGCCCAGAGGTAAACCCACACACATATGGTCACCTTATTTTTGATAAAGGAGGAAAGAATATTCAATGGAGAAAAGATACCCTCTTCAGTAAGTGGTGCTGGGAAAACTGGACAGCTACACGTAAAAGAATGAAATTAGAACACTCCCTAACACCATACACAAAAAGAAACTCAAAATGGATTAAAGACCTAAAATTAAAGTTTTATAGGCCAGACACTATAAAACTCTTAGAGGAAAACATAGGCAGAACACTCTATGACATAAATCACAGCAAGATCCTTTTTGACCCACCTCCTAGTGTAATGGAAATAAAATAAAAAATAAACAAATGGGAGCTAATGAAACTTAAAAGCTTTTGCACAGCAAAGGAAACCATAAACAAGATGAAAAGACAACCCTCACAATGGGAGAAAATATTTGCAAATGAAGCAACTGACAAAGGATTAATCTCCAAAATTTACAAGCAGCTCATGCAGCTCAATGTCAAAAAAACAAACAAACAACAACAACAAAAAACAAACAACCCAATACAAAAATGGCCAGAAGACCTAAACAGACATTTCTCCAAAGAAGACATACAGACTGCCAACAAACACATGAAAGGATGCTCAGCATCACTAATCATTAGAGAAATGCAAATCAGAACCACAATGAGGTATCACCTCACACTGGTCAGAATGGCCATCATCAAAAAATCTACAAATAATAAATGCTGGAGAGGGCGTGGAGAAAATGGAACCCTTCTGCACTGTTGGTGGGAATGTAAATTGATACAGCCACTATGGAGAACAGTATGGAGGTCCTTAAAAAACTAAAAATAGAACTACCATATGACCCAGCAATCCCACTACTGGGCATATACCCTGAGAAAACCATAATTCAAAAAGAGTCATGTACCACAATGTTCATTGCAGCTCTATTTACAATAGCTAGGACATGGAAGCAACCTAAGTGTCCACTGACAGATGAATGGATAAAGAAGATGTGGCACATATATACAATAGAATATTACTCAGCCATAACAAGAAACAAAACTGAGTTATTTGTAGTGAGGTGGATGGACCTAGAGTCTGTCATACAAAGTGAAGTAAGTCAGAAAGAGAAAAACAAATACTGTATGCTAACACATATATATGGAATCTAAAAAAAAAAAAAAAAAAGGTTCTGAAGAACCTAGAGGGAGGACAGGAATAAAGACTCAGACATAGAGAATGGACTTGAGGACACGGGGAGGGGGGTAAGGGTAAGCTGGGATGAAGTGAGGGAGTGGCATGGACATATATACACTACCAAATGTAAAACAGAAAGCTAGTGGGAAGCAGCCGCATAGCACAGGGAGATCAGCCTGGTGCTTTGTGACCACCTAGAGGGGTGGGATAGGGAGGGTGAGAGGGAGATGCAAGAGGGAGGAGATATGGGGATATATGTATATGTATAGCTGATTCACTTTGTTATAAAGCAGAAACTAATACACCATTGTAAAGCAATTATACTCCAATAAAGATGCTAAATAAATAAATATCTTAAAAAAAGAATTCAGATGGAACATATTTGGGGGGCCATCGCTCAACCCATAAAAATAACAACAACAACAACACAATTCAACCCATAACATTGCTTTTATGGAGATTATCGCTTAGGAAGGAGCTGTATGGTAAATGTATCATCATACAATTAAGTATGAAAATACCATTTGTGGTAAATGTTCTGACAGTAACAAGAAGAACAAGAAATTCTAGGGCTTCCCTGGTGGCGCAGTGGTTAAGAATCCGCCTGTCAATGCTGGGGACACAGGTTCAAGCCCTGGTCTGGGAAGATCCCACATGCCGCGGAGCAGCTAAGCCCGTGTGTCACAACTACTGAGTCCACGTGCCACAACTACTGAAGCCGGCGCGCCTAGAGCCCGTGCTCCACAACAAGAGAAGCCACCACACTGAGAAGCCCCCGCACTGCAACGAAGAGCAGCCCCCGCTCGCCGCAACCAGAGACAGCCTACGCGCAGTAAGGAAGACCCAATGCAGCCGAGAATAAATAAATAAGTTAATTAATTAATTAATTAATTTTAAAGAAAGAAAGAAATCAACTCCTAAGAAAAAAAAAGAAATTCTAACAGGAGAAGCTGAGCTAAGGTTGAAGGAGGTGGTCAGCAAAAATTTCTGAGGAAGGAACACTTAAACTGAAGCCTGAAAATCCTCCAGGCTAGAGCCTTCCTGGGCAGGGGAATGACAGATAGGGAGCCCCAGGCTGAGGAGAAACTTGACAAGAGGCACATAAAACACCCTCCACAAAGGCTGGCTAGAGAAAACCTGAGAAGAAATAGTCTCTCTTGTATCACTTCAGAAATCTGAATTGTGTTGAGTAGGAAATTCAGTTAGTCCAGCGGAGCCTCTGAAAGAAGGAAGGTCTGTCTTATCATCAGGTTCTCCTACTATTTAAGGGGTTGTTTTGTGTAGTCGTTTTAAGGACCATGTTGAGTGAGTCAAATTTCACTTACACTCTTCTCCCCTCGGGATCTGGCTGAGGCCGACGGGTGTTGTGTCTGACTGGGCAGATGTGATAGAGTCACTTCCAGTTTGAAACATTTGAGAGAAACATGTTGTATTGAAGAGATTTCTGGCTTAGTGGAAATCGATGCAAGAGTAGGATTTCAGTCGGTGCTGTTGGAATCACTGTGAGTTTTCAGCATAACACCGTTCTGTGAGCAAACCTCTGAAAGTATGCTTTTATACTTTCCACCCACCCCCCTCAAAAGTCTCCAAAACTCAGCTATCCTAAAGGGAGTTAAGACTTCCTGAAGCAGGAGACAAAGCATTGAGTGTTAGGAACCGCTAGGCCAGGTTCGGATTACCTACGACGGCGACTGGGTCACAGTTTGTGGCCTGTATTTTCAGAGCTACGTGGAGAGAAGGCACGGCTGTTGGCCCTGGAAATGCTGTGCTGGGCCTGGGTGTGGTGGGAAGTCACCCTCCCTCTTTGGGGACAAAGTGTCCCACCCTAAGCCGGATGGTGGCATATCACAACTCGGCCTCCCAATTTCACCCACTGGCCCCCCGTTTTCCATATCATCTGAGGTCAGAGAGACCCCAGCCAACAGACATGACTGCACAGCCTCACAGGAAGCGAAAGCTGTGAGCGTAAGGCTGGGCCGCCCCCGTGCACGGACCGGAGGAGCTGTCTGTGCACCTGGCCGGGGCCGCTTCCGGGCCAGCGTCCAGGTCTGCTCCTGAGGCCCAGGTGGTGTTGGAGTTCGCCCACCACCCCTTCTGCGTCACACTTTCCAGGAAGGGGCGGGTGGGGACGGGTGGTAGGTGGGGACATTGTCGGCAGCGAATGTTGGTGGGTTTTTTTTGAGCCAGGGCCAAAGCATTGTGTGTTTCAGGGGGTCTGGCCAACTGCCTCCATGAGGGAGACATCCATGACAAGACTGCTGCTTGAACTTCGCAGGGGAGGCTGGGCACGGGAGTGAGCTCCATCATGAGAGCCAAGCCTTTTTTTTTTTTTTTCTCCTTCAATCTTCAAGCAAATGAAGCACCGGGGCTGAATGGTGGACTTGATGAAGTGGGAGGGTGCTGTTTATTACCAGTCTTGCCAGCCATTTGCAGGGGTTAGAAGCCGACAGAGATTTCTTCTCTTGCTAGTGTCCAGTACTGGGGTCTAGGTCTGAGCTGAGGCAACTGGGCCTTCATAATGGCTGTCCAGCTTGCAGTCAGGGGAGCGTCACCAGGCTGTGCTGAGTTCCTAACTATTTATAAGAACTTTCCAGCGTGGTTAGACTTCTTCCTGACATCACCTAGCACTCATGGCCTAAGCATAACTAAGGAGGACAAAAGCAGGAGGAGAGTGTCAAAATCCAGGGTGCCCAAGTTGCAGCAACTTTCTGGGAAGTTTTCCACCAGAAACTGGTTGGGCTAGCACAGAGCTCTTCTTAGGAGCTGCGTTGCTGCTTAGAAGTGGGTTGAGCTTGACCCCCTTCACGTTCCACCTGATCACAGCTTATTTCCATTTGGAAGGTTCGTTGCTGCAGGCGGCTTCCACCTGGTGCAAATCGTAGGGGCTATTGCTGCCAGCCATTTGTTACAAATTTGAGGCTTGTGGTACTTGAAGCTGCATAATCACTGGGGAGCCTGAGCTGGTGGGGAGATTGCGTGTCCCTGGAGGAGACTGTCCATTTTCTGAACACACAGCCTGGGTCGTCTGTAATCCCATCAGTTGGATTTAGCAGATTTAGCAAATAAAACTGCAGAACGTCCCATTAAATTTGAAATTCAAATAAATAATGAGCACCTTTTTTTTTTTTAGTATAATTATGTCCCAAATACTGAACTGGAGATACTTACACTTAAAAAGTGTTTTTTCTTGACCTGAAATTCAAAGTTGACGGACACCCTGTATCTTCTCTGGCAACTTGAACCAGATGCAGGATACCTCCAGAAGCTTCCACGGAAGGCAGAAGTGGAAGGCAATCCTCTGTGAATTCTGCCTTCTTATTTGATAAGCAGCCTTTAAACTCTTCTAGGGGCTGGTTCTCAGACTCCAGTGTTTGTTTATGGGATGAACGATTTAATGTAGGGAACCCTAATGGCTGGTCATCACCAACCCAAAGGGACTCTTCACAAAAAAGAAATGCTGTTGTCATTCTATAATGATGAAACCTTCAGGTAGCATTATCTCAACAGCAAGCTGATGCCTGAGTGATGAAACACGCAGCCCAGCCCAGCCCTTTCTACGCCACAGGGTTATACGTATGCCTGGCAAGCAGCCGGCTGTGTTTTCTCTGCTTTCCTTGCCCTCTTAGCCTCTGCCTTGGAGCCTGAGAAGGGCAAGCCCCTCTAGCTCCCCGTTCCTCCATTTACAGTATTTCCCTGAACCTGTTTGCCTGAGAATCTGGGCCAATATTTGGTGGGAAAAGCAATTTAATTTTTTATTGAGGTGAAATTCACGTAACATAAAACTAGTCTTTTTAAAGTGTACAACTCAGTGGTATTTAGTATATTCACAATACTCTGCAACCACCACCTCTATCTGGTTCCAAAGCATTTTCATCACCCCCAAAGAAAACCCCAAACCCATTAAACAACCTTGGCAACTTACTTTTGGTCTCTTCAAAAATGGTGCGCTTCCCCCGTGAGGCTTGGGTGAGGGGAAGGAGGGAAATGCGAGAGCCGCGCACAGAACCGGCTTACAAGCCTCCTCGCACGCTTTTAATTGGCTTGCGCAATGGAAGGCTTCACAATTAAAGGGCTCTAGAGAGACAGGTGTGAGGATGAATGTGTCTCCAGGTGATGGAAGAGGGTGCACATTAGGCCAGGGCTCACCAGGTAGGAGGCAGGAGCTGCCAGGCTGTGAATCAATCGGGAAAGCAGTCACCGGGCACCAAAGGGTGTCTTGCGAAAGGTGTAGACCTGCTTCTTGGGGAGAAGGGGAAGGGAAGGCCTCCCAGGAAGGTGCCCACCTTCCGGGTTCAGTGGGAGCAAATAAATCACTCTGGGGAGGTACTGGGCCTCCCCTTGGCCAATGACTGCTTTGAGGTTTCCTGATTTACAGAGGGAGTTAGTTCCTTCTCAAAGGAACCCTTGACTCTCCTCTCTAGAGGGACTGACCCTCTTTATTGTTTAGAAAATCTGGTGCAACTGCATTTTTGGAGACAGCTGCTATTTCCTGCAGTGACTTGCGGCAGTTTTATTTTCCAGCTGGTTCCCGCTTCCTTTATTCTTTTGCTGCCAACAGGGGTCCCCAGCTCACCGCTAAACTAGAAGCTTCCCAGCTTTGAACAGAGGTGGGAGGGTTGGCCCCTTTGTTCAAGATTTGGGGGTCAGGTGTTGAGCTAATGCCCCTTACAGTAAAGGATGCAAGAAAAAGAATGAATAAGGAAGATCCTCCTGAGACTGTTGGAGCTGCCAGGGTGGCACAGACTTTAACAGTCACTCATTCAGCAAATGTGCATTGAGTGCGTGTTTGCAAGGAGGCACTGCACTAGAATGCAGGTGGTAACCGCTGAGCTTTGAGCATCGCATCCTATGTACCAGGCACTGTTTTAGTGGCCTCACTTTTACTAACTCACTGAAGTACAACAGTCCTGAGATTTTATTTGTGTGAAAATGGGCTTGCCTCAGGGTGGACTTGTCTACAGTGTGGTTCATCCTGGGTCCAGGTCTAATCCACCACCCCAACTGAAGCCGAGTCCCCCCAAAACCAAGTTCCCTTACTGAGTTTATGATTAATCTCTCTATCCCAAACTTTATTCCCTTTCTTGCCCCACCCCTGTTCCCCTCAGGATTGAGAAGTATCAAAGAAAACGGGGGTTTGAAACCCAACAGGACCCTATGGGGCCTTCCTGGGTACAAAAGCACCTCCGTGTTCCCCATTTCTTGTTTTCAGAAAAAAAAGGCTTTAGTCTCCTAGGCCTTGCCTGAGTTGCAAAGCGCAGGTTCAAGCAGTTAATGATTAGGACAATAGAGTCACGGGACTCCTAATTCCTCCTGCAGGGATATAGATGACAATTGGACGCACATCTCTGAGTTGTTCTGCAGAAACTAAGACACCCCCCCAACCACCGCCCCTCAGGTGGAGGATGGTGACGACATGCTGACCACAAGCCTGTAGACCCCAGACTGGTTGGAACCAGAAGGTTGATGATTGAGATTCCCGGAAACATCACCCTGTTACCTCCCCACCACCCCATCAGAAGAAGGTCCACGAATTGATCACTCATCCTAAAACTGTCTTTAAAAACCCTTGCCTGAAAGCCATCAAGAAGTTCAGGTCTTTTAAGCATGAGCTGCCCGTTCTCCGTTTGGTGCCCTGCAAATGAACCTTAACTTTGCTGCAAACACCCGCTGTCAGAGTTTGGCTTTCTGAGTCTCGGCACACGAGCCGCTGCTCTGCTCGGTAACATAACCATCAAGGGGAATTCAACCTCCCTTCACTCTTCCCCATAAACACTAATCATAGAATGCAAAGAAGTTGTGGTCGTGACAGCAGAGAAGTGGTGGAACACAAATACACTCACCGCTCTGTGCACAGAGCCCGCCCCACAGAAACCTTCACCCTCCAAACACCTCTCCATTGCCCACAGGGTCCACGGAGTTGGAGCATCTGTCCACTCGGCCCAGCCTATGCTATGGACATTTTGCTCAGGGTATCAGAGAAGACACAGCATTCAAATGGATATCCTGAACAAATACATCTACTTCGGCCATCAGGCAGATGTAAAGGTGAAAAACCCTAGTACAAATCACAAGGTTGTGTTTCCATAAACAGAACTGGCCCAGCCTGGAAGGTAATCATTCATTCTGGGTTTGGGGGATGAAGGATCTCACAATGTAATTATACTCCTTTCTAATAAAGATAATTTGTTAAATTAACAATTGGTTAACTTAACAATTTGATTTTATGCTCATGAGATTTCTTTCATCCTAACAAATCCATAAATTATAAAAAAGTCTTTATTGTGTCCTGCAGTGAGGATCAGGAAATATAGGTACTGTGTTTTTCCTTTCACGCTGTACTTAAATAGAATTGTGTTCTCTTTAAATTAGAATCCATCTGAAATTATGTCTCACTTTTAAGTGCATTCTTGAATACTGCATCCTCTCACCTTGTTTCCTCTCTTGGATCAGGTTGTAAATGGGGTGTGTGTGTATGAGTGAGTGTGTGTGTGTGTGTGTGTGTGTCTGTGTGTAATGGAAGTCTTTCAAGGAAGGGTTAAAGAGTCATGTGCAAATTAGTTTCTCCCCCAGGCGGGCACTTAGAATCACAGAGTTTAGAAGAAGTGGGATAATGAGGGGGTCACTGGTTGTGACATTGCTTCCCTGAAAAGTTTCAGGAAGGGTGAGGAGACTAATTGGCTGGTCTGGCAAACAATTCGAGATGAGTCCAAAAGGAGGAGCCAGCAGCTGGCAGGAAGTGAATGGAACTTCACCTCCGCACTTGCCCTTCAGTGGTTGGTGCACAGATGGTGAAAAGCAGAACCCCTGGGGAGAGAGCAGAGGCCTTTCTCTAAATCATCTGTCCAGAGGGGAGCAAAGGGATTTGCCTTCCCCTCCAGGGAACAGACTTTGCTCTCCTTTCAAGATCATCTAAGGAGTTTGCCCACCTCGCAAACCTGTTAGTCTAAACTTAGTGGCTTCAGGGAGTGTCCAGGCAGTGCAAATGAAGGGCTACGCGTGAGGCTTTAGTGGCAGCAAACTAAATGGAAATAACTGGTTTTAGACACTGTGTGGGCACCCTCTAATCTGGGATGACCCAAATTCTTGTTATGCCACTTATTACGTATGTAACCCTGGGCAAGTTACTTTCAACCCTCTGAGTTTCATTTTTCTTATCTATTAAGTGAAGCTATTAATACTATCCACCTCTTAGGGTTATTCTGAGGATTAAATGAGGTATACTCCTTAGCTACGCACCAAACACATAATTGTCTCTAAATAAGTGTTAGCTGTGTTACAGCAAAAAGCGCTGGACAGCGAGTCAGAAGTTTTTCATTCAAGAAACATTCGTTGCGCATATACTATGTGCCAAGCTCAGTTCTAGATACTGGGCATTCTGGAGAGTCAGATAACTAAGACATACACTCTGTCCTTAAAGGGACAAGTTCAAAGGGGTGGCCCTGGGGTGCAGTGGGGGGGAGTGGGAAGATGAATATAACCTGGGTACAAATCCTGGTTTAAGCCTACAGTTTTCTTTTCAGCTTTTGGATCGATGCCTGGCACATAGTAGATGCTCAATAAAATATTTGTTGAATGAATGTCTCTATATAGTGAGAATAAAAATTTTGACTCACAAAAATGTTTTGAACTACAAAATCCTATGTAAATGTCAGTGAAGTCAGGAACACTGATAATCATTTGTCATTATCAAAATAATTGCTTTATATGCAAATTAACACTATCAAAGTTTCTTCAAGTGCTTGGATGCCGTTTGACTTCTTAAATAGATTGAAATCTTATTTACATTATTTTCCTACTAAACTCATTCCCCCATGGACTGGAAAAGAAAACTTTGAACCAATTAATATCCAAATCATGGCAGATATAGGTAGGCTCCAAATGAACAGGATTCCACTAGGTAATTTTTCTGTGTTTTAAATTTCTTTAAAGTTATGTTAAATTCATTGATTTCATCTACAAAAACAGAGTCAAATTTGTTAGAACTTGTTTTGGCTGAAAAAGTGGAAGCAGAGTAATAACAAATGACAGTCTAACAAATTCTAAAAATTATTGGTGACAAAATTGAGTCTGTTCTCCCAATTTCCTTGTAATTATGTTATTCTGACTTTTACTATATATTTTTTTTAGAGAATCAAGCTGTTTCCACTTAAGTTACCTCTAAATCTTCAAATGTAGCTGTATTTAATATAAATCAGGGGGCAATTGAAAGTTTGAGAGAAAACAGAGGCCCAAATTAATGTCATGCTGTAGGGGAGGGCTGCAGGGACTATTATCACATGCCTTGTTTCTCTAAAATGTTTAATTTAAATCTGGGAAAATAAAAAAGTAAAGTGTTGTTGAATGCCCAAGGCCAGAAGTGGAAAAAGCAAAGGTAAGCTATACAGAGAACTAAAGTTGGCAGGAAATTGCAAGATGAGATTTGGCTTGAAAATGTAAGTTTATTTACCGAGAAGGAAACTACGAAAAGATCAAAGCACCCATTCCCCCTTGCACATTCTCCCAGTTGATTCTCGGTATGATTTGTGAGATTAGGGTAACCACTACTATATTAAAACTAGAGGAACTTTGAATTTTCCCCTTGCTACTTTGCCTGAAATATGGGTCACTGTCCCGAGGTGTACGGCAGTGCTCAGTTTATACCTTCTGCCAATTAGATGGGTTTTTGCATGCATGGATAACTGCATTTCTTTTTTTGCCCTATGCTCCATTTATATGTTTTTTATTCCATTAAAAAGATCTGTTGAAAGAAGAAGCATAAATCGTAATCACTAAGAGTTTTTTACATATTCAAAACAAAGTAAAAGCTAGATCAAGGGTTAAAGTCACACAAATAAACAAGTCTAATGGAGTTCCTTCCTCATTAAGTCAACTGTTAACATTATCTGATTGGGCCTCAGAGGATGAGTTAGGAATTCATTGTGAATCTCTGGGACAGAAGTCTTTTATGAAGAATTCTTCACCATCAGAGATTATTATATATAACAGAAACCTTTGGAGGATTTGCCACCCATAGCCCCACCTTTGTGGCCACAGCTTCTGTTGGGCGGCCTCTTTGTGACCCCAGCTCTCAGTGGTCTCCAGTGACACCTTGTCCTTCAGGCCTCACGATGGTACCAGCTTCCTGCTATTATTAATCCCCTAAAGCGTCCTCATCCCTTTTTTGTGCTCTTACCCCTGCCCATACCAACATAAAATATAATCTTTAAACTTTTGTTACTTAAGCCCTATATGTATGCCACTTGTTTCCAGCAGGGACTCTGACAACCACATTCCTTGTAGTATTTCCTACTGCTGTTCTAACAAATTCCCACTCTTTTGGGTTCCTGGACCCAATTTCAATGTGTGTATACCGGAGGGAGGGTCATTCTCCCACACCAACAAGCCATTCTCCAGACACCTGCTGGGTGTCCTACAATTCAACTCAATTCTGACACTATCTACCCAGAAATAGAATCAGGTCCCACAGGTTAAGGGCTCAGTCCCACAATACTGACCACCCCTCTTCAGATACCAGTGGCAAGCTCAGGTTATCACCTGTGCTTCTGACCCACCGGCTACAAATTAGAGATTCCAACGGCTCCCTTCTTGGATTTGATTAATTTGCTAGAGAGGCTCACAGAACTCAGAGAAACATTTTTCTTACTACATCACAGGTTTATTATAAAAAGATATAACATAGGAAAAGCTAGATGGAAGAGATGCATGGGGTCAGGCATGGGGAAAGGGTGTGGAACTTCCATGCCCTCTGCAAGCACACTGCCCTCCCCAGTCTCCCACGTGTTCACCAACCCAGAAGCTCTCTGAATCACACCCTTTTGGATTTTTATTTTTATGGAGGCTTCATTACATAGTTGTGATTGATTAAACCATTTGCTGTTGGTGATCCATTCACCCTCCAGCTCCTCTCCCCTCCCCAGAGGTAGGGTGGGACTGAAAGTTCTCACCCTCTGATCACAGGATTGGCACCACTGGCTCATCCACAGGTAGAAAGCCGCTCATTAACACAACAAAAGACACCTTTATCGCAACACTTGGGCAATTCCTAGGGTTTGGGGAGCTGTGAGCCAGGAACCGTGGAGGAAGACCACAAGTATGTGAGAAATATATTTTGCTGATCTGAATGACCAAATATACATTTTTCTTGTAAATCTCAATATCACAACCATAAAGTTGGTGGAATTTATTATCTTACAGTTCTGGAGGTCATAAGTCCAAAATGGGTTTGACTGGGTTAAAATCAAGGTGTTTTATTCCTCTGGAGGATCTAAGGGAGAATCTATTTCCTTGCCTTTTCCAGCTTCCAGAGACTGCCCACATCCTCACCTCACGGCCCGTTCCTCCCTTTTCAAACAGCAGTGTAGCATCTTCAAATCTCTCTCCCTCTCTCTCTTGACGTCTGCTTCTGTTGTCATATTGCCTTCCCTGACTCCCATTCTTTTGCTTTCCTCTTTCCCTTATAATGTTAGGTAGCTAGTCAGACATGTGCGTGTCCTGCCCGCCCCATCCTGGATGGGGTCATCTTTCCCTCCCCCACCTGGACACTGGTGATCAGAACATGCCCAGAGATCCTCCCTCTCGTGGTCAAGGACCACCGCTAGGTTTCCAGCCGTATCAGCACCAAGCAAGGTAAAACTGCCAGCACAGGCTGGTGCAGGCGCATCAAGACCTAAAACGTGACTCAGAGTGACCCGGGGTTCATTATGCCGTAATTATAATAAATTAGCATTGCAGTTATGTGCCTCCCACCCCCGTGGGTTTCACTTGGATGCTTATGGGTAAGCGCATGTGCACTAGGAGAAAAGTTACGTAACTTAAAGCTGTCAATCAACTTGTCAGTCAAATGACGCAGGATACAGGAAGGGACCACCACTCTGAAAAACCCAACTCTACCCCATTGCAGGGCTACTTCTGGTTTCCAGACAGCTCACTCTCATCCTTTCTCAGGAGTGTACTTTTGCTCTGCTTAATAAAACTCTTGCTACTTAAAACTGCTCTATGTCTCTCTACTGAATTCTTTCTCTTTGAGAGGACAAGAACCAAGGAATCGCAGTTCTGCTGGTAACAATAAGTCTCCCTGAGATTAGGTTGAGTCTGTCCAAATAATCCAGGATAGTCACCCCATCTCAAGATCCTTAATCCGCAAAGTCCCTTTTGTCATGTCAAGTAACATATTCACAGTCTGGGGATTAGGACATTGCCATCTTTGAGGTGGGAGCAATATGATTCTATCTACCACACCTTCCTTCAAGGCAAAGGTTCTCTCTGTTTTCTTTCCCAGTAATCTGTTCCCCCATACTCTATTTTACCTATCTCCCTCACAGCATTCCACCAAATTTTATCTGTCCCGTGTCTTAATGCCTCAATGAAGAGAACAATAATGGGGCTTTCAGGTAGTCAGCGAGGAGATTATACAAATGGTGTTTTAGAGCCCACTTGACTCTCCTTCAAAGCCCAACATAGGATGTTGTCTTCCTGGAGATTATGAACTTTTGCAGGAATATGACATTATTGTCCAGTTACTGGTTAGGAGTTTGGGCTCTGGATTCAAATCCTACCTGAGTTTAAATCCTTTTATTGCCACTTACTAGCTGTGTGGTCTTGGGCATGTTTCTTAACCTCTCCATATTAGTTACAATATAGGCTAAGCTGCTGTAACGAAGACACCCCAAATACATTGGTTCAAGTAAGATAGAAGGTTATTTCTCATTCACATAATGATCTAAAGGTAGCTTTAGGGTAGGGATGTGGCTTTGTCCCATAAACTCACCCAGGGACCAGGTTCCTTTTATGCTCTTCCCAGCCTTGCTCTCATGGGCAAAGCTGGCTCACTACTGCCCCATCCTTGTCCAAGCCTGGGGACAAAGAAAAGAGGACGCAGAGAGCAACCAGCTTCCTTTGAAGAATGGAACCCTAAACTCGTAAATGTCATTTCTACTCACATCCAGTTGGCCGGAATTTAGTCACGTGGCCACATCAAACTGCAAGGCAGGCTGAGAAATGTGACTATTCTTGGGCAGCCCTGGACCTGGTCGAAATTCATGGGCTTCTATTATTTAAAGAAAGGAAGAGAAAATGAAAATTAGGTAACAGTTAGGAGTCTCTCCCACATTCTCTGCAGCTTAGTTTTCTCAACTACAAAATGAGAGCGTGGTTTTAAAGAGTAAATGTAATACATAGAGAGGGTCTAGAACTGTGTGCAGCACATAGTAGGTGTTTAGTAAATGCTAGCTTATATCGTAATACTATACGCCTCCCTTCTCCCCCTCCATGCTTGGGTTCTAATGTCTGCTCCAAGGTAAGTGTAGACCATGAATGATCCAAGGATGTTGGAGGCTCATTCCATTGGGTATCGGTCTCTTGGATGTGGAAGGACTGGCTGGTTTAAAGATGCAAGGATAGGGTGCACCCTCTGGCACTCACACAGAGCCTGGCTCCCCCAAGGTACTGAGCCAACATATGGTGTCATGAATTACATCATCTCTTTATGAACATGGAGCAGGTTCAGCCTGAAGAGGAGAGTAAAGGAGGAGAGAAGCCAAAGAAAGAAAGTGATGGGGAGGAAGGGAAGGAAGACAATGGAGGGAAATGAGGGAGGCCAACACTTTATGTGAATTAGAAAAACACTTCCCGGGCTTCCCTGGTGGCGCAGTGGTTGAAAGTCCGCCTGCCGATGCAGGGGACGTGGGTTCGTGCCCTGGTCCGAGAAGATCCTACATGCCGCGGAGCGGCTGGGCCCGTGAGCCATGGCCGCTGAGCCTGCGCGTCTGGAGCCTGTGTTCCGCAACGGGAGAGGCCACAACAGTGAGAGGCCCGCGTACCGCAAAAAAAAAAAAAAAAAAAAAAGAAAAAAGAAAAAGACTTCCCTTCGTCAAGACATGTTACTGCCATTTGTCTCAGCACGGTCATAATATACGAATATATGCTGAGTATGATATGAATGGTGCCCCCCAGAGTTGTTCAGTTTACAACCTGTACAACCAGTCCTAGAAAAGCCATACAAAGGTTGAGGGATGGGGATGAGGATAGGAAATAAGAAAGAAAAGTCACATTGGTAAGAAGTACAAAAATAAAGATTAGAAATAAACATGATGTCATGGACTGAACTGTGTCCCCCCAAAAATTCACATGTTGACTGTATTTGGGGACATAAGGAGATATGGCCTTTAGGGAGGTAATTAAAGTTAAATTAGGTCATAAAGGTAGGGGCCAAATCTAATATGACTGGTGGCTTTATAAGAAGAGGAAAGATACCAAGGATCTCTCCCTGTGTGCATGCACAGAGAAGAGACCATCTACAAGCCAAGAAGGAGGCCCCACTGGAAAGCAACCCTGTAGACACCTTGATCTTGAACTTGTATCTTCTAGAACCATGAGAAAATAGACGTCTGTCACTTAAGCTACCTAGTCTTTTGTTATGGTAGCCCGAGCGGAGTAATACAGCAGGAAAAAGAGAAAAGGTTCATCACAGTAGAGAGAGAGCAGAGATTAGAGAAAAAGGAGGGGCAGGAGAAAGAAGAAGTTCAGTTCTTTTCTTCATACTGTGCATCTGGGACTTCCGGAGAGAGTTTCAATGAAATCTTTCCAAGCACAGTCCCTGGGTTTTGGTTCAATCCCTATTAGTGAGGTACTACTGCCACCTGGTGGCAACATACTTAATCCAGTCATTCATTCACTCAGCAAACATCTATTGAACACCTGCTCCGTGCAAGGAAGGGTGATAAGCAAAGGGAATATTAGTAAATACTGATTAACACCTACTATGTGCCAAGCTCTGTCTCATTGCTTTACACAGAAAAATGATTTAAACTTCATTACAACCCTCAGGGTATTGTTATCTCTGTTTCACAGAGGAGGAAACTGAAGTACTGAGAAATTTGGTAACTTGCCCAAGAACCTACAGCTAATAAGTGAGACAGTTATCTTGAACAAGGGAGTCTGGCTCCAGAACTCTTTACAGACGTGTTCTCTGCCCGTACAGTTTCTTCTTAATAAGAGATAAACAACCAGTTTAAAGGAGTTGTGTAATTTACTAATAATTTAAAATGTCAGCATATTGTTTTATTATGGGTTCTGTTTTTGATTCACCATCAAGAATCCTCTTCACTAAAAGAGGTCACATTTAACTGACTCATTGTACATCCACTGGTTTAGGGCAGTGGCCCAGACTGGAAGGGTTTTAAAAAATAGAAAGTCCACATTCCACAGGAGCTATTTTAGCAAGAGGGAGACGGATGGGCCGGAATATAAGTAGAAGGGAGAGAGAGAGAGAGAAAGAAACTAGAGAGCTAAATTATCCAACAGGGCAGCCACTAGTCACTGCTTAAATTTTAACTAATTAAATTAGACTGAATTAAAAATTCAGTTCTTCACCTGCACTAATCACGTCTCAGGTGCTCAGTAGACACATGTGGCTGACGCTGCCATAATGAACTGCATAAATACAGAGCATTTCCATCATCACAGAAAGTTCCCATTGGACAATTCTGCTGTAGCTCCCTTGTCCTGGAGAGTGGGGTCTTCCCCATGGCCGATCCATGCATGGGTCACAAAAAGACCTCACAGCTGGGAGTCTGCAGATCAGTGACAAAGTCGGAGAGCAGAAGTGCAATAATCCTGAAGCAAAATAGACAGTGCCTCTGCATCCTGCTGACCTGTCCCAGGGTTGGGCTGAAAGTGAACATGTTGAGTCTCAACAGGATTCGGATCCCTTTTTTTTTTTCCCCCAATATCTTTATTGGAGTATAATTGCTTCACTATGGTGTATTAGTTTCTGCTGTATAACAAAGTGAATCAGCTATATGTACACATATATCCCCATATCCCCTCCCTCTTGAGCCTCCCTCCCACCTTCCCTATCCCACCCCTCTAGGTGGTCACAAAACACCAAGCTGATCTCCCGGTGCTATGCAGCGGCTTCCCACTAGCCATCCATTTTACATTTGGTAGTGTATATATGTCAATGCTACTCTCTCCCTTCGTCCCAGCTTCCTCTCCCCCCACCCCTGTGTCCTCAAGTCCGTTCTCTATGTCTGCATCTTTATTCCTGCCCTGCCGCTACATTTATCAGTACTGTTTTTTTAGATTCCATATATGTACATTAGCATACGGTATGTTTTTCTCTTTCTGACTTACTTCACTCTGTATGACAGACTCTAGGTCCATCCACCTCATTACAAGTAACTCAGTTTCATTCCTTTTTATGGCTGAGTAATATTCCATTGTATATATGTGCCACATCTTCTTTATCCATTCATCTGTTGATGGACATTTAGGTTGCTTCCATGTCCTGGCTATTGTAAATAGTGCTGCAATGAACATTGCAGTACATGTATCTTTTTGAATTATGGTTTTCTCAGGGTGTATTCAGCTCCTTTTTAAGGTGATGGGATAGAAGAAAGAGGGGCCTTTTTCCTCCTTTCCACTGGATCCTGGAGGTGGTTGGAGGGTGTTGTTATTCATAGCTTTCATGGGTCTCCTTCTTGGCTGGTGGATAGAGAAAGCAAGGGCAACCTCACCTCCCAATCTCCATTTCACTCAGGGCCTTTGCTTGTAGTTGATGCTCCATTAAATTGTCCAGGAGCTGCCTGTCACTGCAAACTGAGTTCTGCAGGCCTCTGAGCTCCTGGCCCTGCCTTTATGAAGACCTGAAGGTGTCTGTTTAGTAAAAGCTCTTTTTTTGTGACCATCAGGCTTATTTGCTCATAAGCGAGCCTCTGATTCTCCAACATTTATTTTTCCACTTGCGATAAACTGGCAGAGATGCGTGCTTTAGACAGGCTAGTAAAACTCAATGTTAATTTAGGCCAGAAAAAAGCTTACTAAAACAACACAGACACAAACACACCAAATGGGGTAGCACCTAAGCTAACTATTGTTCCACCCCACTCTGTATCATTGCCTTGAGAATTCCTTATCTAGTATCTGTCCCTTCCCTTTCAATCCCACTCCAACCTGACTGAGTCCCTTGATCACATCTTGCACCAAGTTCCTTATCCTCCCTAAAGACGTCCATGCTCTTGGGCTTCCCTGGTGGCGTAGTCGTTAAGAATACGCCTGCCAGTGCAGGGGACACGGGTTAGAGCCCTGAGCTGGGAAGATCCCATATGCTGTGGAGCAACTAAGCCCGCGCTCCACAACAAGAGAAGCCAACGTAATGAGAAGTCCGCACACTGCAGTGAAGAGTAGCCCCCGCTCGCCGCAACTAGAGAAAGCCCGCACGCAGCAACAAAGACCGAATATAGCCAAAAATCGATTAATTAATTATTTTTTTAAAAAACGATGTCCCTGCTCTAGAACTATATTCAATATCTTGTAAGAGTCTATAACGGAAAGGAATCTGAAAAAGAATATATATATTCAGTTATATGTATATAATTGAATCACTTTGCTGTACACCTGAAACATTGTAAATCAACTACACTTCACTTAAAAGAAAAAAAGATGTCCCTGCTCTAGGCTCAGTCCCCTTCAAAACACTCTTCACTAAATTCATTCAACAAATACTCATTGAGCATCTACTGCCCTCAAAGAATTATGGTCAAGTAGGGAGACATATTGATATAATGAAATAGATATGAACATATAGATATATAGTGGAATATATCTGTTGGTTAGTATTCCTTTGGTTGCAAATGACAGAAAACTCCAACTGGCATAAGCTGAAAAGGGGAATTCATTGGCTCAGTAGACTCCCACTCTCTCATTTCTTTCTCGCTCTCTTTATTTTGGTGTCATTCTCAAGCACAGCATGACGACAAGAAGGCCGCCAGCAGCCTCAGGCTTACGGTGGGAATGTGTAATGCAGCACAAATTTGGTTTAAAAAAGATCACAACAAAAGAACGACAAAACTTTATCTTTCACGTGATCATTTATACAGGTGACATTATATATTGTATATAATCCCATTCCTTCTCATATAAGAATTGGCCTCTATCCAGTCATACTGTTTGTCAAAGCTGTTATCCCACGGTTCCGCATTTTATAGGAAATGTAGTTTCTCTTTCCGGCTTTTGTTTCCTAAGGTCTAATCTTACAGACTTTTTTAAGCAAAATGTTGCTCAGTTGAGCCCACCCAGCCACATGAGACAACAATCTAACCCAAACAACCATGAAGAAAAGGAGTTTAACAGAATGTACACACAACCGACTTTCTGCCTGTATACGTTTTGTAAATGATAGGGTCTGAAATTGGGCCAATGATCTTGTTATTTGTCGTCTGTGTGTTACATCTTCTTAATTAATTAATAAATGTGTACACATTAGTGACTTTGGCCAGATGTTTTCATTATATTTCATTCTTTGGAAACCCTCCAACCTCCACCCTGAAGAAACAATGACTTTCAAAATGGTCTAAGCAAAAGGAAATATACCTTATTCCCAAGGTTTGATGCAGTGGGGGAAAGAAAGGAAGTTAGAAAAAGGCTTGTGGTGAGGCCAGAGTATTGGGTTGTGCTCAAAAAAGGATGTGCTCTGGGGTCACACTGCCTGGGTTTGAACCCCAGCTCTGCCTGTTGCAAACTGAGTGACTCGAGCAAATTATTTATCAGATCCTCGGTTTCCTCCTCCATAAACTGAGGGTGATAATAATGCCAACCTCATGGTAGTAGCCAGCCCCCAAAAAGGCCCGCAACAATCCCCACCTCCTAGTATTTGTGGCTTTCTGTAGTTCCTTCCTATTGTATCAGGGGTTTTCTATGTGACCAACAGAACATTGCAAAGTGGTGGTATGTCACTTTCAAGGCTCAACGATGCCAGCTTAAAGCGGGAAAGATAGCTTTCCAGTGGCTGCTAACTTCTCCTCTTCTAGGACACAGGAAACCTCAATGAATCCCTGCCCTGATCACCAAGACAGGGTGGAGTGGACAGTCCCAGGGCACATAGTCATCTCGTGTAAAATGCAGTGGAGCTATCCTTTGGAAATACATCTGGAGGTTGAAGAAGTGTGTTATTTTTCTGAATTTGCCTTTGGTATCTGACTTTCCTCTTAATCATCAACCTTACTGGGAGTACTTTCCCTTTCAATTACCCATCCAAACTTTACACATTCATCCAGAAAGGGTTTCCAGAGTGGGCTGAACACATACACACGGCAATCATTTGGGTGTGGGCAGAAAATATTAAATCTCTAATATTATTTATGTCTCTGCTCTGTTTCATAAGCATGACTTCTGAGATGTAATCATATGCAACAACATTCTGTTCTTCTACTGTTTCTTTAACTTCTCTCAGTGGGTAATGTCTCCCCTGCCTCTGGTTAAAACCTCCTGCAGACTCCTGACTCTTCTGGATACTCAGGTCACTCAAAGTTCTAAGGTCACGTTTCACAAATTGCAGACTCAAAGCAGAAGATAGAATGTAGCATAAATGAGCCACAAGAAAATGACAGAACTAAAGATTCTCCTACTCCAAGATGAAGTAGGCACATTGACTTAAGGAACAAAACAAAACAATGATGATCAAAATCAGATCTGACAAGAAGGTATCCAACCCCCCATGCCAAATCAAGATGGTTATTTAAAATAAATGTTGATATTCATGATCCCTGACAATGAACTTTGCCCTCAGTGTATTTTGTGCCTTAGTCATTAATTATATGAACACATGTAGAGAAGTTATAAATGAGCAAACATGTATTGAGGGTGTGCCCCAAAGTTTTACTGATATTAGTTAGCAATTAAAAAATTTAGAGACCCCTGCGTTATGGTTCATGCAAGCCTCACGGCTTCCAGGAAGATGCCCACTGATCTCTCTGTTGAATTCCTACAGCATTTGCAGACTGGTCCACCCGCATGCCCGTTAATTATTCAGTCTCCCACACTGATCTTTAGCGGTTTCACTTTATGGTCTCCATTTTCCCAATAGGTTTATGAACTTCCCAGGGACAAGCAGGCATCCATGCTACTTGGTGCCCACGAAAGGTGTCTTATGTTGCTGCCAAGTTGTGGTTATGCCTGCTGTGAGTACCTAAGTTTGGAAGTTCTGTGGTTCTCTCTCTCCAAGTGAAGACCAAGGTTGGGGGGCGGCACGGGGGGGGCAGGGAGGTGAGGAGAAGGAAAATAGAAAAACTCAAAAGAATCTGGAAGATTTGCTCTGTTTGATTCCTTCAAGAACAGAAATAAAAGTCAAATCTATCACAAAATATCACTTAATTTCCAATTTTATATTATTCTACTTTAATGACTCTGCTCAGAAATAAAGAGGAAGCATTTGAGGACTGAGAGACTGAGAAATTCTGGGGACCCAAAGCGTCTTAGACAAAGCAATAACTTCAGCTTCCTTGATTAGGGCTTTTCTTTCCGTCCTTCTCCTTCCTTTGTTCCTTCCCCCCTCCCTTCCCTTTTGTTTCTCCTTCCACATCCACTGAGGACCCACCACGTTGTTTGTACTGAGCTGGGTGCTGTGAGACAGTTAAGGTAGACTTGGAAGAAGCCTACCAGCTAACCCCTCTGGGAACAGAGGAAGAGAAGTTGAAACAAACAAATGCAAACTAGGGCTTCCCTGGTGGCGCAGTGGTTGAGAGTCAGCCTGCCGATGCGAGGGACACGGGTTCGTGCCCCGGTCCGGGAGGATCCCACATGCCGCGGAGCGGCTGGGCCCGTGAGCCATGGCCGCTGAGCCTGCGCGTCTGGAGCCTGTGCTCCGCAACGGGAGAGGCCACAGCAGTGAGAGGCCCGCGTACCGCAAAAACAAAACAAAACAAATACAAACTAACTGAACTACGAGAAGTATATACAGTTGATTGATTCTCGTTATCTGCAGCAATTATGTTTCATAAAGTCACCTTGAACACTGGATTAGCGAATTCTGAACCATGGCTCCCTGGGGAAATACAGCAGGTTCCTGAGAGCCTCTGATCATAACATTTTCATCAGCCAGTGAATATATAACCTTGTTTCATGTGTGTTTCTGTCTAAAGTCACTACTATACAGTTGATTCATTAACATTGAACTCACGGCCAACAGCACTTGAACTCACACCTGAACAAAGTTCATCTATAACACACGTGCGTTCCCCATGGGGCACATCGCAGCCTTCTCGCGCTTAGGAACACGAGACAGCACTCCAGCATTGGCTTGGAGGATATTTTAAAAAGCGAAATCACCAACAATAAGCGTGAAAATGTGAAAAACGTGAGACTAAATAAACCAAAAAAATGACAAGAATTCACAGTATAAGAAGCAGAAACAAGAAAGCTGAGCTCAACCTCAGCTGTGCAAGTCGAAATTTTTACAGCTCTGTTTGTGTGCACAGATGACCGCAAGTATTGATTTGGGGGCAGAAAAGAAATTTTAGCAAGTAGGCAAACTCACAAATACGAAGTCTGCGACCAATGAGGGTTGACGTGTGTGTGTGTGTGTGTGTGTGTGTAACATTTGCACTGAGAAAATTTAAGGACCCAAAGGGAAAGGAAAATACATTAGGAAAATATTCATGGAGAAAGGGGGCGGTGAACAGAGGTGAGAGAAGGGGGTCTTCTAGCAGGGACCTGGACGAGTACAGCTGAGCACGGTGAGGTGTGTCTGTGGGAAAGGAAGTGGGGTTTGACTGGAGAAGTTGGCTGCGCTTGGGAGCCAAGAGGAAGCGGCTTGGAAGGGTGGTGGGAACCAGGTGGAAGAGGAAGAATGTGCCTCAGCTTGAGAAATACCGAGACACGTCTGCGGGAGAAGGTGAAGACTGTCAAAATTGTGAGCTTCTTACACGAGTTGCTCAACTCCAAATACTAAGTAAGAGGGGCCTTTGATAAGAAATGACAGAATAATAGTTAGTTCCTCAAACACGGATTTGTAGATGAGAAGACTGTTTAGGAGGAAAGCCATTGGGGCGGGGGGGTCTTTGCTGAAAACATATTTCACCAGCGAGTAGTAATAACAGGCTCTGTTGGCAAAACAAGAGAAATTGGGCTCAAAGCCATCCAATGTCAGACAGAAATTTTGCTTTTGAAAACGCAACCTTGTAGACACTTGTCAAATCCAACTCATGCTTGAGAACAAAAGGTGGAAGTACCTGTTCTGATGAAGTACCACTGGTCTCTTTGTAGGAAAAATGTAAGTAGAGCTGGAATCTCTGAGTCAGGAAAAAACCCGGTAGAGCTAAACCTTGAAATCAGTCGCACCTAGAAAAGAAACAAGTGACTGAGGGGGAAATAAAGTATGATCTAAACCAGTACTTGCGAAGAATTTTATTCTTATAACTTGAAAACAACTTCCCTCCCTGCCGGATCCACCTTCACAAGTTGGAGGGTTGTTGGGTTTGCGTCCATGACTAGAGATCCTGTGTTGCCCCAGTGACTGATTTTTCGCTTGGTGCAGGGGTCCCACAGGAAATTTCCTGGAAAAACACTGTCCAAACTTCAAAGCAGCACATCAAAACCTGGCTACAATATGTTCACCAAAGACATGTTCTGGAATGTCCATAGCAGTGTTATCCCCAGAACTGAAAATCACTCTGATGTCCATCCACAGTAGAATGGATAAACAAATTGTGGTCTGTCCACACGTGTCATACTACACAGCAATGAGAATGCACAACCTGGAACTGCACACAACAGTATGGAGGGTCCACAGACGTCACGAGCTAAAGAAGTCAGGCACAAGTGGACCTCCTGCACGTTTCCATTTATATAAAGGAAATATAAAGAGCAGGACAGGTAGAAGTAATAAGTTACTGCAAGTCAGGCAGCAGTTACCCCTAGGGAGTGAGATTTATAGAGACTGGAAGGGAATTTGACGGGGCATCTACTGGGGTGGTGGTCATGTTCTGTGTCTCATCTGGCTACTGCTTGCACCGGTGTGTTCAATTCATAAAGTTCAGAGAGTTATACACTTATGTTAGGTGCAATTTTATGAATGGATAGTTTGCTTCAAGAAAAATGTTTTTAAAGTGTATACCATTAGCAAGAGGGTGGTAAGCGCATTCCCTGTTGCAAGCAAATGTATCGCCTGGTGACATCAGAGGACAAGGAAGGCTCAGAGGGTAGTTTTCTCCCTGCCCCATAGTCAACACAGAGCAACGCACCGAGTACAAGGAAGCCTGGAACCTCATATGAAATCTCATTCATTCATTTACACATTTGTTCATTCATACTACAAACATGCTGTGAGAGAGAAAATATACGTCTGGGACTTATACTTACTGACAGTTATGCACAGTGCGGTGGAGTGCCGTGCTGGGGATGGCATTAAGGTGTTATGGGCGTACTGATTTGAGGGTCCAGGGCTGTGAACTCCAAGAGAAGGAGTCCTGCCAAGTCTGATTAACTCTGGAACTGAATTTCCTCCAACTTCCAAAGTATCCTTTGAGCCTATAAGGCAGTGGTTTAATTTAATGTGCACATGAATCACCTGGGGATCTTGTTAGAATGCAGACTGTGATCCCCTAGGTCCGGGATGGGGGCGGGGCTGACAGCTGCTGGTGCTGGAACCACTCTGTGTGGGTTACCAGAGACTGTCACGTGACCAGAATGATTCTTGGGCTCGAACCCAGGACAGCTTGACAATCTCTCTTGTTCAGGCTGGTCTCTCCCGAGGGCACAGGCAGAGAAACAAGACAGGCCGTGGTGGGAGACCAGGTAACTGATGAGGCTCTCCTGACCCTGACTGTGTGAGGGAGGGAGAGAGAGAGGCGGTGCAAGGAGAGGGGGCAGGTGGAGGGGCAGGTGTTTTACGAAACTGGAAGGACTTTGTCTCGTGTTCCTTTCATTTCTGCCTCCCCAGCTGCCCAAACCTTTTCTTGACAGGAAGAACAGACTGGAGATGTGAATGTAAATCTAAAATTCTTACAGAAGGCTGCACAAGCAAAACCAGATTTGACAGAAAAATGCAGAAACGAGTCAGGGCTGCCTCAACCCTTTGGGGAGCTAAATATAAAAAGAGGTGGCTGAAACCTTCTGTTTTCTCACCCACTGGAAGGAGGTTGTGAAGGGCATCACATATACCTCGTTCCATTAGGGAAAGAGATCCTACTAGACTCCCACCCAGACCCAGGCCGGAGGGAAGGGAGGAATCGTCCTGAGAAGGCAGGGGAGGGCCCTGCCGTGGAGCAGCGGGGTGCCGGGCAGTGTGAAGTGGCTTCCAGATCAAGGCAGAGCAAGGGAGAGCGGAGATCTCGGGCAAGTTGTGTTCAGCACGGCTGAAGCGCGGCAGGTGGAGCTGACTGCAGGGCTCCAGAGCCAGGGAGCTTCACGTAAATAAGAAGTCACAGATGGCTGTTTTGGGTTCTGCTTGCAGGTTTTGGGTCTGGTGACATTATTTTTTTTTAAATATCTACAAATCACTTTTTTTGAATAGGTAATATGTTCACATATATCAAAATTCAAAAGGCTTAACAGGTTACTTGGTTGAAATATCTCCCACTCACCTCTGCTTCTTAGCCACGTCACTTCCCCTCCCCACAGGCAAACCATACCATGAGTTTTTTGAGTTTCCTTCCGGAATATTTTACATAGGTATGAGCAAACTTTACATATATTCTCCTTCTCCCTTTTATATAAAAATAGGCAGTCATCCATAATCTTATTCTGTCGGACTCCCTGACCACACACAAGCCCTTATCTTTCCAGTTATGGACCCTGATTCCAACCGTCCTCTGGCCCGCCAGGAACTCTAATCCGCTGCCTCTACCTCTTCATGGTCTCTCACACCTCTGGTGTCTGCACCTTGCCACGCTTCACTAAACCACCCCTAGGCAGCCACATCTACCCAAAAGGTAGAGAATATCTAGTGCAGATTAGATTAGAAAGAATGCTCTAGCAGAAAACACAAGACAGGGGGAAGAAAGCCGATCTGATAACTTTTTTCAAACTTATGCAATAGTCCACAATAAAGTGGTGACAAATGGATGGACAAAAGTAAGTATCTGGGGCAAAACTGATAAACCCATCCAACAGAGAGACCAGGTGTCCTGGTAAAGACTGAGTTCCCAGGAGATGATAGAAAACCCAAAATAACTGTCTTAAACCAAGTGGAAATTATTTCTCTCTTAAGGAGAGGAAATCCAGTCCACAGGGGCCTTCCACGATCACCAGAGACCTGGCTACCTCCAGCCCATAGCTCCTTCTATGCTGCTACTTCACCATCCTCGCAATGGTTCCAACCTCATGATATAACGTGATAGTTAGAGCTTTAGCCATCAAGTCTGCATTCCAGATAGCAGAATAGGCAAAGCGTTTATTAAAGAAATCCCTGTTAAGGACACTTCCTAAAAGTCATAACTGACAATTCTGCTTACATTCCATTGGCCAGAACTTAGTTATATGGCCATAACTTCAAAGAAGTCTGGGAAATGTAGTCTTCTGGGAGGCCACGTATCCAGCTAAACATTGAAGGTTTTACTACTAAAAATGAAAAGGAATATATCTATTGGGGAACAGCTAATGGTCTCTACCATGTCAGATGTATTACCTGGATTTTAGATTCTCTACCCCCAGAATTGTTCTTTCCCAAACACATCTCTGCTTTTTGCCCCATGACTTGATTCTTTTCTTTAATTAATTAATTAATTAATTTTTGGCTGCGTTGGGTCTTCGTTGTTGCGTGCGGGCTTTCTCTAGTTGCGGCGAGAGGGGGCTATTCTTCGTTGCGGTGCGCAGGCTTCTCATTGCCGTGTCTCCTCTTGTTGCGGAGCACGGGCTCTAAGAGTGTGGGCTTCGGTAGTTGAGGTACGAGGGCCATGCCTTGATTCTTGCTACTATTTCTACCTGGAAAGCTGCCCACCTCCCATTCCCCATGCTCAATCCTACAGCCCTTACCACTTTTCCTATTAAAATCCTGCTTGTCCTTCAAGCCTCATCTCAAATGCTACACCATCCATGTTGTTATTCTTGACCTTCCCTAAAGGGAAAGAACCTGTCCCTCTAGAACTTCATTTATAGTTCTCCTTGGGCCTTGGCCTTCATCTCAACATCATGCTATCTTAGGTCATTGGCATAGCTTATAACAGAGTGTAAATTATCCAGCAGGTAGGACAGAAACTCCCCTCACTCTATTCTAGGTAACACAGTGTAGTAGAACACACTTAATATCTGCAAACTGTACTGACTATTTAAAGAAGGGAAAGGTCTATGTGAAGTAAGGGGGAAAAGAAATGAGAAGTCTTTATACCCTTTTAAGGAAAGTGTTAACGCACCAATTGCAATTCCCTGAATTTCCTGAATGTAAATGCATTTCAAAACATATGATCATTGCTAATGTTGCAGACTCTTTTTAGAGGCCTAATTTAGTGTGATTTGCTTCTCATTTCCCAGGTCTTCCTAAAAACTCATGCTAACAAAACAAGGGGAAAATACGTATTAAAATTATCAAAATAGACAAAATAAAAGCCAGCCTAAATAATGGTACTAGCTAACACATAACAAAGGATTATTCTAGGCCAAGCACAGTGCTGAGCATTTCACAGACATGATCTCATTTCATCCTTTCAACAACCCCATAAGGCAGAGGTATCTCAATTGTCCTGAGGGGACTGAGGCCTAGAGGGATTAAGTAACTGTTCAAGGTAGAGTCGCAGGGCAATAGAGCTGAAATACCTCCTGCTCGTATGGCTCTGTAAATACATGTGCATTTCTTTTCATAAAACTTTATGTAACTCATCTTTTTCATCCTTAATAAAATCTCCTTTTGATGGGAGTTTGGGATTAGCAGAGGCAAACTATTATATACAGGATGGATAAACAACAAAGTCCTACTGTATAGCACAGGGAACTATATTCAGTATCCTGTGACAAACCGTAATGGAAAAGAATATGAAAAAGAATATATATATAAAACTAAGTCACTTTGCTGTACAGAAGAAATTAACACAACATTGTAAATCAACTATACTTCTATAAAGTTAAAATCTCCTTTTGTATATACACCCTGATATTATCTTTATTTTATAGAAGCATGGAAAGCTTCATTTTAAAAACTCAACCCACCATTGGATATGAATAACCCTCCTGTTGTGTGTGAATTGTCAATTTTGTACCCTCTATATTTGGGAGTCAGTGGCATCTTAGAAAACAATTCCTATTGCATATCTATCTTTTGATTCATCTATTAATCAGTTTGAGGAATTCATTTGTGGTTGTCTGTGGATATCTCTTCTGGAACACAGAGGCGTAAGCTCTGTGGGTTACTGGTAATCAATAATGGAAGATGATGATATTGACATTCTTTTATTAAAACAAACAAACTATACTTTCTCCAGTAGGAAGACAATTTGATTGTGTATTCTTCTACTAAATCAATTCTACTGCATCATATTTGTCACCCTAGATTTGGTGACACCAGGAACACTTTTAGGCCTCAAAAAGTGTTTGCTAACGTCAATCATGCCACGGATTCTTAGGTCCTATGGAATTAGGATTTATGCACGTGTAAGGTATTCCATGTCATAATTTAGTTTTTATTTTGTTTTCCTCTGGCTTACAGGGGCCACCACAAGGATACCCAAATGTATAGCCTCTCTTTCTGTTGCTGAGGTCAAATTTAATTGTTAGATCACTTTTATATAGAATGGAGTGACGCAGCACTTTCCAACTGCTCAATTCATCTTCTCTAGAAATCTTTCACCTCTAAACATGTTCAAGTTTCCCTCTCCCTAAAAACATAAAAAATGCTTTCTCAGCACCATACTCCTCCCTATTCCTCTTTTTTTCTTCCCTTCTCACACTGGCCACACGTCTTGAGAGAACAGCCTCTGCCCTATTTCCTCTCTGCTCTTTTATTGCTCAGTCACTGTTCTGTGGCGCCCACCTTCAACTCAACCACAAAAGTCAACAAAACCACCATCTTCCCACCTCCATCCCACTGCCAAATCCAAGGAAGACTTTTTACTTCTTATTGTAATAGCCCTCTAGGCTGTATTTGACATTGCTGCTTGGCTCTTTCTAGTTTATTTCATGAGTTCCTCTTACTCTAGCACCACCCACCCCCCTTTTAAATAAAATTTCAGCTTTATTGCAGTATAAATGACAAATAAAATGTTAAGATATTTAAAGTGCGCGTCGTGGTGACTTGTTATACGTATACATTGTGAAAGGATTTTCCCCATCCTCTAGCCTTTTTTTCTTAAATTCTGGTGTTCTCCCAGCTTCCCACCTGTTTTCACTGCTCTTTTTACACACTGTCCTTGGGCTGAGTTTACCCACTGTCATAGCTTCACCCACCACATTATGTGATACTCTCATATCTACCTGAAACTTCCCCAGAGCTACTGACTTAAATACCCAAGTGTCTCAAGGACATCTCCACTCTGACTCCCATACATTCTCAACTCCATTTGTCCCAAATTAAACTTAGAGCTTTCCCACCTAAATCTGTCCTCTTCACGTAGTCTCTTCCTTTGTTTAATGATTATCCAGCCACTGAAGCCAAGAATCTGAGAAATCATCTTAGGCTCCTTCTTAATGTGAAATCACTTATCTCCTAAGTGTTCCCTCCATTCCTTCCTCTCTATCTGTACTTATTACATATTACATATTACCTATGTCAGGCCCCCAGCATCTTCTTCCTGGACTATTTTAACAGTGGTTTCCCAACTCTCCTGACTCTGGTTTTGATACCTCATACCCATTCTCTGAACACTACCACTGTTCCTTTGATAACATGAATCTGACCATGTCACTCCCCTGCTTAAAATTCTTCAATGAGTCCCCCATTCATGCATTCAAGATTAAAGGTCCAGCGGTTTAAGGTCCTTTGACACGCGTGCTTTTCCAATTTTGCCAGTTTCAACTCTGAGGTCCCATGTTTTAGGCAAGTCGTCCTTCAACCCTTCCTCACT
This sequence comes from Orcinus orca, assembly GCF_937001465.1. NCBI lineage: Eukaryota > Metazoa > Chordata > Mammalia > Artiodactyla > Delphinidae > Orcinus > Orcinus orca. The sequence goes on along the minus strand of NC_064569.1, from coordinate 78,126,408 downwards.
TCCAGGATGTCCCAGCTCTGCACTCCCCTTGCGGCCACTGCACACTCATATCATAGAATTCTCTCATTACAGTATGCTGAGGTAATCCTTCTAAGTTTCTAAGGCGGGAATGTGGCTGATTTCCATTTTAGATCTCCAGGGCCTGGAAATGTACATAATGAGCACTAAATAAATACTTGTTGAATGACAGAACTGAGCTCACTTGTACTGGGTTGCCAACATGGAAGCAGTAACAAAACAGCTTTAAAATCTAAATCTTCACGTTGACTCTTTCTTTCACAATTGCTTTTGAAATGTTTGTATGAACATTTTCGTTTTATTAGCGAGGGGGAAAAAAAAAAAAAACTCTCGTGCCTCCCCGTCGGGGAATCGAACCCCGGTCTCCCGCGTGACAGGCGGGGATACTCACCACTATACTAACGAGGAACTGCACGAACGCTGGCTTTCTGGGAGGCTTCTTATCTCCTTTTACCCCGCCCCTTCCTTGCCATTTGCAACTACCAGTAGGCCTGATATTCTTCTACTGCTATTGCAATTTCCAGAGAAGTTGAATGGAACTAAAATGGAAGCGTTCAGTTTGATCTCCCCGCCGCACTTAATTCCATCGGCTTACCCTTCCTCTAACTTCTACTCCCTTCCTTTTCCTCCCCCTCCTCTTCCTCCCCCTTCGGGAGCAATATCAACCCACCTCTGCACCCCTCAACACACACACTCCCAGAGAGCAAAGCGCACGCCTTGTCGCGCTGCACCACGGGACTTGTAGTTCCAGCCATGCCGTACCGCACTCTCCTCCGACTTTAAGGAACTTCCTTTCCCGGCGGGCGCCGCGAACCCCTCCTCCTCTGCTTTACCTCCCTCCCGCCTTCTCTCGCTCTCAGTCGAGTAGTCAGTCTGGCAGCTGAGTGTTGGGGTGCTGATCGCGTGCAGCGGGACTCCGCACAGCCATGCCCGAGGTAGTGGATACGTGCTCCTTGGCCTCCCCGGCGTCCGTCTGCCGGACCAAGCACCTGCACCTGCGCTGCAGCGTCGATTTTACTCGCCGGGTACTGACCGGGACCGCCGCACTCACCGTCCAGTCCCAGGAGGACAATCTGCGCAGCCTGGTACGGTGGGACAGGCTCCCAGTGCCCGCCTCTCCCCGGCCACCTGCCTCTCGTCTCTCACCCCGCTTCGGCCCCTTCCCGGTCCCACACCCCCGCCTGCTTTGCGCATCCCTCGGTGCTCCTCCGCAGCCCGCAACCCGTGTTCTGCACCTCCTCTTCAGCCCACACTCATTTCTCAGCGTCCCCTTCTTCAGCCCCCACGCACCCCATATCGATCCCTCCCAACCCAACTTGAGTCTCTGCAGTCCTTCCTCACCTACTACGTATACCTGCCTTCTCCTCCACCCCTTCCCCCAAAGCCTCCTTCCCAGTCCCTGGACACATCCCAGGGCCCATTCCACGCCCCGCTTCTCACCCAGCGCTCAAGTTTCATTTTAGCACGAATCCCTCTTTCCCCGCTAATCCTAGTTCCCAGCGCTAATGCCCCCTGTGGTCTCCCCATATCCTCGGCCTGCAGCCCAGAACTCCCTCCTCAGGCCCCAGAATTCTTCCAGTCCCCAGTGCACCTTCCTCAGTCCACAGTCTCAGCTAAGTCTCGGGCCCTATATCCTGCCGATTCTCAGTCCCACCTTTCCCTCCCAGGCCCCTTTATTTCAACCCTCAGGTCTGCCGGATACGACCGATCACCGTCTCCCTGCCAGTTCTCAACCGCCCTAGAGAATTCCCAGCCCTGCTTTGATACTTGCAGTCTCTACTTTCTAACTCCAGATGCACCTCTCTCCGGGTTCATGGTCCTTCCTACCTTTGATTCTTATCACTCTTCTCTTCTAATAATTTAAGCTCTTCAAGCTTCCTAAGGATGTCTCAATACAATTTATTAATTGTTGGTTCCCAGAAGCAAATAATATTGCGCTTCTTAGAAAATGACTTCTACAAGCTCTCTAGCCACTTGAATGACGAAAGACTTGTTTAGATTTGTGGAATGTTATTAAATTATTTTATCTGTACAACATAACCTGTTTTCAGTGTTCTTACTCAAATTGTCTGATAGTATTTGGATTGTACCTATCACCTGAAGAATTTCATAGATAAGTATTTTAGAAATAAGAGGAACAAGAAAAGGCCAGTCACAGTGTATTTTGCATAGAGTAGTATGGCGATAGCTACCAAAGCCCAGCAATAAGCAATCAGATAAGGTATGTTGTAGACTTGATGGAGGGTAATGAATAGAGTCAGTTAATTGGGCGTAATAAGTTTAGATAAGAGTTGGTGGTTTTCATGATTTATTCCTGCTTGAGTAATAGGCCTGTATTTTGAGTTCATTAATATGAACTAATATAGCATGTAACTTTCTTACTTTGTGATTTAGCAATTTGCTGGACTAATTATGATTTGAAAAATAGGTTGACTCCTCTATGTATTGATTTGCAGTCACCACAAGTACTATAAGGAAAATAAATAATTAAAGCATTATAAGCAAGATGATAACTATTTCCCTATAGGCTGTACTTTGGTCTGCTTCAAGTGCCAGGCTATCGTTTATTGCAGACAGCTTTGCCCAGGCAGGATCAGCTGAACTGAAGTCCTGTTTCAATGCAATATTTCTTTTTATTACAAGAAAGTGAATTTTGATAGTTTATCACTGCTTAATATGACCTTGCACTCTCACTTATTTATAAAAGTAAAACCTTTACCTCTGTTCCATGAGTAAGCAAGAGTCAGGGCGCTTAAATTTTGAAAAGAATGTCCCTTCAGTGTCCCAGTCTAAAAACCTGCCTGTTTTTGCATTCCCCAAATCTCAAGAGAAGATTTTTAAATTACTAATTCCAACTTGTCAACTATCCAGTTTCCTTTGTTTTTCTTTCTTATTACTATCATTGATCAATTGCTTAATAACATTTATCAGTGAAATTTGAAGGGAAATTCCTTAAGTAATTTGGGAGTGATAGCTGAGGTCAGGACTTGAGATATACAGCTTAAACATTGCATTTTCTATTTTCTCTTGGTCCAGGACTTGCTTCATGCATTACCTGGCACGTGCTGTTTCTCCGGCACTGTGTTAAACCCTGGGAATGCAAGCCTAAGTAACTTTTTCTTTTTAAGAACCCTCAGTCTAATGGAGAAATAAATCATTATAATGTGGTACAGTAAGTGCTACTGGAGAGGGTCGGGCCAACTGCTATACAAACATAGAGAATATGAAAATGGTTTCACAAAAAATAGGTATAGTAGTCTTCTGATTCAGAACAGATTTAAAAAGTTTAGGAAATACAGAAAATAGAATGTGTTCCACTGGGAAATGACCCAAATAATTCACCCTTATGGTTATGAGTAGTATAAACGTAAGTAGTTTATATACATAAGATACTCCAAGTTTTTACAACAAATCAGATATTCAGAAATAGGTGCCAAAATATAACAAAGGAGTAACTTATTCTTAAGCTATATAATCTAATATTTCTGAATATGCAAATGCAGGAAGATATATCAGTCTAATGTAGAGTAAGGGCAACAGTTGAGGGACCCCCAAAAAAGAGAGTACCCCAAAAGAAATAATTGCCCATTGGGAGGGAAACAGATGATACTCATAACAAATTTGGCTGCTCTTAAAAAAAAGAAAGGGAAAGAATAATACAAGCAGGATGGAAATTTCTTCCCAACCAAAAATTGTTGCCTCTAGAGAGAGAATAAAATTGTTAAAATTTCCTGAGCTTATCACCACAGTTAACTGATACAAAAGAAAGGTGACTGGAAAGTGGCTGTTTCTTGGCAGTCTAACTCCTCATGCTATTCCAGGCCAGATTTCAAGGGAAAGATGCCAGAGGTAGGAAGGTTAGTGAGCAGTTCTAATAGTCCGGGGCCTGACCTAGGGTGGTGATAGAAGAAAAGAAAAAGCATGAGGACAGTGTAAAAAACTTGTTAACTGGCTATGCAAGATTGGGAAGTGGGATCAGTTGTGGATTATTTGAATGTTTCAAACCTCAGGTAAGTTGAGGAGTTCCATCAACAAAATAGAGAAATCAGCAGAGAAAGCAAACTTAGGGGACACAGTGGTGGCTTTGTTTTTAGAATTTCTAGAAGCCTATGGAATATGAGATGACATTTCCCATGGAAATGTCAAGCAGGCAGTTAGAGATATCTGCTGAAGTCCTGGGCAGGGGATGAAGCTATGGAATAGACGGGTAGTCATCTGCACAGAGGTTCTAGGTGAAGATGTGGGCATGAGTGAGAACTAGGGAATGAAGAATACGGTAAGAAAACCAAAAGGCCAAGGCTAGCGCATAGGGACATATCCATATTTAGGAGTTAGAAAGGAGGGGGAGGAAAAAAGCATTAGACAAGGAGGAGAACCATTGATGTGTAAAGTCAAAGCAGCCAAGGAGAGTGCTTCAAACAGATGCTGCGGTCCATTAGGGCTATGAGCGGCAGAGGTCAAGGTTACTGAACAGAAAAGACCTGTTGTTCAGGAGGACTTCCCTTTCTGTGGCAGAGGAGCTAGAAGACAGATTGAAGAGGGGGAAGGGAGGAGAGATTGATGAGGAATTGGAAAAAGCAGCCATAGATTGCCCTTGAAGATTAAGAAAGGAAGGAGAAAAATAGAATAATTAGAGTGACAGAAGGATTGAGTGAAGTTTTAAAAATAATATGGAAGGCTGGTTTAGGTTGATTGGAAACAGTCTTGTGGTGTAGGAAGATTGAAGATTCTAGAAAAGTAGTTGAGAGATAATGAAAGGGTATGGTTTCTAGGGCACAGATAGAGGATTATTGGGATGGAAAATCCTCAGACACTTGCTGACCCTCCCTTCCTGCCCAGAGCAGTTGTCTTTAATCGGCCATAGCAAGTAGATATGCTCTCCCACTCCTCTATAGGGTCATTTGGTTAGAGTTGCCATACCAAGTTGGGCTTTTTCTAGATACACAACAGCAGTGAGGTACAGTCTACTTATTTGCCTGACAGGTTCCAACGTTTGTTTTAATTTGGGGATATATGAAAGTAGTACAGAGCAGTAGGACTATATGAATTCCAGGTAGAAATATATGGTAAGATATATTGAGGAGTCATGATGAAAGAAACAAGTTATAGATGGATTTTTTCCTAGTAGAGAAGTTAAGTTTTAGGAGACAGAAGCAAAGGCGTTTTAATTTAGATCTGACTTTTACTTAAAGCTGGAAATGTGTGACTGTCCCAGAATTACCTAACGATATATATGCAAATCTTAGAGCCTCCCAAAAATTTAGGGAAGTTTAAAGTCCCATGAATTGGGACCTATGCTAACTTTCAACTCCTTTAATTCCTGTCTTTCACTATCTTACTCTCCCTAAGCAACTAGTTCTACTCTGTAGTCATTGTAGTTAGCCTATATGCTATATTAGTTTTCTCTGGTGCCTAAAACTATATTCTTATCATATAAAAATATTAATTTAATTCTAGACTCTGGATACAAAGGACCTTACAATAGAAAAAGTGGTCATCAATGGACAAGAAGTCAAATATGCTCTTGGAGAAAGACAAAGTTACAAAGGATCACCAATGGAAATCTCTCTTCCTATTGCTCTGTGCAAGTACGAATGTTCTCATCTTTCTCTTTTATAGCTAAATAAGGGGGATACATATTTTTATTTAATTTGGATTTTTTTTCATTTCCTATTTTCAGTTTGTGTGTATGTAGTAACTGATACACCACTCCTACCAATCTGCTGTTCTGATTGAAGCTTATAGTGAAAATTATATGTTCTTAAGATATTAAAGAAATTCATTGTATAAGATACTCCAGAATAGGACTTTTGATAACTGTTAACTTCTTTACTTATCATTTTAGTAATACCTAGAGTGATGGTGGGAGCATGCCACCTAAGGAGGCATTTCAGGGTCACCTGGGAAGCTTTACAAGCTGCACACTTTTCACCTTCTCCCAGAGGCCAGCCACTTTTATTAGTGGAATAACAACAGTGGCAAACATAGAACCATTTCTATGTACTTAAAAAGTGCTGGAAATGTATTCTTTCATCTAATCCTTATAGTAACCCTTTGTGGTATGATCTGCATTTTATAGACGGGGAAAGGGAACCTCAGAGAGAGAAGGTAACTTATTTAAGAAAGTGGTAGCCAGAGCTGTCATATTGGGAGTATATCCCACTCCAAGATATACTGGGGAGGGAAAAAAGGTGGGAAACCATTGGCCTAGAACAAGGTCAATCTACCCCATCTTTCAGCGGTCAGTGTTTTCATGCATTCTCTTCCCATTTAAGAAAAAGAAAGGAAACTCTCACACATAATTTGTGAGATCTATCATTAACCATATTGTACAGATGAAGCAACTACCGCATAGGGAGGTCAAATAATTTGTCTAAATTCACAGTACCAGTTAGTGGTAGATTCAAACATAGGCACAGCCACTGGTCTCCAGGGCTCTTGCTGTTTCCTCGTTAACAGTGCTGCCCAATCTATCTGGGGTGAAGGACCAGTTTTTGTTAGTTCCAGTCCGACACAGGCTGATACTTTTGTGAAATGCAATAAGAATGAATTCCTAGGAAGAAGAGATTAAATACAAACACATACATCTTATTATAGGTTCAACAGACATAAGAATTTATTCTCAAGTTCTTGACTTAACTTGTCCAGTAACAGTTTTCAGACTAGCACTGCCCTATGTTATGCTCTGGCACCCACCACGGTGGTAGCTGAAGTTCCAAAATTATTTCTTCTACCTTCCCACCACTATAAAAGATTACATGATATCACAGAAAAAAAGTTGGGGTATTCAACTAATATTAGTTCCTGTTACATCTTCATAAGCAGTTACCATGTAGAGAAAAGAACCCACAGGCTGGCATTCAGGTAGAAATATGTGAGGCAAACATTCCTAAAACTTACTCTCAATCAGTGATGAGACCTCATAAAATATTATTTATATTATTTGTGTTATTTATGTACTATGAATTCAAATTTTAGTTAGATTGAATTGTACTCTACTAATGTATTTGTTCCTTTCATACAGAAATCAAGAAATTGTTATAGAAATTTCTTTTGAGACATCTCCAAAATCTTCTGCTCTTCAGTGGCTCACTCCTGAGCAAACTTCTGGGAAGGAGCACCCCTATCTCTTTAGTCAGTGCCAGGTAAAAAGGACTTGGAACGATTTATTATCCCCAGTTCATGCAGTTGAATGAAGCAAAGTAGACAGTGGTCTTATGGATACATGGGTCTTACCTAAGATAGTACTTTATTTTATCTTATATTATTAAAACTACATATATTTTCATTTATACCTGTCATTATTGACACATTCATATATTACTTTTAAAAAGAAACTTCCTTCAAATTTGAAAACATGTCTACCTAGATTGGACCATCTAGGTCATATTTATATTCACATCCTCAGCACCTAGCGTAGAACTTGGCATAGAGTGAGAACTCGATAAATGGTCATAAAATGAAAGGAAAACACTGTTAAACAAAGTAGGTACCGGTTATGAAAATTGCTAACAATAAAGAAGGGGAAAGGGAAAGATCAGATTTCCCATTCCTCTCCAGACACCGTTGCCCAGAGGTAACCATTGAGTTGGCGTGTAGCCTTTCCAGATTTTTCTTATACATTTACAAGTGTACATATTATGTAAATATATTGAATGTACCTTTAAAATATGATATGATTTAGACTACATCTGTTTTCTGTTTAACAACTAAGAATAAAGAACCACATAGAGACAATCTGTCACAAGGATAATAAGTATCAAACTTTCTTCTGGAAAAAAAGACTAATTCTTTTAGTAATCAAATAGTTTACAATTAAAGGAACTCGCTTCATTAAACATTGACTGTATTTCCAAGCACTGTATAAGGTACTTCACATGTTTAATCCTTTTAATATTCCTCTGTGATAGATACTATGGTAGGCTCACATTTGAAAACAAGTCTATCAAAAAGGAAGCAATGTTGACACCTGTATAGACGTGTTTACTTTCTATTGCCAATTGAATTTTTTTTTTTCTAAGAAACTCATAGTTCGCTAATCTGGAAGAGATATCATGTTCTAGGCAAGAATGTACCAATTATGTAGTCTCTGTCTCTTATCTGATTTTCATCAGTAATTCGTATGGAATGTCCGTTGGCAAGAAACGCAAGATTTGTGAGTCAGAAGAATGTGAATTTTGAACATACTATTATTCCATTTCTTGTTGGACACAGTTTTTGAAACAGAGATTTCAGTTAAATGAAGAAATTACTATAGTTGATAGGAAGCAGGTAGACATGATTTTGTGTGATGAGTTTGTTTACAGCCGTTCTCTATGCATATTTTTCTGGGTTTGGTCTTATCGAGTGAAATACATATAAACCCCACCCCTGGCATTGCTGAGCCACATAACCAGGGACCTTTAAGGAACCCTAAAGGCATATGGTCTTCGAAACTTATTTTGGGAGAGAGAACCAGGTGGTTCTTCTAGTTCTACTTAATCCATCTAGAGGTCATTTGGGATTTCCTATCTATGAAGAATCTATTAGATTTGAAGTGAAAAGGGCTGGAGTTTGAGGATAGAAGGAAGTTTGCAGAGGCGTGAAGTAGGTCTGGGATTTGTAACAACTTCAGAGAGAGATGTTAGTATCAGTGTTCCTTTAAGCTCAGTAGACCATCTCAGTGAGGCTGGGATTCCTTTGCTCACCAGCAACAGATGCAGACTTATCTGTAAACAGGCCAGGGTATAAAATCATAGGTACTCTGGTCATTCTTAATGGAACTGATCTTTATGACAGATTGATACGGAAGCAAAGAAACACTCTACATATTATGTGAATGAATATGTCTAGATGGTATTGAAAGAGACTTTTCTTTCGCCTTCCTTGTCTTCCTAGTGTTTACTTTCAAAGTTTGCTGCAAGATCAAAATGTCAAGACTCTAACCACATTTCCCAAGCAGAGTTCCTTACAACACTGGCACCCGATTAGACGTTAATAATTAACCAGAGGAAAATGGGTTTTGTGTTGAAATAAGTATGAGAATTCGAACAGGTTTCCTTATGATCGGTCTTTTCAGAACCTTCAGGAGGCTAATGTTCCTAGTGACTCTCCCAGGCATGCAATGTGCCATGGTTCTCAAATTTACTCCACCAAAGAGCCCTTTTTTGTCAGGGTTCCTAACAGCTTCTCACTGGGCACTACTATTACTCAGGAATCACTGCCTAACATTGCTTCATGCGTCAGCTGAAACGTGAAGGTTGACCGTTACATTAAAAGGGAAAACCAGATTTTTTTAATCCACAGATCTACTTTTGCTACTTTAAAAGAGCTGAAGAAATGTGAGACATTTTGATCTTTAAAAAGAATGTGTCTAAGAACAATGCTACAATTGTAATGATTTCTTAATGACTTGATTTATGAGACAGGGAAATAGCTGTTTCTTTTTTTTCCTCCCTCTCCCAGGCAATCCATTGTAGAGCAGTTCTTCCCTGCCAGGACACTCCTTCTGTGAAATTAACCTACAGTTCAGAGGTAAACATCACTGAAATTATTCACTGAATTAAATGATCCATACAATTATTTTAATAGGGATTACATTAAATCTGTGGATTTCTTTGGGTAGTATGGACATTTTAACAATATTAATTCTTCCAATCCATGAACACGGGATATCTTTCCAAAATGATCCATATAAGTAAATGTGGTATAAATGAGAAGCAGAGATAAGAATTGAATTTTTTTTTTTTTTTTTTGCGGTACGCGGGCCTCTCCCGTTGCGGAGCACAGGCTCCGGACGCGCAGGCTCAGCGGCCATGGCTCATGGGCCCAGCCGCTCTGCGGCATGTGGGATCTTCCCGGACCGGGGCACAAACCCGTGTCCCCTGCATCGGCAGGCGGACTTTCAACCACTGCGCCACCAGGGAAGCCCAGAATTGAATTTTTATAGCTAGAAATACTTTACTTAATTAAATTCTACCTGAAATATGTTAGAAAAAGGCTATGGATCCCATTTTGAATCTCTGTTTTAAAGGCAGTTGCAAACATAAGTATAAAAAAAAGGGGTGTCAGGGACTTCCCTGGCGGTCCAATGGTTAGGACTCCACAGCCGGGGGTGCAGGTTTGATTCCTGGTCGGGGAACTGAGATCCCACATGGTGTATGGCGCAGCCAAAAGATGAAATGAAGTAAATAAATCATTCTGATTTTAAAAGGAATTCAGAATTCTGGACCTAAGAACAAGAATTTGGGAGCAACTTCTTTTAACTTAAAAAAATTGACACTTGTAGGATTAAAGTTTCTATAAATGTACTTTACAGCCTTGTAAATATCTATCTAGGTATCCTAATGGGCATATATTGCGGACTTATCTGTATACATTTCCAACTTATTCTTGTTGTAGGTACTGCTAATCCTTTTAGGAAAAGGTAGACTATAATTAATAAATAAATACTATCCCAGAGGCTAGACTTACTTAGACCAGGCAAATAGAATTGAGGACCAACCTGTATTTATGGGGCCTTCTTGATTCCCATAATCGTTCCACAACCAAACCACCCCTAGCATAGTGCTGCAGAAAACTTTACTTGGAGGCCAAGAATCCCTGGACTCTGGTGCTTTGTGACCACCTAGAAGGGTGGGATAGGGAGGGTGGGAGGGAGACGCAAGAGGGAGGGGATATGGGGATATATGTATATGTATAGCTGATTCACTTTGTTAGAGCAGAAACTAACACACCATTGTAAAGCAATTATACGCCAATAAAGATGTTAAAAAAATTTTTTTTAAAAAAGAATCCCTGGACTCTTCTCCACCACTTAATAACTGCATGACCTTGGGCAAGTCTTGTGACCTCACAACCTCAGTTGTCTCATCTGTATAACCTATCACTGCCTAAATGAAGGGAGGAAGCAGAACCAAGGTACTTCCTGAATAGTTTTTAGCTCTAGGATCTATGGTTGTTGCAGCACTGATTCTGGAGGTCCTGATTCTGTGCCTGCCTCAGTAATAGCCTTGAGGACTGGGCCGTGCAGGAAGAACATGAAAGCCTAGCCTTGTTGGAATGGATGTTTGCTAGATCATTAATACTCAGGTGATGGTCCTTTATTCTGGCATTCATTAGAAGTAAGACTTGGAGAATCATGGAGATACGGTACACACTTAAGTGACCATACAGTTTGCCCCGTAAGGACCTTTTCCATACAAACTTCCAGAGAAAATTATTTCACATTTCTCAGCAATAAGTTTAAAAGCTTCTCACACTCGTGACCCTTAAAAAGTAGAATTTGTAACTCCAAGTTTATGTTTTAAATATTAAATTTTTCAGAATTGTATTCTCTGATCTAAAGTGAGTATAGCATCCTTTTGAATCTCTTCTGAGGGTGTGGAGGGGAGCAGGGCCGGTGGCTACCATTGCCAGGCATGGTGCTGAGCTCTTCGTTTATATTATTTATTCCTTGCAACAGTCCTATGAAGTATTACCCTCATTTGATGGGGGAAACTGAGGCTCGGGGAAGTTATTTGCCCAAGTGCATGAAGTTAGTAAGTGCAGAGCTGGGATTTTAACCTAGTTTCTACCAAATGCTCTTAATATGGATGGATGGATGGATAGGTAGATATGTCACCAACATTTTTAAAGAAGCCAGTTTTACGTATTGCCAATTCTAGTTATAAAAGTGATACAGAGGAATGTATTGGGTTCATAGTCTATTGTATCGATAGTCAAAAAGCGGGGGGAAAGGTTATTTTACATAGAACTTTTCATGTATATCTTTATTTATATCTTTTCCTTCTCAATTAGGTGTCTGTCCCTAAAGAACTGGTTGCACTTATGAGTGCCATTCGTGATGGAGAAGCACCTGACCCAGAAGACGCGAGCAGGAAGATATACAGATTCAGCCAAAAAGTAAGATCTTAGGGTCTAGATTTTGTTTTAGGTGGTGGTGAACTACACATAGCTTTTACCCATCCAGAGAGCAAAATGGCTTTTGAAATATTCCAGAATTTAGAAAGCAGCTCCTGCTTTTTGTTTTCTTCATTTCTTTTTCTTTTGTGCTTTTAAAATCTTTGGTTCTGCTCGCAGCGTTGTACTGAAGTAGGAGGGTGCTGGATAGGCACGGCAGGGGGCGTGCCTGATCCCATTTCCCTACATCCCAGTCAGTAGCAGGTTTCCTGTTTCTAAGTTACACTTTGACCTGCCCTGGTACCAGAGCTCGGGCGTGTGGTGGTGTATTGTTTACAGATGGGAGAGCTGTCTTAGACCAGAAAGCACTCTGTTACAGTACTTTTAAGTTAAAATTTCTAAGTAGCTGGTAGTTTGACTTGTATCTTTGACCTTTAATGAAGTGTGTGTGTGTGTGTGTGTGTGTGTGTGTGTGTGTGTGTGTTTATTGATGCTTTTTATTTTTTTATATATTTTTATTGGAGTGTAATTGCTTTACAATGTTGTGTTAGTTTCTACTGTACAACAAAGTGAATCAGCTATATGTATACATATATCCCCATATCACCTCCCTCTTGAGCGTTCCTCACACCCTCCCTATCCCACCCCTCTAGGTCATCACAAAGCATCGAGCTGATCTCCCTGTGCCATGTAGCTGCTTCCCACTAGCTATTTGACATTTGGTAGTGTTTATATGTCAGTGCTACTCTCTCACTTCGTCCCAGCTTACCCTTCCCCCTCCCCGTGTCCTCAAGTCCATTCTCTAGTAGGTCTGCATCTTTATTCCAATCTTGCCCCTAGGTTCTTCAGGACCTTTTTTTTTTTTTTTTTTTAAGATTCCATATATATGTGTTAGCATACCGTATTTGTTTTTCTCTTTCTGACTTACTTCGCTCTGTATGACAGACTCTAGGTCCATCCACCTCACTACAAATAACTTAATTTCGTTCCTTTCTATGGCTGAGTAATATTCCATTGTATATATGTGCCACATCTTTATCCATTCATCTGTTGATGGACATCTAGGTTGCTTCCATGTCCTGGCTATTGTAAATAGAGCTGCGGTGAACATTGGGGTGCATGACTCTTCTTGAATTATGGTTTTCTTTCGTCCTCCTTAGCAGAACAGGTAACTAAGCCACAGTGGACAATTTTGCCCCTATCCCAGCTTCTGGGATTCCAAAACCTTCAGCACCCTCTCGTTGCTGGATTGCTTTGTATGTCTCTCAAATATAACAGGAGTGGTTTTAAGAAGGAATTTAAAACAAAGTTTTTTAATTCAAGAGAAAATGACAAGAAACTTAAAAGCATAGTTGCCTTTTTATATGTTAATTTTTGTGAAATGCTTAAAATGTACCTTGTAATACTATGTGCAACCATGTTTTTCACATTTCAGAGTCTTCCCTTGCTAATGGGATAAAAGGGAAATAGACGTTTTGAAATGTCTTTACATCGCAGTTTTGAACTACTTGACCCTATCAAAAATGAGAACCATTTGAGAAGTACAAAAGGAAAGTAATCCACACTAATGTTTGGAGATTTGAAAGGAAATTGACTGACTTCTGAATACGAACTGTCTTATTCTGTAATATTTTTAAACACTAATTCGAGTGTTTGGTGTGTTTCTCTTGCCACCTTTAGGTTCCGATCCCCTGCTACTTGATCGCTTTGGTTGTTGGAGCTTTAGAAAGCAGGTGAGCCTTTGAACACATTTTGAAGTTTATGAAAAGATTAAACCTTAGGTGTCTTGAACCTCTGTCAGGATTAATTGGTAGATCATTTTTGTATTTCTCAAGATATCAAGCCAACAGCTCTAGAAACATTCAAATCTAATCATGAAATGTAAGCAACAAATTAATTTTAAATCAAAAAAATCTTTACCACTCACCCCTTAGACTTTCCGAGTATTATAGAATGAGCATGGTCTTACCTACCTTTATAGATCTGGAATCTAAGTTTGAACAAGTCACTTCTCATAACCTCCATTTCCTCATCCTTAAAATAATAATATCCCCTTTCCTACTTCATTGGGTGGTTATGTGCAACAAATGAGATAAATTATTTTAAAGCACTTGGAAACCTATAAATATTACAGAAATATAAGATATTTTGTTAAAATTTTACCAGCAGCTAGAGTGCCCTTCTTTCTTAATTTCTTGTTTGTTCTTATTTCTAAACAACTGAAAATTAAGAATGGCTATAGAAATCACATTCTTTAAATTGCCAGGGATGTGGACACAGTGGACAAATCAGGCAAATATAGATTCCAGGGCTTCCCTGGTGGCGCAGTGGTTGAGAGTCCGCCTGCCGATGCAGGGGACACGGGTTCGTGCCTCGGTCCGGGAAGATCCCACATGCCGCAGAGCGGCTGGGCCTGTGAGCCATGGCCGCTGAGCCTGCGCATCCGGAGCCTGTGCTCCGCAACGGGAGAGGCACAACAGTGAGAGGCCCGGGTACCGCAAAAAAAAAAAAAAAATATATATATATATATATATATATATATATATATATATATATATATATATATATGTAGATAGATAGATATAGATATAGATATAGATTCCAGTTCCAGCTGTAGCAGTTAACTATCTACATCCTTGGGCAACTCACCTCTCTGAGTTTAACCTTCTTCGCCTAAAAACTGGAAATAATCATGTTTACTTCAAGGGATTTTTGTGAGGATTAACAGACCTAACATATGTAAAGGTCCTGGCCTATAGGAGGCACTCAAAAATGATAATTATAATCATTGTCACAGCAGCTGACAGTTATCAGGTCTCATTAGGTACCAACTCCAAGGCATTATGCCCTTGAATTCTGACAACTCTGTGGAATGGATACAATTACTCTTTCTCATTTTACCAATAAAGAAACTGATGTGTGGTGAGTTTAAATAGCTGGCTCAGAGTCACAGAGCTAGGAAATGTCAGAGCCGGGGCCCGTCCTAGACCATCTGACTTTAGAGCCCATGCAGCATAGCACTCTGCTGTCTGGAGTGGCAGCCACTAACCACATGAGGCTTGAGATGTGCTGGAAGTGTGAAATACACACCGGATTTCTAAAGACTTCATATGAAAAAAAAGAATGCAAAATATTGCATTAATAATCTTTCATGCTGATTACATGTCAAAATGATACTATTTTGGATATATTGGTTTAAACAAACCAATATATCCAAATAATATATAATATATTATTTAATAATAATAATAATATATAATATTATATATTATATAATATATATATATTATATATAATATAATTATATATAATATAATATATATATATTATATATAATTATATATAATATAATATAATTATATATAATATAATATATATATTATATATAATATAATAATAATATATAATATATATATAATATATATATAATATATATTAATAATATAATATAATAATAATAATATATATATTATTAAAATTAATTTCATCTGCTGCACTTTGCCGTTTTTAAAAAATGTGGCTACTGGACAATTTATAATTACACACGTGGCTCACATCTGTGGCTCTCATTCATTTATATTGGCTAGCACTGGCTACCACTGCTACTCACTGTGGTCTACAAACCAATAGCTTTGGCATCACCTGGGAGCTGGTTAGAAATGAAAGTCCTTGGGTCCTACCCCAGACCTACTGAATCAAAATTTGTATCTGAACAACCTCCCCAGATAGTTTGTATGCACACTGAAGTCTGAGAGGCCCTGCCCTAGAATCCACTGCCTCTCTGGGCCAGGATATCAAGGCAAAGACTTATTGTTTGGGGTTTGGCACTGCATAACAGTTTTAAGATGAAATTTACATGAAAAAAATATTTTTGCGTTCTAGTCCTATACAAGTGATATATAGTTCTATTTGTTTCTTCTTTTTTTATTGTGGTTAAAAAAACCCCACAAAATTTACTGTCTCAACCAGTTTTAAATGTATAGTTCAGTAGTCACTAGTGTTAAGTATATTCATGTTGTTGTGAAACAGATCTCCAGAACTTTTGCATCCTGGAAAACTGAAACTCTGTACCCTTTAAACAACAACTCCCATTTCCACCTCCCTCCAGTCCCTGGTAACCATTGTTCTATTTTCTGTCTCTCTGGATTTGACTACTTTATATACCTCGTAAGTGGAATCGTAGAGTACTTGTTCTTCTGTAACTGCCTTATTTCACTTAGCATAATGTCCTTAAGTTTCTTCCATGTTACAGCATGTGACAGGATTTCCGTCTCTCTCTGTTTGTTTCTTCTTATTTAAAAGTGTTCAACCTTTAAGTGCATAACAGAGTTTACCTCCACCCCCTTCTGGAATAATCTCTTACTGAGCCGTGACTGGGTTTCTATAGTTGTAAGATTGAGGGAAGAAACTAGATCCCTACAGGTCTTACCAGAGCCAGTAAGCTAACCTTTGGGGGCGCTTCACGTCAAGTTTTCATGTGGCCCAGACTGCACCCCCTTATAGACATGCAGACTCATTACCTCATTTACAACAGGAGGTTTGCACCTCAGAGAAGCCGCTTAGCCTCACCTCCTCCCCATAAGCACGTAGTACATCACACTGCTTCTGTAAGGATTTGTGTACAACAGTTTAAATCGTTCCTAGAACCAGGTGAGTAATTTGCTTTGAATTTCATTTTTATTAAGCTTTTCTATTTTGCAGGCAGATTGGCCCAAGGACATTGGTGTGGTCTGAGAAAGAGCAGGTGGAAAAGTCTGCTTACGAATTTTCTGAGGTTCGTCATAAAGTTACCCTTTTTAATAACTGTGGTAGATGGTAGATTTAAGATTTTGAGTATGAAATGCGATGCTTTTAAGTAATGTGGTAAAAGAATCAAATAGTATATCTTATTTTAGGTGTTTGCAGTTGATGCATTTTTGGGTATCATTTTCATTTAAAAAAGCATCATTAATTCATAGCCTTCACAGAAAGCAATGTACACTTTAAAGAAATTTATTATGGCAATTTGCAAGACATACAAATATATATACATTAATTTTCCAGACTGAATCTATGCTTAAAATTGCAGAAGATCTGGGAGGCCCATATATTTGGGGGCAGTATGACCTATTGGTCCTGCCGCCATCCTTCCCTTATGGCGGCATGGAACATCCTTGCCTCACTTTTGTAACTCCTACTCTGCTGGTAAGTGTAAAGTTTTCTTCATTTGAAGTTGACTTTTCCTCAAACATAAACCTAGATATGAAGAGCCTTAGACTCCTAATAATAAAAAGACTTTTTTAAATAATAAAAGTCTTTTATTTATGTAACCCTTGTTTCTTATTTGACGCTTATTGTGGTTATTATCATCACCTCAACTTTCTAAAGAAAATAATTTGGCCATTTGGGAGAAAAGAACATAGTGTTCAAGGTGCTTTAGGATGCTGGGGGAGGAGGGCTATGTAACAACAGTCTATTGATGAATTGTGTGTCCAAAGAAACTATACCATTTACACTTGGCATATAGGTACTGGTTAAAAAACAAAGCAAAACTCAGTTTACCATAACTAGGAAAGAATTAGCCCACAGTATATAGCTATATTTTATATGCCTTTGTTCGCTACTTTAAACCCTTCCTAGAACCAAGTGAGTAATGGATTAGCAACGAAATAAGTAAAACACACTATAGGACACTACAGACTTTTCTTAAATATACTGCAGGTAATAAGGAGTGAATGAAGGTACCTAAGAGTGAATAAGAGCGGATATAAAAAAGTAGAAGAGGAGGGCTTCCCTGGTGGCGCAGTGGTTGAGAGTCCGCCTGCCGATGCAGGGGACACGGGTTCATGCCCCGGTCCGGGAAGATCCCACATGCTGCAGAGCGGCTGGGCCCCGTGAGCCATGGCTGCTGAGCCTGCGCGTCTGGAGCTTGTGCTCCGCAACGGGAGAGGCCACAACACTGAGAGGCCCGCGTACCGCAAAAAAAAAAAAAAAAAAAATAGAAGAGAAGAAATGTTTCCTGCAAGTTAATTAGAGACAGGTATACTGGCTCCTGTGGTATTGGAAAAATTCCCAAGATTAGGGAGAGAAAGAATAATGCTATGTTTTAATCCTGCATTTTAAAAAATTTCTTCAGTACATGTTGCTTTTGAACTCTTTGGAGTGCCACAGCAGAAGTACAGTGGACCATAAATGCTGGAATACTATGTCTTGACGTAGGCAGTCTTTTAGATATAGTCTGTAATTTGATTTCTGAAATATTAAGGTAATCTCCTTCTTTTTTAGGCAGGTGACAAGTCACTCTCCAATGTAAGTTAAAATTTATTATCATGGTCTTATCCTCAAGAAGTATTAAGTCAAGTGATTTTAAAATATCCATTGTGTCATTATATTGAAGACATGATTATAAAAGATAACTTGGGGATTCTAGTTGCAAGACATTACTACATAATCAGTAGGATTTAACAGATTTAAGAACATTTTATGGTTTGATCTCTTCATGTTTATGAAATATTTTTTAATGGAGTGATGTATCCATTTATTATTTTCTAAATAATATTTTGTTTCTAATTTTGTAAACTATACTATACTTTGTTTTATCTTTGGCTAAATTGTGATTTTTTTTTTTTTTTGCTGAACTGAATAATTCCTTGAATATCTCAGCTAATGTTAAAAAAACTTGAACAATGTGGAAAAAAATAAATTGAACGTGGACTTGGAAGAACTAGAATGCTTCCATAATGAGTTATTTTAGGTTAAGATAATCAATTTCACCATTAATCACTTCTATTTCCTTTAGGTTATTGCACATGAAATATCTCATAGTTGGACAGGAAATCTAGTGACCAACAAAACTTGGGATCACTTTTGGTAAGATTTATTATTTCTTTATTGGTTCTTGTTATTGATTTATTTCCCTGCCTTCCACCACCTTGAATTGGTTTGTGTGTATACCTTTGTTATCATCTCTTTGGTAGACAGGGATTTTTAAAAAATTCTGTAATACTTATCACAATGTCAGGTAGAATAGAGGTTTTCAGTTGATGCTGTTTAGTTCCTGGTATGGTCACATTTTAATACATGGACACATAAAACCAGAGCCCTGGCTTCATTTGCCCTGCTTCCATCTTCTGGGCTGGGCTTCCCATTGTTCTGAACTGAATGCAAGGAAGCCACGCAGAGCAGTCTGCTTAGACCTGAGTATTCATACTTTACAATTGCTTTGCTCTGTAGAAACACCAAAAAGAAAATATCTTGTTGATTGCAGTGCCTTTTTCTCTCAGCTGTGTCAGTGTTCTTATTTTTCAATTATTTTCAGGTTAAATGAAGGACATACTGTATACTTGGAACGCCACATTTGTGGACGGTTGTTTGGTGAAAAGTTCAGACATTTTCATGCTCTGGGAGGATGGGGAGAACTCCGGAATTCGGTAAATGAGTCATACTTTTAAAAGTATTCATCCCAAGTTGTGTAGGTGTTCAAAAGTTCAGTTTGTAAAGCAGCTTTACTAAGTAGCAGTAAGAAAGTCATTTTTCCCCGTGTGGGAAATCAAGCAGATACTGGTATGATGTTCTCTTGTTACCTGTTAGTCATTATCCTGTGTAAGGTCATGTTCATGACCAGTAGGACCTCACTGGGGCTTTGCAATAATATAGTTGGTGACTCTGTTTGAATTTTATTTGGTGTATTTATGTCATTTTTAAATGCTCTCTCCTGAGAGCTGAATTTGCTAACCAGGCATTAAAACATTTTTCTAGTCTTTTATTAAGCAAGAAATATCACGGAACCTTGCGCTAGTAGGCATTCCATTAATAGACTTCCAGAAATGTATACTAACATATCCTACAGTTTCCAGTCTCTAGTTTAAGTTCTCAATTCCCCTAAAGTTATGCCATGGAGTGTAGTAACACTTCTTAGTAGCTTGTGTACATGGTGGTAACCAGACTTCATATTTGAACATTCCTCTAATTTTGCGTCTCACAGATAAAGACTTTTGGAGAGACACATCCTTTCACCAAACTTGTGGTTGATCTGACGAACGTAGACCCTGATGTGGCTTATTCTTCAGTTCCCTATGAGAAGGGCTTTGCTTTACTCTTTTACCTTGAACAGCTTCTTGGAGGACCAGGCAAGCAGTTGGCATTTTCTGATTTTTTTGTTTTGAGGGTAACAAAGAATTTAACTGTTGCTTTTGCTCCATTTTATTCTTCCAGTTCATTTTTTATGTAGCCGCTAGAGAAATCTGTATCGTTTTCTAATGTCGCCTCTCTACTTAAAACCTTGACTAACCTCTGCATTCTAAATTATGCTGCTTGACTTATAAAAAGCTCGTCAGTATTTTAAAAATTAGGAAACTAGTATGTGCTCATTGAAAAAAATTTTGTGTGGTACAGAAATTTGTAAGAGTCATAAGTGAGAGTCCTTCAGTTTGGTGTGTATGGCTCCAGATCTTTTTCAAAGTGGAAGTGGACAGACATATATAGATATATATACATATAGTTACTTTAATTACAGAAAATGGATCATACTATATATTTCTTCTACATTTATTTTTTAATTCAACAATATTTTACATATATCCTTCCATGTCAGAACTTACAAATCTATCTTGTGCTTTTTAATGCCATCACAGTATTTCATTATATATGTGTGCTGAGTTTACATAACCGTCCCCATTGATGGGCATTTAAAAGTACTCTCCTTAGTCAATGGACTTTGAATGCCCTCCCTCATCTAGATCCATTCTGTCTGTCCAATCTTATTTTCCTCTTTTCAAGTTATACAAAGATCGTTGGTCTTGGAACTTGTGTTGTGTATTCCTTTTTTGTGTCTTGTGTCATCCCCTTACCTCTAATTAGGATTTCTCTTCTGCCTTCCAACAAATTACGTATGTTCTTCAAGGTACAACTTAAGTCCTACCTCTGTTTTTGAACATTCTTTTACTCTTAAAGTCCTCATTGGTTTCCCTATTTTCTGAATGTTCTCTGTTCTCCGTGGTTTGGTACAATGCAAGGCACCAAAAAATGTGTTAATTACCTTTCTATTAATTGACTTCTTTTTTCTTTTCTTCTTTTTGAAAAACTCTTAGAGGTTTTCCTAGGATTCTTAAAGGCTTATGTTGAGAAATTTTCCTACAAGAGCATAACCACTGATGACTGGAAGGATTTCCTGTATTCCCACTTTAAGGATAAGGTTGGATTCTAAAACCTTTCTTATTGTGCATGTTCAATATATCTTTATTTAATGGCTATTTGTTAGGTTGATTTGTATTACTTAATAGTAGTATTAGTTTAGAATTTAAGATTCAATCTTTCATTCAGTGTTTTCCTGTTTAAATGTGATCTCAACAGTATGAACTAATGTGTAGAATTTTCCTATTTCAGAGCAATCTACAGCGGTATGTTTCAGAAATTTGTGTGTGTACCTAATTTTCCTATTTTATTTAAAAGAACATTACTGATTAACATAAATTTATTTTAGAAAAGAGACTTAGAAATTATCTTGACATGTCAGTGTAGACAAAATTATAGATTTGAGGTCCTAAAAGTCAGTTTTAGATTTTTTTTTTTTTTCAAGAGAAAAGATTGTTCTGTAGCAAACTGGGTGTTCCTTCTGTTCTCAGGTTGATATTCTAAATCAAGTTGATTGGAACGCCTGGCTGTACTCTCCTGGACTGCCCCCTGTGAAGCCCAAGTCAGTACTTACCTACTAATGCTTTTCCTTCTCATTCTCCTAAATCCTAGAGCTCCTCAAAATATCTGAAAGGGTTTTATGCCTTCCTTAAGCTATTACTAGTTTGTGATGAGAGTTGAGTTCATAGGAGTTAGAACCTTAACGCTGAGGTCCAAAAAGTCATTTCCATGATATTATAAATATAAATTAGTTCAGTTCATTGCAGGTAATTATTGAGTGCCTCCTTTCTGCACAAGGATGGTGAGAGATACAGAAAAGAAAAAGATATTGCCCTTTCCTTGAAAACGTTTGCAGTAAGAAAAATAACATAGAAGCATCATGTCCCTCATTACAACAGTGTCATAAGTTACCACCCTCACTTCCAGAGGAGGCACATGAGGCTTAGCTAGGGTAACATGTCTTGCTGAACGCTGCACAGCAAGTCATGAGAGTTGAGATTCAAATCCTCGTCATCGTAAGCGCTCCATTACACTGTCTTTTAAACGAAACACCTTCCTCAAATCAGGGACCTGAACCCTGGTCTTCCAAGAATCATATTAGGAGATGCTAACTACTCCATGTTGCAGCCAGGAACTTGCTGTTCCCTCCACCCTGAGTACTCTTTACCCACTTAATTCCAATCACAACTCAAGAACCACTTCCTCACGAAAGCATTCCTTGACCTCTCTAACTAGGCCAAGTCTCCCGTTTCGGGTTTCTCGGTGCTGTGTGTCGCCTCTTCACAGCTCCACAGTCGTAATCTGAGATTTGTGCGAGTGAGTATTAAGTCTTTCTCCTTCACTACATTGAAGCACTATGAGAAACAGGGCTCATACCTGATTCACTCATAACTTTTCTTAGGACCCTGCCCTAAGTAAGGGTTGCTTCCCCTTCCCTGGGCTAATCCTTATTTAATTGTTTTCATTACAATGAGAAGGAAGTTTCAGGCATGAAGAAACAGACCAGCCAAAGGTCTTTTTTTTACTCTCCTGGTGTTCCTTATGAGATCAGTGCTGTCATGTTCTAATTGAAGGTGAGGAACTGCCTGCACAGTCAAGGACCTCTGGTCCCACTTGGTCTTGAGGGCAAACAAAAGGGCTTGCCTACTGTCCACAGCCCACTTCATGAAGATAAACTGGAAGCTGATTCAAAGAAGGTCACTGCTTTGACCCCTTTATTATCTCCCCCAGGGCACAAACTCTCTGAAAGCAAGTTCAGTGGTCACTTCTAATCAAAACTTACTTCATTTAGGCCCTGCAGGGCAGGTACCCCTCTGTTCTCTAACAGTAACATTTCACAGCAAGTAAGCATGACTTATGGACAAAGAAGGATGTTTTACAAGAATTTTGCACACATTACATGGTCTCCTGCATTGCTGCAAAATGTATGACTTGTTTTCCAAGTTGAGAACACATAAACCTTAGCACAGCTTGCTTTGCTTAATGGTCAGAGTTCGTGAATTCTGCTTTCTTCTGAAAAGAGAGGATCAAAATCACATGATTTCGGAGTCTCCCAAGGGTGTCACCGTTATTTCCCCATTGTCTAGAACAGTGCCTGTCACATAGCAGTTGCTCGCAGATCTGTTGGATGTTTAGATGGTTGGAACGACAGAAAGGAAAAGGCACGAGAGCAAGGACTTTGTGGTGTTTACCACGTTGTCCTGAGTGCCTGGAACTGTTCCTACCATCCGGGAAACAATACGCTCAACTCAGCCCCAGGCCCTTCAGCATACACTGCAGAAGCATGTGACGGTCTCTGCTGAGATGTTTTGGCATTCTCTCCAAAGAATAATCCAGGGTTTCATTAATTTGATATCCAGGTGGATTTCTGTGTTCTTAGAGGAGACCAGTAATCTTTAAGTCAGGTAGAAGATTTCCTATTTCCATCACTCTGGAGTTGTTTATCTTTATTTTAAAAGAACTTTGAAATTTAAGTATGTTCTGTAAGTTCAAAATGGCATTGATGCAAAAGCATGTGC
The DNA here is from genome assembly GCF_937001465.1 of Orcinus orca. Lineage (NCBI taxonomy): Eukaryota > Metazoa > Chordata > Mammalia > Artiodactyla > Delphinidae > Orcinus > Orcinus orca. Next base: position 78,102,880 of record NC_064569.1, on the reverse strand, counting down.
TTTTATAAAATGTAACCTCTAATATTCTGAATCTTTGCAGTTATGATATGACTCTGACAAATGCTTGTATTGCCTTAAGTCAAAGATGGATTACTGTGAGTAGTAATGTATGATTTTTGACTCCTTTTTGAATTGTACAAATGTGTCTCTACTCAATGAAGTGGGGGAGTGGTGCTTTACTTATGAACTCATGTATTTGGAGTTACTATTCCTAAGTCAAGTTTATCCAAAATGATATTATACCAGCCCTCAACGTGCAAAGTTAAGTTTGAGGGGGAAAACAAATGGATGTTGATGGTATTCTGATTTTTCTTGCTCTTAAAAGGGAAAGGGGTGGGGGAATATAGGCCTCTTAGAGGAGAGTAAGTGATTTTTAGGAAAGATGAATGGGCTCTTTGAAGAATAGATGGGGAGGTATGATAGTTTGCACCAAAGTTTGTCTGGGTGTGGAGAATAAGAGAGAGGAGTAGAAAGCTCCAGGTATTGGGAGACCCATTAAGCGTCAGAGGAAGGAAGAGAAACCAACTCAGGAGTAAGGCAAATCGGGAAAATGGAACAAGAAACCATGGCAAAAAATACCCTAATTTTAAATAAAATATAAACATCTTTTTGGAGATTCTCATAACATCATAACAAAGTTAGAGCATTACTGACTTTTTAGATCTAAGTTCAAGATTTTTTTGTAAGCAAATATAAAATCTAACAACTTCTGGGCTTCCCTGGTGGAGCAGCGGTTGAGAATCTGCCTGCCAATGCAGGGGACACGGGTTCGAGCCCTGGTCTGGGAGGATCCCACATGCCGCGGAGCAACTAGGCCCGTGAGCCACAACTACTGAGCCTGCGCGTCTGGAGCCTGTGCTCTGCAACAAGAGAGTCCGCGATAGTGAGAGGCCCGCGTACCACGATGAAGAGTGGCCCCCGCTTGCCACAACTAGAGAAAGCCCTCGCACAGAAACAAAGACCCAACACAGCAAAAATAAATTAATAAATTAATAAACTCCTACCCCCAACATCTAAAAAAAAAAAATTCAAACAACTTCTTATCAGAGCAGTAGGCTGGTTGTACACATATGTACCTCCTCTGTCAATACTTTGCCCTTCCCATCTCATCCTCTCTACCCACCTTGCCCTGCCATGTAACCATGACCATGAATTTTGGTTTATCATTCCCCTGCTCTTTGTTTTTACCACTAATAAATATATCCTCAATAGGTAGTTTAAATTTGCATGTTTTTGAGCAGAGAATGAGATCTGTAAGTTCTAATATTTAGGTGAGGTTCTAAAGAGGGAGGAAGTTCTGATATTAAGGGTGTTTTGAAGGGGGAGGAAGATGTAAAATAATGATTCTTTACAAGGATGTATATGCATACATTAAATTTTCTGGAAGGATATACATATTAATATAGGTTCCTGAGGAGTGGGACTTGGAGACAGGGAGCAAAAGCAAAGGAATTTTTCATTTGGTCCTATTTGATTTTTTTTTAACCTTTGCATATATTTCTTTTAAAGTTAAAAGAAACCCTAGTTTAAAACTATTTTAAAAGATTTTTAAAATACTTATTTTGATAAGCTTTTTTTAATGTTCCTCAATCATTTCCTCAAAGATAATTTGCAATGAATCCTAAATTGAAAAGTACAGACCCACTTTTCTTTTTCCTTAAATGATTTCCAAGATTAAGTGGGGAAAATAGAATGTGTGAAGATGAAGGGGAAGATCTGTTTGTGGCCTTACGAGTTCATTAGTGTGATATTTAAAAGAATATGCAATTTAATTATTTACCCACATTTTCAAATTGGCCTATAAACAGTTGACATGCTTTTTTGTAGCATTTCTTTGCTTTGGAAATCTATATATCGTGAATTGTACAGACGTTGTCAAAAGTTTCCTCCACTGTTACTATTAATAGTCTAATTTGTCTTAAGTAATATAGATTTAGGAGTCATATCAGCTCTTTAAGTTATAGTTACGCCATCTCAGAATGATTAAAATAGCTAACGTTCAAATTTATTTTTTATAATCTTATACATCCTTGTATTTCTCTTTCTTAACTTTTATGTCAGATAAACCAATACATATTATTGAATCGTACACGAATGGCAGTAATCAGGCAACATTTATTTCAGGGCAAAGAAGATGATTTAAATTCGTTCAGCTCAGCAGACCTAAAAGACTTCTCTTCTCATCAGGTGAATGAATTTTTAGCACAGATGCTCCAGAAAGTAAGTACTAGCTCAAAATATTAGAAATTAAAATGGGCATAAAGGCACAGCATTTATGGTTGAACCCCACTTGGAAAAAATATCCATGTGGAAACTAACAGAAAAAATGGTTTGGTAAAATCCATTCGTCTACTTACAAGTATTTGTTGAATGCCTGCTATGTTTAGCATTGTGCTGAATATAAAAATACGTAAAAAAGAAATATGCCGGGTCCTCAAAAAGTTTATAATCTAGTAGGAAAGGTCTCAAGTGCAAAATTTAGCAATAAAAGGAGGGATTTTAGGTGTCATTTGAGAAAAAAGCGAAGAAGGACTCCCTTCCAACTGGGGTAATCAGGAAGGATTTCGGAGGAGTGGGGCTTGATTTGAGAAGAGCAGAGTCAGCAGGGAGATAGAAGGAGCAGCAAGTGACAGAGCGTGGCAGGAGGAGGAAATCGTGGGCCTGGGAAAGAGGTTAATGAAGAGAACGCTAGAAACACTGCTGGGATCTGATGTGCTGTGTCTTGAATGCCAAGCTAAGAATGTTAGATTTGATTCCAGGCAGTCGTAGAGGATTTAACATTTTTAAAAAGAGAGTCATCTGATGAAATGGTGGATTATGAAGACCATTCCTCTGGTGTTGGGGAGGCTGGATTGACATGAGGAACGCTGGGGGTGAAGTTAGTTGGGAGACTCAGAGGAGTACAGGACAGGCTGGAGGGAGCTGGCGGGAAGGGAAAGAGCAGGACAGTGAGAGGGAGAACACATAGGATGGAGCATGGGGTTTGGGGACTGACTGGGTTGGGGGTTAACAGGAAGGAGTCCAAGCAGATTTGAAGGTTTCAAAGCCAGGTGACTAAAAGAATATGCGAAGCTGAGAGGAGATGCTGTATGTTGAGAGGGAGATGGGGTCTTTACTATTACATGACAGGGAGCTCTTAGGTCTAAAGACCTTGAGAGGGATGGAAGAAGACTTTGAACAGAATTTCCTATGGAACTGATGCAAAATGAGAAACAGGAATTTAAAGCAACGGGAGTCTTAGAGAACCCATTAGTGCATGAAGCCATCACCGCGGTTTCACACATTTCTGTAGCCCCGCCTGCCGTGTGGCCTGGAGCCACGAAGAGAGAAAGCATGATGCGCCGACTGGCGAGCAGGCAGCAAACAGGGGAAAGTAACGAGGTGACCTAGGAGGTGACCTTAACCAGCCGGCCTACCCGGCTGGACTTAGAGATTGGTTGAAACGAAACAATCTGGGAAGGGTCCAAGCAGTCAGTGAGAGCCGAGTGTGGGTGAGCGTCCTGTAAGACGCGGAAGCGGCTGGAGCGGGAGGTTTCCATCTACCTCCGATTCCTCCGCCTGCATCCCGGGGGCACCGCCGACGCTCCGCCTGCCCAAACTGAGCGCTGCTTTCTCTCCTTCACCCAAGCTTGTGCTCCCTTTAGCGCGGGTCAACCTGGGCACGGGAGTTTATGAACCCCCTGAAACTGTACATACAACTTGGTGTTTATACGGTAAATGTATCCCACCCGCCTCAGGAAAGGGTCCGTATTAGTCATCAGATTCTGAAAAGGGTTTGTAATATAAAAGTTTAAAAACTGCTATTTTGTAGGGGTATAGATCATTCAAAAGGGATTTCGGAGGAAACATACAAAGATAAACCTGGGGAGAATCAGTGAGGAAAAAAATTAACTGTGATTGAATCTGGAGAACAGAATAAATTTAAGATATTTCAGGTATAAGGAAGAACTTGAAAGACTCTGGAGAGGTTCGGAAAGTTAGTGCTTACATATACCAGAAAGTCTGAAGAGAGTACTTCTCATTTACCTCTCCATGTACCTCGCCAATTAAATTATCCCTTGGCTCCTAGTAGAATATCCTTATTCAGAATAAATTTGCACAAAATTTATTTTAGTGTGCATTTGTTTCTTTTATCTTTATCTAACTTATTTCTATTTTATAAAATATTGAGGGTTTTAATCTGGCTAAGAATTTCTCTCCAGCTCCTTTCTTCCAAGGAATCCTGTTGAAATGATCCGTTATACTTCTTTATTTTGCTCTAGGCACCTCTTCCTTTGGGGCACATAAAGCGAATGCAAGAGGTGTACAACTTCAGTGCCATTAACAATTCTGAAATACGATTCAGGTACATCATTTTAACTTGTCTCTGTGGAAGAAAGTGGAAAACTAGTTTCAAAAGTGGAGAAAGGGAAAGCAGCGTATGAGACATACATGAGTCTTGAAAAATCCTTTTCAAATTTACTGCATCTATATACATAATTATAATGGTCTTTAAGGAGTAGTTGCAATATCTGTAAGATGATAGTACTAATTTTTTTGTTAGAATTTATTCTAAGCTTCTCTTGCCTTTAAAAAAATTAGAATTAAAGATTCATTGGTAAATAGGCATTCTTCCTCTTGGGCTCTGAAATGGGAATAGTTAGAAATCTTTGATTCTGTTCATCTTTTTTAATTCAAATTTGTAGCGTGAGCTTAAATCAAAGTTTTATTCCTTCCGAAATTGCGTATGTAAGGTCTATAGGCACCTACATAATCCAAACCCTTTAAAACGTATCTTTTTCAAGAACCAACTATTCTTCTTTCTCTTCTCCAATTATTGAATGGTATGTATAAGGATTTGAGATTCTCAGAATAAAGACATAACATAAAGTGGTGTACAGTGTAAGTATAATGGGATTATTCATCATTACAAAAGTAATTTTCAGATATACCTGTCATATCCTGCTTCTTTCTCCTCATTTCCTACCCCATACCCCCTAAAAACCCTCCTTTTAGATGGTTACGACTCTGCATTCAATCGAAATGGGAGGAAGCAATTCCTTTGGCTCTAAAAATGGCGACTGAACAAGGAAGAATGAAGTTTACACGACCCTTATTCAAGTAAGAACCAAGTCTCACTATGCTTTGACTTTATATAAGGAATGGGGAAGAAAAATCTTAAACAGATGTTTTTGATGTTGCTAAAATACTTTGAAAAAATGCAAACTAAAAATAATATTTTTAAATTTGTTAAGGATTATAGATACAATTTTGGAATAGGAATTAACACTTCTAAATATTTAAAGTTTGAGATGATTTCATTAGTTTTTTAGAAGGATTATATATGGATTACCTATTATGGGCCAAATAGGGTTAGACCCTGGTGAAAAGGAAATAAATCGAAGATAATCTTATATACACAAAAAGATCTTTAAAAGCAAGTAGAAGATGAGTAGGGAAGGATAAGAAAAAAGTGTCTGAAGTTAAATGCAAGAAGGATCAAACAGGTAAAGCCAAACCTTTTTGATTCAAATGTTGCAATAAGGTAGACTAGGTTGCTTGACATATATTAAAGGAATGCTTGATAAAAGTGAAAAAAGTTGTATCTTGGCAACAAGATACAATTTAAGAATATCTCAGTGAAGTTGTTTTGACTATGAATTTGGCAGGAATTCTGAAAAAAATATAACCAAGACATAAATATCTATTATTAATCTGTTTGCAAGTATAATAAAATTTGCCGAAATAAGTCAAGTCATTATCCATCTTTCTTTCTTTTTTTTTTTTTTTTTAATGCAGGGACCTTGCTGCCTTTGACAAATCCCACGATCAAGCCATCCGTACCTACCAAGAGCACAAGGCGTGTATGCACCCCGTGACTGCCATGCTTGTGGGGAAAGATTTAAAAGTGGATTAAGGACCTGTCCATTGCTGATTTCAGACATTTCTCTTTTTAAAATTGAATTCATAAAGAAATACAAAATTTCAGCTCACATTGTAACTAAAAATGTCTTTTTAGTTTTGGCTTTTTATTGTTTGGTCAGTGATTTTTTTTTTTTTTAATAAATAAAGCTGATCTATCTCCCCTCCCACCCCTGGTGGCATGTTCTTTGTAAAGAGAATTTTAGCAAAGTTTAACCTTTTGATTTATAAATGTTGATTTTTTCATTAATTTCATAATTCATTTTCTCCCACTATGGTCACAAGATATGTCAACATATTATTTACCTCTTATTTTAAGCTCTTTAATTTGCATCCGTTGCACACCAAAAATTCAACATAATTAGGATTTTGCTTTTTAAATAACCTTAAAGATAAATACTTGGTTAGATTTGCTCATCACCCAGCTGGTGGACATAGGATGAATTCCCTTACCAAAATGTATAAACTAGTGGGAGCGCTCTGCTTCTCATACCCGGATCCACCTGCTGTCCTGTTTTCCTGACCGTTAGGGTCAGATGGCCAACCTGAATACCACTGCTTCTCCCCTCAGTTCTACCTGACAGTCTATTCAACCAGCCTCATCTCCTTAGTGGTCAGCAAACTTTCTCCATCCATAAACAGCATACAGCACAGAGAAAGAAAGAGTTAAAAATAACAACAACTTTATCCAAGTGAGAGAGTAACAAAGAACCCCTATGAGTGTAACGCAGTGCCCCAGCACACAGTTTGGGAACCACTGTTGTATTAGTTAGGATTCTTTGATTGTAAGTGACAGCAACCCCAATGACTAGAAGTCAGAAAGGGAAAAGGAGGATTATACTAAGGATACAGGGGAGGGGGAGGTTACCAGAATCAGGACAGACAGAAGGGAACTGACACCAGGACAGCAGAGACATCCATACTCTTATCTCCCATTTCTGTCTCTCTGGTCTACCTTGTATAGTCTGGCCACCCCAGCTTTACTGTTGCCAATAGTTCTTACCACATGGAGAGACTGTCTCAATTCCAAACTCCCAAAGGTGAGGCTCTGACCTAGCTTTGGTCCACCCCTGGCCAAATAAACTCTAGCAAAGAGAAATAGTGTCTTAGAGCATAAATGTGGGTGGGGGCATATCATCGCTAAATACCCTCCAGAAGTGCTAATGTAGTATTTAAAAAAAAAAAAAAGTCTTAAATAGGAGGAAACACTCTGGCCTTCCTGTAATCCTGACTTCTCCCCTTTCTCACTCTCCCAAATGGTTCTCTCCTTTTGGACATGTTTCTACACTGCAGTGTGCTTCTATTTCTCAGGCTCTGCTCTCACTTGTCTCCATGCCAGGAATATCAGAGGAGAGAGTGCAGCTCAAATCCCTGGTATATAATCACAGTCGAAGTGACTAGACTTTAGCAAATCCATGGACCCAGATGATGCTTTTGGAGGCTTCCCCCCCCATAAGTGTACCCCACACTCTAAGCTAATGTCATTTTTCAGTTACACTGATTAGTGATACTGAAAGTGAATTGGGGCAAGGGATGCTTGAGGGTGGTCTTGAAGGACGCTATGAAGCAGGAGGAAGGCGCTACAGACAAATGTTCGTAGGAATTCACCTGGGGGCCACTAGAGTCTACACTTACTTCAGCTAAGGAGCATATGTTGAATGTCTTTGCACCAAGCTGGATATACACATAATTTCTGGGTGAACAAAAATAAGTAATTTATACATAATGCTAAAGAAAAAGCACCCCAGAGAAGGGCCACTTACCCCAACTGAAGCATTTAGGGAATGCTTCCTGGAGAAGAGAAGGCCTAAACTGAGTCTTAAGGAATAAGAAATATCTAGCCAAGCAAAGAAAGTTGGAAGTGTGTTCCATCTGGATGAAGAAAGAATAACATAAGTAAAGGTATTGACTTATGGGTTTTTTGTGTCATGAATTTGGACAGAGCCAGTGGAAATAGCTTGTCTCTGCTCCACGGTGTCTAGGGCCGGAGCTGGGAATCCTCAAACAGCTGGGCATGACTCAAATTGCTGGGGGCTGGTATGATCAGGTGGCTTCTTCCCTCACATGTCTGATGTCTGGCCTGGGATTACTCAAACTGGGCTCAGCTGGGGCCAGCAACTGGCGTGCCCAAGTAGTTTGGGTTTTCTCATAGCACAGGGGATAGTTGGACTTCTTACTAATCTTTATACATCTGCATTCATCACCAGAGAGTAAGCACCATGAAGGTGGAAGATGTATCTTGTTTCATTCCCGGCACCTAGCATAGTGCTTGGGACGTAACAGGCATTCAAAAATTATGTGTTGGATGAGGTAATGGAGGAGGACAGAAAGTTAAGGTGCTTCACATCTAAGGGCCTCAGTTTTTGGAGACGTAGTTGGTAAGGGCTTCCTCTGAGAATTAGAGGAGGTAGCTATTGAGAAGGTCCTTGAGGAGGGGGATGACTGTTTGGGGAACTCTCTAAGGGGGAGGGGCATTAGGAGGCAGGGCCACCATCTACCCATCACAAGACTTTCTGTAGCAGAGCCTGCCTCTCCAGGTGAACACAGATGGAAGTTTGTTGTGATAACCCCGGGGGTGGGGGATGGGTGGCGGTTTATTCAGAGTGTAGGAATAGGGTTAGGGTTATAAAGGAATTTCAAAGTGCTGAAGAAAGTGGTCCAGGTGAGTAACTAGGGGACCAGCTTCCAAGGAAAGTAAGGGAGAAAGCCAGTGGGAAGTGCAGAGAAGAAGGCACTGACCGGAAGCCAGGTTCAAGGTCGGAGATGACTGATGTAAGGGGAGAACGGGAAGGCGAGGAGGCTGTGGTCAGAAGGTGGGGTACCGGAATTTAAGATTTCTTATGTGGATGAAATTCAGGTGATGACGAATTCCAGAGTGCAGTCAGGGTGTAGGTGGCTGAAGTGCAAGTTTTAATGAAGCTCAAGGAGGGGCAGCTCTTTCTTTGTACACTTCCCCGGGAGGGTTTCAGAGAAGGACGTTCTGGGTGTGGGTGTTTTCTGTGATATCACAACTGTTTCTCTACTCCCAACAGAAGTCTGTCTTAGTGGAAACAGACTTTTCAGGATTTTTCCACTGGAACAATCCAATCTCTAGACACTGGCTTACTGCCAAAATGCTGCCTAGTTAAAACAGTGCCAACACTTCCTTGATTCCCTTTTCATGCTTTTCAGAGTTCCTTAATACTACTATAATGAATCGGGTGCAGGGAGCAGTAATCTGTGTTGAAGAAGCTTACTTGGATTAGGGATATCCATTCGGGACACCATGATGGAAGAACATTTATAAAGCAATATAGGTATATATTAAAGTCCAAACAACAGTCATCACAAACACTTCCATAGCATTTCCATTTCACCAGGTGCTGCTCTAAGGGCTTTACATATACGAACTCACTTAATCCTCCCAAAAGCCCTTTGAAATAGGTACTATTATCATCCCCATTTTGTAGGTGAAGAAACAGAGGCCCAGAGAAGTCAAGTAACTTGCCCAAATGTCACACAGCTGGGAAATGGCAGGACCAGGATCTGATCCCAGGTAGATACTGCAAACACTGCAGTGAGGAAATTAGCCCCTTTGCCTTTTGATGAGGAAACAGAGGCTAATCAATAACTTACTGCTCCAGGCTAATAAGCAGTGGAGCTGGAGTCCAAGCGCGGTGGCTGTCACCAAAATGGTGACCTTTAGTTGTGAAAATGATCTCTGGCCTTGCCCTCTCCCTTTGTGGAGGGACAGCTTCAGAAAACCTTCATAGTGGTAAGGGCGGAGTTGCTCAACACGTATTTGGGAAAAAACAAATGCATGAAGATTGCCACACTCCCTGGTGTCACAGTTGGCCAGTGAAGAGCATTTTACAGTTGAGTAATTCCAGATAAAGACAGGAACATGGTGTTTATAAGCTGCCCTTAATGGAGGAGAACGCAGACAGAAACCAGGGGAGGGAGGAATCAGGGCCCCTGCGGAGACAGGGCCAGCAGCAGGGTCGGCAGGCTCTAGGACCCGAGGGCTGGAGAACCCAGGCCTTGCTGGCAGCAGACCTGGAGGGCAGGTGGAAAGGCGGCCTGCATCCCACTCTCCTGCCCCTCACTCAGCTGCAAAAAAATCAAAGGGACACCGTGGGGCGCTCAATAAATATTTGTCCAATGCGTGAATGAGTAAAGGCAAAGGAGGGGGCGTGTTTTGAAAGCCCATCCCACTTCTCCCTATCAACCACACCTCGGTAGTCATTCCCGGATAAAACTCTCCCCTCCCAGTGACTGTCGCCAGCGGACGACCATGCCCAGGTATACGGTGCACGTGCGTGGAGAGTGGCTGGCGGTGCCCTGCCAGGATGCGCAGCTCACGGTGGGCTGGCTGGGCCGGGAGGCCGTGCGGAGGTACATCAAGAACAAGCCAGACAATGGTGGCTTCGCCTCGGTGGACAATGTGAGCTTCCTCGTGCGCCGCTGCAAGGGCCTGGGCCTGCTGGACCACGAGGACCCGCTGGAGGTGGCCCTGGAGGACAACGAGTTCGTGGAAGTGGGTGAGTGGCCGGAGGGAAGGGGTGCGAATCACTCGGCCGGGAGGGACGGTCCCTTGTCCTCCCCAATTGTGGGGGGGCGGGGACGGGGAAGGGATTCTCGCACACCCCTGCGAGGAAGGCAGGAGTCTTAGCCACCTTTTACAACAAGGCAGCCGACTCGGAAAGGAGGAGACTTCTTACTAGTAGCAAAGACTAGATTTGAACTCAAGACCGCAGGGCTGAAGGCTTTTGCAGTTACCGAATCATTTTGAAAATCCCTTTGCCCTTCAAAAGAACCTCACCAGACTGGAGACCAGTAGCATAGATTTAAAACAAAATTAAATCTATTTTGTTTAATGAAACTATCAAACAAAAGTTTGATAGCTTCCATGGTGGCGCAGTGGTTGAGAGTCCGCCTGCCGATGCAGGGGACACGGCTTCGTGCCCCGGTCCGGGAAGATCCCACATGCCGCGGAGCGGCTGGGCCCGTGAGCCATGGCTGCTGGGCCTGCGCGTCCGGAGCCTGTGCTCCGCAACGGGAGAGGCCACAACAGTGAGAGGCCCGCGTACCACAAAAAAAAAAAACAACAAAAAAACCCATAGATTTAAATATTAAATATATTTTAAATATTAAAACAATAGATTTAAAACAAAATAAAGCCAGTGATGGGGATGGAGGTGGGGCTGGATCTTGAACTTTCATTTAAACCCTTTCATGCATGCCTGGCGCCTACATCTCTGCCTTTTGCTCTCCTCCTTTGTAAATTTTAAAGCATGAGAAGTCGTTTTAAAGCAGCCATTTCTGTAGAATTCCGAAGGCAGTTGAAGAGCCCTTTGCTTGGTTTACCAGTAACGCCAAAAGTGGCTCTCCACTGTGATCCCTAAGGGGTCTCTCTTGCATTCTTGTTTCAGTCATAGAAGGGGATGCCATGTCTTCCGACTTCATTCCATCGCAACCAGAAGGAGTTTACCTGTATCCTTTCCTGCAGGCTTGTTGGTCTGCTCTGGGGGCTACTGCTACCAATGATGGGGCTGGGGCTTTTCCACACTACCCAGCATTTTCCTTTACCTGGCTACAGATACAGCAAATACCGGGAACCCGAAAAGGTAAGTTTCAAACCACGTCCTTTTTTTTAAGAAAATGAAGTCCCCCCACCCCTCATTTAAGGAGGGGGAGGGCTAGCAAAATTTATGACCAAGCACCGTCAGTGAGGACAGGGCTTTATCCAGCTCTGTGTAATAGGGAAAGGCATTACGCTTTTCCACTTCTAATTTTCCTTCCTCAACCTCCTCTTCAGCAAGCTGTCTTTGTAACTAGCACATGAGTGTTTGACAGCAGTGATAAAATCTCTGACGGGTCAGAGCTTAATTCTGCTTCAGGCTTCCCTACTCTTTTGTTTGAGCGACTAAGCTGTTTGCACTCACGGAGATTCCCTTCTTTTGTGCAGTACATTGCCTTAGATGGGGACAGCCTGACCACAGAGGATCTGGTCAACTTGGGCAAGGGACACTACAAAATCAAGGTATGCTGGAGGGAGGGGAAGGACATCCTCTGACCTTTTCCACGGCACGTGTAAATCTTTGACATGTTCAGCTCTGACCCATGTTTTCCTAGCTCACCCCCACTGCTGAAAAGAAGGTGCAGAACTCCAGGGAAGTCATAGAAAGCATCGTGAAAGAAAAAACTGGTATCCTTTTCTCTTTGTATTACGCAGTTCTTTTTATATGCTTAAAAGATGCCGCCTGTGTCTAACTGTATAACGTCTGGTTTTTATTCTAGTTGTTTACGGCATTACTACAGGTTTTGGGAAATTTGCCAGAACTGTAATTCCTGTCAGTAAACTAGAGTAAGTTTGATTCCTCCCCACCAAACACACACACAGTCACATGCCACTTATTCTCATTTTGGAGATTTCTTTCAACAACAGAAATAATTAGCATTTGCCCCAATTTACAGATAAGGAGGGTGAGGCTCGGATTAACTCACACATGAGTTGATAAAGAAAACACAGACTTGCTGGTTTCTTCCAGTGCCCCATCATGGCTATTCTGTCCCTCCAAAGACTTAACTATGTTCCCAGCTGAGGGAACATTTTCACGGTGAGGTATCTAAGAGGGTTTTTTCTCTTTCTCTTCCAGGGAGCTCCAGGTCAACCTAGTACGTTCACATTCTTCAGGTAACTCACTCCAAACATTCAGTGCCTCCCAGATCTTGTTTGATTTGAATGAAGTGCAGTCGGTCCTCGGTATCTCCAGGTTCTGCATTCCCAGATTCAACCAGCCTGGGATGTTGGCTGAATCCACAGATTAGGAACCCGGAGATCCTGAGGGCCGACTGTACTACATCACTTTATATAAGGGACTTGAACATCCGGGGATTTTGGTATCTGCAGGGGGGGTTGGGTTGGGGGCCCTGGAACCAATACCCGGACGACTGCGTAGCGCAGTGCCAGGCATCCTTTAACAGCGTCCAGAAGCTAGCGGATTCCAAGGAGTAGGTGCCAATTCTGCTGCCGGGGTGGGGCAGAGAGGGGGGAAGCAGAAAGCATCACACAAGACCACCTTTCAAGTGAATCTCAGGAAAAGGAATGGGCCAGGTGAAAGGATGGGGTTGGCATGGGAGCGTGGATACCGTCGTGCCAAGAGAGTGATGCAGTCAGGGGACGAAATTAAGGCTGGAACTCAGGGAGGGGTTGTTCGGGACGAGGTGAGACGGGAAAGTCTGTCAAGAATCCCATCAGACTGCAAGACAGCTTGTGCTGAGGAGTCCAGACGTTATTCTAAGGGTATTGAGGAGGGCGGGGCGTTCACTGACGCTTCCAAGAAGGGCAAGTGAGAAGGCAAAACTGGATTCTCATATCTGTCTGGAAGATGAGACTTGAAGAAGCAAGAGAATCAGGAGAGGAAGTAGTGCAAGTATCTGAGCCAAGACGTGGCGAGAAGTCTGAGATGGAGACAGCTGGGAGAAGGAAAAAATTTTGTTTTTCTTGGAGAAAACATCAATTCTGTTTTGTAGGTGTTGGGAAGCCACTAATCCCTGAGAGATGTCGGATGCTCTTGGCTTTAAGGATCAATGTCTTAGCCAAAGGATACAGTGGCATTTCCCTGGAGACTCTCAAACAAGTTATCGAAGTATTTAATGGTAATGCAACAGATACCCAACCGACCCTCCGATGAGGCTGTGTGTGTACCACAGGTAGACTTGATTGATGGGGTGGTGAGAAATTGGTGAGAAAAGAAGACATAAACTAATGCAGATGAGTGGGAAATGAGCTTGGCAAGAAGGAGGTTAGCTAGATGGGGGTGCAAGGTAGAAGTGAGGCAGAGACTCTTTCTCCTGTGGACTTTCACCCATTCTCTATCAGCCTTCACTTAGCATTTGGCATCTTTAAGACTAGAATAAGCCCCTTAAGTCTGGCCTTAAGTTCAGGGCTGGAGGCTCACGGGCCCAGCCGCTCCGCGGCATGTGGGATCTTCCCAGACCGGGGCACGAACCCGTGTCCCCCGCATCAGCAGGCGGACTCTCAACCACTGCGCCACCAGGGAAGCCCTCCAATAGTTTTTAATGGCTACATACACCAATCAGTCCTATGAAAGTCTCTTAATTCCTATTTGGATCATTTTAAACTTTATGTTCTTAGAAAGAAGGCAGCAAAGAATAACAGCTAGCTCCTGATCACATCTTTAAGATACATTGCTAGAATTTCTAGAAATTTCTAGGTCAGATTAGAACATGCACAGTAACAGTAAACAAAGGGGCAGAGGACCAAGGAGAAGGAAGAAGTTAAGGGCAGAGGTAGTCATCATGGGGGTACGGGTTCCAGATCACCTTTCCTCCATGCAGTCTGATCTTAATTGTTTATGTACAGTGTTCTCCCAACCCCTTCACACAGCACATCCGAGCATGTCCTGGCTAAAACCTGTAACGCTTCCCGTTGTCCTTAGGATAAAGTCTAAACTTAAAGTGGCTTCCAGAGAAAGCTTTGCTCCCGGGAGGGTCCTCCTTCCTTCCCTCCTTTCTTTCTCTCTTCCCTGACTTTCTTTCTCTCTTTCTCCCCCTCTCCTTTTTCTTTCTATAGCAGTTCAGCCAGGTCCCTTAAGCATTAGTTGTGCTTGAGGAATTGTCTTTCCCTAAAGCGAGGATGGCCAGAATGAAGTACTCTTGAAGTAACCGGTGCCTCTTTCTCTCCCAGCCTCCTGCCTGCCCTATGTTCCAGAGAAAGGAACCGTTGGTGCCAGTGGAGACCTGGCCCCACTCTCTCATCTTGCTCTCGGGCTAATTGGGGAAGGGAAGATGTGGTCTCCGAAGAGTGGCTGGGCTGACGCTAAATACGTAAGATTTTAATAACAGCTTCCACCTGCAGTAATTTCCCGAGGCTGGACACCAGGTGTACTTGCATGCTTTCCAGCACTCCATCCTTACAGCAGCCCGACAAGGGAGCCAATGTTATCCCTATACTATGGCTGTGACAACCGAAGCTTAGAAGTGTGGACAGTCAGGAGCTCAGCCTTTGCGCAGTACAGATGTCAAATAGGCAAGGCTCTTAGCTTCCATGTGCAACTGTCAACCTTCTGGACTTGGTGATCACCTTGGTAAAAAGGTACAGCAGCCAGTGTTAACTGCGGGAATTTATTCTGCATCTAAAACATTTCCAGTGCCTGTCCAGGAGGTCACATGTTGTTGCAGGTTTATTTACTTGCTGGTCTAATAGGTACAGGGCTGCGGATCATAGCACTGACTTATAACCTCTGGAAAGGAGGCTCCACTCCCCCTTCCACCCCAAACTCTCATCTGGTGGCCAATCAGAAAGGCTTGTTTTTGATAAAGCTTTAACGTTTTCTTCATTCATCTCCAAATTCATCAGAGCAGCCCAAAGAATTGTTTGAAGCGTCATCTCTGATCTCTTGCTGGGAGGTCCCCTAACAGTAACTGAAGGGGCAGAGGACCAAGGAGGAAGAAGTTAAGGGAACAGATAGTCCTTCGGGGGTTTGGGTTCTAGATCACCTTCCTTCTATGCAGACTGGTCTTCATTACTTCTCTATGTACAGTGTTCCCACAACCACCTTCACTCAGCAAATCCAAGCGTGTCCTGGCCAAAACGTGCAATGCTTCTCACTGCCCTCAGGGTGATGTCTCAAATTAAAGTGGCTTACAAGAGTCTTGCTTGTCATATCCACACGCCCCAGCCAAATCCTTCCCCAGCAACATTGTACATCACAGAAGCGAGAGGTGGCCTGCGGCTGGAGTGCCCTGTGTCCTAGGCAGAGGGACGAGCCATGTCCCTTCTTCTCTTCCCGCTTCTGATAAGTCCTCTGAGAAACTTCCCTCTCTGCTCTTCTGGTTCTTTTCCCTATAGGCCCACCCCGTCAAGTCCCTTTTGCCCCTCCTTTGTGCCCTCCCAGCATCTTATGTGATTATTTTCCACGGAACCCTACCCACTTCCTACCTCCAGTTACACTTAACATACTGTGACTGTGTTTGCCCTTGAGCTTGTCTGTCTCCATTTTTCCTACCCTCAGCCCCACTCCTGGGACAGAGTTAATCATGTGTTAGATATTCTAATAAGCTTGTGAAATTGATGGAGTCAGTGGTCCTGCCTCTGTGTCTTCCTTCTCCCCTAGAGGGACCTTAACCTAGTGATTGCTTTCACTTCTTTTATTTCAGGGGAAGATCATTCTGCCCATTTCCCCTCAGGATTCTGTGTCCATCTCTTGGGCCCATAAGTCCCTCTTCACTGGTGCTCACACATTTGCCATACAAGTGAGAAGCCCTGCTCTGAGGCTCTGCTAGTGTTCAGACAAGTAGGACGAGGGTGGAGGACTTTTTAGGTCAAGCTCTGGAGGCCAGGGAACGTGGACAGAGTTTGGAGCTCAGCCTTAGCGCACATGCATCTGGATGTGCATCTGCTCAGGAAGCAGCAGTAAAAAAAAAAAAAGTGAATCACTAAAGTGGAAACTGAAAGCAAAGGACCTAGAAACCAACATTCAGGGTTGATTTTGTAGACACTAGCCCCTGATGTAGGTACAAAAATTACTCGAAAGCTAAGTCTGCTTGCAGACTAAAGAACAGAACTAGAGGATAGACCAGCGAAGATAAACAGAACCAATTCACGTAGGTCTAACCTTTTATAAGACAGACCTTTGGGCTTAAAAAGCCTTTTATTGGATTCCACATGAAATTAGAAATATGCTGATGTTTCATTTGATACCCATTTTTACCTTTTAAATCATTCTACAGGTCCTGGCAGCTCATGGATTGAAACCAATTGTTTTGAAGCCAAAAGAGGTAAGGAGACTAAGGAAAATTTGTTCGCTTTAACACATCTTTACTTAATAGCTATTTTCAGTCTTAATATCAGCCTCACTGGTATCTTAAAATAAACATAGCTCCCATGTTTGCTTAAGTTGGGCACTGAAGAAAGGGCTCTGCCGTAAGCACTGAAAAGACTCTTCAGGCCACAGATGCCTAGGGGTTCTTTTACAGAAGAACTTAAACTTCAAATCAGGATCTCTAAGGACCCCTAAGAGATGCTGTAAGCCAGCGTCCCTTGGGATGCTCTAAGCCAAGAGTCTCGGGCCAGAAATTGTTCAAGGTGTCTTGTCTATAATGATGAGAAGTTGAAGAAGAAATGCAGCATAATTAAGAGCTAAAGATTTGATATGCCATCTACATTGGAGCACCACTGCTGCCTTAATGACGGGGACACTTAACAGCTATTCCATTTGCTAGATTTACACTAATGATTTCACATATGTTAGCACTTCATCCTTGCATCCTTCAATATGCATTACTGCCCTGCACTTTAGAAACCATGGATCAACGTCATTCAACCGACAGGCTAACTTTTCTCTTATGAAAGCAAAAGATAGGAAATCAACTTGCACATACACCTGTTACAACAAACAGCGTCTGGACACTTCTCTCCCCTTCCACAAAGGGTCTGGCGCTCATCAACGGGACGCAGATGATCACCTCCCTGGGCTGTGAAGCTGTGGAGAGAGCCAGCGCCATTGCTCGGCAGGCTGACATAGTGGCGTCCTTGACCCTCGAGGTGTTGAAGGGCACCACCAAAGCCTTCGATACTGGTCAGCATGGCTCTTCCGTTGGTTTGCTATTCATTCAGGCAGAGCTCGGGTGCAGGGGGGGAGGGGAGGCTGGTCAAGGTGTTCAGACGCGGGAGTGGTGGGGGTAGATGGCAGGGAAGAAGAAAATCCAAGTGCCTGTGCCTTCGTAGGACTGCTGCAGCTTCATCTAAGTTACGCCACACTTGACCGTTGAAACGACCGTGTTTCACAGACCAATGCTGACCCAGAGGGTTAAGTGACCTGCCCCAGATCACCAGCTCTGACTCCCATCAAACTACATGTTGTCTTAAGAATCTATGGGCAGGATTTGAGAGCTAGAGTAGGATTAGCACTGATCCCCACTTGAAAATCGGGAGAGAAAAATTGTAGAAGTGGTAGCTTTTCTAGAAAATAATGACTTGGAAAGACTCCCTACTCTTATATGTAGTAGGACCAAAAAAACTATCTAAAAATGACTTAGTTAAATTAGGCCACTATTGAGCTCCCTTCCATTATGAGCCTAAGTCTTTTTAGGGTAGGCCCAGTGTCTTGAGTTGAATTCCCAGAGATCTCAACACATAGTTTACACTCAGATATTTAAAGTAGAAAGAATAAAGTCCATAAGGAAAATCTTGCTTTGGAGTTAAGTTTCTAATCCTGAGTGATGGTTAAGGACCCCTGGACTTTTGCGGGCTGTGTCAGCACAGTGGGTGGTTCTGTTCCAGCGATGGTAGTTCATTCAATATAAGAATTGCTCAGACTTTTCCTCTTTCATCAATTCTAGACATTCACGCTGTTCGCCCTCATCGTGGGCAAGTTGAAGTCGCTTTTCGGTTTCGGTCCCTCTTGGACTCAGATCACCACCCATCTGAAATAGCAGGTCTGGGCGTGCCTATGTGAGTGAGCTTATTTGCTTTTGGAAATTATTGGAAAGAACTGCTAACATGCCCCCTGCCATCCCTGTACCTTTTCCACAGAAAGTCACAGGTTCTGTGATCGTGTTCAGGACGCTTACACCTTGCGCTGCTGTCCACAGGTAAACAAAAAAGCTAACAAGTTTCTATTCTTTCCCCCAGTTTGTCGGGGTGGGGAATAGAAAGAGAGGAAGGTGTTAGAAAGTCATGTAATGGTCAATGGTAGTCCAGATTTCATTACTGCCTCTATTAAAAATGATGTCTATGTAATAATTCGACTTTCCAATTATTGTAAAGTTTCTGTTCTATATGGTAAGCTGCTTGTTTCCCTTTGAATTACTTTGCTCAACCCCCGTGTAGAGAAGTCCGACGGATAGCTTGTTGTTTTGGTTTAGTGCCCTAACTTTAAAAAATTCTTAGTAATAGCATCATCCTAACCAGTTAATGGAGTTTTACTGGCTCTACCTGTTAGACAGAACTAGAACCAGTCTGCCAGGAACGTTCATGGGAAAATCTAACTACAATTCAAGGGCATATCCATGGTTAGATCTTATCTGCATTTAATAGGCAGACATAAACCATTATAAATGAATCTGTGAGTCATAACTTTAAATATAAAATGCAGATGACCTGGGTTGGCATGAGGCAACCTACACTGCAGATGTTCCAACTCATTTGCAAATGGCAGTTAAGTGACAGACTAACATGCATCTCAAGGGTGAAACAATATTTCAGGTTGTACCAAGTTCCAATCTGTAGGGTACTAAAGAGTCCTCCCTAGCATAAATACCCTCTTTTCCTTGTTCTCAGCAAGTTCTGTTCTAGCTTAGATTTAAAATGTCTATGGGGAAGAATTGCCAAATTGGCTCCACAGTAAGAAGAAATCCCAGTTTAAATTGTTCTTGCTATTCTAATAAGAATATCAGACTATGTGACAGGGACCATTATCAGTGTCTTCCATGTATAGCTCATTTGATCTTGTCTTCTAGATCCACGGTGTGGTGAACGACACAATAGCATTTGTGAAGAACATCATTACCACAGAAATTAACAGTGCAACAGATAATCCTGTATCTTTTGATGGTTTACTAAGCTGTGATTATAGAATTCCAGCTGGTCATTTTAAGATCTAAGTGATCGTTTTGTGTAGCCTCTCTGTTGCTCCGTTTCATAGACTACGTACTTGGGCTCCAAGGTTAAATGCCTTGCTCTAGAGCCGAGCTGGTAAGTGTCAGAGGCAGATCTGTGAACCTAGTCTCAGATTCGGAGTCTAACGTGCTGTGCTTCCAAAACTGACAGATGAAAGATTAAAGGGGGTATTTCCAACATTGGCTGCAGAGTTTCACGAAGACCTCTGCCCTAAAACCCACTGCTGAGGTTGTTGGTAGAAGGATGAAGATCTACATCACAAGTGTGATTGTAGAGACCCTGGGTAGGATGGCATTTATGTGAGCCTTCCTAGGGCTAGTGATACCATGGTGCACTAAACAGAGGCAACCTTTTAACACTTACCTAAGTATTGATCAAAGAGTTATGGCTTTCCTCATCCTGAGTTTATTTCTGACATGGAGTTTAATCAAATCAGTGTTGTTCCCATATTTGTACAAAGAAGAGTAACAATGCTTCCGTCTCTCGAGGATGGAGCCCTTCTTTCCCTTCACGGTGTGGGTATCTCAGCGTCATCTTGTTTTTGCTATGGAAGGTTCTGTGATGGCTTAGTTCCCCCAGAAGTCAATGTGATCGGTCAGGAGGCACACAGGCAAAGTCTTCACAGAGAAATACTGCCTTTGAAGACCATCCAACCCCTTAGGAATCTATTTCTCCTACCCCACATCCGCCTCAGTTCTTAACATTGGAGAAAGTAAGCCCTAAAAGCCTTGCACAGCCCGGGCTGGCAGAGAGCAGCTGTATAAGGTTTCTCACTAGACCTTTTCCATGTGGCTTCTCTGACAAGCTTACTTCAGGATGTGCGTTTTATGTCCTCTCAGGTTGTTTTACGGTTAAGTCAGACCCAAGCTAAATACCCCTCAACTCACTAACCCTTCTCAACACCATCCACCCCCAAATGGAGAAGTAGTTTTCATGAACTCCGTGCATTCTTCTCTCATCTCTTATTTCTTGCACTGTAGAGCAGAGGTATCCATTCTACACTTACATAATTTAGACTTGAAAGGGTATCTTACGGAGTAATAAAAAGCAAAACAAATAAACAAAAATACCATTAAACTACTGGCCAAGGGAGGGAGGATCATTCCCTGCTAAATTCTTCCCCCACCACTTGCCTCAGCAGAAATTTCAGCCAAAAGTCCTTTACTTTCTCAGTGAAAGATTCTTAATTGTTGATGAATTTCCAGTTGGCTAATATTTGGGAGTTCTCCAGCAATACTGGTGTTACCCAAAAGAATATCTTTCTCAATCTTCTGTTGCATATGTAGACCATCTATTACATAGTTTATAGGAGTTAACTTCTAATTGCTATAACCTAGTAGCCAACAAACAAATTTGGAACAACTAGAGAACAATAGATGTTGCTTAAGTTGTAAATTGGTGCAGAGATCACTTGCTCTGAGGATTCAGAGAAAACCAAGGCCTGTCGTTGGGGGCGGGTCCATGGAAAAGGGCAGGAGCTAGGTCTAAGAGGCTCACAGTCATATGCACAGAAAAGGGTAATTCCAAACTTGTTAAGTTACACATGCACCTCTACCTCTTTGGAAGTCAGAACCTTTCCTACACAGAGTGAGTTCCTAGTTAGTAGGTTGTGAATAGTCTTTAGTCCAGTAGGTGAAAATTAGCTCTTTGGAAAGTCTTTTGCTGCCTCTGTCAGGTTCCTGTTGACTTAAGTAAAATACACGATGGAGTGGAATGATCCCTGAGAGTCTTAATGTTCGGTGAGTCCAAAGTTGCCACTGACTTCAGTGGGTTTGCAATGACCTCTTGGCCGCCATTTGCTGTGAACACTGGCACAGGATCAGTGAGTAGAAGGTTTGAAAGTTTTCTCAGAATTGATTGTTCCAACGATTTGGTGGTTGCTCATCAGCAAAATCTTCCATTCAGCAGGTTCTTCAATGGAGCACAAGCTCGCAGTGCCCATTGAGGAAACAGAATTTGCTTTTAAACTGGTGTCCTGATCTCTGTTCTTAGTTTCAGGTTATAAACTTTTTGAGGGCAAGTACAGACCACCAGATTAGTAATGTTATGGTGTTTGAGGATCTCATCCCAAGAGAAAACATCATTTCATGCTTCAAGTTTCTTTGACCCCCAGTTGGGTGGACACAATGATCTTTAAGGTTTTTGTTTTGTTCTGTTTACCTTTGTACCCCTTCATGTCAACACCTGCCTGTGGAAAGACTCTCCTTCTCTCCACCCTACCTTTGTACAAGGGCTACCACCTCAATGTTGGAAATGAGCAACTGGGGAAAGAGTTATACGTGAAGTGATCACCAAGTGTTATGTGAAAGCCTTAACCTATTTTGAAAGATGGTCTTTGCCAGCAGGGGAGAGACCGTTTCTGGAGGAAACTTCCATGGTGAATATCCAGCCAAAGTAAGCTATTTAGAATTGCTCCTGACCCTGAAAGCATATTCTAATACAGGCCGACTGAATCGAGACACTCTTTCAGGCCCTGGACTATTTGGCCATTGGCGTCCATGAACTTGCTGCAATTAGTGAAAGAAGAATTGAAAGGCTCTGCAACCCCTCCCTCAGCGAGCTGCCTGCCTTCCTGGTGGCTGAAGGTGGTCTGAACTCTGGATTCATGATAGCCCACTGCACGGCTGCAGCCCTGGGTAAGGACACTGCACTTTGCCCAGAATGCAAGCCTAGTCACCTAAAGGCCTTTCCATTTTACCTAAAAGTGTCACATTTTGTCTTTGAGATCTAACGTTTTCACCACCTTCATCACGTGCATCCTCAATACAAATGCAGCAGGTTTAGAGAAAAAAAATATAAAATAAAACCTAGGCAACATTATACTGAAACATAATAACACACTAATGAGGTTGTAAATAAGGAGGTTTCCACGATTTCTCTGTAGGAAGCCATGTGACTTCACATGTGAACTTCATCTATGTAGTTTTTTCACTAATCTCAATTTGAAGATTATCAGAAGGAAAAAAGCAAAAGATGTTTATAGCTACTGGTGAAACTTGAACTGATCCAAATGATTAAAGTTTGGATACATTCTGTAAGACGTACCAACCACTAAAAACGTAAGGATGTGATTACAACATGCAAAAATGCTTATAAGAAGCAAGATGCCCTCTATGAGAACTGAGCTTTAATGTAGCAGATTTCTGACTCGAGACTGTAAGGGACAGAGAAGGAACATCGGAATAGAGACCGGCACAAAGGAAATGCAAAGGGCTTCACTTATATTTACTCAATCGTCAAACAATACCAAGAGGCAGGTACTATGATTTCCTCCATTTCAAAGATGAATACTTGAAGATCCAAGAAGTTAAGTGACCTACTCAATACTGCGCAGCTAGTGAGAAGCAAAGCAGAATTCAGACCCAGGCATTTTGGCTTGCAAATCTGTGCTCTCACTTCAATTAATGAGGATCTCTTTTTAATCAATACTTAATCCTAAAATATGGTTGCCAAATTTAACAAATAGAAATGCAGGCTGCCCAGTTAAATTTGAATTATTCAGCATATTATCTGGTACTAAAAAATTATTTGTTTTTTTAATCTGAAATTCAAATTTAACTGGGCATCCGGTATTTTTTCTGGCAAACGTACCCAAGAGGCCAGATAGCATAGTGGCTCATAAGAGCATAGACTCTGGGTCCGAATCCCAGCTCGGCCCATTTACCAGCAGCGTGATATGGAGGAAGTCTTTTAATCCTGTTGACCCTCAGTTTACTCCTGTGTAAAATGGGGGTGATAAGTTTACCCAACGGGGCTGTTTTGAGGATTAAATTAATGAATGTGTGGAATACCTTAGAACTGTGCCTAGAGTGTCATGAGCACTAAATTAATATTAGTTGTTGTTACTATTACTACTCACCCCTTCCTCAGTTAAGTCTCACACTAAGACTCAACACAGCCAACAAAGAGCCACTGAGTTCATTTTCTGTCCAGTATTTTCTCTTTACTCACTTACCTCCTTACTAAAATATCCCTCTAAGGGGCAGCAACTTCTCACATTAACATGGGGGGTGGTAACTGATTTTCAGAGAAGCGTTATGAATTTGGGAAGCCTCCTTTGGATGTGTTTAGCTGCCCTAGCTGTCATCTGAAGTTGGTCGGCTTGCTTTCATTGTAATAAAACTGGTGGTTTTCTTTTATTGGCCACTTGTAAGTTACGTTTCTGAACAAGCCCCACCAAACCAGGTGATCCACATAGCAGGTTCAGGGGCCCAGGACTTGCAGTGCTGAAACCTGAAAGTTCTGGGCAAACCAGGATCAGTGGATCACCATAGTTTATAGTATATTATCTCAGGATCCCCTATAGCATAGAAAAGAACTGCAGCTTCACTCAGAGCTGCTCTCAAAGTTCAAAAAAAGAGGGGAAAAGACTCTTTGCGTTTGACCTTTCCCAGCTTCTGAAGCTGGGGAGAAGGAACTCTGTGATCTAGGTTCTTGCTACTTAAGGTGTGGTCCTCTGGCCCAAAATACAGCCATCACCGGCAATCTGTTAGAACAGCAGAATATCAGCCCCCATCTAAAACTCAACATTTGCACTTTTAACAAGACCCAGTGATTCATTTGCACGATAAAGTTTGAGAGACAGCAACCTAGGCCAACTCTAGACTTCCCCCCACCTCCCCAAGACATCCCCGCAGTCATCAAGCCCTTGCTTAAACCCAGTACATCCACTTATGTCATCATTGAACAGTCTCAACTGTAAATCTTCTCGCTCAAGATCTGTGGGTCCAGCCTCAATCCCCAAACGCCACGCCTGAATTCTGATCCCACCTCCTCTGGTGACATAATCAGATTGTCCTCCAATACCTGGAAATGACCATCACCTTTTTTATCCCGAGTCTCCCTGTCATGCTAAATGCTTCTAGTGTTTTCAACTTGGCTTTGTAATATGAGGGTTCCCATCCCGATCTTATCTCAGAACTCACTAGAGTTTTAGAGTCCTTCTCACTTTGGGGAAAAAAAAAAAAAAACCCAACCTTCTTCCTTTTCCCAAAGTAACTTTGGACCATCTGGTGCTTTGCTAACGACAAAGAGCTCCTGGAGAGGGTATCCCACGCAGAGGAGCACTTTGGGAAGCCATGTGTCATTTTGGCAATTTTTCTATTAGGAACATACGTAAGTATGTCCCTAACTTAACTTCTCTGGCCTCTTGCAGTTTCTGAGAACAAGGCCCTATGCCACCCCTCGTCCGTGGACTCTCTCTCCACCAGTGCCGCCACGGAGGACCATGTCTCCATGGGAGGATGGGCAGCAAGGAAAGCCCTCAGGGTCATTGAGCACGTGGAGCAAGGTAACCCCAGCCAGGCCGGGACGCAGGCCTCCCTGATAAACTATACGCCAGTGGTCCTCAGAGTGGGATCCCCACCGGCAGGATCAGCATCACCTGGGAACTCAGGGCCTGTCCCAGACCTGCTGAATCAGAGACCCTAGGAAAGACAGCAGAACAAGCTGGGTTTAGCAAGCCCTCCAGGTGGTTCTAATGCTCGGTGAAGATTAAGAACCACACCTGCTGGTGAAGCCAGTTCATCAGCTGGCTTCTTTTTTTAATATGAAAATTTTAAAACGTATTCAGAAGTGGAGAGATTAGTACCAGGAACCTTCATATGCCTCACTCTAATTCAACAGTTAACACATTTGCTTCATTTTTTTTTCTTTTTTTTAACTTTTCCCAAATTATTTTCAAGCAAATCCCTGTTGTCATGTTTTCTTCCTGCATACTTTCTCTCTCAAATACAAACCTCCTTATCCACCATGATGCCATTATCACATCCGACAAAAATCAACAATAAGTCTTGGTATCAAATTTTCCCAAATTACCTCAACGTCTTTACAGTTTGTTCAAATCAGGATTCAAGACCCACCTTTTAAATTTGGTGGCCAAGGTTTTAAGCTTCTTTTCATTTACAACAGTCCCCTCTCCCTTTTTTTAAATTCATGCCATTGAGTAGTTAAAAAACCACGTCAGTTTTCTGACAGAGACTGACATTCTGGATTTACCTGTGAGCTTCCTCGTGGTGGTACTTTTGTTCTCTGTCCCATCATTTCTTGTGTGTTGCAGTTGGTCCTAAAGACTTGACGAGGGCTTCCCTGGTGGCGCAGTGGCTGAGAGTCCGCCTGCCGATACAGGGGACACGGGTTTGTGCCCCAGTCCGGGAAGATCCCACATGCCGCGGAGCGGCTGGGCCCGTGAGCCATGGACGCTGAGCCTTCTCAGCAAAGAGAGTTCACAGGTGGAGCCCTGTTAAGTCAACCCCTTCCAGACTTCTTAATCGCTGCTTGTTTGGTTTCTTAAAGGGAAACTGCCTTCCTTTAGGCATTGTTCTCTAAATTCCTAAATTTTTGCAACTGTATTGGAAGCAATTGGCTGACAAAAGAATACCACTATTTTAAGATAAGTGTGAAAGAGTTGGGTATTCTTTTTTTGGTAACAGCTCTGTTGACATATAATTCATATACCATACAATTCACCCACCTAAATTGTACAATTCAGTGGGTTTTAGTAGCGTTGTGAATATATCAGAGTTGTGAGTCAACACCACAATCAACTCTAGAACATGTTCATCAGCCCAGAAAGAAACCTTGTACCCTTTACTATCACTCCCTTCTCCTCCCTGTCTGGCCTGGTTCGGGTGGAAAGGCATGCATCACTGAGCACAGTGGATTAAGTGGTGAATGAGGTATTCTCTGCCCTCTTGGGAATTAGAGTCTACCTAAAGAGGAAGACATTGAACAACAACTTGGCAACTCTTTGTAGCACTTAACAAAATCCTGACTAAAGAATTGAGTTATAGGAGGCTGTAACTGAACCTGACCTAGTTTGAAGGGATGAGAAAAGGCATTTCCAAAGGAGTATTTAAGATTAAGACCTGAAACGAATAGGGCCAGCAAACTGGGAAGAGGGGAACAGTATTTAATAAGGAAAGGGGATGTGTGTGCACAAAATAAATTGTTCTGGGATGCGTCGCAATGATGTACAGCTGCCCACACTCAGGAAAGAACTGGGATGGATGATGAAGGGCAGTTCTCTACGTGGAGGCAGCTGACGGCTGCAGGAGGTCAGGTGAGAAGAACACCAGGAACAGAGAGGCGGTTGCGCTCAGGGGAAAAGAAGACCTGAAATGTTACCAGCCCACTGGAGGAAGGAGGGAAAACTTTTCAAAGGGAGGAGCTTTAAAAACCCAGTGTGGGGACTTCCCTGGCGGTCCAGGGGTTAAGACTGGGCGCTTCCACTGCAGGGGGCGTGGGTTCATCCCCCTGGCTGGGGAGCTAAGATCCGCATGCCCTGCGGCGGTCCGAAAAAGATCAGGAGTGAGAGAGAGTCTGAAGCCCAAGCACGGACATCAGTCAAGGCCAGGGGATGGTGGGGAGGTGGGAAGGAAGGGGATGTAAGGTCACGAGAAGCAGTCTTTTCTTAGTGAAAGGGACACAGGTATAAATTAGCCTCAGATGTCGATAAAATGAATAGCGTCAGTTTTGAAAACTTTAAGAAAGTCCTTGCAATATATCTAAGTAGAACTATTACTTATTTGCTCAGGATGGTTTTAGTTCATGTGACTCATACTCTGTTAAGGTGAAGAAAATATTCATGGGAAACTAGAAGGTATCTCCGTGATTCTTAGGATATATTAAGTGTATTTAAATTTTTGGAAGGGAAGGGTGAAGGTGGTTATTAGGCCACTGAATATCAGCTTATTTCAAAATAAACGAGAATCGTATTTTTAAAAATCCAGGTAAATCAAGATACACTGAACCCTTTGCATCTGTATCAATGAAGTGTGTGGTTTTTAAATCCCATCTGATGGCATCAGGGAGAATTTACGGTTGTGAATAGCAACGAAGAGCAGTTAACAGAATGCTGAGAGATGGTTACTCAAGGTTTTCCTGACATGTATCACGTTTATCTTGCAAACCCATCTAAGAAGCTGTCTGTTATATGCACTAGCAAAATCTGCCATTTTCCTACTCACATGTCTCCAACCAAGAGGCCAGCTTTGTGTCATGTGGGTGAGGGCGAATCAGGAAGGTTAGCCAGTTCTGATCTTGAGCTCCAGCTCTATGAAATAAGCATAAGCACTTATTTAATAAGATGCTTTACTTCTCAAAGTTTCCAGTTCCTTACGTGTAAAGTGAGGGGACTGGACTAGAAGATGTGAAGTTTCTTCCAGGTCCTAATGGATTCTGTAACTTCATCCTCTCCCATCGTGACCTGTCTGTACTCACCAGAGTTTGGAATGTGCTTTATAAATTTTAAGACAAGAAGTCAAATGTTTTTAATACTCCATTTTGGTTAACCACTTAAGTGGCCTGATCAAGAGACCACTTAAGTGGCCTCTAAGATTCTAAATTAACTTCTTGGCAAATAACAGAACCCAAAGTGGTTTAATTTTGAATTATATTTCTATAAAAAATTCTTCATTAGACTATATCAAATGTAGAGAGATTTAGATTTCAATATTCAGAGTGGATCTCAAGGTATGGTACATCCCACAAGCGTTCATAGCTAGGAAAAGACAGTGTAGAGACTGTTTTATCAAGAAACTTAAAGTTGGCAAGATGCCAATGGCTAGAATTTCAGTTTTCGTGGATTCAGGAGCCTTTAAGTTTGAAGGTTTGAAACAGACATTGGAGAATTAGTTCCAGGGCAACCAAAGACTCATCTGCTCATTCACTGGTTCCTTCAATCCTTTGATGAAAGTCTATCTGCCAGGTATTTCAGGCCGTAGGGAACAGTAAGACTGAAAACAAATTAAAATTTACACCAAGGTGGAAATAGGAAACAGGTCATCCATCTTGATCAGCTGAGGGGAGAAGGGGAAAGCTGATGTACCTGGATGGTCCTACCTTTCTCACCATTAAAGGTGCAGCCAAGGGGTTAGAAAAGCACATTTAAGATGGTAACCAAATACCAAGGGATCTTCATTCTACCCATAGACTGGGAGAGCCAACCATCTGTTAGCTGGCTGGCGATGGCCGTCAGCTTGCATGGGATTTATATCCCTCAAGCATGAAGTCAGACTCTACTCAGCTGTCCCCTCGTCCTTCCTTGTTTCAGTGCTGGCCATCGAGCTTCTTGCAGCCTGCCAAGGGATAGAGTTTCTACGCCCTTTGAAAACTACCACTCCACTGGAGAAGGTCTATGACCTGGTGCGCTCAGTTGTAAGGTAAAGTCAGAACAGATTCCTGGAAAGTGACACTGTTTTAGAACTTTGAACCCTGGCAGCAGTTAACGTTGGCTCACGGTTTGATGTGCTGTCTCTGCAGGCCCTGGATAAAAGATCGCTTCATGGCCCCAGACATTGAGGCAGCGCACAGACTGCTCGTAGAGCAGAAGGTAAATTGGCTACTTGGCTTAGTTCTTAGTTTGGGGTCGTTATGGGAAAGCAAAGTGGGAGTGAAGAGTGGAAAAACATTCATATTCTTTTGCTTCCTGGCTGTTCCTTGGAAGTGAACCCAAAGGTACTCATGCAACTTTCAAGGTCACTAAGAAACTATTCGATACACTCTTAAGTGTCCCATGTTGCACCCAAACATGGACTATCTAAGGATTAGAAGCTGGAATGAATTTTAAATGGAATTTGGGGACAAGTATTTGTGGGGAGAAAATGAGATGAAGGGTTCATGGATTCCTCCCCATCAAGAAGGTTCTCTCTTATTAAAAATACATTCTCTTTCTATAATGCTATCGCCACCACCACCACCTGGTTCAGTGACTGCATAGACCTGAAGAGAAAACAAATTTCCCGAGTTTTTATTCAAAGGGATCTGGATGTGTCTAGTGCCCTGGTGTGTCCTGCCCCATCACACTGGGTGAGATACAGGGTCTCTTTATTGCTTCTTCCCTCTGGCTACATTGACTGCAGACGCATCTGATAGGGACAGATGCCTAGAATGCAGACTTATTTTTAAAATGTAGTTTTAAAGTTCTTTAGGCCTTTCATTTGTAGGTATCATGTTCCCTAGAATGGCTTGATTTTCCCCTGGAACCATTGCACTGCTCTTGGGGAACAATTGTTTTCCTTTGACCTTCACCCCTGTCATTTCAAAGTGTTCCCTGTACCCTTTGAGGGGAATTCCCTTGCTTGCTGCCAACTTTGGTGCTAGAAGAGAGGTGTGTGAGAGCTCAGCCTTTTTTTTAATTGAAATATGATTGACATATATCATTATATTAGTTTGCAATATAATGATCTGACATTTGCATATATTGCAAAATGGTCACCACAGTACGTCTAGTTACCATGCACTACCACACATAGTTACAATTTTCTTCTCGTGGTAAGAACTTTTAAGATCTATTCTCTTAGCAACTTTCAAATATACAGTGCAGTATTATTAACTATAGTCACCAAGCTGTACATGACATCTCCAGGATTTGTTTACTTTATAAGTGGAATTTTGTACCTTTTGATCCCCTCCACCCACTCCCCCAAACCCTCGCCTCTGGCAACCACTGATCTGTTCTCTGCATCTATGAGCTCTTTTTTTTTTTTGATTCCACATATAAGTGAGATCGTACGATATTTGTCTTTCTCTGTCTGACTTATTTCACCTAACGTGATGCCCTCAAGATCCATCCATGTTGTTGCAAATGGCAAGAGTTCCTTCTTTTTTTAGGGCTGAATAAAATTCCAGTGTGTGTGTGTGTGTGTGTGCGTGTGTGTGTCTCACAATTTCTGTATCATTCATCCATTGATGGACACTTAGGTTTCTTCCGTGCCTTGGCTATTGTAAATAGTGCAGTGAACCTGGGGGTGCAGATATCTTTTCAAGGAGGCTAGTTTTTGAAAGAATACATTTTCTAAGGTAATACAAAAGAATAGGAAATGCTCCTTCCCTGTCAGCGGCCAACCAGATAAAAAGCAGCTATAATATAAACGAAAAGCCGGACTTTAGTTTGAGAAGATGTTATGCTTGAAAGGAAATAGGTTCGTGGGTGGAGGTAAACACTAAACAAGGCTGTGAAACAGTGCTTTTCAAACGGTAAAGTGCACGTGAATTTCTAGGGGATCTTGTTAAAGTGCAGGCTCGGACTCAGTAGGTCTGCAGTGGGGCTGACATTCTGACTTGTCCCAAGCGATGCTGACGCTGCTGGTCCAGGGGCCACGTTCTGAGTAGCAAGGGTCCAAAGAACAGAGGGCGTGTGGCATGGAAAGAGAGCAAAGAGGAAATCCACTGCCTCTTATCATTTAAGGCTTGCCTTAGAAAACACACAGTCCCATCCTTGAGCGACTTTCCTTAATTCCATCCACACTGAATTCTCTAGGCTTCATTTGTTTCCTGGCTTGTTTTGCTTTAGAAGAGTAAAGCAGCTGAAAACCTTCATGGTAACTTTAGAAACATTTTGGACTTTGTATTTTTAAAGCTGTTAAAGCAACCAAAGGCTCATTGACAGATCATGTGTCAAATGGCTTATAATAAAAGCAAGCAAACAGCTGCTGTGTTATCTAGTCAGAGATAATGTTTTGACTTCACATGAAGCTGATGTTTAATGACATGTGAAAACAATGTTGTCAACACTTTGACTTTGTTTTGTCCTTGCATTTCAGGTTTGGGAAGTAGCTGCACCATACATCGAAAAATACAGAATGGAGCATATTCCGGAATCAAGACCTGTTTCTCCAACAGCATTTTCATTGGAATTTCTGCACAGGAAATCGACCAAAATCCCAGAGTCTGAGGATGTTTAATGCTTTTTTGTCACGAATTAGCAGATCAGATGGTACTTAGTTTAACAGCAAACAGTATTATGCTGAAGGAGAGACCTGAGAACTTTCTCAGGTGGATCAATCAATTATCTAGTTCGGTTCTAATACCTGCTCTGGGTAGGCTGGTGACAGTATTACATTTACTAAATCTAGCACTGGTTACAGATGCAGCTGGTGTTTCCAGATTACAGGAGTTTTCTTGTTTCCTAATGAAATCTACAGGCCGCTCACTCTAAGGGTGAGAAGACTAACCACAACTGCATGGACCTTTGACTCAATATTAGATGAACTCAAATCTTGAGACAGATTGATGGCATTGTTTTCCAAAAACGTTAGACTTTTGTGAATCTTTTTTTTTTGTTTTGGGTTGTTTTTTTTTTGCTTTGTCAAACTCTCCACTAGTTAACTTTGGCTGATTGTATTGTGCCATGCTATGATGAATGTTCCTTAATATGTCTTTGTAAACAACACTTTTTAAGTCATAATTAGTTCTTAAGCTGCTTTTTCTTTTATTCATGGAATCATCCTAAAGAATAGTCAATAGGTCAACAAGAGATTCTGTGTAAAGGAGTTAAGGAAGGAATATAAAGATTGCTGTGGGAGTGGTTCTCAATGAATCGTGCATTTCATATTTATCAGATGTCACCGCACATATCAGAAAAAGGATTCAGATGCTTAAACTGGAGTAGGAGGTTAGTGTTATTGCTACTAAATTTACCACGTGTTAGTACTCTATTCACATTCTTGTAATAACCCAGCTTAAGACGCCTCCTCATTTCACAGCTAAGGAATCTGATGTCCAGAAGTTAACCAACCCCCTCTCTATAAGAGTAATCATTAAAACAAGGCCCCGTTGACAAAGGTCAGATGCGCCCTAGGATGTTACCCAATCTGTTCCCTCCCCTTCCCGCAAAGAAGATAAAGAACCTGCTGGAAAGGCTTAAGTGTGATTGTCCCGATGAAGGATGGAGGATGGGTCACATGACTTCTTGGCTTCCCGAAGCTGTGACTTTGCACCCTTCTGTGCAAACATAAGCAAGGCGCTTTCCAAGTGCAGGAATGTGACCCCACGGCTCTAACAACGGCAGCTGGTCAAGGAAAGGACAGGCACACCTGCCAGCCTGCCTACCCGATTACAGCCTTTTCACGGTAGAGTCTTCTCTTAGGTTGCAGCCTGTCCACAGGAAAGGTAGAGACAGGAGTGCAAACCAAAATTCAGTGAAGCAAAATGTGCTGAGGAACCTGTTCGCCGAAAGGTGGTTCTTCATGCTGTTCTTTGCTGAAATGTAAACACACAAATGAAGTTTATTCATTCTTATCCACGAGCTGCAGTGGAGCCAGTAAACCCAGCGGTTTGATGGCTGTTCGTCACTGGTACGGGGCGGGTTGGTTTCCCACAGGCCCGCGTGGTCCTCCGGGGCCCTCTGTCATTGAGTTTTCTACACAGCTCTGTACTATGCCATCAAGGGAGTTTCCAGGTAAATGTGGAATAAACTAAGTCTCAACTGTCTTATGTCATTGCTGTATTCTTAGATTTTTTTATAACAAAGTTTAACACCTTGTCAGGGAAAGGTTATTCTAACTGCAGTTAATTACATTTCTGAAAGATTTCGTCAGTGAATGTTCACACGGTACAAAGTGTCTTTAGAAAATGTGATTGATTCAGTATACATTCTCTCTCTTCCCCATTGAGCAGCCCAGAAGAGCTGGAGGCATCACGATTTCTGCCCCAGTGAGCTCACCTGGGCTTCTTCACCTGTTCTCTCGGGGCAGCCACAGAGCAAACCCCAAAGCGCAAGGGATTTTCAAGCTTCTTTTGTGCCACATTTGCTAATGTCCTGTTGCCCAAAGCAAGTCACGCATCAAGCCCAAGTGAGTTTGGGAGAGTAACACACAAGGGCGTGGGCGTGTGGTTTGGGGGCTGTAGCTGTCACAGTCTGCCGCATACGTGAAATTCCACACATAACCTGAAAACTTCCCGGGAAGCTACTTTTCATTACTACTTTAAACTTGTGTCTCCTTTCTGAATCTGGTCCCTGGATGATTAGCTTTTTTATTAAACCTTCTAATTATCTCATGAATAGCATGATCATTTTGCATTTGGGGGTTTACTTTGGTTGAAGGTATTAACTTATTAAATGGAAACACTGAAATTATACCAAAAAACAAAACCACAAAAAGAGTTGGAGGAAATTCGTTTCAGCTCAGGGCACAGGCCTGGTTCGTCTCAAGGGGGTCCCATTCCCTTTACTGGGTGATTAGTTCAAGAGACAGCGGAGGTTGCAATTTGGGCCAATGAGACAGAAGAATTTTACTGCAGGCTTGAGAAAACGCTTTCTCTCCTGAGAGCCGTGACAGCCAGGCTTTCTCCCTCTTCTGCTTGACCCCAGTGAGAAAGCACAAAGCCCCTCTGGCTGCTGCGAGTCAGCCACACCTGGGGGAACCTGGCCTTGGGGCGCCGCCAACACTGGAGGACAGAACAGAGGGAGGGAAGGGATCTGGGTCTTCAGGATTACTGAGCGGCTGGGTAAACCACTCCTGAAGCCTGTCCTTCCTGTGAAATTCCGAGGGGGAGCTAATGAGCTTCCTTATTTTTTTTTTTAACATCTTTATTGGAGTATAATTGCTTTACAATGGTGTGTTAGTTTCTGCTGTACAACAAAGTGAATCAGCTATACATATACATATATCCTCATATCCCCTCCCTCTTGCGTCTCCCTCTCACCCTCCCTATCCCACCCCTCTAGGTGGTCACAAAGCAACAAAGCACCGAGCTGATCTCCCTGTGCTATGCGGCTGCTTCCCACTAGCTATCTAGTTTACATTTGGTAGTGTATATATGTCCATGCCTCTCTCTCCCTTCGTCCCATCTTACCCTTCCCCCTCCCCATGTCAAGTCCATTCTCTACGTCTGCATCTTTATTCCTGTCCTGCCCCTAGGTTCTTCAGAACCATCTTTTTTTTTTAGATTCCATATATACGCGTTAGCATACGGTATTTGTTCTTCTCTTTCTGAGAATATTTACTTCACTCTGTATGACAGACTCTAGGTCCATCCACCTCACTACAAATAACTCAGTTTTGTTCCGTTTTATGGCTGAGTAATATTCCATTGTATATATGTGCCGCATCTTCTTTATCCATTCATCTGTCGGTGGACACTTAGGTTGCTTCCATGTCCTGGCTATTGTAAATAGAGCTGCGGTGAACATTGTGGTACATGACTCTTTTTGAATGATGATTTTCTCAGGGTATAAGCCCAGTAGTGGGATTGCTGGGTCATATGGTAGTTTTATGTTTAGTTTCTTAAGGAACCTCCACACTGTTCTCCATAGTGGCTGTATCAATTTACATTCCCACCAGCAGTGCAAGAGGGTTCCCTTTTCTCCACACCCTCTCCAGCATTTATTGTTTGTAGAATTTTTGATGATGGCCATTCTGACCGCTGTGAGGTGATACCTCATTATAGTTCTGATTTGCATTTCTCTAATGATTAATGATGTTGAGCATTCTTTCATGTGTTTGTTGGCAATCTGTATATCTTGTTTGGAGAAATGTCTGTTTAGGTCTTCTGCCCATTTTTGGATTGGGTTGTTTGTTTTTTTGATATTGAGCTGCATGAGCTGCTTGTAAATTCTGGAGACTAATCCTTTGTCACTTGCTTCGTTTGCAAATATTTTCTCGGATTTTGAGGGCTGTCTTTTCATCTTGTTATGTTTTCCTTTGCTGTGCAAAAGCTTTTAAGTTTCATTAGGTCCCATTTGTTTGTCTTTCTTTTTGTTTCCATTTCTCTAGGAGACGGGTCAAAAAGGGTCTTGCTGTGATGTGTGTCATAGAGGAACTTCCTTATTTTTCAAACCAATTTTAGTCAGTGCGTTCACATCTCACTGTGCCATTTCCAGAGCTTTCCACCCAGATTTCTAGCACCTGATACCTCCTACTGTCTCCACCAAAGGACTTGGTTAAGGTGTCTTGCCAGAGTCCACTCACACAGCACATACCTGAGTGCCTACTCTGTTCACTAAAACCAGATTAATCTTTCTACCACAACACTCTTGTACTGGGCCTAACCTGTTCAGAAACTTGCAGTGGCTTCCCCTGACTTTAAGAAAGAAGTTCCAGGACTTCCCTGGTGGCACAGTGGTTAAGAATTCGCCTGCCAGTGCAGGGGACACGGGTTCGAGCCCTGGTCCGGGAAGATCCCACATGCCGCAGAGCAACTAAGCCCATGCGCCACAACTACTGAGCCTGTGCTCTGGAGCCCGCGAGCCACAACTACTGAAGCCCGTGTGCCTACAGCCCGTGATCTGCAACAAAAGAAGCCACCGCAATGAGAAGCCCGTGCACCACAACAAAGAGTAGTCCCCACTCGCCGCAACTAGAGAAAGCCCGCGTGCAGCAACTAAGACCCAACCTGAGTCGATCTGACCTTCCCCGCCCCCACTGAACCCTCCACTCTAGGAAGACTCAGGCATCCCCCCCTTCTGAACACCCCATGATGCTCCATCTCCGGAGCCTTTCCCTCACATCAAAATCTTTCCAATCTCTCAAGTTGAGGATGGCCATGCCATTTTCCACCCAGCCATGGAATTGTTTCTCGTTGGGTTTCACTTTTCCACTTTACTCCCCCGTAAGCATCATCCATTATATTCCGGAATTCATATGCTTTTTCCAATATACATAACAAGTATTTTCCTTAACACTGCATTCCTGGGTTGGCCTGCTGAGTGTGTTTTAATAAGCAGTTTTCCCTAGGACCGTCTGTATGCTTGTGCAGCCATTCATTAATTCATTCACTGATCGCCTACTATGAACCAGTCACTACACTAGATCCTGGGGACATGACCAGGCCCCTGCCCTCTACTAACACACAATCTAAAGGGAAAGACAGTTTGACTGCAATGCTATAGAGGCTATCATAGAGGGATGGGAGCTTGGTGTGGGGGGCAGTGGCTAGCTCTGACTTCCCACTTAGAGAAGAGAGGGCAAGCACTCCAGGCAGAGGGAACAGTGCTGCAAGGCCTGGAGCAGCAAAAACAAATGGCGATTTTGAGGCACAGTGTGAAAGCCCATGTGGCTAGGGTCTAGACCACAGCCCTTCTCAGACTTGAACGGGCATACAAATACCTGTGGGCTTGTCGAGACCGGGTTCTGTTTCAGCAGGTCTGGAATAGAACTGAAGTTCTGCATTTCCAGCCAGCTCCTATGAGTTGCAAGAGCTTACAGGACACTGGCCTGGGAGGACTAAAGCAGTTCCAGGTGGGTATCTTCTGCTTTCATTCAAAAAAGACATGAACACTCCTTGCGTAGAGTGAATATCTCCTAGAAAGAAAATAGGAAGTGCTTCACCTTTTTATTCCGTAGTTATAAGGATATACTTCTACGTGGCTTGAGTTCCAGGACAGACCTAATCTTTAGTTTTGGCCTTTATATGTATCTCCTGCATCCCAAACTCCCACCATCGACTAGGAAACTGGTCATAGGGGAGGCGTCTCCCACAGCAACTCGTGCTTCCCAAACCCCCTCACGGCTTCTTCGCCAAGCATGTGAGGGGCAGAGCTCCAGGTACCCCATGCTACTAGCCCGTGATAGCGATGTGCACTGTTACCCTTAACCTTCTGACAAGGGGTATCTTGAGTTGATCTGTGTTGAATACAGTAAAGCCTCATTGGTTCAGGCTCTATTAACTTGACATAGGTGATCATTTGGGTACTTAATATTTACTTCTCTAGTCATTTCTTCATAAATAGGACAAAGTTTTATCATGCAGTTGTGATTGTAAGAATGATCAAAGCGTTTGAAAACATTTCAAGTAAACACATGGCTTTAGAAACACTCGTTTATATAATCATCCACTTTTTCTTTATGTAATCCACTTTCTTCTGTAATTTGTTCATTTCCTAAAAGGTTCTAATAGACACCACTGACTGGCTTCCAGGGCTGTAAACAACAACAATAATAGTGACAGCAAACATTTATTGAAAGCTATAGATTTTTTTATACATTTGTAATGTGAAGAATCAAAAACTTTAAAACTTTTTAAAAAATTACATTATTGGATTTGGTCAAAATGCATCCATTACAAGAAGGTCCCTATACTTGTGTACAAAATGACAAGTCCTGAGCTCTGCTGTGAAGCTCTATTGCAAGGGTTGAGAAGAAAACAGAAGAACACCCTCCCTCAGAGGACCCTAATGCATTCGAAGAGCATCTAGAAAGACACACTGTGTGGGGAAAAGAAAAACTATTTGCTTATTACAGATGGCTACATTTTAGCTTAGTTTGTGGCATTTGACTTGGATTTCCCACTCCCCCCCGCAATTTTCAGTAAATATAGTTTAAGAATTGAAATTTGAAAAGTAGAAGCACAATTGGAATTTTAAGCCATGTCTACCTATTTGCCAATCTGCATTTCCCCACAAAGGCATTTCTGTGATACTCCATCATATTAATCTGCAGAATATTTATAGAAAATCTTTGTGAAGTAATTTAATCCGTTGAGATTATCATCACCAATGGTTTACTTGCTTATACGTCCAGGTGCACATGTTAAAATAAGTGAATCCCCTGGGTTTTTCAAGTGGATAAACAAAATACAGAAATAGATTTAAGTGACATCATTCTGGTAAACTACTAAAGTATTTTAACTTTTAATATAACTGTATTGACTTAAACAGTAGAACAGTGTGCTCTTTCCTTACAGATCAATCATTTTTTATAGATGACTTTTCCTTTAGCTATAACATAATCAATTAATTCGTGATGGCCTCCAAACTGGTAAATCAAATGCTCCCATCTAGAAAGAAATCAAACATAAACAGATACAAGTCAAAATTATCACTCTGTCAATAAATGCTAATTTCAAAATACATTCTCTAAAAATTTTTTTACCCTTAGTAGTTAATATTTGGGCTCTTTAAAAAATGGTAGAGTACTATGATAATTAGTCTATGATAAATCCAATATTGTTTAATGATATTAAGTATTTGATCTTAAAATATTTGATTCACATTAGAACAATGACTCCAGATCAGTGCTTCTCAAACTTTAGCATGTATCTTTTTCACCTAGAAGACTTTTTAAGACAGAGATGCTAGGCCCACTCCTGGAGTTTCTGGTTTGGTAGACTGTCCAAGAGGCCTGAGAAGTTGCATTTCCAACAAATTCTCAGAGGATGCCCTTGCTGCTGGGACTGCACTTTGAGAACCACTGTTCTGGGCTAGCAGTCGGCAAACTGTGGTCTGTGGGCCAAATCTGGCCTGCTGCTTGCTTTTTATTGTTCTTGAGCTAAGATAGTCTTGTTTGGGGTTTTCTAAATTAGGATTTAAAATGAAAAACAAAGACAATAATATTCTGTGACATAAAAATTATATAAAATTCAAATTTCAATGTCCATAAATAAAGTGTTATTGGAACAGTAAAAAAAAAAAAAAAATTGCTTCAGTTAAATGATGCATGAGTGGTAACACCAGCATCACTCTCGATAGAGACAATGGCTGATGACCCTTGAGAGTAGAATTATGATGGAGACACTCTCTTCTGTTGAACATGAGGTCCAAGGCCTGGCAGAGGCTTGCTAGGGTCCAGACACCATAGGATTCACAACTTTAAGATTTAGAACAATAAAAAAAAAAAAAAAAAAAGATTTAGAACAATAAAACTCAACTTGTTACACTGGAGGCCCAGGAGGCAGCAGGCTGTGAGTGAGTAATACAAAACAAGAGGCAGGAAAACTGAAGCAAGGCTTTTGGGATCCAGCAGGAATGAGAAGTCAGAGAGGTAATGAATCAGAACCAGGATGACAAGCCAGAGCTGGGACCTGCGTGGCCCAACACAAGCAGAAAAGGTCAGAACCCAAGAAGAAAAACAAACACAGGCCAGAGGGCACAAGTCCAAAGTCCAGGTAAACAGAGCAGAAACCTGGAGATCTATGAAAGATATAAGATGGATGAAGAGACCAGAAAAGTTGGTCTACCCTGCAGTTTAGGACCTGGAGGGAGAGTTTTTGCTTAGAAAGGGGTGACACTGAGAAGACTGGGTAGCTGCTGAGCTTATACAGAGCCTGACACTAATAATCAGTGGAAAAGGGATTTAAACCAAGTCTCCATATTACAGTGGGCATACAATAACATGGCTCAGCTGGGAGAACACGCACCTGGATGAATTGATGATAATGAGATCTCCCCGTTTGCCTACTTCCAAAGATCCATGAGTGTGAGATTTTCCCAGGGCATAAGCGGCATTGATGGTGGCAGCGGCCAAGGCCTCGGGCATGGACATTCTCATGTTCACACAGGCCAGATGCATGACCATCGGCTAAGACGGGAAAAGAAAAGCATTGGAGGAAAGCAACAAGACGGCAGCTGCCACCTAGGACATTTCTCAACACAGCACAACAAATAATGATAGTTAAATGTATAAGTGGAGCTGGCTAAATCAGTATGAGAAAAGTTACATTTACATTTACACGTAAAGATCCTTATGCTTTGGGAAAGATTCGTTTATTATAGAGATTACTTACCCACCCACCCCCTATATGTATTTAATATTTATTTATTACTTTTCAAGGCCACTTACTGTGTACGATGAAGCTCACCTCCACATTTACTTACTAAAACTTACTAAACTTCCTTGAGCTTATGCAATTCTGAGAGGGGAAATAGGTTACTATAAAACCACAATGCCCAGAGGCTGCATCAAAGCATAGTATCAATAGAACCTTCTCTCTTCTCTCTCAGCCTGGAGGCATTCAAGTGGCACAGAAATACCCAATTACACTGCTGTCCACACTCTTCTTGTTTCACAGGAAAACCTTTTCAGATCTTTGAAACATTTTAACAGTTAGTGAAATATTTTTAAATTATTTATATGCTTCGTAGAAGTTTCATAGACTATGAAAGGCACATTAAAAATAATTACCATTGAAAAACAATACGCATTAGGGTTGAAATCGCTACCCAGAGCGACTATTACCCCTTCATCTAACATTTTCCTGGCTCGAGGTTGCTTCAGTCTAAGGAGAGGGAAAAAAATGATGTCAGTCTCTAGAAGTGGAACTTTTGAAGAACAGATGTTCAGAGTTGAAGCAGACTTAAAGATATCCAACCCCTTCGTGTTCTGGAAGAAGAAACAGAAACTCAAGCTTCAGTGATTAGTGGTGGCGTCCAGCAGAAGCCCAGGACTCCTGATTTTTATCAGCCCGCTTTGGAAATCACGTGGCTGTGGCTAGCTTTTTAAATTTGGGATTATCATGACAATCTTTATATATATTCGGAGTTCCTTGCAAAGGAAGAAAACTTAAAATTGTTTTCAAATGTAATAAACTTTTTTTGACTCCCAAATATAAACAATGAGGTTTAAATAATGCTTTTTAAATTAATATTTTACAATTTTTTGTTCATATCTCTCCCTCTCCTTTTTTTTGGGAGGGAAAGGGGGTCTCAAACATTATTATAGGTCCTTTAAATTTTTGAAGGCCCAAGAAACTAATATGTAACGTATTTGTGCTTCTTCCTGGATTAGGTATCTCCCTGACCTCCTTGCACGCTTTTTTTGGTTGTTTGTTTGTTTTGTTTTTTTGTGTTTTTTTTTTTTTTTTTTTTTGCGGTACGCAGGCCTCTCACTGTTGTGGCCTCTCCCGTTGCGGAGCACAGGCTCCGGACGCACAGGCTCAGCGGCCATGGCTCACAGGCCCAGCTGCTCCGCGGCATGTGGCATCTTCGCGGACTGGGGCACGAACCCGTGTCCCCTGCATCGGCAGGCAGACTCTCAACCACTGCGCCACCAGGGAAGCCCTTGCGAGCTTTTTAAAGTAACTGCTTAAGAGGAAGTTCAGAGGCCTATCTGCCTATCACCAGGTTTTACTGGAACAAACAGTTAATTTTCCTGGCAGGTTGGGCTTTCTCAGACAGGTATTCTAAGGGGGCCTGGGCTCATTCTAGGGAGGCATCCTGGAGCTGTTAGAAACTATGCCAGTGTTTGTTCAAGTCTTATAATGTCGGGGAAGATGGGTGAATAAAATCATTTGTGCTAAGAACCTGTAGGTTTACAGGCAAGATTGAGGTTTAGTGGAGAGAGGGGCTCAGAGGAGCCTGAATGAAGTTTGGTCAAGGAGAGACCTCCGCTGGAAAGCCTTCCCAGTCACCTTGTTGGCCCTCATTTCCTCTGGCTTCCCCAGCACCCCACACCCCTCCATTTTAGAAACAATAGCTATTGTTTCATGACAATGATAGTGGACTGGTACTCAGCCATTATGAACCTGTACTGCCCAGGAGCTGTCTTTAAATAAAGCTGCTGAGGGTAACCCTGACCCCTCCTTTGAGACCCTACTCTAGCCTTAAGTTCAATTTGATTGATCGGTTGGTTGTAAAGTATTAAGACTATTACACCTGCCCCTCTGCTGGCAAGTCCAGCAGGGGCTAAGGATCACTGAAAGGATTATTTCTTTTTCTTATAATTTGTCCCAGCACCCAGTCCTGTCTCTGGCTAATTAATATTTTTGATTGAATGAATGAATGATACTGTTATATTCTAGGAGTGTACTAAATATGGCAAAGAATGGAATAACTTTATTATTAATAATAATTATATTAATTATTAATAATAATTCTGTGCTCAGAGTAGGTTCTCTTTATGTTTTATACAAAGTCCACCTAAGTTTGG
Source organism: Orcinus orca (assembly GCF_937001465.1). Taxonomy (NCBI): domain Eukaryota; kingdom Metazoa; phylum Chordata; class Mammalia; order Artiodactyla; family Delphinidae; genus Orcinus; species Orcinus orca. The sequence goes on along the minus strand of NC_064569.1, from coordinate 78,060,988 downwards.
CATTCGAGGCTCCCCGCAAACTGAGCCCACACTTCTTTCAGGGCCTCCTTTCTCATCCCTGTCCTACCCAATACTGCACTCGAACCACTGGGGTTTTCTATTTGTACATTTCTGAGTCTGCCGTTCTCCTTGCCTAGAATATCCACCCCTCCCTGAAATGCATTCATATTCCCAGGCCCAGCTCACCTCTCACCCACCCATGCTCACTTTCCCTGGTCACTCAGCCAGAAGCGATTATCCTTTTCATTACCTCTATAGGTATTACTGTCTATTCACTTATCATGTTTCATATGCTTACACTGCAAATTCTGTGAAGGACCATGTGTGTCTTATTCACCATTGTGTCTCTAGTACCAGTACAGTGCCTGGTATTAATAGCTGATTGATTATGTTTTGTTAAAGGAATTCTTTAATTTTTTATTATTGTGTTTTCATTGCACCTCAGTTTTATTTTCTCCCCAAAATACAGGGACTTCTTGGCAGCTTCAATGAAAAGCATATGGTATCTAACACAAGGAGATCAATAAAACTTGCCTGGTCATTAATTCAGCCAGAGTCATTCTAAAACCATCCCATTAGTGAAAACTCTGTGCCAGGTACCAAAGCCTCAGAGTCATCCTTGAGTCATTTCTCACAGTCCACATCCAACCCATCAGAAAATCTTGTTGGCTCCCCCTTAAAACTATATCCAGAATCCAACTCATTTTTATATCCCTCTGCTACCACCTTGGATCCAAGTCACCATCATTGCTTGCTAGGATATTTGTTAAGACCATCCTAACTGGCTTTCCTGCTTCTACCCTCAAGTCCCCTAAAATATATTCTCTTCCTAGCAGCCAGAGGGATGTTTTAGAAAAATAAGTTAGATCGTGTCGCCGTGCTTTGAACCACTCTCAGTGGCTTCCCGTGGGCTTGCTGTCTGCACCATGAACTCAGCCCTTCAAGAACTGCCCCTCTTTCTGGCCTCGTCTCCTCTCTCTCCCTGCCTGGCTTGTGCCTCTCTGGCCTCACTCTTGCTGTTCCTCAAATACTCTCAGTGCATTTCTACCGCTGCACTCACCATCCAGCCACTCAGAACACTCTTCTAGTTATCCCGGCTCCTTCCCCCAGATATGGCTTGCTCCCTCACTTCCTGGAGGTCTCTGCCCAAATGTCCCCTCCTCCAAAAGCCTTCCCTGACCACCCTAAAAACACAGCACCCTCTCCTCAAACACTCTCTATCCTCTCGCCTCACCTGGATTGTTTTCACAGCACCAAGCATCACCTGACATTTTCTATGTTCGTTGGTCGGTTTGCACATTGTCTGTCTCTCCCCATTAGAATGTAAGCTCCTTGAGGACAAGACTCTGTTTTACTTGTGGCTGGATCCACAGTGCCTAGAACAGTGCCTGACAAGTAGTGGGCCCCCAACACGCGTGTTGAATACAGAAATTAATCAAGGATTGGGGGTACAGAGGTGACACTTGCCCTTGTAGCATTCCCAGTCTACGACAGGCAGTTTCCAGGACCACTTAAAATAGTGTTTCTCTGCTAGGACAATGCATGAGAGAGGTGGGTGAAGCAGAGGTACAGAGTGAGGAAAGGGTAGATGTTAAAATTTCCCTGCCGGTAACTCTGACGGCCTCCCCTCCCTTTCCCGAACTACTTAAGGAGGAAAAATATATGTATGTACAAGGCAGTAAAATTATAAAGGGGGCTCCAGATAAACTAAGGCGAATGTGTCCTGAATAAATTTAAATATTATACACAAAGATGCATAAAATAATGATTAAAAGAAGCCCTTGAGTGGCATAAGGCAATGGTTATTCTGGAAATGAGAGTCAAGAGAGTTCAGGGCGCAGCGGGGAAACCTGCAGGTTCCTCCTGATGGAGAGATCAGAGAAATACAGAAACAGAGAAGCCAGAGAAGAGCGTGGCTTTCTCTTTGGTTGCCCCTGTCATCCAAACAGGATGTTAAACCCATCTTGTGGTGATGGCACGTGGCAGCGGCCACTGGCATAGGGACAAAGTGCAGACTTTTAATGCTGAACTGCCCTCCAGCACCGCAGGTCTCAGATTTTTGCTCTGTCTTAAGAGATTCAAGGTGAGTTAAAGGAATCCTTTTCTTTTGTAAAAACTTATTCCTTGGGTGGTGGAAAGTTAACCAGATTAAGTCTTGATTGATGACTCTGATGACTACTGAGATTTGCAAGAAAAGCAGCTGATCATACTGAGAATAGTTATTAATGGATATTTCCTGACGGTAACCTACATTATGTCTACTCTTTAAGAGAATAGTAATAAGAGAAATGTATAATATTTTATATATATAGGTGTATAAAATCATAATAAATTTGAAAAAAGCACTGCAATATTCCTTTCTTCTCCCTTATAAAAGTTACTTGAACCTGTTTTTCCAATCCCTCAGGCAGAGTTTCTCAATCGCAGCACAATTAATGTCTTGGACTGGATGATTCTTTGTTGTAGAAGGTTTTTCCGTGCACTGTAGGATATTTAGCAACATCTCTGGCCTCTACCCACTAGATGCCAGTGACACCCCCTAGTTGTGACAACCAAAAATGTCTCCAGGTACTGTCAAATATCCCCTGAGGAGTAAAATCACTCCAAGTTTGAGAACCACTGTCCTAAGGCCATAACTGGCGAATCACGCCCCTCCCCACAAAAAACCATGTATCACAACCGCAGAGAAAGCACCCAGTCCTAAGAGGAAATCAACTGCCTCTTGAACGCTGGACCTTCTGACCACAACTTCGGTGGCTGTTATGGAAGCGGTTCAATGAGTCAAGAGACCTCAGGTCTCATATTTGAACTGGAGCAATGGCCGTGATAAAAGATGGACTACACGGACTCAGTCCACTGAGGGCACACAGCCAAATCCCCGGGGAGATGCCACAATATATACTTAGACATCTCCTCTTTCCTCCCACTCCCAGGATTTATGAGGATTATGGTCCCCACTTGTATCCTCTTAGAAAGCAGCTCATTCAGATTCAGAATACTGTGAAATATCCCTAATATCTTATGCATAAGTATAAAGCCTTTAAAGTATAAAGCCTATATCACTATTTTCTAATTATAAAAGTAATACATATTGATTTTTAATTGGAGAATTCCAAAAATGAGGAAGAAAGAAAATGAAAGCGCCACTCTCGCCAGTAATCCCACCACTCAAACACAATTCGGGTCTAAGCTCCCTCCTCAGGGTAATTCATTACAAATATCATACCAGTATTAGCATCTTCCATGAGCTAAGTTTTCCTGATCTGCATTTTTTTTTTTTTTTTGGTGGTACGCGGGCCTCTCGCTGCTGTGGCCTCTCCCGTTGCGGAGCATAGGCTCCGGACGCGCAGGCTCAGCGGCCATGGCTCACGGGCCCAGCCACTCCACGGCATGTGGGATCTTCCCGGACCGGGGCACGAACCCGTGTCCCCAGCATCGGCAGGCGGACTCGCAACCGCTGCGCCACCAGGGAAGCCCCTGATCTGCATTTTTAAGGGATTTGTAAGGGTGATGAATATTTGGGCATCTTGGAAGTCTGTGTGTCCACAGCTTATACTTGCAGCTCTCATGTTGGGGGGAGAAACAACCTCACCTCAGCATGTAGGCCGTGGTGGGCAGGAGGACAGCAGAGCACCTGGCCGCTGCCATGGCAGCAATGCCTTCATCACTCACTTCTTCCAGGTGACTGATTGCCTGGGCTCCCAGTTCCACCCCGAGCTAAACAGAATGGGCAGAGAGACAGAGAGAAGTTTCACCAACAGCAAAAACAAATCAATAACGTGCCAGCAAATGGTTTTCCTGCAAAAATAAACAGCACTCTATTATTAAGATTTCTTGCCAACTACCTCTCACGAGCACAAGCTCGGTGATCTGAAGTCGGCAGTGTGGTGAAGTGGATCCAGAGATATTTAGGAGGAGAATTGGGAGGACTTGCTGGTTGGCTGAAATGCAGTAGGTGAGGGGGAGGGAGGAGTCAAAATGATATCCAGGGTCTCGACTTAGGCAACAGATGGATAATGACGTCATTCATTGGGGCAGGAAACACGGGACAAGATTTGGACGTGATATTAAGAGATCATATTGAACGCGTGGTGGTCGAGACACATGTAGACTATCTACATCTGTATTTATGCCCCAAGGGCAGTTGTTTATGTAGCTCCAGGGCTTAGAGGAAAGAGCTAGACCCCCAACTGCAGGGATCTGGTGCGTCTTACTGCTGAATTCTCAGTGCCTAGAACAATGCCCGGCACACAGTAGATACTCAACTATTTGTAGAAAGCATGAATAAATTAATCTGGAAAAGACACATAGATGTGAAAATCCTCCTGTGGCCATTAATGGTATGCTCCACTAAAAGCCCTCTGGATGCTGCCACAGAAAGACCCTAGAAGCTACCTGTGAAATTAACAGACTGAGCTAGGGTGGCTTTGCGTGCCAATCAAAATAGGTTGTGAATTTAGTGAATGAGATCACAGAGGTACTTCTTTTTTCTACTAGTATCACCAGGAGGAAATAATAAAAGTAAATGATCAGCAAAAAAGTCTGGGATTCCAAGGCTCAACCACACCAACCTGCACATATTTCAAACAAGTTTCCCCACTCTCTATCTTTTCAGATGGTTACTCCTTCCTTTGAACAAACTCATTAAGTTTTCCACAGCACGAGTGTCGACAAAGGAAAAGCAAAAGGTCACCCATACCTCAGCAGCCTTCATTGGGTGGAGTTCATCCCCATGGAAGTTAATCTGTAACCCTATATCTTTCCCACTTTGAAGAATCCTTCTGGTGGAATCGAGATCAAAGACGCCCTTCTCACAGAACACATCTATATTGTCAACGTGTATTTCCCCATTTCTGCCAAGTTCCTTCAACTTTGGGAGGTGGTTATTGATGATGTCATCAGCGGCTTCAGTAGCAGTTTTTCCTCTGAGGGAAGAAGAAAGTGAGATTACCGTGGGCAAGTGTTTTTTTTTTTTTTTAAATTGGAGAAAGGGTTTTTTTGGCACTTGGAGAATCTGAGAAATTGTAGGTAAATGACCCCAAGCCTCAGAAAGGTAAAGAGAAGATCAAAGCTATAACTCAGGACTCTTAGCAATCCGGATGAGCCTACATAGCAGAGGTATTGATAAGACTTCTGTATACACTGACCCTATAGGCAGAGACTCAGATGGTTCATCCATTCTGGCACATCTGGGTTGCCTTTGGGAATGCCTTGCTGAAAAAATGAATCTTCTTGTCAAGGACACGTAGAGGACATCCTGGATGCTTCCTTGACAACCCAACCGTGAGCCCCTTATCTGGGCCAAGCTGTTTCTAGGAGCATCTGCCTAAGGCTTTCTGCCTCATCAGACATAGGGGAGGAAGATAGTAGGAGGCCCTGAAATTCTTTCTAAGATTCTGGGGTAGTTATATATGAGAAAGGTCTGGGCTTTTGAAGTCAGACACAGAGCTGCGCCACTTGCTAGCCATATAACTTTGGACACATGATGTAGACGTCATTTGGCATCCTCTGGGCCTCAGGCTTTATCTTCGGGGATAAGGATCAGACCTCAGAGGCTCACTGGCAGATGGAGAAATTTTCTGTAAAACTTTAGCCTTGTGTTTGGCACACAGAAGGCTCTCAGCAAAAACCATCTGGGTGGGTAGATAGAGGTGGGCTCTGAGGAGACACGTACTTATATATGCTGTTTCTAATTCTCGAGACAACCATATAGGATAAGCGTGTTATTTAGCTGGTTTAAAGATAAGCAATTCATGTTCAGAAAAGTTAAGTGATCAAAACTTAACTCAAAATCACCCAGCTGGAAGTAGCTAAGCTAGACTCAAACCCAGGTCTGGTGTCCCTCCAAAGCCTGAGACTTTTCTGCCATGTCACATTGTCTTTCCTACTAAAAAAAAAGACTATAATAGACAGGATAACCCAAAAGTCTTAGTGCAGTTTCAAGCCATAATAATTTCAGAAGTATAAATGCTAAAAACATACAACAAACATCATTGGAAATATTAAGTATTTATATTTCTTTTCTACTTAGTTCTGTAAATTTTTCATAATAATTTCAATGTTAATTTTTTTAGTTCCTTTGATTAAAGATGGTAAATGAAATATTAACATTAAAATTTTCTTTGTCAAAGTTCACAGAACTAAATAAATGTACACATTTTTTAATGATTAACCTTAAAAGATTTAATTAACTTATTAATATGACTTAATTAAATGGGCTATTTATGTGATTAAACCATTTTTGTAAGCCTGCAGCATTTATTATCTAAGTTAGTTATCACAACTTAAAACTGCACTAAGACTTTGGAGACACCTGCGAATTTTCAAGTCCTGGATTTCTTTTGGATCGTTTGGTTCTGGGACTGCAGGCCTTCTGATCTAGTAATTCCGGGATGGATGAGATGCAGACACAGAAGGGGAGAGAATTCTCTACAGCAAATCCATACAGGAGGAACTTTCTAGGTAAAGAGGAAAGTTGAAAAAAACATTTACAGCATTAAAACAAAAATGTTTGCTGCTAAACAAGCAAACAGATGAACAAAAATAAAAACCTCCCTACGTCATCTTGACGTCAAGATTTGACCTACCTCCCACGGGGTGTTACTCAATTCCTGAAGTGCCTTTGGGCTCACTGTCATGGGAAACCATTTAAATTAATATCTGTCATTTTAAAGGACCTATCAGGGGAATTTCTTTTTGTTAACCAAGAGTTTTCAACATCTCCTCTTCCTTCACTATTAAGGGACTTGCAAACGAATGGGTCTGGGGGGGCCCGCCTTCCTAAACCCATGTGTGTGAGATGCCTGAAGGTTGGAATCAGAACACCTTTCCAAAGGCTCTACTGGTCCCTCTGCAAGAGCTAACGTGCTGGTGCACCTTCACTCCCTGGAGAACACAGCCCCACTTAGGCACCACAGGAGCCCTTCTGCGTTCTCAGTATCCTGAGTTAAACCCTGGTCCCTTCGGCTGAGGTTACTTTGGCACCGAGTGAGCCCCGCAGTAAGTGGCTGAGATGCTGATGTCCAGCTCCCGCCGGGCGCGCTCAATCACGCGTAGCATCTTGAGCTCCGTCTCCAGGCTGAGGCCGTATCCGCTCTTGCACTCCACCAGCGTTGTCCCCGCCCTCATCATGCACCCAAGCCGCTGCTGGAAGGAACTGAACAGCTCCTCCTCTGAGGCCTGGCGCGTGCGCTCCACCGTGAAGTTGATCCCTCCTCCAGCCTGGTGGATATCCATGTATGTGGCTCCTGCCAACTGAACACACGGTTCACCCTTAGGTCTGCAAAATGCAGGGAGGTTGCAGGCAGCTCTACAGAACCTACGTACGGGGTGATATTCGACATGACTGACAATCGATATGGCACAGGCACCAACCGATCAGGAAGGATGGTGGGGCACCATCCTTCTGGAAGTCCCTACTCTGCCAGGGTGGTGGGGAGTTGCAGGGGTCAGAGGTGTTTCAGGAAGGGACTGGGATGGCAGAAATGGGAGATGTGGGGAGGACTTGGGGCCTCAGGCTAGCGACAGTTTACCAACAGGTACAAAAGTATTTCGGTATTTTAACAAGCCAGTCAGTCTCGGTGTGTACCAGCTAGTCTCGGTACCCATGAGAAAGCAAAGCTTAGGCGATTAGGGACCTCACTGTGGTTATTCAAGTCCCCACTAAGAGACCCAGAGCATTTCCACCCCTCAGTATCTGGCCACCTAGAGTTTCGGGCCTGACCTCTGTCACTCAAGCAAATAAAGAGGCTCTTTCTGGGATCCCACTGGACCCCTGTTACTCTGGGCAGCAGAGAATGTGGTGCAAACAAAGTGTGCCCGCCTGCGGGGCTCCCTTAGTCACACCCTTCCCTTCTGTTCTTAATTCTGTCACGTTCAAGTTATTGCAAACTTGAGCTTTTAAGGAAAGTTTCAATGGTTTTATAATAAATGATCTTTGTTCATTTCGTGTTAAAAAAAAAAAACAACACCTGATGGGTTGTAAAAAAACATTTTTTACATGTTGCCCTTTTTGCATCACTTTCTGCATCATCGAATGAGAGAATTGGACCGTAAATCTCTAAGGTTGATTTTTGGCTCTGAAATTCAATGATTTAAGAAAGTCTTAAAAACAGTTCTAGATTGTTGAAAAAGGCAGACAATTTTTGAAGAAATTTTTTCTTTTTCTGAAATAATCCAATTTCGCTGTTAGGCTGCACAGGTTTTTTTTTTTTTTTTTTTTTTTTTTGCTGTACGCGGGCCTCTCACTGTTGTGGCCTCTCCCGTTGCGGAGCACAGGCTCCAGATGAGCAGGCTCAGCAGCCATGGCTCACGGGCCCAGCCGCTCCGCGGCATGTGGGATCTTCCCGGACCGGGGCACGAACCCGTGTCCCCTGCATCGGCAGGCGGACTCTCAACCACTGCGCCACCAGGGAAGCCCAGGCTGCACAGGTTTTTAAAAAACAGTGTGAAGAAAAGACACGGAGGGAACAACCTGAAAAGGCTACGTACTGTAGGATTCCAAGTCTATGACATTCTGGAAAAGGCAAAACTATGGAGACAGTAGAAAGATCAGTGGTTGCCAGGGACTGGGGCGAGACAGGGATGAATAGGCAGAGCAGAGAAGATTTTTTGGGCAGTAAAATTACTCTGTATGATACTACAATGGTGGGGGCATGTCATTACACATTTGCCCAAACCTAAAGGATGCACAGCACCAAGAGTCAACCGACATGAAAGCTATCAACTCTGGGTGATGATGATGTGTCAGTGTAGGTTCATCCATGGTAACAAATGTACCACTCTGGTCAGGGATGTTGAAAATGGAAAAGGCTGTGCTTTGGGCAGGGGGCAGGGAGCAGTGGTATATGGGAAATCTCTGTACCTTTCATTCAATTGTTCTGTGAACCTAAAACTACTCTAAAAAATAAAGTCTACTAAAAACAAGGAAATAAACAATGTGAAAATGGCTCAAACCAGGGATTTGAGGGTTGACTGCAGCTAATTAATGACTGACAAAGACTACAATTTATGTTTCTTAATAAGTTTCATTTTTCTGGAAAAAAAGTGGGAACAATATAAGACATTTTATTTTTGTGATTAATAATATGTTTTTCCAAGTTTGACCCCAATGAATGGTGATTTTCAAACTGTTTCCTGGAGTCCCTTCAAAGGCTACCAAGGGATGGAATGAGGAAAAGAAAAGAGAGGAGAAATTAGTGAGCAAAGCAGGTCAGCTCTATTTTAAAAGGAGGATTTGGCAGCTAAAACAGCTTGAAAACTATTATACTTGAAATGACTGACAGCCCTGGGCACAGTATAAAGATTTGGTACCAAGTTATAAATTGGTTAATTTTGTTGTCATTGATTTCCATAGTCCAAGCCAGTAAAAATATCCATTAAAAAGACATGTAAACATTTGTTGTAAAGCCTAACAGCCTACAAACTCTAGAAAACCACGTCTATATTTGTGCTTTATTTTGATTTGCTATTGTTTATTGCAGTTACCTTCATCGCAAACTCATGAACTCTTTCACCAGCCCATACTGGATGTGTGTGTGCATCCACTAAACCTGTAATCAATAAATCAAATCACGTTTAAAGTTAAGAAACAGAAAGCACTTAGACAGCAGGCAGACTCTACTATACAGTTCTTAGGAAAGCACGATGGTGGTCAGCCATCTTGGAGGAGGGTGGAGAAGGGAGAATTTGTCTGAGTCGTTCCAAGAAGACTCCCTGCATGGTTGGTCTAGAAGGCTCTAATGGAGGAGGGTGACTCAACATGATGAAAATATCCCCTAAAGAAATACAGCTCCTTTTGCCCAATAAATCCATGCTCACCAAGCAACCTTTTAAAACAGGATGTCAAATCTATTAGCTGAGCAAAACCAAGGAAGAATCTGGGTGTGAAAAAGAATAATACTATCCCTACCCTCAACTTTGAGCAGGAAAAGTATAAAATCAGAAAGATGAATCTTTCTTTAAGAAAGAAAAATATTTTAATTAAAGAGAAACTATAAAATGGTCACTTGAAACTTTTGTTTATCCCAGTACAATTTGGTAAAGTCCGTCCTTCCAGAACATTCAAAGTGCCTTATAGATTAAATGGCTCATTAGTGGTTCCGATCGGAGTAAAATCAAAAGTCCCTACCATATATTCTCTACCATATTCTGCTCTTTCTCATGAGGTTTCACCCTGACTTTCTCTCCTGACCCCCAAGGGCCAGATAGTAGAAGCTCTGTCAGATGTGCACAGCACACAAGTATAAATCCTAGCCTCTGTGTTTGCGCAGAACTCAAAATTTGTGAAATTTGTTTCAGAGGATTACATAAAGCCATAAAACATAGAAAATGTAGGAGATAATGGTTAATAAACTGATTCTGTTATCAATCACTGAAGATACAAATGAACTTCAATGAAATCTCTAGGGTTTCTTGGTTTATGTTTTTTCGCCTGGAGATGGGTCCTTTGTTTCATACTCTATACAAATTTAGAGTATATTCTGGAATTACAGAGAGCAATTTGCTGTCTTTGCCTCCCCTATGCCATGGATTAATAAAATTCTTCCAACAGCTTTTGAACCCAAGCCCAGCACAGCTGGTTCTCTTCAACATATGAGTGGGAAGAAGTGGAGTGAATGAATGGGTGTGACTCCCAGCTTGCCCTTCACCTGTTTAGAGATCTTGGGTAAGATATTTCACCCCTAAACATCAGTGTTCTAATCTGCAATGTGTAGATAATGATACTTACCTTCCAGGGCAGTTCGGTTTCATTCAACATGAAAGTGCGTTTGTAAAGCAGCTAGACATTTACTAGTAGAAATTCAATAAATGGTAGCTATTATATTTTCACATCATTGTGAAACCTTGTTTAAAACAAGCTACTACTCTTCCTCTTTACACTACTAAAACTGCTTTCAGGGCTTTACTGAAAAAGAGGTTAATACCTGGCAAGATGCATTTCCCAGAACAGTCAATTCTTTCTTGAAATGTTTCTTCTGAAAACTGTTTTTGGATAGCATCAGCAGGACCGATGGCTTTTATGAACCCATCTCTGAAAAAAAAATCAAGAAATTATGACTAACTTTGGGGAAAATATTGTGAAAATTTTGACCAATGATCACATTATTGATGCCTTTTGGTGTCAGTCAATATTTATTGTATTTCCTTCTCGAGTGTGTGTCTTTGGAAATTGACTCTAGCCACATGCAAGGCAAAAAGTCAAATCAGGTGTAGCAGAGATTGCTAATTGTTCCCCAAGATCAATGTTCCCTTTTCCCACAGTGCTAGATTCCTAAATTTTAGCTAGAGGCATGACCACCCAGAATAAAGACCACCTTTCCACATCTCCCATCAGCCAGGTGTGGCCACGTGACTAAGTTCTAGCCAATAGGATCGTTTTCTCTGCCTACTTCCTACTGGCTGGAATGTAGACACCATAATGAGAGATGGCACAGCAATCCTGGATGCTGGAGTGCCTGTGAGCAAGAGGGCAGTGCTCAGCTGAGCAAGACAGTAGGGGTCGGGTCTGGATCCTCCGTGGAGTACGGCCATCAACTAGCTCTAGGTTCCTACATCCATGCAATTCTGTTAACTCATTTTAACAAGTTTTTGACAGTAACACTGGGAATGTTTTTATTTCTTTGTTAATTAAAAACAAACAAACACAGAGTCCCTAAAAGCTGGGCTCTTACACAACCCTAAGCAGATTCAGATAAGGGATGAGACTTGTGTAATCGCAGTGCCATGGGCTCTCCAATTCAGATGGGCACCCAACCCCCATTACCACTCCAAGTCCACCCTTCCAAACTTTGGCTGTTCTTTTATTCTCAGAAGTGTAAATGAAAATAACTGAAAATGTCCTCTCTTTCTGGTGGCTGAATCTTAATTATCTATCACCCCAAACCATTGCCATCTGAACGTTTTCTGTGGTTCTCAAGCTTTGGGGTGCAGACAAAGTGGGTGGGAGACGTGCTTTGTAAAAATTCAGATCTCAGAACTCCACCCATAGAGATCCTGATTCAAAAGACCTGGGGATAGGTGGGGACTGGGTGGAGGGGATTGGATGAAGGTAGTCAAAATGTACAAACTTCCAATTATAAGATAAATAAGTACTAGGGATGTAATGTACAGCATGATAAATATAATGAACACTGCTGTATGTTACTTATGAAAGTTGTTCAAAGAATAAGTCCTAGGAGTTCTGGTCACAAGGAAAAAATTTTTTTCTACTTCTTTGAATTTGTATCTATATGAGAGGATGGATGTTCACTATACTTACTGGTAATCATTTCAAGATGTATGTAAGTCAAATCGTGCTGTTCACCTTAAATCTATACAGTGCTGTATGCCAATTATATCTCAAGAAAACTTGAAAAAAGAAAAAAGATCTGGGGATGGGGGGCGGCATCAGAAGTCTGTCTTTAAAAAAAAAATCTCAGGCCGTCTGAGTCAGGTGGTCCCCCGTCCGCACTTCAAGAAGCATTGGAGAGAACCCCTACGCCTTCAGATTGCTGCAATTATATTTTATCAGCAGAAGCGGGATCTTGACGCTCCCCAGTGGGATGTGCAGCTTGAGAGAGGTTTCTTCAACTGAATGACAACCGGAGGCGGCCAAATACATTAGCAACAGGCGCCTAAAAGGCAGGCGTGCCAATGACTCCCTGGGTGCGAAAAGGCTGTTACCGCGTTGCCCTCCACAGCGCACAAGTTACAGAAAGAGCACCAAGCTGGGCCTTGGCTGACCAGTGCCCCACAGCACACGACCCGGGTCGCCCGCAGCTCCAGAGCGCGCGGCCACTTACGTGCCCACCACCAGGCTGGCGCCCTCCAGCACCGCCAGGCTGCGCAGCGCGTCCCGCGCCAGGAAGCGCTCGCCGCGGGCGCACACCAGCACCACTTGCCGCGCGTTCTCCAGCAGGAGGCGGTGGCCGTCCGCCATGTCGCTGCGCACCGCAGGTCTAGCAGAGGCTGTGCGGCTCCTGCCGCTGGCGGCCGGCGGTAGAGGGGACAGGTCCGCAGGCGGCGCCGCCCCGGGGCCAGCAAGGAGGGGCGGGGCGGGGGCGGGCGCTCGTAGCAGCTGCCAGTCCAGACCGCCGGGGATGCGCGCCTCCCCCCACTACGAACCGGCAAGAAGAGTACCAGCAACGAGAATGATGATTAGTAATAAACGTTATAATGGAATCTTCTCTTTCCTGTTCGCTTTGTTCATGCTCTGGGTAAATGTGGTAGAGAGTCCTGTCCCTACTTTACAGGTAAGGAAACTGCGGCTCTGCGGAGGGGAGAGAGAAAGGCGGGCTGCGACGATCACGTGACCTGGCGGAAAGGAGTCACCGAGGGCGAGGGGGCCCGGAGTGGGCAGAATGGGGGAGGAGGGGGACCTGGGTAGGGGCAGGGGCCGGAACCTGAGACAGAGTCCCGGGAGGGGACAGAGTGGGGAGAAACCTCTGACCAGAAACTCGCGGCAGCCTGGGACTCGGGGGGCCGCCCGCAGAGGGAACCCGGGGATGGGGAGGAGAGGGAGGCGGGGGGGTGGGTCGCTCCAGGGTCCGCGCGACCGCGAGTACCGCGCACTTTGCGGTTGGCCCGCTCCGCTCCCGGATCCACTACCACACGGTCCCCGAGATGAAGGAGGAGCAGGGCAGGGGAGGATAGAGCCGAGACTAAAAAATCGATTGGCGCCTTCTCTCATCTTCCCCTATCCTTCCGCCTTCCTGAAGGATAGGTTGGAACGGCTCCTGAATGCAAACTCGTCGAGGTAAGATTGGTTTCAGCTCAGTGTCGCCCACCGCAACTGTATCCGGTGGGGCCTGCCCTCACCGAGATTGGAGACCGAATTAAGTTTGTTTAAAGAAGATGGTCTGTAATTCTTAGCCACATCTCTTCCTGCCTGTCAGTTGCTGTGAATACACTGGCAGGCACTGGGTTTTGAGTTTCTCAAATATATTATTTTGTTTATACACTTTTATTAGAAGCTCTGTGTTAGGCCTTTCAGGACATTCAAAGATAGGAAGGCCCTTTCCCTGCCCAGCAAAAACTTTACAATCAAAAGGAAGACACTTTATGGACGCAAATAGCATACGGTAAAAGAAAGCTGCGGCCAGCAAAACCACAAAATCTAAAAGTCCATTTTTTGTCACTATAAAGCCATTTAAAAACGAAGAACAGAAAGCAAAAACGCCTTTAAATGAACACAATAAATACGAATATACTTAAGCTTCATATTACGGCCATGAAAGAGACAGATCAGACAGGTAGGAAAGAGAGAAAAAGAAGAGGGGGGGGAGAATTAAATAGATAATGTGAATAAAAGAGACCCTAAAGGGGAAAAAAATTCATAGATTACTCACAGCTCAGACACACAATCAGAAACAGATGTGTGTCTTTCACAGTTTTAAAAAGAAAGGTATAATATATACAGAGAAATAATACTATAAGAGAAGTATAAAATCCAAACGGAACTTCTTGAACAACCATAGAAACAGTGGAAAATAGAAACACATAAAGTCACTAATTCATAGAGAAATATTAACATTTTCTTTATAAAATTTCTGCTAAAGACTTGAATCTGCTACATTTTGCAATTATAGGCATATTTGCAGATGTTGCAATTAGAGGTATAAACTAAGCACGGGGTGAAATTATAGGCACATAGAAGGCTGTGGGGTTCAGTAAACTTGTCGTAATCCCACTTCTGTAACTTATGAGCTATTTGACCTTGGGCAATTTACTTAATTTCTCTAAGCCTCATTTTCCTCATCCATATCATGGGAGTAATTGATTCTACTTTATGGACTTGTTTGAGCTTTAAATAAGATGAAATGTAAATCACTCGGCCCAGTGCCTAGCTCTAAAGAAGTAGTATTATTATTACTGTTAGTTTATTTTAATCCTGCTATTTGCCTTGCTGGTCAATTAAGTTAAAGATTTGATTTCAACCAACAGCCCTTCAAAGAATATACCATGTTCTTAAAGCGTACAAGCTCTTGGTAAGTCTAAAAGAAATCATACTTTTTCTTCACGGGAATTTATATCTGTGGGTGAACTGAGTGTATCCAATTCCAGTCCAGATAGACAACATTCCCCAAAAAGCTCCTGCAAACAAGAAGTTTGCAGAAGCAAGAAGGTTAAGAGTGGACATCTCTCCTCCGGTCATTGTTAAATAATTATAGAGGGGTGAGGATAACACATTTTCCCTCAGAAATAACCAGCATCCCTGTAGCACTTTTTGGTTCACAAAGTACTTTTCACATCATGGGACTCAAATTGGCTATTTCTTTCCCCTACTCTTCCTTCCTCTTGAACTCCAGTAATATTTTCAGTTTGCAAAAGGTGCCGTCAGAAATGTCAACAGAAAAGCCCATACCAAATAGCTAGCTTGACGCCAGCAGGTCCTTAAAGGTCAAGCTGAAGGTAATTTCCTCACCATCACGCTCTGCTTCTGACCTAATGAAAAGAGGCGGGTCCCAGAGCAGGCCAAGGACCTAGTGGCTCCCGGCTTTCCTGTAAATAAAAAATTGCTAGTGCTGGTCTCCACACACTATCCCAGGACACAGTTCACAGCCCTTTCTCCTAGTATTTGTCCAACTGGGCCGGAATGAGGTGGGAAAAACTTGAAAGGCATTGAGTCTGAGAGAATCTGTCTAAATCTTCATTTGCACGTGGGGGACAAACAGAGCTTTCTATCTCCTAATAAGAGAATCTGCAAATCCATTTTCATTGAATTGTAGAGAGAGTCGTCGAGAAAATCAAACACAAACTGCTTCAGAAAACATGTGCTAGATATTGTTACTGTGAATTCATTTAGAATTGGTCTAGGACTTTAGGTTTGGACATTATAAAACCCCATTCCTAGGGCTTCCCTGGTGGCGCAGTGGTTGAGAGTCCGCCTGCCGATGCAGGGGACACGGGTTTGTGCCCCGGTCCAGGAAGATCCCACATGCCGCAAAGCGGCTGGGCCTGTGAGCCATGGCCGCTGAGCCTGCGCGTCCGGAGCCTGTGCTCCGCAACGGGAGAGGCCACAGCAGTGAGAGGCCCGTGTACCGCAAAAAAAAAAAAAAAAAAAAAAAAAAAAATTCCTCTTTCTCCACTTCCACAAAGATTGGAATAATAAGAATCAGCCCTAAGGTGAGTCAGATTCCCAAATTTGTATGGATATTGGTGGTCAATTCCTCTCAAACGACCGGGTTTCAATAACTTTAATTCAGGGTTCCTTAGGAAAGCTAGTTGTCACTTACCTCTCCTATTCTTTTCAAGTGCTGTGGTTATTCACAAGACAAAGTGGACCAGAAAGAGGACAGATCTGGATATCTACTCTGAAGAAAGTATAAGCAATTATCTCCCTATCAGTCTATCATCAGTAGGCACTTCCCATACATTATCTGTGCTTGGAAATTGCAACAAGGCTGTAAGAAAGGTATGAGTATCCACACTTGATAGAAGCAGCAGCTAAGGTGCACTGAGTTTACTCGGGTAGGCCTAAGAGAAAGAGCTGGGTGGAGTCAGAGGCAGGATTCAAACCTGCCTGTTCCCAAAGGCCAGGGTCTTTCCACAGTGCCATTCGTGCTGCCCCTACGATGACACGCATCAAAGGACCTGACTCAGTCTTTTATATAATGTGGTAACCACGTGTGATTGCATAATGTTAGAATAATGCAAGAATTAAACCAACCTGCATGGTGTTCACTTGGAAGAACAGTATATTTTATACCCACATCCCCTTAGATGTCTAATATTGATAGATATCTCAAACTTACCATGTTCTAACCTGAAACTTCGCTCTTCCCACCCACCCCTTTCCCCAGAGACAGCCTTCTCTGTCTCTGTTGATGGCAACTCCATTCTTTATTTCCTGGGCTCTTTATCTCATACCCCACATCCAAACCACCAGCCAGTCATGTAGTCTCTACTTTCCAGATATATCTAGAATTTGAGCGCCTCTCACCACTTCCACTACTATCCCGAGACCCCATAAGCTCTTGCCTCTCGATGGCTGTAACCTCCCAACAGGCCTCCCGACTTGACCCTCAACCTCTTCTATAGTCTCTTCTCAGCTCAGCAGTCAGAGTGATTCATTTAATGATCTTTATTCCACTGAGTAAATGACCTACAGGGCCCTTGTTGTCTCTTTGACCTTGGCTGTCACTCCCCTCCGTTCACTGTGCTTAAGCTCCACTGGTTTCCTTGCTGTTTCTCAAACACACCAAGTATCTTCCCTCCTTAGAGCGCTTTCTCCATGAGCTTACACTTACATAACACTTACTGTGCTCCTGATGCTGTCCAAAGGGCGGGACATATGCTAACTAACTCCCCTAACAATTCCACAAGGTAGGTGCTATTCTTACCATCTCTTTTGAAAGAGGGGGAAATTGAGGGGTGAGGATGAAGGAGCATAATGAGAGTCCATGCTCTTAATCACAAGCCTGTAAAACTGATGGCTTGCAATCACACACCACCATTTTCAATCCCTGGTTTTCTGAGCTCTTTATCTTTTTCATCCATCAGAAGTTGGATTTGTACATGTCTTTTAGATGTGAATTTGCACGCATTTGCTGTGCAATCCAGCAACATTTTCCCTCTCATTTGGGTACAGAGCCTTTGTTTAGTCATTCTGCTATTTTTATTTTGCACAACGAAGACATTCACCAGCTTCTACTTATTTTTCCTGGTTGGTACACCATATTGGTTTAGTTCGGGAACTTTATAATCCCTTCCTAAGCATAGCTGGTTCTCTTCATCTCCTTTATGGTCATCACCAGCCCTTCATTAATCAATAGGGGGATTAATACATATGGAAATATAGAAGTATAACAACTTCTAGAGACCACTGATTCTCTTTACGTGTGCTATGAATTACCCAAGAGATGAAGTAAGAGCAGACGTCTGCTATTAGCAGTTGGCTTAGAGGAAAGAGAACTTCCAGTTTTTCTATGAGTGAAAAAGTGCCAGAACCTATGGATAAAGGTGTTTATTGCAGATAGACTTTGAGGATAAAGGGAATGAGAGTAGGGATGAGGAAGGGAGTGAATTTAAATAGAAGAATTGAAGAGGGGGAAATGTGACAAGAAAGAGGTGAGCAGAATCTTAAGGGTGGGGATGAGTGCTGAGCATAAATTTAAGAAAATCTCCTGCAAATCTTTAGTATTAGCCATCCAAATTGCAAATACATCAACCCAACAGATTGTTATCAATTTTTCACCAACCTTGCTTTTCTACCTGTCAGAATGAACCTAATGCCTGTGAAAAAACTTCAGTAATCTGGAAAAGTATAGTATCAATGTTGTAGGTTTTTATTAATATTTTCTCTTTTATATGCTTTAATATATTTTTTTTCTCCTGTTCATCTTTGTGTTTATAGTCACTAGAAGTAAAAACACAGGCTAATGAGTAATGATTAGCACCTGGTAGCTCCCATTTACTGAATTCATCCCATATTCTAGGCATCCTGCTTGGTTGTTTATGTACAACCTCATTGAATCCTCATGAAAGCCTTAAGAGGTGGAACTGTTATTGCCATTTTATGGAAGGAAACTGAGGCTCAGAGATGCTAAGGGATTAAAATGTAGGCTCCATGAAAACAATGGTTTTTATCTTTTTTTGTTGTTCTTTTAAAAAAAAATTGCCCTCTCTCCAGCACCCAGAACCGTGCCTGACACACAGTAGGCAGAAATATATTTTGAATGTTAAATGAACTTGCTTACATATCTGTAAGTACCAAATCAAGATTCAAAATCAGATTTGTCCACTCCAAAGTCTGCATTCCTGATCATCTGCTACAGTGCTGCTGGGACATTTGGGTCTTAAATGTGACTCGTTGAGATTACGGAGGCTTATGTCAATATTTAAATGGGCAGGACTTCCCTGGTGCACAGTGGTTGAGAATCCGCCTGCCAATGCAGGGGACACGGGTTCAAGCCCTGGTCCAGGAAGATCCCACATGCCGCGGAGCAATTAAGCCCGTGTGCCACAACTACTGAGCCTGTGCTCTGGAGCCCCGGAGCCACAACTACTGAGCCCATGTGCCACAACTACTGAAGCCCGCTCACCTAGAGCCCATGCCCCACAACAAGAGAAGCCACCGCAACAAGAAGCCCGTGCACCGAAACGAAGAGTAGCCCCCACTCACTGCAATTAGAGAAAGCCCGCGTGCAGCAACGAAGACCCAACACAGCCAAAAATAAATTAATTAAAACAAAAGTATTTAAACGGGCAACCTGAGATAGGATGTTTTGTCCCATTGTTCCTGTTGTGAGCACACCCTTTTATATAAACTCCTGAATACCTTTTTCCCTCAAATGAAAACATCATTGCTATTTTTTTCATTGTAAAAATTACATAAGCTCATTGAGAAATTTGAATGATACAAAAAATATATATATAAATCTGGACAAGGATTAGCGTGAGGCAAGTGAGGTACTTGCCTTGGGTGCAAAATTTAAGGGGGAGGCAAAAACTCAGCAATCAGAATAAGCAACATTTTAATTCACTATTGTAAGAAATTAAAATTAATGCAAAAAAATCCATGATGAATAAAATATCAAAATTTTAAATAAAGACAAGATCAGTGGGCTGGGACGAAGGTGTGGCAAGTAAGGCACTCACTCTCAGGGTCATACAAGTACAGAAGCAGATCCATGGTTCCGATTTCATGAGGTTTGCTTTGCTTATCACTAGAAGTAAAGGTTGATTACAAAAAATTTTTTAAATCCTAATTAGAATGAGGGGAAAAAAATCTAGAAATGCTTACTAACCAATTCAGCTGTGAGGTCATGGTTTTCTGCATGTGTTCTATAGTTTGAAAGTATCCGATATTGAGAAAAGATTCAAGAAATGGGAAGCCTGATTTTTTTTAATGTCTACTGGGGAGGTCCATTTGCTCTCAAGTTTTCAGTTCCACAGAACCAATCCTTTCAAATCGGTGGAATCTCCAAGAGACCTGCATTTTGAGCAAGACGAGATCGTGAAAATAAAACCAGAACACTTTCCAGTCTCCCGTTTGTGAAGTTTATGTTTAATCAAGGTTGAACGTTCCGATCTTTGTGCTCAGCTTCATATGAGAAGGAATTGAAAACTGGCACAATCCTTCAGACAAAAGAACTTGAAGTTGCTTGTTTAACGAATTAGTAATGAGAAAAGGGCTTGTTGCACATGATAATTTTATATACAATCACTATTTTAACACATTATTTTCGTATATTAGAAATTCTGTTAAACTTTTTCGCTTGGGCAGGAAAAATTTATGAACACAGCATGAAAATCTACCAAAAGTCTACTTTTTCATCCCGAATGAAGAATCGTTCATACCTGGGCCAAATGGGAATCTTCGCTGACACAGGTGGTACCTCAACTGAAAAACCGGGGCTAGATCCCACTCTTAGTCTCAGATTTACAGAAGGTAAGGCTAAATGACTGTTTGATTAAGAATATTGTTTTGAATATTTACTGTTAATGTTAGGTTTGGGGGCTTTTCTGGAGGTGAGAAAAACGAAGTATGCAGTCTCATAATATGGTAGCGGGTCTTTGTAAATGGGGGTTGAGAGTTGGGAGAAAATCTATTTTAAATAAGAAAACATACCTTTTCCAAGAAATAGACTTGGGCTTCCCTGGTGGTCCAGTGGTTAAGACTCCATGCTTCCACTGCAGGGGGCGCGGGTTCCATCCCTGGTCAGGGAAGTTCAGCAGCTGCGAAAAGAAATAGACTATGACTCATTTTCGTGGCTCTAAGGAGGAAGGTCACAGCCAAAATGATACAGTATTAGAGCTATTAGCTCTGCCTTTTACACTCAGTTCTACCTTTTACACTCATCTCATTTCAGATGTAGAAATACAGAAACTTTCTAAAGTGGAGCCTTGACTGTTCAGGCCGTGAAACTCTTACGTCCAGAATTGAGAAGCTCATAGAATTAAGCAAGTTTGCCTGTTGTTGAAAAAATCATAACCTGTTTTAATGTTCTTTGAAGTCAACCTGTTAAAATAGTACAAGCTATTCATTATTGCTCTATGAATGAGGGCAATCTGGTCATCAAAATGTCATGGGCGTTTCTTACTCATCAGATCAAGAAGTGTCTATAAATGAGATTGATAGCAGTTTGAAGCTAATGAGGTTAAAGTGGTTAATGGTACGATGATGGAGTCATAAAATCTTCCCCCAAATGTGTCTTGTCCAAATTTTTAAATTGAAAATTAAAAGGAAGGAAGGATGAACACACATGGAGTGCCCAGCATTTGCTGTGGTAACTAAAAAAAAAAATTTCTTTGGCTCCCAAAATCCATGTACTTTCCCAAATTGTGGAAAACAAAAAAATCTTCAGAGAACAAGAAAATCACTTAGGAAAGGACTTTGAATTCAATAATTAATGTAGAAGAAGGAAGCCATGTTAACTTATTTAGAAGCTCTTGGAGGTGCATATTCTGCACTGTAATTGTATGAAAAATAGGCAAATGCTGGGCAACACGGTGATACCAGGGACTATACCTTTCTGCCACTTGTTAGCTGTGCAGTCTTGGGCGAGCATCTTGACATCTCTGAGCTTCAGGACCTCACATACAGAATGGGGATAGTAATAAGAACCTTACTGGGGTTATTAATAGAATTAAATTATATATTTTAAAAGTCTAGTGAAGTTCCTGGAATATGGGCATAAAATAAATGGTAGCTAATATTATTAAAGTAATTTTTCAGTGGTTACGAAAAGGTTTATCTGAAGGTATTTTTTTTAAGTCAGATACATACTGTATGCAATAATTTAATTACATACCTTTTATTTTATACAACATCTTTGAGGGATAATGAATCAAACCTAAGTCTATTTCAATTTTCTTTAAAGGTGCAGACACAAAAAGGACTGTCCATGAATTTATTAAAGACCACAGAGACAGATTTATGCTCGAGGTAGTTAAAATAATTTCTTTCTCCCATTAGCCAAATAGAAGACTTCCTGCATATACCTGCCAAATTTTCACCTGGACATTTTATTTTTCCATTTCATGCCCCAGATACATTGCCTTTCCTACCTTGAAGATCTAGCCTCTTCTAAACCCACTTCATTCGGGGCTTTTGTTCTCATCATTCCACCAACACCACTTCCATTGCCAAATTCAAATGGTCATTTCACAGTCTTCCCTCTACTCACTTCCAGCAGGTATTGGCCCAGGTGATCACCCTCCCTTGAAACACTTTCTTCAGCTGGTTTCTGGGCCTCTCTATGTCTTGGTTCTTCCATGGCACTGGCAGCTCACTCCTTCATAATTTTCTTGTTCCTCTTCACCCTGATCTCCAAATGCTGGAATGACCAGGGCTCACACCTCACCCCACGCTCTATCTACCCTTCTCCAGGCTGGAGGCTTTAAATTCTACTGCCCTGTTAACAGCTTCCAAGTTTACTTCTCTAGCCTGATCTTCTTTCCTGAACTCCAGACTCACAAACGCAACTCCAGACTCAACAACTGTAATCGTAGTTCTTAACATCTCTACTTAGATGCTCCATAGGCATCTCAAACTTTGCATTGCCAGAGCTGCCCCTGCTATACCCTTCCTGCCCCTGCAGATTGGAATCTCAGGCAGTGCTCCCTATCTCTGTAAACAGCAATTCCATTTTTCTAGTTGTTTATGCCCAAAATATTGGAGTTATCCTCAACTCCTCCTTCTTACAGCCCACACCCAAATATCCTTTGGAATATATTTTTTTCCAACTATATCTGTAATCACACTATTTTTCATGACCTCCTCTGCTGCCACTGTGGTCCGTGTTGCCAGTAGCTCTCGCATGAATTACGTTAGACCTTCTGAACACAGGTCTCGCACGTTTGCTCTCTGAACTCAGCCTGTCCTCCACACCTGCCCCTCCTTTGCTGAAAACCTCTGGTGACTTTTCTGGTCCCCAGCTCACTCGCTCTCTGACCTCATTCCTACCACTCTCTACTCTGTCACTCTGCTCCAGCCACACTGGCCTCCTTGCTGTTCCTGGGACACACCAATCATGCTCTTGCCTCAGGACTTTTGCACAGGAGGCTTTTCCTTCTGGGAGGAACACTTCTCCCTCAGATATCTGCATGCTTTGCGTCCTACTTCCTTCCAGTCTCTGTTTAACGTTCACCATATCAGTGAGGCTTTCCTGGGCTAAACCCCTGCCCTTGCCCACTGGACCACTTGTTCTCCTTTAATCAACACCCTTGCTCTACTAGAATGAATACTTCGTAAAAGCAATGCTGTTTATTTTGGTCACTGCTCTATCAGTACCACTTAAAACAGACCTAGGGGGCTTCCCTGGTGGCACAGTGGTTGAGAGTCCACCTGCCAATGCAGGGCACACGGGTTCGTGCCCTGGTCCGGGAAGATCCCACATGCCGCGGAGCGGCTGCGCCCATGAGCCATGGCTGCTGAGCCTGTGCTCCAGAACGGGAGAGGCCACAACAGTGAGAGGCCCGCGTACTGCAAAAAAAAAAAAAAAAAAAAACAGACCTGGCACACACCAGGCACTCAGTAACTACTTGGCAAACAAAGTAATAAATGAAATATCTTGGGGTTTTAAACTTGGAGTATCTAACTTTTGGTTGTTGTTTCTTTAAAGTTATCTCATTTCCATATTCTAATCCATTTATATTATAATATATGTGGCTTTGTTTATACTTTATTTTTCATGCATGGCATTAAAAACCCAAGTGGATTCTTATATTATGTACTAAAAAAAAAAAAAGCAGCTAGCTATCAAGGTTGTATTTGGGGATCTAAACAGGATGCTCTGAGGCTGGTTAAACACCCCCCCCACCCTCCTACCCCCTTGGAGGAATCACTGGAACCTGACTCTCCCATGGTACTTCCTACAGGAAAGCTTTTGTGGCTACAGACAGCCCAATTTCCCAAGGCCCAGAAAGTATTGGAGGGACACTGAATAATACTAAGTAGACTTGCTCTTTGGAGGGATATGGACCACCACCCCCTTTTTTTAGGATAGAGCCTGAGGGGATACGTAGCTATTTTGATCTGCAGAACCATTTTGGAACAACATGAACCTCTTTATAAAAGTGAAAGAAAGGCATGAGTCCCCGTTCTAACTATCCTGAAAATAAAATCCCTACATGCAATGAAGGCTGTAGCCCCAAGATTGGGCATACTGTTATTTCTAATACAAGTGATCACAGACCAGGCCAGTTATTTTTCCCTTTGTTGTGAGACCATGGAAATGTGCTAGAAATGTGGAATCATGTTCTTGATGCACTTCTGTTTTCAATATTCCTAGTATGCTCTGTCAACCAAAAGAAACACAATTCAGAAGTTTGAAAAACACACAATAATGAAGGAAAGACAATTCATGAAAGCAGAAAAAAAGCTCGAAGAAGACGCAATGGCCTTTGAAGAGTTCCTTCGAGAAAACGACCAGAGATCTGTAGATGCTCTTAAAATGTTCGTTTTTTCACTCTGGCCAGATCGCCTTTTTCCCTCCTTCTTTCTTCTTTTTAGTTTCTCAGAACACAGCCCAATACAAAGCAAACTAACAAATCTGTTTCTTTTCAGGGCAGCACAAGAAACTATAAACAAACTCCAAATGACAGCAGAGCTGAAGAAGGCGAGTATGGAGGTACAGTTGATGAAAAGGTGAGGCCGGGCACCGTCTTCTCCTCATCAAGTGTCCTTGCCCCACTGAAACCTACTTGTGCCTGGCAAGACCTCAGTGGGACTAATCCTTATCAGTTGATGATTTCATAAGTATTATCACATTTTAAAAATAAGTAATCTGTCGATCAAGGATTATCTCTACCTGGGTGCCAGGACACAGTGACCTCTGGCTGAAACATTTCTCTAACTTGTCATTACAGAAACCAAGAAATTAGTTGAAAAGAAGTAAAGCAATGTTAGGGGTAAACAATAAATTATTTTCTAAGTGTCCTTTTATCTTCATTCTAAGGCACTGTTCTTCCCCCATTTTACCATCTCTGAAATTGGGGTGCTTGTATATTTTTACAGTCATCTTACAATTATAATTGGGAGTATTTTTTATATTTATACTTACACTTGGTTGAAACTAACTTGGTTGATATTAAAAACTGGATTTATGTACCAATTTTTCTTAAGTCAATCTCCCAAGGCAGTAGAAATAAAAGCAAAAAATAAACAAATTGGACATAGGCAAACTTACAAGCTTTTGTAAAGCCAAAGGAAACAATAGACAAGATGAAAAGACAGCCTACAGACTGGGAGAAAATATTTGCAAATGATGCAACGGACAAGGGCTAAATTTCCAAAAAATACAAACAGCTCAAATAAGACAATAACCAAAATACAACCCAATCGAAAAACGGGCAGAAGATCTAAAGAGACATTTCTCCAAAGAAGACATACAGATGGGGACTTCCCTGGCGGTCCAGTGGTTAAGACTCTGCGTTCCCAATGCAGGGGGCATGGGTTCGATCCCTGGTTGGGGAGCTAAGATCCCACATGCTGCCCGGTGCAGCCTAAAAACAAAACAAAACAAAAAAACCCACAGATGGCCAACAGGCATATGAAAAGATGCTCAACATCTCTAATTCTTAGAGAAATGCAAATCAAAACTACAGTGAGGTACCATCTCACAATGGTCATAATGGCCATCATTAAAAAGTCTACAAGTAGGGCTTCCCTGGTGGCGCAGCGGTTGCGAGTCCGCCTGCCGATTCTGGGGACACGGGTTCGTGCCCCGGTCCGGGAAGATCCCACATGCCGCGGAGCGGCTGGGCCCGTGAGCCATGGCTGCTGGGCCTGCGCGTCCGGAGCCTGTGCTCCGCAACGGGAGAGGCCACAACAGTGAGAGGCCCGCGTACTGCAAAAAAAAAAAAAAAAAAAAAGCCTACAAGTAACAAATGCTGACGAGGATGAGGAGAAAAAGGAACCCTCCAACACAGTTGATAGAAAGGTAAATTGGTGTAGCCACAATGGAAAACAGTACGGAGGTTCCTCAAAAAACTAAAAATAGAGTTACCATATGATACAGTAATCCTACTCCTGGGCATAAATCCAGAGAAAACCATAATTCGAAAAGATACACACACCCGATGTTCATTGCAGCACTATTGACAGTAGCCAAGACATGGCAACAACCTAAATGTCCATTGACAGATGACTGGATAAAGAAGCTGTGGTACATATACACAATGGAATACCACTCAGCCATAAAAAGGAAAGAAATAATGCCATTTGCAGCAGCATGGATGGACCTAGAGATTATCATACTAAGTGGAGTAAGTCAGAAAGAGAAAGACAAATACCATATGTCACTTATATGTGGAATCTAAAATATGACGTGAATGAACTTATCTACAAAACAGAAACAGACTAACAGACATAGAGAACAGGTTTGTGGTTGCCAAGGTGGGGGGAGGGGGGAGGAGGAGGGAAGGATTGGAAGTTTGGGATTAGCAGATGCAAACTATTCTGTATAGAATGGATAAACAACAAGGTCCTACTGTATAGCACAGGGAACTATATTCAATATCCTGTGATAAAACATAATGGAAAAGAATATGAAAAATAATGTATCTGTGTATATATAATCGAATCACTTTTCTGTACAGTAGAAATTAACAAATTGTAAACTATACTTCAATAAAATAAAATTTTTCAAAAAAGAGTAAAAAACTGGGATTTATAATGACAAAAATTACAGGAGCAGGAGTTGGGATAAAATTATTCTAATACCAGCTACTCTTTTTAAACCTTGGATATTTTCTTCTATGGTCAAGTGGATGTCAACTTGATCTAATTTTAAATATCTCAAGAAGCTTCCTTCTGTCACATCCTTAAACAGAAATTTCACGATCCAGGAGACACTTGGTCTTGGTATCGAGTCATGCTAAAACTTGTTTTTTCTTTTTGAGGACTCAGTGTTTCTCTCTTTTCTAAAACTAAGTCCTAGACTTACATCCCAGACTTTTTTGGGAGGAAGACAATAGCTTGTCTGAAACACAGCAAATGAACTGGATGACAGTTTCTTGGAAACTATTGCTACTAACAAAATGTGTGTTTCAAACGCATTCTGGCTTCAGCAGCCTCTTTCGTCAGGAGCCTAAGGTTGAAAGTGCTCCAAGTTGAAGAATCCTGTCCTACCTTCCTTCCCTCCATGATGTAATTAGAAGATTCTCTTTATAGAACTAGAGTACCAGCCTCTATGTTTGCATAAAGTACAGTAACTATACACAATTGCCACCCAGTTAAACCTTCCAAACAGCCTGGCCATAGAGAACTTGCTTGTCGTTTATGTGTCTTGTCACACTAAGAAGGTGCAAAAGGTCATGAAAAACAGGCTGCTAACAGAGCAAAGAGATGCAAGCATCTGCTATATATTTCCTCTTCTCTTTTTGGGCTCAGGATGACCCACAGAGGCCCTCTGCTGAAGGGAGGGCTGGACATCTGTTTACACAGAGAAAGGGAGCTTATTCTGAAGCTTTTGCTTGGAAGCTGTGCAGTTGTAGCCATTTTAATCCTGTTCTTTGTAGAACATCAGAGAGGCTTTCAGTCTAAAAATACTGTGGTGGTAGAATGAGGGGTTCCCAACATCTTTTGACGGCTGATACATGAGCCCGCCATTTATTGACTCTTGAATATCACTCCCAGCAGGACTTAAGGGAGGTTCTGAGCAAAAGAAGTACTGAGGCTGAAGATAGAGGAGTAATATTGATAAGGGTATTGACAAGGGTATGGATAAGGCAGGCTCTGAAGGATAAGAGTGGAGCTCCCTTTCACAAGGACCTTCATTGTTATTTTCAACATTCCTTCTGGGTCCATTTTGTAACATGATTTTATGGGAAAGCAATGCGAGGCTGGGGGAAGGCTTTCTGTCCAAGTCACCGGGTATTGTTGAGAGTGTGAGCATCTGAGTCAGACAGACCCAGGTTTGTGTGCTGACTTTGCTCATTTACCACACAGATGACTTCGCAAGTCATTTATTTCTTTTTCCAAAAGATAGGAATAACAATATGTATTATTATTATCATCAGTATTATCCTGTACTGAGGATGAAATCATACATGCAATGTGCCCTGCATATTACCCGGTCCATAGATGCTCGCTGAGTGTTAGTTTCCCTTCTTCTTCTTACATAAGTGCCATCTTTTGCTGTCTTCTAATTTCTCCCTATGTCTGAAATTTAACACAATATTTCCCTCAGAAATAAGGAGAGTAAATCTATTGTTACCAAGCAAGGGCTCACTGCCTGATGCACATAGCACCCAATACTATGGCACGGGCTTTTGAGAAATGAAAGAGCTTTACTGCGAGGTTGACTGACAAGGAGGCAGGAGGCAGGGCTAAAATCTGTCTCCCTGATCCAGGGTTTGGGGCGAAATGTGAGGGGTTGGGGGAATAAGCTGATTGGCTAGTCTTAAGTCAGTCCACATAAGCTACTCGAGCTGCTAGAAGGCAGATTTTCCTCATTTAAGGACTCTTCTCTTTGTAAAGGGCTCTGGTGGCAACATTTCTATTCTTTAAGTTCGTAGACTGAAGATTCTTTGTTCTGGGGTCATCCTGGAGACATGGGTTCCTGTCTAGCACATGCACGGTGCCGTCTTTAAAATAACTCAAAGTTTGATGAATCAACAACCTATTTGAGGCAAACCAGTTTAAGTTGGTCAATGTTGTTGTTGTTGTTGTTTTTAATATTTATTTATTTATTTTTGGCTGCGTTGGGTCTTTGCTGCTGTGCGCGTGGCTTTCTCTAGTTGGGTTGAGCGGGGGCTACTCTTCGTTGTGGTGCGCGGGCTTCTCATTGCGGTGGCTTCTCTTGTGGCGGAGCATGGGCTCTAGATGGGTGGGCTTCAGCAGTTGTGGCACGTGGGCTCAGTAGTTGTGGCTCACGGGCTCTAGAGCGCAGGCTCAGTAGTTGTGGTGCACGGGCTTAGTTGCTCCGCGGCATGTGGGATCTTCCCGCACCAGGGCTCGAACCCATGTCCCCTGCATTGGCAGGCGGGTTCTTAACCACTGCGTCACCAGGGAAGCCCCTGGTCAATGTTTCACATGCTGTTTCAGTTTCCTTTTTCTTTGTACACCTCCTCAGTCTTGAGGGAAAGAGGGCAAGACCGCCCTACCTGCTCCCTGCTGATTAAAGGGCTTAGATTTTTATAAGAGGAATGAAATTGTTTTGCACTTAAATGTAACTACTTATGAGTCCCACCTTGAACTCTTACGTCTTGGCAATCATCATGCGAGCTGGGGAGGCCTTTTTAAAATAAAATGCAGACAATAAGTACAAAATTTGATGAGTAAAAGGATTAACTCTAAGATACACAGACCTATAACTCCTAATTTTAACAGTCCTTCAAAAATGGACCTTATTTCTTTGGGAATGCAAGAAAATATGTTATTTTGAGTGATTGAATTTGGATTTATATAGGCCTGATCTGGACTCAGGTTGAAGCTGTCTGCATTTCTCTTCCTGGCCAGGTGGAGCCTTAGCTCTCCTGTTTCTTTTGGAGAAGTAATTTAAGGTCAGTTAAGGGTTCACAAGTGTAATGAGCGTGGGGAAATCAGTAGTGGCTTTCCCTCCCGTGTTAGGACGGTTGGGTCCTCCTGTTTCCTCCAGTCCATGGAGAGTGTGCCCCGTTTGGGAATTGTCCATTCCACTCAGGTTGCAGCTGATTCTCAGGGTGTTGATTTTTCCAAGTTTTAAGGAGGACCCAATCCCCTGAGATTATGCAGTGCAGGGGAATGTCTGTGGGAAACATTTATGGACTAGAAACATATTTAGATATAGCAGATAAAGTAACACCTAGAGACTGTACACATTCTATAGTATCTAATTCTTTTATAGTATGATCATTTTCAAGACTACAATAATACTTAGTCTTCAGGAAGTGTCTCCCATATAACATTTCATAAGGGCTCAACTGGAACTTACTTCTAGGGGCTACCCTTACCCTAAGCAGGGAAACTGGTATAAGACCTTATCCCAAGTTAAGTGGATTTCCTTACATATTAATGCAATTGTCTTTAAAGGTACGATTCATCTTTTCAGTCTTTCCCGTAGACTGAGGTCTCCATGAAGCATGTAACTTCCATGGTATTCTGAGGGTTGCAGACACCCCTTGAGTTACCTCTGTTGTCATTTAATTGAATGAAGCAACCCCAAACGAGGGATAATTTCTTTCAGTAAGGCCTCTGTTACCTTGGAAGCTTTGTCTGTCCAACGTGGAAAAGCTTCGACCCATCCTGTGAAGGTGTCCACAAATACCAGCATATATTAAAGTCTATTTGCCAGTCATTTCCTGGTTCTGTCTGTCGGGTTTGCACCCCTTTTATTACTGTGGGTGGCCCGGTTTTAGTATTTTTCTGTTGCCGATCCTGCAATTCTGTATTACTTTTTAAATGGTCCTTTGCATCTGTGGACCAACAATAAACTGTCGTAGACAATGATAGGTTGCCTCCCTCCCATGATGCATTCCTTGATGTAGATGAGTAGTAATTCTTTCCATTAAATGAGCACTAGTCCCTATTCAGTATAAATCCAGCCTTGTTTGGTTGTTTGGTACTGATCACCCTCTAAGTCTTGAAAATCAGCATGAAATCCCCCTTACTCTATTCTCTCTGAATCCATTTCTAAATACTGAGCTTGAACAGGAGTAAGTGGAATGAGTGTTAGGGCCTTAGGATCTGGGTTTGGGGTTCTGGCTGCCCATTTTGTAGCCTGATCAGCCAGAATATTTCCTTTAGCTCTATTAATATCAGTCTTTAGGTGGCCCGGGCAATGTACTATGGCTACTTCTTCCAGCATTATAATAGAGTCTAATAAGGCCAGTATCTCCTCTTAATTTCTTCCCTTCCTGATGTTAGTAGATGTCTCTCTTTCCACATGGCCCCATGGGCATGCATGACAGAGAAGGCATACTCAGTATAAATGGTTACCTTTTTCTTAGCTCTGAGGCACAGGGCTCTTACGAGGGCTGTGAGCTCTGCCTTCTGGGCAGACGTACCTGGAGGGAGGGCTTCTGCTTCTAAGGTTCCTGAGGAGTTACTACTGTGTACCCCGCCTTCTGGAGTCCCCAGTCCACGAAGCTGCTCCCGATCATAAACATATCCATATCTGCATTTTCTAAAGGCTGATGAGTTAGGTTAGGACAGCTAGAACAGACTTCTTCAGTCATTTGTATGGTATGAGATGCCTTACGGCATTCCACAGTGCACTTAATGGCTCATTGTCATTTCCTTCAAGAGCCTCGTATAGGGGTTTGGCCATGAGTCCAAAGTTAGGAATCCAAATATTACAAAACCCAGCCGTTCCTAAGAATCCTAGCAATCGCCTTCTGGTCGTGGGTACAGCTACCCTAGCTAACGCTTCCCTTCGATCCAGCAATAAGGGATCTTTTCCTTTTGATAACTCAAATCCTAGGTATTTTACAGTCAGTTGAGAAATTTGCGCTTTTCCCCTGGAGACTTTGTCCCCAGTCTGCCAGAAAGTTTAAAGTGAGGGTTGCATTTTGGTCTGAAGTTTCCTTAGTTTTACTAGAAGCAAAGTATAAGGATTTGGCATCACGGGATGTATATCCCCTACAGTTTGGTTAATGGCTTTCAAATTCTGTACAAAACAATAATCTCTGGCCCCGGGTTTTTGTACCAGCAGGATTGGAGAGTTATATGGGGATTGACGAGGTCCGATTAATTGGCATTTAAGAAAGGTGGTTATCAGAGGGTTTACACCTTTCTTTGAATGCCTGTTTAAAGTGTATTGCTTTAAATTGGGAGCCTTGGTGCCTGGATGGAGTTTTACTACTCTTGAGTCAGGCATCTTGACTCTCCCTGGCCTTCCTGCAGCCCAAACATCCGCTCTTACCTTTTGTGGAATTTCCTCAAGGACGGGTCTCCCAGTTGTAATAGTGCAGCTCAGAGGGCGCAGGTTTGATCTGGGAGTACTTTAATGTCTGGTGAGAAAATCATTTAATTTTGTTAGTAGATCTTGCCCCAACAAGGGAATGGGGGCATCAGGCATGTACAGAAAGCTGGGCTTTAAATATGGTTTTTTTCCGGTTACACAGATCAGAGGTAGAAAAGGGGGGAGTGCACAGATACCAACCCCCTGGATTGACCTTGGTCATCTAGATCGGCAGGAACTTGTCTTAAGGGATATTGCCCTGCCTGAGGCAGAGGACCACGTGGACTCAATTGAATACGCTGGCATGTACGGGGAGGGGAGTCGATCCCTTCTGACTCTCTGGTAAGGAGGGTATGAGGGTAGGGCTGGTTGTGGCTGTAGGAGGATTACTGGTAGAAGTCTTGGCACGCCACGCAGGACTTCCCGCTTCGTATGGCGGGAGGGCCACAGGGCGCCCAAGGCGAAGCCAAATGGAGTAAGTCGAGATCATCATTAGGCTCTGACTGCAGGCAAGACAGGCTTTTCCTGAGGGTCTTGCCTCTGAACCATGATTTTACATCTATTCTGCAAATTCTTATTGTGATATAAAGACCTAATTTGGTTACACTGCTGAAAAAATTGCAAAATAAGTTAGAAAAAACAGTCAAGTGACTTGTACCTGCTACCTCTTGATCTGAGGAAAGTTGATATTCACAGTGCAAGGCAGAGCTGATGGTAGGACAGCCAAGATTTCTCCATGTGGAAGTCCATCCTCTGGAGGAAAAAAAAGCCCCTTCGTGAAGCAGGAGCTCTGTTGTTGGCTGACCGGGCTGCCTCCATCGTTGTGCTCCAAGCACTTTACTTCTTGGCCAGCAAAAACACGGAAGAGCCTGGAACAACTGCCGTTAGCAAATGCCTGCTGCCTCTTCCCAGCCTCCATGGATTGGGCCCGACGTCAGACTTATCAGAGACTCGACGTCCGTCTTATCAGAGACTCGACGTCCGTGGGATGCAATGCTGGCTGCACCTGGAAAACCCTTGAGTTCATGGGAGATGAAGGAAAGCACCAGGGTTTGCCAATCTGGGGCTCAGGGCATACTTTGTTCCTTTGTAGGAAGCACCTGGGCACACTCAGGGCTTGCCCCCTCAATGATTCCACCTTAGTGCTGATTCTGAGGGGTTAGCTGGCCCCCCTGAGAATGGACGTTTGGAGAGAGTGTGCAAACAAGCAACTCATAAGTCAACAGTTAGCCAGTACCCCAGGTTTCAAACCCAAGAGCTGAGAACAGTCTACGGATTGCAAACCTCTAGAAAATGGCCTTCCCTCACTCCCGCCGACCCCACCCCACCCAGAACAGCAGACAGCCTCAAGAGGTGTGAGGGAGAAAGCAAGAACCGTACAATTTGGGAACCAATTTCTTCTCCTAGTTGGTTTCTGGAAAGAAGCAAGCAAATGAAGTAGTGACTATTCACAACTTGGCTGTATGAATTCCCCCGAAAATCCAATGAGGAGTCAAAGATGGCCAGCATGGATGTGAAGGTTCACTTAGGGAACACTGGAAACTTTCCATTAGAGGTGATTGCCAAGAACTGTGGCTTGAAAGTCACGCATGCTACCAGCTGCTGAGGAAGCTGCCCGGCAGCTCCAAGACTGTAGTCAATTTGGCCAGAGGCTCCTAATAATTCTCCCCTGTGTGCTAAGGGCAGGCCTGCCTATTGCAGAGGGGCCTGTGAAAGTCCAGACTGTCTCCCTCGCCAGTTCAGAAAACTTACCCGATGAGGAGGAGGGTGAGAGAGGTGACTGGACCACCTTGAAGAAAGTGAAGTGAGGAGGCTGTCTTAGACTCAGTTGGAGCTGAATTTGAGAGAGGAATTCAGGAAGATACAGGCTGAAATACCCAAGCCCTCACTTCCTTTCTGAGCATGTTGGTGTTTAATCTTCCTGGTAGACGACCAAAACATTTTACCTCCCCAGCAGAGATCACAGATGAGCTAATCTAGACGTCTGGGCTATTTCTAGGTGGAATGCATTCAGCCCAAGGCCTCCATGTATGTAGTCCATGGCCTTAAGCACCACCACCAATGTTTGTTCCTCCAAGCAAACTTTCCTTTTACATAGAGAGAGACTTAAAAGCAGTTCAATGCTAACTCCCTGTTAGTTTGGCTCATGCAAAATAGGGTTAAAATTCTCAGTAAGGGAAAACCAAAATGTGTCCAATTATATAGAATTCCTTTAACCCAAGAACAGGGTATGTTCCTCTGGGATGGAGGATTTTCCTGCTTTACACGCCCTCATTTCTCCTTTACCCTCTCACCCCAACAAGGTAATCAGGGCTGGTTCCATTAAGAATACACCCCTGTATCAATACCTTCGGGCAATCATATTAGGGACAAGTGAGAAAAAAAACCCCACACCTCCATAAGGCAAGGTTTCTAGTCAGGGAGCAATGTCTTTGGTCTCCTGAGTCAGAGGGCCCTCATTCATATCTGGTTTAATAAAGTTCTGGTACAGTCATACAAGAGCCAACCGCTATCAGCCAATCCTAACAAATAAAACAGTCAGACACAGACAAACATAGATAAACAATGAAACCAAAGGCCTGGGACTCTAACCCCATCCTTTGAGTACCTCAGTGGCTAGAACCTTTTATATTGTCTCCCTTAATATGGGACCCTAACCCATGATCTTGGCCTTGGGACTCTAACCCAAGGTTTGGGAATCTAACCCAACAAAAATCTCCCCAGGTTGGAGCTCTAAATTATAATCCCAACAAGGTTATTAGACAGGCACAGGTGCATTTTAATGAGCTTACTCGCCCAAAAGACCTCTGATCCAGGAGTTGCTTCTTTTCTCAAAAGTGAAAGTAGCACCAAGGAAGCTGGAGTGCCGGGCTGGGGAAGCAGGAACCTGACAGGTGACCCTCTAGACAGATTCGGTCTAGGTAGCCACTCTGGATTGGTGGCAAGGCACACACTCCACTAAGGGCCACAGTGCCTCTGGCAGGCACTCAGAAGACCTATGTCCCTTTGTGGTCGCCAGAATTGTTCCAGGCAAGGGCTCGCTGCCCGATGCGCATAGAAGCCAATACTACGGCATCGGCTTTTGAGAAAAGAAAGAGCTTTATTGAGAGGGTGACAGGCAAGGAGACAGATTTGAGAGGCTTGCCTCCTGTCGTCTTGCCGCTCAACCTCTCAGTAAAGCTCTTTCTTTTCTCAAAAGCCGGTGCCATAGTACTGGCATCTATGCACACTGGGCAGTGAGGCCTTGCCCAGTAACACGATCATCAGTCTATTCTATGTGTGCATATCCTCGGGCATGTTTTATTCAAATAACATTCCTACAGGTTTCTTTTTATAAATTTATTTATTTATGGCTGCATTGGTTGCTTCTTAGGGGCTTTCTCTAGTTGTGGTGAGCGGGGGCTACTCTTCGTTGCAATATGCAGCCTTCTCATTGCAGTGGCTTCTCTTGTTGCGGAGCATGGGCTCTAGGCACGTGGGCTTCAGTGGTCGTGGCACATGGGCTCAGTAGTTGTGGCTCGCAGGCTCTAGAGTGCGGGCTCAGTAGTTGTGGCGCACGGGCTTAGTTGCTCCGCAGCATGTGGGATCTGCCCGGACCAGGGCTTGAACCCATGTCCCCTGCATTGGCAGGCGGATTCTTAACCACTGTGTAACGAGGGAAGCCGTCCTACAGGTTTCTTGCCTCTTGTCTCATATCTTATTGAAGCCCATTTTTTTTTTTTTTTTGCGGTACGCGGGCCTCTCACTGTTGTGGCCTCTCCCATTGTGGAGCACAGGCTCCGGACGCGCAGGCTCAGCGGCCATGGCTCACGGGCCCAGCCGCTCCACGGCATGTGGGATCTTCCCAGACCGGGGCACGAACCCGTGTCCCCTGCATCGGCAGGCGGATGCTCAACCACTGCGCCACCAGGGAAGCCTGAAGCCCATATTTTTATGGCCATATTTACAATATTTGTTAAACAAATTATTATTCAAATACATGACCAAGAAAATGACTTTTGTAAAATGTTTTTTAAAAAATGAACATGATTTCACACAGGTATATCTAATCATATCTTTATTTCTTTTGAGTAGTGAAATAGCAAAAACAGAAT
Organism: Orcinus orca; assembly: GCF_937001465.1. NCBI lineage: Eukaryota > Metazoa > Chordata > Mammalia > Artiodactyla > Delphinidae > Orcinus > Orcinus orca. Next base: position 78,025,086 of record NC_064569.1, on the reverse strand, counting down.
TCCTCCTTAAAGAGTACATGCACTATGGATTTTTTCTGCTGAAACTGTCTCCAAAACAATGGCAAATCCAGCAAGCAACGAAAAGGGTGTCAAAGAATAAAGAAAATGTGAATGTCAAGCTTCCAAGTATAATGACAAGTAAGTCCCATATTCTTAAATTCAATTAAGTAAATATCCCTAATTCTAAAATATTCTGCCTCAATGTTTGTTTTTTATTAAATAGTCAGAATTTTTATTTTAAGCAGAACCTGAACAATCCCACTATCCCACTATCTCTGATATTATAAATTATTAATTTGGAAATTCAGGTTAATTTCAGATATGAAGTAATAAAAATATATACATGGAGGGCTTCCCTGGTGGCGCAGTGGTTGAGAGTCCACCTGCTGATGCAGGGGACATGGGTTCGTGCCCAGGTCCGGGAAGATCCCACATGCCGCGGAGCGGCTGGGCCCGTGAGCCATGGCCGCTGAACCTGCGCGTCCAGAGCCTGTGCCCCGCAACGGGAGAGGCCACAACAGTGAGAGGCCCGTGTACCGCAAAAAAAAAAAAAAAAAAAAGTATTTGTTTATCTTTCTAGATGAACCTCAGAATCATTATGCAAAGTTCTACCTAACCCAACACCCAACTCCCTGACCAATTTTTTGTAACATTTTTATTATAATTCCATAAAACATAATTAATTTCAGAAAAATTGGCAGCTTTACAAAATCAACCTTCCTATCTAAAAACATGACACATTTCTCATTTGTCAAATCTCCTGGTCACACAATTAAGGTTAGAGGATCTGGAGTAGAGTGTAGGGGAGGCGGGTGGAGGAAGTAGGTAGTGGGGTCAATGTCTTCTTCTCTTTAAAATCTTGAATATAGAAGTCACTCAGTTTAAATAACATCCCTTAACAAGACATTTTAGTAATATGTGTTCCAGTATCAGTTTAAAAGCTTAAGATGGTAATTTATGGCGGTGGTAGAATCCACTGGTTCTTCATCCATTTTCTTTCCTTTCCCCACTCACCATGTATATATTGGAGGCATACAACGTATCGGGTTCTTTTTAAGACTCTGAGTACACAAAGACCAATAGGACATAGTTCTGCACCCTGGACCTATACTATACAATACAATACAATAGGGCAAACGATACAGCAGTGATAGTGAGGGGTCTGGGAGCAAAAGCAAAAAATGTGATCTATGCCTGAGGCATTTAGAACAGTCTTTTTATATATATATATAAATTTATTTATTTTTGGCTGTGTTGGGTCTTCATTGCTGCACGCGGGCTTTCTCTAGTTGCAGTGAGCGGGGGCTTCTCTTGTTGTGGAGCTCGGGCTCTAGGCATGCGGCCTTCAGTAGTTGTGGCGTGCGGGCTCAGTAGTTGTGGTGCGTGGGCTCAGTAGTTGTGGCGCATGGGCTTAGTTGCTCCATGGCGTGTGGCATCTTCCCAGACCAGGGATCGAAACTTTGTCCCCTGCATTGGCAGGCGGATTCTTAACCACTGTGCCACCAGGGAAGTCCCAGAAGAGTCTTTAAGAGGAGGTGATGTTTGAGCTGGATTTTGAAGAATAAGTAGGAACTTCCCAGGTAGAGGGTGGGAGAGTGGGACCTGCTGTGGTTTCAAGACAGAATAGCAGAAAGGGTGACTGGAAGTCACAAGAGCACAGGCATGAGGAAGTGTGGCCTGGCTGTGGGGGGGACCTGGGGGTCAGTGGATGGAGAGACCCAAGACCAGTTTTGCCCACTTCTCAGTTTCAGACCAGGGTCAGGCCCAGACACTGGTGTCAGGGGAATGAGTGCATGGGCGACTTGTATGGGCCTATGGTAGGTCTCTCCACAAGATGTAATAATTGAAGTCCATCATTTTTATTTTATATATTGATCTTTTAAAATCTCTGATTAGAAATATGTATGATTAGGTAAAAATAGAACCATGGTTTATATTTCACCATCTATGTCCCTGATTTGTGACCTTTAATAGTTGTGCCACGTTTTTGACAAAATGCACCCCCCCACCCCAAACAGTGCCTTTGATTTTATGCTTGGAACCAAAAGTAGTAGAATAAAAGAGCTCTATTTCCTATACGATTATTATTCTAACAATAATTTTTAAAAAGTAATGGGCATATCAGTGCAGAAAAAATGAATATCTTGTACCAAATAACAAGGACTCACTTCTAATTACGTTATTTTTTTCACTTCCACCATCACCAATGACATGGACTTCGCCTGGACATTTTGAACAGCAAAACCGCGCAAGACGACCACTCCCACCCAGGAGCAAAAGAAATCATCCTTATCAAAGTACAGTACATATTGATTAACTCTCTTGAAAACTGTGAATTTTTTTTTTAAGCAAATATTTCTTTTAGCCTTTCTTTAACATACGTACCATGTATCCACACCCACCGTTAACAGATGCCGGAGGTAGTGGTTCTATGTGCTCCTGAGGTGACCAAGCTCTCATAGGCCTCCCTGCATCCTTTGATGAGGGCCTACAACTGCTATCTGCAGAAACTGCCTGCGCCCTGCATCTCGGGTCTTTGCCTCTCAGAATTCACTGCCCAGTTGTTTGAATCCACTGCTGACTTGTGTGTTTGCAATTTTACCATGTCATTCAAAATTGCTGCAATAAGACTATAAAGCATTTTTTGTTTCTTCCCTTATTTGATTATTGACTCATTTATACTCATTATTTCATAAATTGGTAGTTCTCAACCCTAGCTACCCTAGGGGAGCTTTTAAGAAAATATATTGATGTTTAGGATGGGTACACCAGCCCCAAAGGAAGGATCTGGGCCAGCACTGTATTATCCATGACAAAAGCCAACACAGATACTGTGCTCTGAATTCCAGGGGCCCTGGGGTGACTGCACTTCTGTGGCATTTAGGAGTCACTGTTTTGTTGTGTTTTTAATTAAATTTTCATTTTGAGATAATTGTAGATTCACACGCAGTTGTAAGAAAAAAATACAGAGAGGCCCCACTACAGTTCACCCAGTTTCCCCCAATAGTAACATCTTACAAAATTGTAATATGATATCACAACCAGGATATTGACATCAACAGAGTCAAGACACAATCAAATACAGAATATCATAAGGATTCTTCATGTTGATGCACAAGTAATACTCAAACGTCACATTCATTCTCTCAGAAAGCTCACCACTCTCCTAGTTTCTTTCATTTACTCAGCACATATTTATTGAGTGCCCTGCAGGGCCAGCAATAAATAAAAGACAGTCTCTGCCCTCCAGGGGCTTACCATCTAGTGAGGGAGACAGACGAGGAATTTGTCAGTTACACTATAATGTGATAAGGCCATTGGAAGGATAAGCTCAGGGTGCCACAGGCATGCAAAGGAAGGACTCTCAGTCCAGATGAGAGGTGAGAGACTCAGAAAGCAAGGGCGGGATCAGTGAACACCCTCCAGATCAGGTGGCATCTAAGCTGCTCCTGGTGAGGAGGAGGGGTCAGTGAGGACACTCTGGAAGAGGGAGGGGCCTTCTGGGACAGGGGTGACGGCGTTTGGCTCTGTTCAGAATGGCTGGGCCGCAGGGTGCAAGTGGGCGAGGCTCGAGGGGTAAATAGGTATTGCATCATGAACAGGGAAGCAGTGGTGCCATCCAAAGGAGTCTATGTTTTGTTCCAAGTGCCCTGGGGAGCCACTGAGGGTTTTAGCAAGTGTGTGACAGAGACCCAATCAGATCTGCATTTTAGAAAATTGGATATGGTGGTATTTTAAAGAATAAAATGGACAGGGATGAAACTAGAAATAAAATGGACAGGGATGAAACTCCTAAATGGACAGGCCAGTTAGGAGCCTGTTGTCACAGTTCATCAGGTGAGAGATAATGGACTGCCTCAACCAGACAGTGGCAGCGGGAACGAAGAAGGAAAGGCTGTGGGACACATCAGGGAAGTGGTATTGACAGGCGTCCCCTACACTTTGGGGGAAGTGTGAGGAAAAGAGAGTGGCCACAGACAACTCCCAAATTTCTAGTGTGGCAACCGGGTGTATGATGTTGTCATTCAATGATATTGGGAACACAGTAAGGGGAGCAAGCCTGGCAGGAGGATAAAGAGTGTGATTTTGGATGTGTCTGTTTGAGCTCCCCAGGGGACACCCAAGTGGATACTGGTGTCCAGTTAGAGGCTGGCCATTGAAGTCCAGAGCTCAAGAGAAAGAGAGAGAGATGTGAGAGTTAGTATATTAGCAGTGGTTGAATCTGTGAGAGAGGATGAGATCAGCCCAAAAGAATGGTTAGAATGAGAGGCAAGAAGGCTGAGGAACCAGAGACCCAAAGAAAAGGAACCCCAAAAGGTAAAAGTATCAGAGAGGTGGGAGATTGATTAGAAAATGCTATCACTGAGTCCAAGAAGAGTGGCATGGACAGCAGTACCAAATGCTTTCTCAGGGGATGTTTCCCAAATATTCATTTACTTCTATGGCCCTTTCTCAGTTTTCCTACAACTTATTTCCAATTGCCTAACGGGCAGCTCCAGGTAGGTTATTTTGTCCCCTCAAACTCAACATGAACAAAGCAGATCTTAATCTTGTTCTTATCCCATCCTTTAACCGTTTTCCTCCCTGTTAGTGCAACCTCCATTATTCCAGGCTCACAAACTACAAGCATTGGAGTCATCTTTGTCTCTTCTGTTTTGACCCCAGTAGCTCTATTCTTGGTTACCATGAATTCTTTCTTTCATGCATCTCTAGATTCTCCTCCCAAGCCCCACCCATTTACTCACTTTTCCCATCATCACTACCCTCTACTTGAAAGTGTTACTTACCTAGATCACACCAACAGCCGCCTTACTCTCTCCTTAGTCCCTGCCCCTTTTTTTTTTTTTAGTCCCTGCCCCTTTTAATATTCCAATCATTTTCAATTTATCCTTCTTAAAGGATTTTTCCAGAGCCACCTTGCAAGCCATATAATTATTCTTTAAGGATGTACCTCATCACCCACCCACCCCCAACCAACATTTCCTCAGCCTGATCAGAAGATATTTTAAAAGGTAAAATCTACTCTTAAAAAGACAAATATTGTGTTACTTGGAACACACGTTTTGTTTTGAGCACTAGAGCACATGTTTAGTTTCTCAAGAATACTGCCTTAAAAAGGACAAAGCAGATGTAGCAATGTAGATTGTCATGTGTTTGTTTTTTCTAAATTTTTTTAAAATTTGAAATTTTATAGATGCACCTCAAATAATTGGTATCATGTGGCATGGCCCTTCCTTGTGGTCTGTTTGCATATGTCACCCTTGTCTGGGACTGAATCTGATTTTCTTTTGCATACTCATGGAATCCATGGATTCCTGCAATCAGCAATTCCCTAAAAGGCTAAACAGGCTATTGAAAAGAACTATGTTACCGTTAGGTTCCAAAGACAATTTAGAAATGAAAGCGAATCTGTTGACAGAAAGTGGCTCAGAAATCAGGCATTTTCTTTTTCTTTTACAGCCGACCTGAAAGTATCAGTTCAGAAGACAGTTCGGAATTCTTTTTAGATGATGATATGGACTATGATCTGGTAACCAGATTATCTTTCTTGATTTAAAAATTGTGTTTGGTGAAAAGTATAAATGCTCATTTCTTCTTTTGAAATTAAAATGTCCTATTCCAAATATTTCACAACTTTCCAGAAGAAAATATGATTTTGATACTGTTCTCCAGTTATATACAGTTCATCTTTGTCATCAGACATTTAATGAAAAATAAATGTCAGGACTTCCCTGGTGGTCCAGTGGTTAAGACTCCATGCTTCCACTGCAGGGGGCATGGGTTCCATCCCTGGTCGGGGAACTAAGATCCCGCATGCTACACGGTGTGGCCAAAAGATAAAAAAAAAAAAAATTAAAAATAAATAAATAAAGGTCTATAAGAAGGTAACAATTTAGGAGATATACATTATCTACAGTCTTCCTATAAAAATAACCACCTTCTGACTGTTTATCATTTTATTGGGGCTTGAGGTATGCTGGGCAGCTGGACTGTGAGATAAATTGACCTTCAACAAAACAGCCCTGTATGGCTACAACCCTGACTTTGAGCTAATCCCACACTATATACAACCACAGAAACTCAAAACGAATGAAAAACACTTGAAATCACCATCCATGTATTATGTATAACATACCTTATCCAAGTCTTTTTTTCTTAATTGTAGGAAAAACATAATTTACCATCTTAACCATTTTTAAGTGTATGGTACTGTAGTGTTAGCTATAAGCACACTGATGTGTAACAGACCTCTAGAACTTTTTCACCTTGCAAAACTGAAACTATACACCAATTGAACAACTCCCCTATGCCCACTCCCTCTAGCAACCACGTTCTACTTTACATTTCTAAGAGTTTGATTACTTTATATACCTCGTAAAAGTGGAATCATGCAGTATTTGTCTTTCATGACTGGCTTATTTCGCTTAGTCTCATGTCCTCATGTCTTCCAGGTTTATCCATATTGTAGCAAATGACAGGATTTCCTTTTTTTTTTAAGGCTGAATGGATATACCACATTTTCTTTACCCATCCATCCGTCTATGGACATTTAGGTTACTTCCACCTCTTGGCTATAGTAAATATGATGAACATGGGTGTGCAAATATTCAAGTCATCTTGCTAATAATTAAATTTACTTAAAGTAATATAAACTTATACTTAAAATTTTGGAAAATAGAAAATCATTAAAATGTGGGGAGAAAATGACCTCCACTTAGCCTCCTGTCTTTCTCGTTCTTCTGTTCCTCTCCCCTTACCTTTCTGTAGACCTGCCTTTTCCCTGTTTCCTGCCCTTGCCTCCTCCTCTGCTCCATCCCTTCTTCCTTCTCTTTTCCTCACCCTCTTCCTTTTCCCCTTCCCTAATAACCTTGATCTCCCCCCAACACCCAAAGTGCTCTCTTCCTGAAGGCCAGCTCTCATGTGGAAATAGGCTCCTTTGTCAATCTCTGCCCATGTCTCCCTCATAATCAGAACGGTATTCCTTTACCCCACTGTTTCTTCCCTAGATGTCACATGTACATAGGTAGCATGTTTTTAAGCGAATTATATTCTTCATTATTGATTGATTAGGAGCCAGAACTTTATTTCAAAGAACCCGAAGAGTTACTTCAGGTCCTCACAGAGCTGGAAGAGCAGAATCTTACTTTGGTACAATACTCCCAAGATGTAGATGAAAATCTTAAAGATGTAAATAAAAAAGAAAAACTTATACAGGATAAAATGTAAGTCATTAAAAACGAGTAGACTTATTCTATTAACCGATTTCTAACCAGAGATAAAGTCCAACTCATTTATGTATGGCCCTTCCTTGTGGTCTCTCTGGATTTAGGATGGGATTTTTGTTAATAATAGTTTACACTGAAGAGTGGAAAAGGTAGAAGTTATATTTACACAGAATAGACTGGCTTTAGTTTAATTTTAGTCCCTACTTTTCACTTGTCAAAATATTTTCCTAGCTAGCAATAATAAGAGACAATTTAAAAGATTAAAAAGAATTGAAATGTCACCTACTGCCTTAATTTTTGTTCAATACAGTTTTATGCTATCATCTGGCTAATCAATTCATGCTTTGGATAATGCTAATAAATGCCTTTTACTTGGCTGTGACTCTCAGCAAAAGTTTTTTTTGTGTGTGACTTAAATATATCATTTTATAATGTACATATTGATATATCAGGGCTACTATAAAAAAGGATTTCTGTTGGGAAGGAGGCTGGATTTGATGACTCACAAAATTCCTTTCTACTCTAAAATTTTATATGATTACAATTTTGGAAAATAGCTTCAAGTTGCAGAGAATAGACCTTTATATCTACTCTACACTAAAAATGTGTAGAACCTTTTTTGGGAAGAGTCTTCTGGATCAGAAGACAGCAGTCATTTTAAATAGTTAAGTCAAACTACATTGAACTTTGGAACATATTAACTTGTTCATAAGTTAAGAACCTAAAACCATAATCTCATAATCACCCAGTAGACTACTGTATCCTTTTAATCCTTGTCTCCTCTCTCCCAGTCCTCAGTGTATGGGGCCCCCGCCCTGACAATATGATTTGAGGGGATGGGGTGGGTATGGTTGGGCAGGAAAAGGGGATCTATATCAGAATCTCTAAGTGAGTAGTCAGGAGTCTGTACTTTACCCAGTGGCTCCTCAGATATTCTGATTATCAGCCAGGTTTGAGAACGCTGACATACTAGGTCACACAGCTTGGGCTCCTGATACCTCAGCTCTGCTGCTTTCTATTTGGGGGACTCGGGGGAACCACAGAAGTGGGGGTGGGGTGAGAAAAATGCTTCCTGATGGAAGTTAAAAAGCATCTGTGCATTTATTTTTCTCACTTTAACCTGAAAAGTTGCATGTACTTTGTCAATGTCTTAAAATATAAACTTGTATTTGGCTTGCTAGACATAGGATGTTGACACATGATCTGGAGGGAGTGCTGAAGCTCCTGACTGATGGCTTATTTCACTAAACCACAAATTACAGACAAGGGTCTCTTTCTTCTTTTGCAATAGAAATACCAACATAGAGTTTCTTTTGGAACACAAGGAAATGCTTAAGGTTAACTGTGTAAGAGAAGAGGAAAAAGCAGCAGAACTGGAATTAAGGTCCCGGCTATTTAGTTTTGGAGAATGTAATTCAGATGCTCAGGTAATCATTCTTTGCCTGTAGTAATTTTATTTTGGCTCATGATATTAATAATCTGCATTCCCTGTGTATTAAGCATTGGAATAGGGGAATTAAAGCAAACCACAAGTCCCAGGTTGATGATGGAGCCCAGAAAGCAGCTTGGAAATAATTACCTTGTCAATATGTAATAGCTAATTTCACAGTAGATAGAAAGCATTTAAATTGGCATTGGAGTTCTCTTAAAATGTTACAAAGTATGATGCTGAGATTTCCCCGCCTATAAATAATTTCTTTTAGTCAGTATACATATTACCATACATATGAAGTATTTCACTACCTGTGATCATTTTGGTATTAATTTGAGGGGCAAATAATTAACAGAGGAATCACTGAATCAGCACTGAAAGGAATTATCTTCCCAACAGTGAGCTTGTAATAGATTGTGGCCTCTTTCGGGTCTGCATAGATCCACGTGTGCTTATCTGTTTGCGTGCTGGTTTCTCCCAGCTCCATGCAAACCCCAGGGTAGGGGTTGTCTTACCCTATCTAGTCAGCTAAGTTTAGTGTCCTCATAAAGTAAGTGCTCAATAAATGTTTGTTGAATGAATGATTAGGTTAGTTTTAAGACCCATAACAAACTCCAGCTAACATTGGTTTTCTTGTAAAAATCTCAAATGAATAAAATTCAAAACTCATATGTGAGACTAATATCACAATTATAGTTATGAACTTGATTTTCAAACACAGGTAGATTTAAGGGGACTCTGTCAGAAGATGACTATGCTCCCCTGCCCATAGGTGGGCAGGGTTATAAAAGACAAAGCTGTTTATGGCTCCTTCACAGCCCACATTTCCTAGGGTGGCATAACACCCGGAGGTAGGAGGGGATAGGACTGTGCACTGCCAGAGCAGGAAGTGTGATGACAGCCACCTCTCAGTTCTTCAATGCTGGGGTTTTTTTTAAACCTTTTTTTAAATTGTGGTAAAATATACACAACATAAAATTTACAAGTTAACCATTTTAAGCGTACAATTCAGTGGCATTAAGTATATTTGCACTATTGCATAAGCATCACCATTATCTATTTACAGAATTTTTCATCATCCCAAACAGAAACTCTGTACCCATGAAATAATAATTCCCCATTCCCCCACCTTCCAGCTTCTGGTAACCTCTGTTCTACTTTCTGTCTCTATAAAGTTGCCTCATATATATGGAAGCATACAGTATCTGGACTTCTGTTTATGGCTTATTTCACTTAGCATGTTTTCAAGGTTCATCCATGTTGTAGCATGCATCAGAATTTCATTCCTTTTTACAGCCAAATAATATTCTGCTGTATTTTTATACCACAGTTTGTCTATCCATTCATCTGTTGACAGACACTTGGGTTGTTTCCACCCTTCAATTCTGTTTTAAATAATTCTGAAACTGAGTAACATGAAAAATGTCAGGTAAATATCAGTGGTATCTCCCCGTGCCCTCCACCAAGCCCCTTTCATCCAAATTTAGGGTGGCTATGAAAAAAAGTGGCATTTCAATACTCAAACTTTGAAGCAACCAGAGCCCTAAATGGAGAAGATAGAATTGATCTGAAAATTACTTTTTTAAAGACTATGACATTTGGGTCACAAGTGTAATTTTGGCATCCGTGTATTATATACTCTGGGAAAATGGAGCTAATAATTCACAGTGTCTCCCAAAAATGTGAAATGTTGGGGCAGAGAAGCAGAGGCAGAGCAGGACAATTGGCAGGGGAAAGTATTCTTTTCTAAGAATTTTCCAGCTTCCCCACTCCCATTCTTTTCATATGTTGAAATGTGCAAAACATAATCCTTTATGAGTGAATAAGCATAGCTGTGTCTAATTTTAATATTCATAAATTATCATAGGTATTTTGGAGCTATGAGTATTTTATTCTTTCAAAATTTCCACACTCTTAACTGTACTTAATCCCCTAAAAACATTTTTCCTTGATTCAATATTTTACTTTTAAAATAAAATTTTAAACTCAACTATAATGTAATACTGAAAAGTGCACAGATCCTAAGTTTATCTCTCAAGGAATTTCCTCAAGGTGAACACACCATTACCACCCCCGGAAGCCTCCCGCATGCCCCGTTCCAGTCTCTGCCATACACCCAAGATGACCACTATCTTTACTTCTCTCACCATCGATTAGCTTTCATGTTTTTGAACTTTATATAAATGGAATCATGTAATATGTCTGGCTTGTCTGGTTTCTTCCTCTCAACATTATGTTTGTGAGATTCATACATGTTGTTTTGTGCAGTTGTTTATCGAACATGAAATGGAATGTAAGCTATTCCGTTGTTCAATTTGCAGAACGTCCTCATCTCTCGTTTTATCGTTCTTGGGCACAGGGAGCTAATCAAGTTCAATTGCAAAAATTGTTTACAGTCAGCACTCAGCAGAACATAACATGGATTAGAATTACAGAATCCTTGAGTTGGAAAGGACTTTAAAGGTCATCTAGACATCTACCCCCTCGCCTATCCAGTTTTGATACAACTATTTCTCCTAATCATTGCTCTGGTCAGATCACTTCCCATTCACTGCTGAAGGCATCCAGAGTTCGTATCCAGTATTCTGAGCCTTTCACGGTCCTGTCCCGATCCTGTCCCGCTACACAGCAGGAAGCAGCATCTCCTCCCACTTCTTGCAGCCTCTCTTGGCTGCTCCTCCTCCGAGGTGCTCTGGGCTGGGCCCGCCATCTGGTGGCAGCTCCAGGGATGGGACTGATGCTTTACTTCTCTGTCATCTGTAGGCCTGTGCCTTGAGCTCCCTTTTTCCTTGTCCTTCTGCTCTGTTGGGCCAGGCCCTCAATCTCTTTTTCATACATGAGTATTTTCTTTAACCTCATTCCCCAATCCTACTTCTTACACTGTTCTTAACTTGTTATCTTAATAAAATATCTCTACTTGTCTTTTCCTCTCCTGTTTGACAGGCAGAACTTAAAAAGAAAACAAGACATGCTGAAAGGTCGCTGCCCATCCATCTCTAAAGCTCTTTCTAAGTGTTCAAGAGGTTTCCCCACAAAACTTCCATCAACTTACTAATCATTCTCATATTAAAGATGTTTTCTCAGAATATATATTTTTAATGACCCACATTAATTTTTTCCATATCCAAGTACAATATTTTAGCCCCTTGATGAGTTATACTTTTTTCCTTTTATATTTTTCTATACATCTAAAGTTTCTAAAAGGAATGTGTTAATATAAATAGGAATACAATAAATGTTATTTAGAAAGGGAAAGAAAAAAGCTTTATGGCAAATAGGACTTTTGCTTTTTTTTACTTTTTCCTTTAACATTATTTTGTATTTCTCCAAATTTCCTAGAAGAAGCATATTTTAAATATAAATAGGGAATACAGTAAGTGTTACTTTAGAAGAAAAACGGGGGACTTTATGGCAAACAGGACCATCAGAAAGCTTGTTAAACTAGGTGGGACAGACAAGCTGTTTGAAGTAAACTATTGGTAACAGATCTTGACTTGTAATTAAGTGTTGGTGGCTCTGTAATGAGTCTGTGGTTTCAGGAGGGGTCTCCCATGGCTCCTGGAGCTACATCTGTCTTGAGGATTATTTGTCCTTGGCTTTATGGTGATTCTCATCTTCCTGAGGAGAAGCAGGAATGAGGGCAGGATGCTACCTGGAGAACGATTTACTTTGCTCAGTTTATTGAGATCCTTTTATCTGCGAATGCCGGGTACACACTGGAGAGACAGAAAGTTTCCTTATGGTCCCGAAACATGTTACCTACAAGCTCGAGCATCTCTACCAACAGTTAAAACGGCACAGTGGCCAGGTACAGGGATCAGCAAGGTTTGGCCTAAGCCTCTGCTTAGACTGGAGTACTAGAATGGCTTCCCAGTGGAGAGAATGAAAAAACTCCTCAAAAGATTTTATAGGCCAGCTTAGGAATCTGTTTGCTTGTAACTTTTTTTTTCCTTAGAGAATGCATTCATTTAATCAGCAAACATTTATTAAGTGCACAGTTATGTGCAAGGTGCTGCTTTAGATATAAGTGTAAAAATAAGAAATAGCTCCTGCCTTCCAGGTGCTTACAGTCTAGGAGGGGAGATAAGGCATGTATGCAAATAACTATCATACAGGATTATAGTTTTAGCAAATAAGAATAGTAAGGGCAAAAAAGGGAGCTCACACACTGTGCTGCTAGGAAATGCGTTAGAGTGGGGAAAAAAAGGATTTAAAATGTTTATGTAGTGTCTACTTGAATGAGAATGATACAGAAAACATTCAAGCAAAAAGACAATCTGTCCTATTAAGTTATTTTTATACCTAGACTGAAATATTTTTAAAGAAAATAATCCAAGGTGTTACTATAGTAATGATCTGACTATAAATTATAACATAAATTCAATGCTGCATTTTCTCACTGTTCTATGTTGTACTAAAGTTTTTCTTTTAAAAAAGGAAATACTTAGAAGAACATAAAAGCCTTTTTCATTATCATATAGTAAAAGGGAATTTTACGTTTATTGAATGAACAAGAAAATCGTAATGAAATTTTATGTTTTCTGCTCTCCTTTTCTTCTCAACCTCAGGAAAAACTGATAGACTCTCTTAGTAAAAAAATTAATCAAGTATACAAAGTCTGCATTGGAGATGCTGAGGTTGGCAGCCTCAACCCAGTTCAAAAGCTGGTAAAAGTAGAGTCTCGCCTGGTGGAACTGAGTGATCTCATTGAATCCATTCCCAAAGAAACCGTGGAGGCAATTGAGAGGATGAAACAGAAAGAACGACGGCAAAAGTACAGTCACTGTCTTATGATATAAATGTAGTGAAAGACTTAATGAGAAGCTGTTTTTGCTTGGATTCCACACACATTAAGAAGTCTATTATACAGCAAGTCTCTATTATACGCAATATAGAGACACAGTGGAATCAAACCCAGCCCTGCCCTCCTCATGGAGCTATTATTTAGTGTGGAGACACATAACATCCATATTCTTACGAAATAAACATCTCGTTATCAATGGTAAAACGAGCACTGTGAAGGAGAGAGTTCATCAGGGGCAAATGACATAGTTTTGGATGGGCAAGGGGTCCTTCTAGCCTGAAAAAGTGATTTTCAGAGTGAATATTCACTACTTACATGAAAATTTTCAAAGGGCTATAATGTAGAAGGAGAACTATACTTGTGGTGAAGGGCCCAAGACTAGAATTAGGAGCCTTTCATTGGAAAACTACAGGGAGACTCAACCTATGAAGGAATTGTTTGAAAGTTAGAGCCATGTAATGAGGGTTTTCCTCAGTTCCTAACTGCCAACACTTACATACATCACATTTACTCATTAACTCATTTATTCCTCAAGATAATCTCATGAAGATTGCCATCCCTGGAACACATACCACCACCCTCACCTCCACCCCTGCCCAGCCCCCATGTCCCCACATCTTTGCCTAGCTTGGGGCCTTTCCCGGAGAATTCACTGATTTAGAAATTTCCATACCAAGTTAAATAAGGATTTTATGTACATACTACCTTTGAGGCAATGATTATTATAAATATAATATGATCCCTAGTATAATGTAGCATATAGAGAATGCTTATAGGTGGAATAATGTTCTTGTTATAGCAAAAAAACATGTTGGCAGGCATACTAGAACTATGGCTATGAGCATGGGCATTAGAGCTGACCTGCCTGGGTTCAATCCAGGTTCTGCCATTTACAACTTTTGTGACCTCAGGCAGGCCACACAACCTCTCTTAAGTTTCAGTTTCCTTATCTGTAAAATGGCAGTAATAATGGAACTTATCTCACAGGGTTGTTGTGAGGATTAAATTAAATAATCTATGTAAAGCGCTAAAGCATGCTTGGCATATAGTAAGTACTCAAAGAGTAGCCATTAATATTAGATACTTTGTTACTGCTTACATTACTGGGGTGGGGGGGATATGGTTTCCTCCATATAAAAACAAAGTCCAGAATATATTAAGGTGATCCTGATGGGATTTTATTGAATATGAAGCAATTTTTTTAAGAAATCATAAATGAAAATCACTCCTTCCAGAAGATGACCTTTGACTAATTATACTAAGAGCATTTGCATCTTGTAATTACTACTATTTCCAGTAGTGATACATGAACCTAATTCCAATTACTTATCATTCTTATCAAAAGGAGAATTTTACTGGATTTTTCCCATGGTTTGGAGGCACCTAACATAACACCTAATTTTGCATAAAAAATGTTCAGTGAATGTTACATTGATAATTATATACATCCATACAAAAGCTATCACTTGTCCAGTGGTTATTCTGTACCAGGCATTGGACTAGACAGTTTGCATAAGTCAGCTCATTTAATTTTATCGTCATAACAACTCTGAAGAGAACGAAGACAAATACTATTTCTTGGCCTTAATTTGAGGATAACATTCAAAAAGATTTACTGGAAAGTATGTTTTTGTGGTTATCCATTGAACTATATACACTTGTGATCTGTGTACTTTTCTCCACATTATACTTCAATAAAAAGGTTTAAAAAGAGGGGGAAATAACTGGAAATTAATTCAAGTGGCTGCCATACGGATTAACTGCGAAGTACCGAACTGTAAATGGAGTGATGAGAAAGCTTTGCTGAGGTGCTTGTTTTAGACCAAGATTTGGATAGATTTTACTTCTTCCAAAATGGTGACATGCGTTTTCTTCCCATTTCAACACAAACAGGATTTGTTGTTGAAATTTCACCTGAATATTCAAAACCCATAGATTTGGGTGAAGATGAAGTATTATTTTCATTTAACCTTAAAGGAAACTTTATAATATTTACATAATTCTTTACCAAATAGTAATGATGTAGGTCTTTTTTACTTTCTGTGATTTATAGTTAGAACAATGTCTTCCCCTCTTGACAGGTTGCGTGAAGAGAAAGTGAAAGAAAAACAAAAACACCAGGAGGAAAGGCTAAAAACTGCTCTGGAAAGAGCAGGAGCACAACCAAAGAAAAAGGTTTGTGTTTTGTTATTAATAGGTTCCACTACATCAATGTGTGAGGGCTTCTGTGGTGCAAAAACAAAATACCTAACTCATCTAATTTATCCAGGTTAAACTTCAGTAAGATTGCTAACAGCTTAAATTGATCTCTCTCTGGTTCCTTGCTACTTTTAGAATGATTCAAATTACTGGTTCTACAGTTCTCCATTAGACTAACTTTTTGGTAAAAGAAACCTCTCCCCTCTCCTCTTTTTCTTTAGCTCCAGGTGCCATGAAACTAGAGAATTAAAAAAATAATAGTAAGTGAATTACATATTACTGGAAGGGTCTTTTAATCCTCACACTGTAAAAATAATGAGACTTATAATTGAAGTTAAAATAATTTACCCAGAGTCACTTCAGATTTAGCAGCAGAATCTGACCAGAAGCCAAGGTTCTTCATATTTCAAGATTACCTGTTCAGTAAGTTTAGAATTGGGCAGTCACAGAGTGCACGTGGTCTATGACTCCCCCTAGGTGTGAAGAGCCTTTTGTTTCTATATGCCACTCTCCCTCCTCTGAGCTAGAGTCTGAAGTATGTTCCAGGAAGGCAATCTCATAGTTAACTGCAAAGCTAATATGGACATTGATTCTCACCATAGTCACAGCTAACCTATAGTGAATGCTTCTGTGCCTCATAACCAGCCTTTGAGGTAAGTACTTAAAGTTCTGAAGTATGGTAGCTGTTAATATGTACTATGTCAAGAA
Source organism: Orcinus orca (assembly GCF_937001465.1). Lineage (NCBI taxonomy): Eukaryota > Metazoa > Chordata > Mammalia > Artiodactyla > Delphinidae > Orcinus > Orcinus orca. The sequence goes on along the minus strand of NC_064569.1, from coordinate 78,008,717 downwards.
GTGATGATTAATTTTATTTAAATAAGCATTTCATCTTTAAAAGGGTCTGTACTTATCTAGTTCAACTCTGCTTCTCTTGAGAAGTTCAACTCTAACTTCTCTTCTTCTAAGAGAGAATTAACCATTCATCACCCTGCTACATGTATATACTGTTACTTACTAAACTCACCAAATTAAAGTGATTATTTTTTAATATATCCATCTTTCCTTTTAGACCATGAATGAGTTTTATGACCTTTGTATCCCCAATGCCTGGCACATAGTGGACACTCAATAAATGCTTACTGAATTAACAGACTAAAAATGAGAATGAAAACTAAATCTGGAAGAAAATTGGAGAAAGAATGTTGATAAGTCAACAATGTATGAAGACCTCTGAAAGAAGATTTTACTCTTTCAGAGGACATTTAGGACATTTCATCACTGGCAATTTTCCCAGACAGAAATTAATAACAAAGGTTATCAAAGGAGATCATCACCAGTGAGGGGAAAAATATGACATTAGGAAAGGAATTCAAGGATTCCAGTCGTCTAAGGATATTTTTGTTGTTATAATGAGGGGAGGACTGCTAGTGCTATTTAGTTCTCTGGAGTCAGGAATGTCAAACATTCTGCAATGCAGGGGACAGTCACACACAGGGTTGGTGCCCCTTTTGAGGCACAATGGAAATGTCCCATCAAATTTCATGTCTAACAGAACAGTTTTCTTATACATTTAATTTATACAAATTCAGATATAAAGGCAAAACAAAAAATAAATAAATGAATAAGGAGAAGGGGGAGAAAAGACTCAAAGAGAAAGATTAGTATGATATACTTGAGTATATGCTCCAGAGAGAATAAATAGGTATGAACTGGGGTATTCCTAAGCCTCTCCTGGTGGGACCAAGAGCCAACAGGATTTCTCGTGCCTAAGAAAATAGTACATGGTTTTCTCAAGGTTTTGTTTAACAGGAATTTTTTTTTTTTTTTTTTTTTGCGGTACGCGGGCCTCTCACCGCTGCGGCCTCTCCCGCCGGGGAGCACAGGCTCCGGACGCGCAGGCCCAGCGGCCATGGCCCACGGGCCCAGCCGCTCCGCGGCACGCGGGACCCTCCCAGACCGGGGCACGAACCCGCGCTCCCCGCATCGGCAGGCGGACCCTCAACCACTGCGCCACCAGGGAAGCCCTAACAGGATTTTTAAATACCAGTCAGCTGTTGCTTAGCAGAGGAAAGTGGTCTCTTTGAACCAATGGAGTAGAAATTAGCTATGGCAGTTACTGAGAAATGAAGTGTTGGCCTCAAACATGGAGTTTCTCTAAGCTTAGCATACCTGAAACACAAGCTATCTGATGACTTTATCTAAATCCTCCCACTTGCCCATAAAACCTAACTGCCCTGTCTTCTGCATACCATGGTGCTCCATTCGTTACTTAACTTTGCCTGCATTTGGACATCCATTAGGTTATCAATCCCTTTGTAATTGAGATTATTATTTACTATTTTAAACTATATTATTCTTCAGAAAAATCAAGTTAATATTAGTATTTTAGTTACACTTCAATAGAAAATGGTTATATGAAAATATTAACTACTTTTTCTTTTGTTTCAGCTGGGAAGACAACTTATGTACCGCTCAAAACCTCCATCTGCTAACAAACGTGAACTACTTTTAGTCAAGGATACAAGAACAAAATCACTGGAGGAAGAATATTTTTTCACTTGAATAGGAGCAGTAAGACATTTATAACCAGAATGCTTTAGGCATATTTTGCAGATTTTTGCTTTTCAGTAATGGCAATATTCTGCCCCACACACAGGCCTAACCAATTTCAGGAAGACAGGTCCTTACTCTAAAAGGCTCTTAGGATTGGAAATGGGAGTTATTTTCTTTTGTTGAAGACCTTTATTATCCACATCCTAACCATTATTCCATATAGCTAAACATTTATACTTTCTGTTGTCCCAGGTGGGGATACACATCCAAAGTGACCTTACTGATGTAACTGTATGGTGAATGACCATTTAAGTGCAATAATGGCATTCTGACAACCTAAGACTTTAAATAATCTTTTTTTTTTTCAACCAGTGCACAGGAAAGTTCACAGTGTCAATTTTATCACTGTGGAGTATACATTTTAACAATGTGCAACTCTAAAATACTGATTTGAGGAGTTTAAAACTTAAATGAAAACTACTAGATTATGTTCTCATGAGAACATAATGAGACATAACCAACCATGAGACTGATTTTTAATTCACATTAAGGGGTTCTGTTCAGAAAACTTAATTCTCTTAAGTGAACAAACAGTATGTCTTCAGCCTACATGTCAGTTCACAATTTCTGTTGTGTTCTATACTCAAAACCATCTTAATTTTCAGGTGACGTTTCAATTTTAGCTGTAATGTGCATATCATTTAGCTCACGTTGATATAGAATTAACATGTAATTTATTGACTAGTAAGTAAAAGTCTATATTAACTCTAATAAAATATTTAACTTTATATGTGTCAAAAGTGGCTCAAAAATAACTCTAAAAGAAACAGTTGCTTTTAAAAGGTCTCAGTTAATATACAATTACAAGGGATAAAATTGACTTTCATAAACATTTATAGAGCATATAAATAAATTTCCCTTATAGAAAAAAAATACAGCATTGGGCTTACATGAAAACCAACTTGAATAAAGTTGGGTGGCTTTTAAAGCATTAGTTCTGTGAATAATTTTTCAACTGTTTCAACATTTGAGCTCTGCATGTAAATATCTGAATATGAATAGCTCACAGTCAAGTTGAAAAACAAACAAATCTTTATTGTCTACAAATATATATAAAAAAAATTCCCCCCGAAAGATGCTATTCTCTCATTTCCCCATCTTCTTCTTCTTCTTCAACACCCCTGATATAAAGGACATTATTACACCTGTAAACAGAAAAACAGTCCATTTTGTTGTTCCAACAAGAAACCATATAAGATCTGAATTACTACGTTTATTAGATTTTTTCATTACAAAAATATTAATGCTAAAATTACAATACATCATTTCTTTCTCTTTTAAAAAAAATTTTACCTTTGGTTTGTTAAAGAGCACATGACACTCATTTTTATACCATGCAGTTGTTACAAAATGGTATCTTTATGATCTTCCAAAGGGAATAATGACTAGAATTTGGAGATGTGAAGCTAGTTCTAGAAAATAAGTGTAATACGAATCCCTAATAGCAGCCAGACCCACCTAAAATTCAAAACCAAGCTCTTGCAACTAAAACCACTGAAAAAGGTACAGTTAAGAGCTAGAAAGTTTAATATCAACACTAGAAAAACCTTAAGAATGAACAACTCCCAAATATTTAAATCTGCTTTGACAAGTTTAACAATTTCAAGAATCTTGAAGTCTAGTTGTAGAATGTTATGTTAAAATTAATAGTGATTAAAAAAAAGTAATTCTGAGATTGGGGCACTAATAGTTTATTTAAACAGGTATTTTTACTGCTCACCAGTAACTCCTTATATAAACTACTGATGTTTTGTTACCTTATTAAAACTTCACCCAGATGTCCAGATAATGCTCCATCTATGTATTCTTCTGTGTTTGCAAGCTTTAAATAAAAAGAAAATATATTAGTATAATCACACAAGAGGAAAATAGTATTATACACCTAATATTGGTGAGAGAACTTATTAACAGAGAACTTTCGGTACCAATGACTCACATTTACCTACAATAATTAGAAGATTAGTTTTCTATTACTACTGTAGTACTTTTTGGTTTCATATGAACATTCAGTAAAGTTAACATTGATGGATGTAGAACTGATATATAATAAAGCTCGTTTCAACACAATTTTTTAAATCTCAATAATGTAATATTTCTTTCTATTAAACATTAAAACAACATGTCAAGGAAGACAGTCTCCAATTTATGAATAAGCTGTGAATAATTCAGGTCTAAAGAAACAGACGTTAACTTTTCTCAGAGTAATAGCATTATATCATACTGAGGAACCCAAAGGGTACAAAAGCTATGGCTAAAATACCAAATACTCTTATATTAGTCAACAACCAAACTAAAGAACTGAATAAGAATTTTTAAAAATTATGTGCTAATAAACAGGAAAAAAATAAGTTCTTAAGAGGAGGTTTAATTAAGAGTGACCTTTATAGTTACTTTAGAGAACTCTATTATTTCTAATTTTACATCAAAATGTTTAGCTTTCCTTTTACATAAAGATAATAAACTTTACTTATAATTTAAAAAAATTACAATCAGTGCTACTGGGACTCACAAAAGAAATGAACAAGATAGAAAGGAAACAGGGAAGTTTCCTTCATTAACTAGGCAAGTGGGCAAAGGGAAAGAAAAATAGGTCTTAGAGAGGATATAAGGTAAGGCATTTAAAACATGTTAATGAATTAATAATGCTACTGGATATTATTCCTTCTCCTATAGAGAACAAAAAATAACCTCTTATACTCAGGGGATATGGTTTTGTCTGAAATTGTTGCCAACAATTAGTTTTGTATGCAATAGCTCTCAGAAATAATGTATTAACATCAACTAATTTTTTTTTAAAGTGATTATTTCCGGCAGATGTTCACCACCAACATTTAAACTGGTTTCTAAATTATAATAATGCTCGAAAGGCCTTCTACCACACTTTAAAAAAATTGAACTATAGCTGATTTACAATACTGTGTTAGTTTCAGGTGCTCAGCAAAGTAATTCAGTTACCCCATTTTTCAGATTCTTTTCCATTATAGGTTATTATAAGATATTGAATATAGTTATAGTTCCCTGTTTTATACAGTGGGTCCTTGTTGTTTATCTATTTTATACACAGCAGTGTGTATCTGTTAATCCCAAGCTCCTAATTTATCTCTCCCCCACTCCTTCCCCTTTGGTAACCATAGGTTTGTTTTCTGTCTCCGAGTCTGTTTCTGTTTTATAAATAAGTTCATTTGTATCATTTTTTAGATTTCACATTTAAGTGATATCATATGATATTTGCCATTTTCTGTCTGACTTCCTTCACTTAGTATGATCATCTTTAGGTCCATCCATGTTGCTGCAAATGGCATTACTGCATTCTTTTTATGGCTGAGTAATATTCCATTGTGTGTGTGTGATACATATGTACCACATCTTCTTTATTCACTCATCTGTCAATGGACATTTAGGTTACTTCCATCCATGTCTTGGTTATTATAAACAGTACTGCTATGAACACTGGGGTGCATGTATCTTTTTGAATTAGTGTTTTCTCCAGATATATGCCCAGGAGTGGGACTGCTGGGTCATATGGTAACTCTATTTTTTGTTTGTTTGTTTGTTTTTGTGGTACGCGGGCCTCTCACTGTTGTGGCCTCTCCCATTGCGGAGCACAGGCTCCAGACGCGCAGGCTCAGCGACCATGGCTCACGGGCCCAGCCACTCTGCGGCATGTGGGATCTTCCAGGACCGGGGCACGAACCCGTGTCCCCTGCATCGGCAGGCGTACTCTCAACCACTGCACCACCAGGGAAGCCCACTCTATTTTTTAGTTTTTTTTTTTTTTTTTTTCGGTACGCGGGCCTCTCACTGTTGTGGCCTCTCGCGTTGCGGAGCACAAGCTCTGGACGCGCAGGCCCAGCGGCCGTGGCTCCGGACGCGCAGGCTCAGCGGCCGTGGCTCCGGACGCGCAGGCTCAGCGGCCATGGCTCACGGGCCCAGCCGCTCCGCGGGATGTGGGATCTTCCCAGACCGGGGCACAAACCCGTGTCCCCTGCATCAGCAGGCGGACTCTCAACCACTGCGCCACCAGGGAAGCCCTATTTTTTAGTTTTTTAAGGAACTCCCCCCATACTGTTCTCCATAGTGGCTCCACCAATTTACATTCCCACCAACAGTGTAGGAGGGTTCCCTTTTCTCCACACCCTCTCCAGCATTTATTATTTATAGACTTTTTGATGATGGCCATTCTGACCAGTGTGAGGTGATACCTCATTGTAGTTTTGATTTGTATTTTTCTAATAATTAGTGATGTTGAGCATCTTTTCATGTGACTTTTGGCCATCTGTATGTCTTCTTTGGAGAAATGTCTATTTAGGTCTTCTGCCCATTTTTTGATTGGGTTGTTTGGTTTTGTTTTGTTTTTTTGATATTGAGTTGTATGAGCTGTTTGTATATTATCACATTTTAAATAAAATCCAAAATTCTTACAATTCCTTAAAAGGTCTTCCATGACTACCATTCCAATCTTTCTATCATACTTCCTGTAACTCACTCTGCCCTCACCTTCTTGTGCCTTGAAAAGAAAAAGCATGTTTCTGCCGCAAAGCCTTTGCAACTTGCTGTTCCCTCAGATTGGGATGCTCCTTCCCCAAACACTCTCTTTAGTTGCTCACTCAATTCTGGTCTCTGTTTAAATTTACTTCCTCAGAGAGGCTTTCCCTGGCTATCCTATCTAATACTGTACACTCTTGTCACCCTCTTCCATTTCTGCTTTTTCTCCATAGCATCTATCATTACCTGATACCATATCACATTATATTACCATCTCCCATCACTAAAACACAAACTTCTTGAGGATAGGGACTTTTGTTTTTGTTCACTGGTGTATTCACAGTGCCAGGCACATAGGGGCTCTCAGTAAATATTCACTGAGTGAACAAACTCAAAAGCATCACCAATGCGGTTAGTTACTCAGAGATACATTTCATAACTCTGGCAGGTTCACTAGGAAGCCATATTACTTCTAAAACCAAGTATTTGGTGGGTATTCTTTATCCCTTTCTTTTAATGAGATATAGTTCTTTATAAAATTCTCTTTTAAAGTATACAAGTCAGTGGTTTTTAGTATATTCATAAAGTTATGTAATTATCACCACTATCTAAGTCTGGAACATTTTCAGCACAATGGATATAGTCTTCAAATTTCTCTATGGCCTTGGTAAATGATTCCTGCTTAGGGAATTTTCCAGGCCAAAACCATGCTCTATAAGAACTTTGGGGACCTGAGCATTGTCTGTTCACGTGGTAAACTCTTAAATTAAGGAAAATGTCAGCTTTGGGCCTACAAGTGCTCCTATTAGTACTTTGCCTACCGCACTATCAGTTTGGAATACTTGGGAGTCATGATTGGTTTGACCACCTATCTAGGTACCCTTTAAAGTTCACTCATCAGCCATTAATCAGTCACATAAATACCTGCGCTTCAGGAAAATATAACCTCAAACTCTTTCTTCAAAAACCTGGCTGAAAACTATTGAATTAAACAACAAAAAAACCAAACACCCCAATTTAAAAATGAACAAAGGACATGAACAGGCATTTCTCCAAAGATATGTAAATGACCAATAAGCACATAAAAAGATCTTAACATCACTAATCATTAAGTAAATGCAAATCGAAACAATGAGATACCACTTCACACTCATTAGGATGACTATTAAAAAAAACAACAGAAAATAACAAGTGTTGGTGAGGATGTTAAGAAACTGGATCCCTTGTACATTGTTGGTGGAATGTAAAATGATGCAGCTGCTGTGGAAAACAGTCTGGCACTTCCTCAAAAAATTAAACAAAGAATTACTGTATGATACAGCAATTCCACTTCTGAATATAGACTCAAAAGAAAAAGTAGAGACTCTGATATTTGTACACATATGTTCACTGAACTATTCACAACAGTCAAAAGGTGGAAACAATTCAAATATTCACCAACAGAAGAACGATTAAAATGAGGTAGAGTTGACCCTTGAACAACACAGGTTTGAGATCGCATGAACAAGCTGATGCAGAACCACGGATACGGAAGGCCAAGTATGGACTCAAGCATCTGTGAATTTCAGTATACCAGGCAGGTCCTGGAACCAATCCCCCAAGGATACTGAGGGACCGCTACACACAATGGAATATTTCAACCATAAAAAGGAATGAAATTCTGATACATGCTACAACATGGATGAACCCTGAAAACACCATGCTGAATGAAATAAGCCAGACACACAAGGACAAATATTGTAGGATTCCACTTATATGAGGTTCCTAGAATAAAGACAAAAAGAACAGTGTTTACCAGGAGGCAAAGGGAATGGGGAGTTATTGTTTAATGGGTACAGAGTTTCCCTTCAGGATGATGAAAAAGTTCTTTAAATGGATAATGGTGATGGATGCACAACCATGTGAATGCGGTTAATGCCACTGAGTTGCACACTTGAAAATGGTTAAAGTGGTAAATTTTGTGCTATATATATTTTACCTCAATTAAAAACAAAAAACAAAACGTGGCTGAAACATTTACAGAAGCTAGTTTAATAGACAAGTAGCCAGTTCATCAATTCTTTTGGTCAGTCTGTCTTCTCCCTCAAGAATTGCTTTTATCGGGCTTCCCTGGTGGCACAGTGGTTGAGAGTCCGCCTGCCGATGCAGGGGACACGGGTTCGTGCCCCGGTCCGGGAAGATCCCACATGCCGCGGAGCGGCTGGGCCTGTGAGCCATGGCCGCTGAGCCTGCGCATCTGGAGCCTGTGCTCCGCAACAGGAGAGGCCACAACAGTGAGAGGCCCGCGTACCGCAAAAAAAAAAAAAAAAAAAAAAAAAAAAATTGCTTTTATCAAATTACTTTGATGTTGTACATTTAGCATTCATCAAAAGACTTAAGAATTTCAGTGGAAAAGTTTCTCTCAGAGCTAAGTGCTGGGAAAAGTTTTGCTTTTTCTGCGAACTCTAGTGTATTTGTCTTATGGCATTGTGAATCAAATGTCTGAGCTCTTCTTACTTTTAACCGCTAGGAGTCAAATCTGTGCTTGAATTTTGCTTTAATATGTCTCATACATAGTTATCACAGTTACAACACCCTCCTTGGCCTTGACTTTATTCCTGAATTTTGCTCTGTGTTTGTCAATTAAACTAATTACAACTTTGTAAGTCACACTAAACCTTTGAGGAGTCAGGTGAAGAAAAATAAATACAATTTAATGATCTTTGTAACTCTTCAGCTTACCTGCATGTTCATATAGCCATCTACAGACACCAGGTAGCCTTTGTACTCCATTCCCCACTTAAGCTTCACCATTACTGGCTTTCCTGTTAATCCATTGAGGAAAGGTTTGGGATTGAGGGGCAAACTCTGCACAAAGAACAAAAAAAGAACCCAACTGATTATTTTTCCTTAGTTTGGCTTCCATTACCTACTCTCTTCTCTATCAAATCACCAATACTTTATAGTATCCAAATGAAGCAAAACTCTTGTTTCCCTCTCACATTATTACATAATTTTCACTTTTGTTGAAGAGCATCAGAGAAACTTAAATACCCAGTTAGCCAATTTCACCTTCAATCCATCAAGACTTGTAGAAGTATTCATTGTTCACTTAAGAAACACTGAACACCTAATATGCATCACTCACTGTTCCAAGGCCATAAAGAAACAAAGGGAAAGGCAGAAAAAAGAAAAAAAAAAAGCAGATAACAGTCCCTGTCCTCAGGCCCACAGTGGGAGGGGGGAGGGCCAAAACACATGCAAATAGACAATTATTTTGCAATGTAGTAAGAGGAGATATGCTATGTACAAGGGTACCAAACAATCAAACAATCCAGGTTAAAAGAAAAGGAAGAGTTGCCTGAAATAAGTAATGCCTCTGTTTTAAAGGATGAGAGGTATTTCCAGAGGGAAAAGGGCTGATCTGGTGGGGTGGGGGTGGGGGTACCTATGTAAAAGGAGGGAAGAGTGAATGAACAAGGGATCTCAGGGACACACAAATTAGTTTTGTATGAGGCTACAGGAGGAGGCAGGGACAGATCATGCTCCACGATCTTCAACTGAATTCCAGGAGCTAGGACTGGGTCTTCTTTGACTTTGCAGTGCCTCCTACATATGGGCAATCACTTAATGTTTGTTTATTCAGCTAACCGGTAGTACCCCCAGTGAATTCAGACTTTTCTTCCTTTCCTCATCTGCTCACTCATCGGCCAAAGAAAGAAAACCAATAACCTTGGCTACTAAACCCTCTAGAATAAGCACATTCACAGTGATCTCAAATGGGTCTCCAGTTTTCACTCATCTTTCTCCAACTTATTAGCCACATGGCAAGTATTATTTTTATCATACCATGTCTCTGCTTAAAATGCTTCGATGGCTTCCAACTGCACTTGGAGTGGAACCCAGACCTCCTAAAACGGCCTAAGAGGTCTTGCCCGACCCCATCTCATGACCACTATCCCTGCAGGCGGCTGTGGCTTTCTCAATTCCTCCAGCTAGTCAGGTGTTCCTTCCGGCCTCACAGCCTGTGCTCCTGTTCCCTGAGCTTGAGGTACACACGCTTCCTCCTGCTCTTCACGGGGCTGCATTCCACATCTCTTAGATTTCAGGTTCAATCCCTCCTCCAAGGGATGCCACCTGTAACCACTCTTCTAACGTACCTCGGCGCCCCCTCACAGCACCGTTTGCTCCCTTCTTAGCAGTTAACGTTATTTGAAATTATGTATTTATCGTTGTTTGATTAATGTCTGAGTTAACCTAGAGCAGGGTCCGCATCAGTACTTTTTATCCTATATTCCTAGCACCTAGAACGTTACCTGGCCCTGGCAGGCGGCAGGCGCTCAGTAAAGCTTTGCTAAACGAACAGGAGAATGCTCAAAGCCTGGGCTCTGTATTCCAAAGGGCTGCAGGGCCCCCCAACCTCACGGGACGAAAGCGGATTGTGGAGTGTGATAAGTGGGACGTGAAAAACCGCTGCATTTTTACCCCAGCCCTGTGGCCCCAGGCAGCAAGGACACCTCAGGCTCGGATACAAAACGAAGACGGGGAAGGGGGCAGGGGCACTCCTGGGGAGGGGAGCGCTTCGGAAGGAGGGCGCGCCTCAGACACCCAGAGCAGGGAGAAAGGGGCTGGCCACCCGGCGCGCCGCGCCTCACGCGGATGAATGGGAAACGCGCGAACCAACCACCAGGCCCGGCAAGGCTGGTCACCCGCCCTCTCTCTCTCACGGGACGCTGGCCGCTCTCTTTCTCCTTACCATCGCGACTACTGCTGCAGTACTGGGCAAATGCTGCAGGCTACTCGCCGCCGACCCAGCTGTCGTCCGACCCTCGTGACTGGAGTAGCCACAGCAGGGTCCCCAGCCGCGTAGCTTCCAGAGAAATGGCCGCCAAATAGCAGCGTGACCTTTCACCTCCGACTACCTCTCTTCTGGCTTCTGTGATTGGACGCAAAGAGGTGCGTGCTGATTGGAGGAGGTGGCTGGGCATGTCTCCTGGCAACCAGCTGCGCAGAGTGGGTGCGCGCCTCCATGGCAGTGCGCGGGCCTCTGGGAAACCGGCTGCTCCAAGCCAACGGGAGGATACCTGCGAGGCTGCAAATGCCGTGAGGCGGCTCTGGTTTCTCGTTTGCTCACCTACCTCGAGGGTGCACTGTGTACCCTGTAGAGTGGACGTGATGTCTTGCCAACTTGGCTAGTGGGGGCTTCCTTTGTCCTCGTACACCTGGGAGAACGAATTTGGGGCTCTCGGGTTTCCTCCTCACTTTCCCACAGAATCTGTGCTGGGAGGTCTCCTCTGACACGGTCCCCTTCTCTCTGTTCTGTAATGCTCAATGCTCATGTCAACCCACTTCAGGGGAAGTGGGAGAAGCAAGACTAGATAGGCTAAGGGACGTGAAACGCACCGAAGTAAGTCAAGTACAGAATATATTTCAGATGAGGTTACATGGAGTCTAGAACATGGTGTGGTGGGCTCCCGCTCCATCTGTTTCTTTTGCGTTGTGAGCAGAGGCCCGCTACAGTCTTTATACTGCACTTATAGCAGAAGGTGGAGGATGTTTACGCTATCACGGATTGATCCTTCCAATATAAGAGTGGAATTGTTGGGTCATACAGTAATTCTGTACTTGACTTTTTGAGGAGCTACCAAACTACTTTCCACAATGCCTGCACCATTTTACATTCCCACTAGCAATGTATGAGATTTCTAATTTCCCCACATTCTCACCAACACTTATTTACCATTAAAAAATATTATCATAGTCGTCCTAGTATCCTAATAATAATAAGCCGTCTCATTGTGGGTTTGATTTGTATTTCCCTAATGACTAATGATGTGGAGCAACTTTTCATGTGCTTATTGGCCACTTGTATATCTTTGGAGAAATGTCTGTTCAAGTCCTGTATGCCTTTTTATATGTTCTATTTCTGGAACCCTTGAATGTATTGCCTAATTTGAAAAGTCATGTGACCATTCTGGGTCTCAGTTTCTTCGCTGATAACAATGAAGGGATTGGACTCGATCGGGGTTTTCAACCTCAATACTAGTGACATTTGGGGCCAGACAATTCTTGTTGTGGGGACTGCCCTTTGTATTGTAGAATGGATGTATTGTAGCAGTATCCCCAGCCTCTACCAAGTAGATGCCAGTTGCAACGCCCTCCCTCCAAGTTGTGACAACCAAAATATCTCCAGACATTGCCCAGTGTCTTCTGGAGGGCACAGTCGTCCCCTGTTGAAAACCACTGGATTAGATCCATGATTTGTAAACACAGGCCACAGACTTGGATCACTTTGCAGGTAGTATTGAGGCTTTGCAAACTATTTGTATTATTAAAAAATAAACAAAACAACTAACAAATCGTACATTTATTTAACAGGGACTGTATAAGAATGATGAAAACCTGATGCTTCTCTGCTTTTGATTAGAATGAAATCAACTCAAAATACAAATACTAGTTGATAATCATGGATCAGAAGCTCTGATTGACATTTATAGATGTATCTGATTTATAAAAATGGGAAAGAAAATTGTCAATAAATGATGTTTTTTAGCTTCATAAATCATAGATTCAGTTTGGGGGGAGGGTAGATAATAAAACCCTTTGCGGGTAAAAAGCTGGGAACCCCTCAGCTAGCTGACCAGTGTTAAATACTGACTTTAAACACAGTTCGGTTCTTTGCCGTACTTCCACAAGGTGGCAGTGGTGAGTTTTGAGTAAAATTTCTAATCATACAGGCACTTGGAAGTTAATCTGTTCAAAAGGGGACTTCACTGTTCTCAAAACACAAACGACCCACTACTGGGCATATACCCTGAGAAAACCATTAATTCAAAAAGAATCATGTACCAAAATGTTCATTGCAGCTCTATTTACAATAGCCTGGAGATGGAAACAACCTAAGTGTCCATCATTGGATGAATGGATAAAGAAGATGTGTGGCACATATATACAATGGAATATTACTCAGCCATAAAAAGAAACGAAATTGCGCTATTTGTAATGAGGTGGATGGACCTAGAGTCTGTCATACAGAGTGAAGTAAGTCAGAAAGAGAAAGACAAATACCGTATGCTAACACATATATATGGAATTTAAGAAAAAAAAATGTCATGACGAACCTAGGGGTAAGACAGGAATAAAGACACAGACCTACTAGAGAATGGAGTTGAGGATATGGGGAGGGGGAAGGGTAAGCTGTGACAAAGTGAGAGAGTGGCATGGACATATATACACTACCAAATGTGAAATAGATAGCTAGTGGGAAGCAGCCGCATAGCACAGGGAGATCAGCTTGGTGCTTTGTGGCCACCTAGAGGGGTGGGATAGGGAGGGTGGGAGGGAGGGAGACGCAAGAGGGAAGAGATATGGGAACATATGTATATGTATAACTGATTCACTTTGTTATAAAGCAGAAACTAACACACCATTGTAAAGCAATTATACTCCAATAAAGATGTAAAAAAAAAAAACAAACAAAACAGAACAAAACCACATAGAACTTCTCCCACAGTCTCCTGTGCTGTACAGTCTCCATCCCCCTCACCCCTCAAATGTTTCCAGTGAACCAAATTTTTAAAAATAAGCTTGTTATTCTACTTTTCATCTGTTACCCACCTTGTTGCTAGAAGTATCTCTAACCTCCCCTCCTCCAAAATAAAATGAAAATCTGGACATACTACTCTGCTACCTTTTTTTGGTTCCCATTTACCAGCGGCCTAAAACAAGTTCCTTCCCAAAGTTTCTTTCCAGCTTTATGTCTTTCCGTTCTGTCCCACAAACCACAAAGCTGGCCTTTGAATCACAGGCCATGTTTTTTTTTGTTTTTTTACAACTCCATGTACTTACACATGATACTCTCTCCATCTAGAAATCCTTTCTCCTGTTTGCTTTGCCTGGAAAATTCTTATCTCCATGATCCAATTCAAATGGGCACTTTAGGTCTGAAGACTTCTCTTAAACTTCCCCAGGCCATTAGTTATTCTGTCACATGGTTCTACACCATCTATCCTGTTTTAACACCAGCTACCCTCTATTTTAGAGAAAAAAAGATTTTGTTCATTAACTCATTTGTTGCTGTTACATTTCGTTCCCTAATGCAATGCACATCATTTTCCACATTCTGTTGGCTAGAACACAGTCACATGACCTCACCTAAGTCCAATGGAGGCTGGGAAATGTGCTTTGTCAGTGCACAGGAGGAAAAAGGCAGCGTGAACACAGAGTGGTCTCTGCCACACTCAGAAATTCTACTCTAACAATTAGGTTAGTTTTTACAATTTTACCTAACCTCTTATATGCCATCTGTTTACACTCATTCCATTTTAGGCTGTATATCAATATGTTATCCAGCTTCATTATCACCTTTCATTGTCCTGGGGTATTTATCAACTGTAATTCCAATGCTGAAATAACTGTTAAATTTTGTTATCATCTCTTTTCTCTATGTATAAGTGTATGTATTTTGATATAGTTGGAATAATATATAAATTTTTATCCTATTTTACTTAACATTATAGTAAAAATAATTTCTCTTTCTTAGGAATGTTTCAGTGTCAATATTTTTAATGGCTGCATAATATTTATCATATATTTAGATATACCCTAATTGTTGGGATTTAAGATGTTTCTTGATTTGTTACTATATAAAATATCAATCTAGGAATATTCTATTTATGTATGTATATTTCTTTCCTTTATGTCCATGTATCTCTGTACAAGTCTTTCTGTAACATGGGTGCCTCTGTGCTACTAGAGGTAGTTTAGCGCAAAGTGTGTGGACTCTGGAATAGGCACTGCTTGAGTTCAAGTTCCTTCATGGGCCTTCTGACTTTGAGTTCTTCATTTGTATAGTGGGGCCAACGGTAGTCTCTACCTCCTGAGGTTTGGGATGACTAAATTAGTTAATAATTAAAAGAGATCCTTTCCTTCTTGAAACTTTCATTCATTTATTCAGCAAATATATATTGTGTCACAACGTGCTGATCATTATTCTAGGGGCTGTGGATGCAACTGTTCCAAAAGGAAGGAACAATCTGTGGGAGAAACGCAACCAGAAAGCAAAGAAATAATTACAACTATTATGTGCTGAAAGGAAGTGAACTGGGCGGGGAGATAGAGAAAGGGTATGGTGGAAAGTGAAACCAACTCAGATAAGGAAGTTCTATTTTGCCTAAATTTGTCTAAAGACCAGTCTGCCAAATGACGAATATACCAAAAATTGCTAAATATCTAAAACAGGTTGTTCAGAATGTTCCCTGCAATGGTTTCACTGTCAGTGAGTGGCCAGGGTAGAGGCAAAGCTCCAGTTTACAAAAATAGAGAAGACAGCAAAACCTTTCTGATGGAAAGTTTACCCTCAAAGAGGGCTAGGCATCCTCAGATGAAATGCACGCAAAACTGATAATCAACTGAGCTGAACCCATAAATCCTTGGAGGAAAACAGCTGTGGCAAAATGACTGCAGTGAATCTTGCATGTAATGAAAATTTCAAAAGCAATCAGTAATTCAGCAAGTGTGCGTTTAGTGAATTGACTTCCTTCTGGAAGTCAGAGAAGGCTTTTCTGAGGAGGTGATATTCAACCTGAGGCCAAAAATATGAGAAGGCATAAAAACTCCTCTATTCGTAATAATTGGACTACTCACATAGTACATGTTATAGATCGTTCTGTATTGTGGTATTCGTGTACATGTATTTGACCTCCTACTATAAGTTCCTTAAGTGCAAGGTAAACAAAAATTCAGTATTTGGTTACTGCTAAATGAGGATTGAGTGTGGTGAGACAAACAAATTGTCTGCTGGGCCATCCCTGTGGCTGTCTGTGGGTTGCTTGGTAGTAAGCTTGCTGGGCTTGGTGGCTCCTTGCCCTCTGTCTGGCAACCAAGCTCGAAGACCAGTTTTCCTCTACATGCAAGGCTGTTCTCACAAGGAGGGGGCAGGCAAGTTTGCTTTTCTGGAGCACAACCCTTGAAGTATCTAGCCATGCCAAGCCCACACATATCTGTCCATGGGATGGCAAACAGGCCGCTGACCCTTCTGCCTGCAGATTCCTGCCTGCAGTGTTTGGCCCTAGCCCTTCACTCAATTGGATAACACCCAAGGCAGTGTTTCACTTTGCCGATATTGAGTGAATGAATGAACACATGGAAGAAAATGATGACCAGACTCAGCTCTGATCTAGATGATCCCACAGGCATACTACAGTATAAGTATAGGTGAGGAAAGCAATAAAGCCTTGAAACTGCAGTCTTAATGCTTGTTTCTCTTCTCCCAAACAGGGAGCTCCGCTGAAGATGCTACATTTGTTAAGCATAAGGTATCGCTGCTCTTTCTAGTCTTAATTTAGGTTGATGCTTTCAGAGAAGGAAAACCTTGCCAATGGTATGTGGCTTTTTTTTTCTTTTGCTTCCACCTATAATAAATTAATTGTGTATGGAACATAAAATAAATATTAAAGAATACATTGATAATCTGTTATGGTCAGTTATTTCCTCTTTTATTCCCATCTTTTCTCTTCCCTCTTCTTCTCTCCCCTTTCGTTCCTTTTCTTCAGTAAGCATCTATTTATCACTGACTCTATTACAGCCTCTGGGGATACAAAGATTAACAAATAGAGGCTTGGTTCCTGCCCATGTGGAACTAACTGGACCCAGTTAACAAAAGGAAGAAGAAAAAACACTTTCAAGGCAAGGAAAGGAAGGCAGAGTAGAAAAATAGTGAACTACAAGGGACTAAGCAACATCTTTTATTTTTTCCTACCTCGGTCCTACTCAAATCCTTATACAGTTTTTCCTTGCTGTGTGCTGTCTTCTCCCAGCTTCTCATAAATCCCACTTGCAATAATCATCAAAGGGTTCCACTGATATTACAGCAAGTTAACCATTTATTTTATCATATTTTCCAAGATGATCCTCAAAAACTTCTAGGAAAAGAGAAAATAGTACCTTTACAGCAAAGAAACTGGGCAAACACTGCCTTAACTAAGCAATGAAGGTCAAGATGACCAGTGATGTCTGTGGATCTCATTTAATCTGCCAAATGTGTATGCTCTCCTTTGCCGGTTAACGATGAATGAACCATCTTTGAAACTAAAGGAAGTTCTGTGCGCGAAGGGACTTCTGAAAGTTTTGGGGTCCTCGAGTTATTTGCTTTCTCCTTCAACCCTCTCCTCATCCATCCCTGCTCTCTGCTGAGACTGTCTTTTCTACTTTGAGCTTGATTTAGTGCATTTGGCCTACCAGTCAGGGCCACTTCCATTGCCATCATGCTTAACAGAAGTTGCTTTAAAATTGTTTTTATTAAAGTTTCAGACTATGTCAAACATACAGAAAAAGTGCAGAAAATAATGTGGCAACATGAAACACACTCCATCTCTGATTTAGCACATTCTAACATTTTGCCATATTTGTCTCCCACGCCACCCCACACTCTTTAACGTAGAGAAGTTCCATCCCTTCATCTCATTTTACAGCTCCCGACCACAATGCCAGTACTGCCCCTTTGAGAGGGACTGCAGGCTGCGTACCTAGATCTGAAATTGACCACGCCCATCTTTAGCTTTTCTAGAACTTGTTCAACTTCAGCTTTTCCCGAAATTGCCAAACTGTTCTTCAAAGTGAATTTGTATTATTTAGGGTTCTTCAGAGAAACAGAATCAGGAGGTTCTGTGTATATACGCACGGACACATGACACACAAAAACACAGACACACACACACACAGATTATATCATATACGTATAACATGGAGAGAGAGACAGACAGAGACAGACAGATTTTACTGAATGGGCTCACAAGATTGTGAGGGCAGACAAGTCCAAAATTTGTGGGGCAGGCCAGCAGGCTAGAGATTCAGGTAAGAGTTGATGTTACAGGCTTGAGCCTGAAATCTGCAGGGCAGCTCAGCAACTGAAAATTTAGGCAGGGCGGTCTTCGGCAGAATTGCTTTTTTCAAGAAACCTGTCTTTGCTCTTAAGTCCTTTAACTGATTGGGTGAAGCCCACCCACATCATGGAGGGCAATCTGCTTTACTCAAGCTCTACTGATTTAAAGGTTAATCACATCTAAAAATATACCTTCATAGCAACATCTGGACTGCTGTCTGACCAAGCAACCAGACACCATAACCTAGCCAAGATGACACATCAAATTAACGATCACAGGGTTGTACCAATTTACACTCCTACCAGCACTGTTTGAGAGTTCTTGTTGCTTCACAGCATTACAAACCCTTGTAATTTTGCCAACCTGCTTAGTGTGAACAGGCATCTCGTATTAATTTGGATTTCCCTGACTACTAGAAAACTGAGCATCTTTTGTACGTTTACTGATCTGAGTTTTCTCTTTCATTATTTGCCTGTTTAAATCCCTTGTCCAATTTTACATTGGTTCTTTGCCTTTTTCTCATTGACGTATAAGATTCTTTAATAATTCTGGTTAAAAATACCTCATAGGTTATATACATTGCAACTTTCTTCATCTTGGCTGTAGATTTTAGTCACCTGGGGAGCTTTTAAAACTCTAGGCACCTCAGCTGTATCTTCATCCACATAAAATCAGAATCTCTGGGAATGGGACCTATGAATCAGTACTTTTAAAAGCTCCCCAGGTGGTGACTATGTGCTTCTGAGAAACACTGTCCCAGACTGTCGCCTGAACTTTGATTTTGCCTATGGTATCTTCTGCCACACAGAAAATTTTGATTTTAATGTTTTCAGTTCACTAATCATTTTCTTTATAGTTTCTGCTTTTCATTTGGTTTACTTTTTTTCTTTACCCAAAGTCACTAAAATATTTCCCTATATTTTCTTCTCCCCATCTCTTTCGTAAATTAAAATTTTGTGACAAGAATTTCTCTACATATATGACTAAAATTCTTATTTTGACAGATTATCAGCATCTTTTTTCTAATGTGCTGTTATGGAACTAAGAGTAATTTTAGTGAAAGTTGTGTAAGATATTTATTTTTATGATGTGGCTATGTTATAGGTGAGAAAACTTTTGATTCTAATCGTTGTGTTCCAGTTTTAGAGCTTCATTTTCATTTGTGTTAATATCAAAACTTTTGAAGGGCTATGGCTTTGCTGATATACTCTAATCCAGCTTCAGCAAGAGCTATTAATAATATGTATTGTCCCAATAAGAAATGTTTTAATTACCATTGACTAAATTGGGGAAGAGGGAATACTGATAAAATATTTGCAGAGCTGAAATAGTATAAAGTGAAGTGACTAATTACTACTGGGTTCAACTCTGAACACAGGGGAGATATTTAAAGTAGTGGGAAGGTAGATTTGAAGAAGCATAGGTTGAGGCTGGAGTCTACCCTTGATAAACTTTCTTAATGGAACACTATTGAGTGGACGCCTGCATTTAGCTTCCTTTGTGACTAACACCAGAAAAAGAAAATAAATCTTCACTTCTATCTTTAGTGGTTTTTGAAGCATGTTGCTTCATATTGTTTTGTTCTTTCTTCTCCGTACAGCCCATGTGTCAAATTTTCTTATTTTCTGTGTTTCTGTGTCCAAGTTTCTTTGCTGCCCCTTATATTTGTCAAGACTTTTGTTGCATGTAACTGAAACCGAAGTCAAACTAGCCTAAGCAAAAACAAACAAACCAACAAAAACCCTAATTATAGTTTCTGTTTTCATTTTTGTTGCAGCAGTATGCATGTTGGTGAGGAAACTAATTGTTTGGAATCATTCACTAGTGGATGAAAGAAATTTGGAAGCAAGTCAAGAGAGAACAAAATATGATTTAATAGAAGAAAGTAAAGTTGTTTGCTTTATTAATGTCACTTTATCAGATGCAGAGTCTTTTAGCCTTCCTAGAAGTACTGAAATACATTCCTTATAAAAGGACTCTCAGTGATTTAAAGCTCTCAGTCTCAGCACTATTGATTTCTTTTTATTGTGGTAAAATATACATAACATAAAATTTACCATGTTAACTATTTTTAAGTGTATAGTTTATCGGCATTAAATACACTCACATTGTTGTACAGCCATCACCACCATCAATCTCCAGAACTTTTTCACTACTGACATTCTGGATCAAATAAGTCTTTGTTGGGGTTGAAGGGGGGTGTCTGTCCTATATATTGCAGGATGTTTAGCAGCATCCCTGGCCTCTACCCATTAGATGCCAGTAGCATCCCTCCTCCCCCTGAGTCTTGACAATCAAAAATGTCCCTAGACATTGCCAAATGTCCCCAGGAGGCAAAGTTGCCCCTAGTTGAGAAACACTGATTTAAAGAGGAAAAATTTTCATTGTAAATTGTGTCATTTTAACTGTGAAGAAATAACTTTGGAAAAATGCATTATGGGCATTCATTAATATCAGACACAGAACTATTTGTAACTTGACTATGTATCGGATCAGTCATGCTTTCAGTAGTAAACAAATAGAGCATTTAATTGCCACAAGAGTGATAACATAATCACTCTGATTGGCATTGCTTCAGAATAGCTAAGACTAATCAGAAATAGTCTAGATTGGAAATGACAGCTTTACATGCATGACTGAACATGCATGAGTGAAAAATTGTTGAAGTGTAAGGTTAAGAAGTCTATTTTAGTTTTTTATGATAATTACTGCCTATTTTATAGAGTGACATCAACTGGCTTACAGGAAAATAGCCATTCTGTGTTATTCTCAAACACAAAGAATATCCTTTGTTAAAAAATTATTTTATTTGACCTTGTTAGCCAATATATAGTAGAGTTACAGTGAACAAGACAATATAGACAAATATTTGAGTGATATATTAATACATACCAAGAACTGTGAAATATCCCAAAGCCAAATATGATTCTATATCCTTTTTCATCCAATGTCTAAAATGATGGACTTTGAGTAGCACTTTAACTTTTGTTTTGTTTTGTTTTTTGCGGTACACAGGCCTCTCACTGCTGTGGCCTCTCCTGTTGCGGAGCACAGGCTCCGGACGGGCAGGCTCAGCGGCCATGGCTCACGGGCCCAGCCGCTCCGCGGCACATGCGTTCCTCCCGGACCGGGGCATGAACCCATGTCCCCTGCAACGGCAGGCGGAGTCTCAACCACTGCGCCACCAGGGAAGCCCTAGCACTTTAACTTCTAAGGCACTGAAGAACATGTCCATGTGTTGTAGAAATGCAGTGGGCTGTTATTCAAGGAGCTGTAGAAATGAAGCACCTAATGTTATTCACAGTGTCCCAAATAGCTGATATTTAACCCCAGGTGTGAGAACCAGTTAAGATTTAAAAAGTCAGATTTATTCCATACCAAGTTAGTTCTATTATTTACTTCTAGCAATTATCAGGTTATATTATTTATAGCTGCTGCAATTCTGAAAACAAAAAAATTTTTAATATTACCCTTGGTCCCACTGATATTTCGTGAAGTCCCTTGACTTCTGTAGGCCTTAGTTTTGCATTAGTCAAATTAAGGGATTGAAATAGATCATCTTAAGGACTTTTCCACCTTTAATATACTATTATTCTCTGATAGTTTAAATTAATAGCTGGAGTGAACTGAAGAGTAAAATAAAGACTATCCCTTGAGTTGTAACTATGGCTTCAATTACAGGAGATTAACCCTTCATCCTCCCAAAGACAGAATAGCTTTTCAGTAAGTGTCTCATAGCTTAAATCTTTCAGTTTTCCATGTATGTTGAGAATGTTAGGCAGTAAAATATAATTCTTTTAAAGCCATACACTGTAAAGTGAGATTTTGCAATGCTGCTGTTAACATCTGTATCTTGATTCTCAACGTATAATAGAGCAATCAGAAATGTAATAATTTAAGAAAGGGAACTGAAACTGATTCTGTTTCTATCCAATCATAGATAACAAATTAGATTTTATTACTGACAGAAGATTAAATTTATCAGCAGAAAATATTTTTATTCATAATATAATTTACTTATCCATAATTATTTAGACAATAAAAATTTTCTTCTCCTTACAGGAACTTATTATGCTTGGAGGAAAGCCTAGACTGTTCTTGGATCTGTATAATAATAATATTTAAGCCAGCAGCAGCATCATTATGACTGCCATTTATTGAGCACTTATGTGCCTACACTTTACACATATTATCTCATTTAATCCTTACAGGAATTCTGTTAAGCAGTTATTATTAGCTAGAATTGCTAAATAATTTGCACAAAGTCCCACAAGGAATAAGCCTCAGAGCCAGGATCTTTCTCCTAACTTTGCTCCTTAGCACTTCTAATCCAAACTGTAAGAAACTCAGGGAAAACAAACACACACAATCAATCTTAATCCTTAATTCCGCATGTAATTAATAGCCTAAGTAAGAGCGAAATTTCTATACTGCAGACTGAGTGTGAATTATTTTGACATATGTGATTGTCCACTTAATTACCCATACACATGACCTTCTGTATAGTATCAGATTCATCTGTCAGTCTCCAAATTAGGTTTTGGTGAGTGGTCAAAATTAAGATCACTCTTATATCCGAATGTCTGCTATTCTTTATTTCATTCTCTGTCCGTAAGCAGATAGAGTGCCCACAGAAAGCTCCTGGGAGTTTAAATTAGAGGAAGACTTTCTTAGCTTCTTACAAACCTACCCTCTCTTTTGAATGGTAGTCCTTCATAGGCTTGCTTAAAGAACAGACATTTTCCCACAGCCCCCTGCTGATTCTGACTGAACAGATTCTCAACCCCCTGCTGACTGGTGAATATATTGCTTATCCTCATCTTTACTCTTTACTGACAGCCTTCATAATAACTTGTTTAGAAGACAAATGGCATGGCAGAATCTCTGACAACTCATTAAGGAAGAATACAGTAGATTTCTGCCAAATATCACTACCATTTTAATGTGAACTAACAGCAGTTTTTGTCATGATGGAAGAAGGAAAAGATGCTGCCGACAACTGCTGCCTTCTGTCAAAAGCAGCATAATGTCTCTTTACACTGTTTTTAAAGAGAGATTTAATGACACATCAACGTATCGATTATCTATAGCGTTTTGCCTCAGCACATCCCTCTTCATGGAATGCCTTTCTCTCCCTTCTCTGCTGACCTTTCCAGAGCCAGCCCAAATGGTACATTCAGTATGATCCCTTCCCTGTCCCCCACGGCATCGCTCCTTCCTCTGGGATCTGGCAATGCTTCTTTTTTCTACCTCTGTTATAGCAATTTACATGTTGCAATATAGTCTGTATAATTCTTTGTCTGTCTTGAGTCAACCAGAAGCTCCTTGAACACAGGGACCATGGCATACTTATTCATCTTTGCATCCCTGGCACCCAGAACAATGCACAGAGAAGGTGCTGGGTTACTGATTGTTAAAGAACTTGCCTACCATAGGATGAGTCTTTTCTCATTGGGGTCCAGACCTACTTAGAGTATGGTGATTGCGATCATGGAAACCACTGACAAGTCCCAGCTCTGCTAATTCTTTGACATGTAGCCTCTTCATTCTATAAAATGGGGGTTGTAATGGTACCTAACTCGTGGAAGTATGGTTCTGCAAGTGTTTTCAGTTTTCTTCATAGTTATAGATCTATTCAGGTTTTCTACTATTCTTGAGTCAATTAATGTAATTTATATTTTCCTGAGAATCATTCATATCTTGTTTTTATTTACTTTCATAAAGTAATAAGTAGTCTGTTGATTTCACCTAAGCATTTGGTCATAGCCCATTCCTAATTTGTATATATATGTGCTCACCTGTCTTTTCCTCTTTCTAGAGAGAAATATGTCAAAATGTTAATATTTGGCTCTCTCTGGGTGATATTATAGGTTGCTTTTATATTTTTCTGTTTTTTCCAAATATTCAGAAATCAGTATATATGTTACTTACATATTTGCAAAAAATACTTAAAGAAAAAAACTCTTTCAATTCCTGTATTTCCAAATAAGAAAACTGAGACCAGGAATATCACTTAAGTGGAACATGGTCTTAGATTGCTGTTGGCTCAGCTACTTTTTCCTGAGCCATGAGATAAGAGTCATGAAACCACCATGGTTTCTCTAGTTCTCATCTGATATAAAGAAAATGAGCCACAAAACCATCTCACTTCCTCTTGTTCTCATCTTATATAAATGTGAAGTTTGTTAGAGGTGGGTAAAATATCACGAAGAATTATCACTGGGGCCTAACTCACCTTATGTGGTGGATTGAATTTTTTGGTGACTCAGCACATCGTTATCATAGAAGATCATTACTGTAGTGATAAAGGACAACTTAGTTAATAGGTGAAGATAATACATGTGGCAATGAGTGAAACATCTGAATGTGTAATTGCAAGGTGGATGCTATTTATTTAATGTTGTAAAATTTCCTGTGATTCTATAGTAAGAGTTTTAAAGGAAAACTGGTTTTTAAAAAACTGTCTGGGAGAAGGCCCCATTTGGTTTCCCAACTCACAGCGAACTAGAAAGAAGAGATATGCATCCCAATTTGATTCGACAAATATTTTTGGATTATCTAGTTTGAATCTCTTACTAGACCTCAAATAGAAATGTCTTAATTACCTTGTTAGGGACATAACTACTTTCAAAGAGGCTTTCTACAATTAGATTTTAAATATTAGTTAACTAGGTTACTACACTGTAAATCACTCAAGGAGAGGCAAGTCATCTTAACTCACCTTTTAACTCAAAGTGATTTGCCTGGTGCTGATCACATAGTAAATACAATAATAATTGTGTCCTTTTCTCCTAGGATATATATAAGCGTTATGAGAGCAAAATCTTTTCCTTATTTCATTGTTTTAAGGTCATTACCAAACCTTAGACCTCTGTGTGACACAATGGAGGCATGTAACAGACTTTTTTAAACTAATAGTGATAATAGTGGATAATATTTATCAAATGTGCCAAACATTGTGCTGGTCCCTTAAATGAATTATTACATTGAATTCTTATGATAACTCTGTGAGTTACTGTTAACATCTTCATTTGACTGAGGTTTAGAGAGATTAGGTACCTTATTCAAGGTCACATAGCTTGGAAATAGTTTGGGCAGAATTTGACACAGGTCCATCTGATTCCAGAGTTTTTGCTACTTTGATCACCAAACTCAAGAAATTAGTTAAAAGAGTGAATGAACTTTCATTCACAGAAATTTGTATTTATTTCATCACTTTTCTTAAAAAAGAAAAGGATTTCTGATTTTACAAACACCTTCCTATGGGCAGGAACAACTGCAAGTGCCTATGAGATTTACTTTACTATACTTCAAAGACATACCATTGTTTTATGTACCAGTTATGTTTCAGTTATAATTATAGGTATCATTTATGTATCAATATAGGTGTCAATTATAATTGTAGACCCTATTGAGGGTTGGTAATATCCCAATTTTAGAGATGTTGAAAGATGTGCCTTAGAACAGGTAATTTGTGTGATATGTACATACATGTGTTTATTGCAACGTGAAATTTTTTCTGTAAGTTCTGAAGCAATACAGTGTAGTAGTCAAGCATGAAGACTTTGAAGCCAGTCAGCTTCTTATTTGCTTGCAGGCCTGGGAAAGTTATTTAATTTCTCTGATTTTAGATACTTCATCGATAAAATAGGGATAATAATATTTCCTCTGGATCATTCAAAGCACACTTCATTAGACCTAGCTAAGCATTTTTAGTTTGATTTCTAAAGCCTTTTGCAAAAGATGGATCTGGTTCTTTGCTTAAAATATCTATCAGCTCTCAGAAGAACTGCACCCATTATTTCTGCCTGTATTTTATTTTCAAATACTATCTTTTAGTTCAAAGACTTGTCATTGTCTTCAGGAGGTCTCCAGTTCTTTGATGCCCTAAAAACAGCCGTCCTATCAGGTTATTGACACTAACTGAGCTCATGGTAAGTACATGATTTTGGGACTTCCCTGGCGGTCCAGTGGATAAGGTTCCGCGTTCCCAATGCAGGGGGCCCGGGTTCGATCCCTGGTTGGGGAACTAGATCCTGCATACATGCCACAACTAAGAGTGCGCATGCCGCAACCAAAAAAAAAAAAAAAAAAAAACCCACATGCCCCGCAATGAAGATCCCGCGTGTCGCAACTAAAACCCGGCACAGCCAAAATATAATAAAATTAATTAATTTTTAAAAAGAATGTGATGTTAATGAGACACGTTTCCATGCATTCACTTCCCACTGTAAACCAGTTAATTTTGCATAAAGAAAACTTCCAATCCATAATTACAGCCTACACTTCTCATTCCAGCCATCCAGGCAGGTTCTTGTTCCATATCTCTTTGCAACTGAAAGATATATCATTCATTCATATTTTCTTGATCTCTTGCTCTCTCCTCCTCTGTCTCACCAGTTAGTTTTTGTACAAATAAACCTCTTAGCTCTATTCAAGTAGCAACTGAATAGAATTTATTTTTGTCAGATGAGGCCCTCATGGGTCCAGTGGATCTATTTGGAATGTGCCAGGCTATTCGTTAACTAAGGTGAGCTATAATGAATTTTTGGAGGCAAAAACATGATGTCTTTTGCTGTAAGACTAGGAAATGTTTTCTGAATTTAAGTTTAGGAACTCTAAGATGTGGGGTTTTTGTTTGATTCTGTTGTATGCAATCCTGATGGCTAAGAAAGAATAAAGATGTTGACACGTGTTAACTTTGGACAGAGGATGTAAGAATGACTATTTTCTTTTCGTTTCTTCCACATTTAAAACACTTCCTCTAGGATAAGAAGCCTAAATTTCTGCTCCTCTTTGAAAAGGTCAGAAACTACTTCCCTAAAACATTATTTGATCATTATAAAACAGTGGTCCTCAACCCTGGCTGCTCATCAGGTCATCTGAAAATATTTATTTTAATGACATGCCTGAGACCAAACACAGGGATTCAAATTTAATTGTTCTGAGGTGGGACCTGGGCATTGTTATTGTTTAAAAGTGCCTCTAGGTGATTCAAAATTACAGGCAGGTGTGACAGTCACTGAGGTAACGTGTTGCTTTATCTAAACATCTCCCCAATCTTTTAGTAGCTCCTTGGGAAAGGAACTGTTTGTAATACTTCATTTTATTCCTTATAGAACATTTGGTTAATATTTGTAGTTTGATTGAAGATAAAAAGGAAGAAGGAAAAGATATGATCTGTTATCTGAACTTTATAATACAATGATGTAATTGTGATCAATCAGAGACTCAGTTAGTTGATTTTTGAGTATTTATCTTAGTGCCACACATTTATTTTATTAACAGGCTTAAGCTAAATTTCAATGCCTATTCCTGCTATAGGAACTAGAAATTTTACATCCATGAACTGAATAATAATAGAACATGTTCCAGGACCCTTGTCAACCTGTTCAATGAACAGGTGATTGGCCATATGCCAAAGGAATCTGCTGCCCTCTAGAGGGTATTCTGCTGTGACAGATGAAAACAGAATTTCCCTATGTATATTCCAAAGTATGGGAAAAGTTATGAAAAAAGAAAACAAAAAGGTTTCATGGTCAAATCATTTGGAAGATACTATACTATCTCTGTATGGGGAAATAACAATGCAAACTAACAAAATAAAGACTGAGAAGTTCTATAATAAAGAAATTTGTTTCCCACACTAATTGGATTATTTTTTCCCCTACCTAACTCCTGTTGATATTTGGGGAACTAATATTTACACAAACAATATTTTTATTAATAATCTACAAATAAGAGTTGGGATTTGGAGAAAGTAAAGGAGAAAACTTAATGAAAGATTTCTTAAATAAGCTATAAAAAGGGAACAATTGATAAAGTAGATGCAATAAAATGAAAAGATCCCACATCCATGCAGTGATGTTTTGACTGGAGGGATACAATCTGATGTGGCAGTGTGGTGTACCATGCTATAATATTCATGTTTCTCTTTATTCTTAGTTTTTATCCTAATGAAACATTTGAGATGTTTGTACTGTTGCAAAACAAATGGAATTGTGACTTTTGCTTTATAATATATGAAGTTGACTTCATACACTGTCAAATGTACCAGGAATAACATTCAACCAAAAAGGTATGAACAGCGAGAGGCTAGGCGTAATGAGGTTCCACCCAGAAGTTCAGTTAGTACAGAGGTGGACCCCATGTATGCAACCACAACTGTGCTTTCCTCAGGCTAGAATGATAGCAAGTTTAGTAGAAATAAAATACTTTTAGTCAAGAGACTTGGGTTTCAATCTTTTGTGTCACTAATTTTGTGATCCTTGCCAATCATATGCAACTCTCCTCGTGTATAAAAGGAAGACATACAGAGCTGTTGTAAGTGTTCAGTGAGATACTATATGTGAAAATGCTTCATACAGCCTCTGATATAGTAGGTGCTCAACAAATATAAGTTCAATGTAAAGATGATTGGTGAGCACAGAGATAACGCCAAATTAAAGAGTCAAGGGGTCAATATAGGAGGAAGCTGAAACTGGAGGTAAAAACAAAAGTGATCTACTGTCCCATTCCAGTTTGCCAAGAACTGTCCCAGTTTTTGCACTTAAAGTCCTGTTTTGGGAAAACTCTTCAGTCCTGGGCAAACTGGCATGGTTGGTCACCCTAACTCAGAATCCAGAATAGGAGTGCAAACGGCAAGGGTATGGACTGCAAGAAAAGAAACAGTGATGAGAACACAGACACAGTCTGGGAACATTAGGAAGAATGGTGCTGAGATTGACCAATATTTCTCAGGCAGATGGCAAATCAGGCTCAGCATGTGAGTAGGGAAAAGCCCACAGGTGGAATGTGTCAGTAGATACGCTTGACTCAATTGAGGGAAACTCAAGGTCATATTCAAGTAGCGCCATACAAGAGAAATTTGACACAACTAATTTCTACAGTGAACAATAAAGAAGAGAACGTCTCTTCGATGAATAATGCTGGAACAATTATTATCTATAAGAAAAAAGAAAACAAATTCGCAACCTCACACAATACACAAAAGTTAGCAACATGGAAGCCTAAATATGTAAATCAAAACTTTAAACATTCGAGAAGAAAATAAAGGAGAAAAGCTTGCCAAAGGATTTCTTAAGCTATAAAAAGGGAAAGATAGATAAAGTTGATTACATTCAAAAGAAAGGATCCTATGAACATAGCGAAGAGCCGAGCCATAAACTGGGGAACAATATTTGCAGTGCATTAAACCTACAAAGTACTCATATCAAGAGTATGTAAAGAACCCCAAGAATTTGGTCAGGAAAATGCTAGCAATCCAACAGGCACGTGTGAGGTACAGGCAATTCACAGTAGAAACTTGGGTGGTAAAAACATATTTTTTAAGAAGCTCAGTTTTACTACTAATCAGGGAGATGCAAATTGAATATAAAAGTGTATACCTGAGGGCTTTCCTGGTGGCACAGTGGTTGAGAGTCCGCCTGCCGATGCAGGGGACACGGGTTCGTGCCCCGGTCCGGGAGGATCCCACATGCCGTGGAGCGGCTGGGCCCGTGAGCCATGGCCACTGAGCCTGTGTGTCCGGAGCCTGTGCTCCACAATGGGAGAGGCCACAACAGTGAGAGGCCCACGTACTGCAAAAAAAAAAAAAAAATATATATATATATATATATATATATATATATATATATATATATGAGCACTACTTCCTTGGCATTCAGACTACAGAAACTCTCAAACGTGTGCACAAGGGTGCTGTGAGTGAATATGAGTGTTCACTGTAGCATGGTTTAAAAGAGCAAGACACTGGAAACAACCCAAATGTCCATCAATTGTAACATAAATTGTGCTATAATCTAGTCAATGGATTACTACCACACAGCAGTTAAAATAAATGACTAGAGCTAATGATCCATATGAATAAATCTGAAAAGCATAATATTGAAACAGAAAGAGCAAGCTGCAAGGACTTATACAGGATGGTGTTATTTATATCGAGCATAAAAAGTGCAATATTATAAATTTTACAGGTACATAAATATGTAATAAAAAATATAAAAACAGTCACAGAAATCGTAAACCAGATAGTGGTTACTTCTGAGGAGAAAAAGATGAAAATGAACCAGGAGAGAGTTCACAGGGCATCAAATGTGTCTATTATGTCTTACTTTTAAGCTATCTGAAGCAAATACAGCAAAATGCCAACACTGGGTGATAGATCCATGAGTGTTATTTTATTCTCTATGCAATACTTCTCTCTGTGCTTTGAGATTTTTTTTATGAAAGTAAAAACAAGGTTATCGACATTTAAATTCAGATTATTTCAAAATTACTCTAAAATGTAAAAAAGAATGAAAACAAACTATGCTTTTAAGGGTTGGTCAAGCCAAGTTTAACATTATTTCCAAAGAATAAGTTAAAGCTACAGTGTCTTTATACATATTTCACTGCCACTTAACCAACGCTAGATGTCACTTTACTTCATTCATTTAGTTTAATGTGAGCGCTTTTAGTTGAAATTAGATGAACTTGAGTATGTCTTATACATTTTTTTCCTCCAGTTGATATAGAGAACAAGGAAAACTGAGAGTGTCTTCTGCTATATATCCATCCTGGAAGGTGAGGGATATGTCTGTTTTGGTTCATCGTTTTTATCCTCAACATCTGCACATAATACATTTGCAAAAATATTGTTAACTGAACAAAGGATATGAGACTTTAACAGAAGAAATGTTTAATATTACCAAAATCTATAACATTACATTTAGAACAGTTTTTCTTGCAAATGGTAGCTAGGTATTTGAAGGGTTTTCCAGGGAAAGTTTGTGGTCAGCGGGGATGGGACATCATTTCAAATCTTTCTCTTTTTTTTAGACGTGTCCTGAGGCTTGCAGGATCATAGTTCCCTGACCAGGGATTGAACCTGGGCCCTGGCAGTGAAAGCGCCGAGCCCTAACCACTAGACCACCAGGGAATTCTCATTTCAGATCTTTTAATCCAAATTTGTATTGCATTTTTGTTTTTTTTTTTGTTGTTGTTGTTTGGTTTTTTAAATTAATTTTTATTGGAGTATAATGGCTTTACAATGTTGTGTTAGTTTCTGCTGTACAGCAAAGTGAATCAGTTATACATATACATATATCCCTCTTTTTTAGATTTCCTTCCCATTTAGGTCACCACAGAGCACTGAGTAGAGCTCCCTGTGCTATACAGTAGGTTCTCATTAGTTATCTATTTATACATAGTAATGATTATATGTCAATCCCAATCTTGTATTGCATTTTATTGGAGCACTGGATCTTCCATGAACAAAGACTCCCTAAATCAATAATTGTTACCTTTTTAGGGGGATAATGACCTTTGATAATCATGAAAAACATGGAGGGACTTCCCTGGTGGCGCAGTGGTTGAGAATCCGCCTGCCGATGCAGGGGACACGGGTTCGTTCCCTGGTCCTGGAAGATCCCACATGCCGCAGAGCGGCTGGGCCCGTGAGCCATGGCCGCTGAGCCTGCGCGTCCGGAGCCTGTGCTCCGCAATGGGAGAGGCCACAACAGTGAGAGGCCCGCGTACCGCAAACAAAACAAAACAATACAAAACAAAACAAAAAAGGCACTCTCTGAAAAATTTCATATAAACACATAAAAATTTTTCATGCAGTTTCTGCAGATTTGAAGACCTCGGCTCATTAAAGCTCATGCAGGGGCCCCAGATTGAGATCCCCTGCTTGAGACAGGCAAAAGCACTTGCCTAGGTGCTTTTCCTGAGCCTCTTAAACGCTGCTTTCACTCTGGCAATAACCAGAATGTGCGTCTGAGGCCTGCACACATGATGGGGGCTTAATGATTTGATCGTGTGAATGAAAGGTATAGAAACAAACCCCGTAAATTCAGGTATTAACCAATCATGGGCAATATCTACTTTGGAAATATCTGGCTTATAGATACGAATCAAAGTATTTACATATATATATATATGTTTTTTCCTATCAAAATATTTAAGAAAAGAAAAAAATGTAATAATATATTTATTTGCTAAGCTATTTATTGAAAGGTTATTCTTCCTTGCGGAGCAAACTAAATCCCAGGAATTGCTCCACAAATTAAAAATATTTCCTGTGCCCCCTTGTCCAACTCTTTTCATTTTATGCATTCTAAATGGAATGAACTATTTTAATTTTTTATTATTGATTTTCTTGCATAATAAATAGTTCAAAAGTAATCTTTAGCACCAAACTAGGTGATAGTAGTTGATTTTATGAATTCAAGTTAATGAAATTTCACTATATAGTGTAAAGATACTCAAAATCAAATAAGTCTGAAACCTCTTTATCTTCTTTGTTTCAAATTCTTCCCTTATTCAAAAGGCCTCCCCTCTTTCTAGAAACTCTCAGTTCTGTTAGTCATTCTCAATCTACCAATAGCAGGTGTTGAAAGACAAACAGGATTCTTCTTTAACATGACAATTCTTTTTATTTAAACAACTTAGGCCATAGTTAACAGTAGATATATTGGGCCAGTTTTTTTAAATTGTAGTTTTACTCAATAGAGATTATGTTAATGCTGTGAGAATTGCACCAGACTTTATTTTTCTCCTATTATGCAACCCTACTACATGTGTAAGGCCATGGTAAAATAAACTAAGAGTATTTTAGAGTCCTGATTTGGTGCAATGACTCTGTATAGAACTATCCAGTTATAGCACCCATTGTGATATTACATGTAGAAAACGGAACCTGCTATAAGAGAACAGAATCTGTCTTGGGTTCTCATTATTTGTCCACCAAAAACTTTCACAATCCTAATAGATAGAAAAGAACATATGGCCTTTATCAGAGGTATAAAAGGCTGCATTGCAGCTGTTTTATTGGGCAATTAAAAATTAAGAGCTCTGTTTCCTTAAAGCAAAGACCTGTATTCTGATCCTTATTTATAATTGACAATGCCCCTAGGATTTTTTTTTTTTTTTTTTTTAGGATATTTTCTTAAAGAAAATGATCAATATAAACTTTTTAACTCTATGGAGAAAAACATATTTTCACAGCTAAATATTTAATCATTTACCCAATAAAATCTCTAAATTTTCAGTTATTGATTTAACTATTTCTCTCTGGCCTTAGAATTTAGAAACATTTGATCTTCATAAAAACTATTAGCATAAGTGCTTAATTGAAAGACCAACTTTTCCTTGGAGGAAATCATCTATATGAGCCATGGCTTAATCAATAGACTCGTATTTCCAGTTCTATAGCCAAAATCTTGGAATAACATTTGATAATTCTGTCAATTTCTGGTTCTGTGAAAAAATATTCTGCTTTTATATGATAATACCATATGCTAAATTTAAGTGTTTACCATCACTATTGACACTTTAAAAATTATTAGCATGTTTTAAGGTTTAGAATTTCTCAGTTTGGGGAGTTCAGTGAGGACTGTTGGGAGATAGCATCAGACCCAGGCGTTCCTAAAAGCTGGCTCCACCTCCTTCCTCATGCTGCTCCTTGGAAAAATAGACTTTCTTTCTGTTTCAAGCTATGTTTCCTTTTCCTTGCATTGTAAGCGTATCTCAAGGTCTTACAGTCTTTTCTCCTTCTTATTAACATAATAGAAGTAATTGGGGGCAGATGGGAATCCAATAAAGTATAATTTTGGCCAAACAGAAAATATGTTACACTCCTGATTAAATCCCACCTGTATCCCTCACCCCCAAAGAATGTTAAATGTCACAAGAGCAGAAACCTGGTCTGTGTTATTTCCCACAGAATCCCCAGTGCCTGAAAGAATGCCCGGCACATCGAGAGAACTCAGTCAGTATTGACTGAATGAATGGGTGAGCGAATCCAGTGTTCAGGATTGTGTGACTCTGGCTTTGGGAGAAGAAGCCTGTCTCAGTTCTCACAGTCTCCACTCGCCAAGTAACATCATGATTTTTAAAGATTACCAAGAAGCATTCTTAATTTTAAACATTCTTTAAATTCACAGAGAAAGGGCTTCCCTGGTGGCTCAGTGGTTGGGAGTCCGCCTGCCGCTGCAGGGGACACGGGTTCGTGTCCCGGTCCGGGAAGATCCCACATGCCGCAAAGCGGCTGGGCCTGTGAACCATGGCCGCTGAGCCTGCGTGTCCGGAGCCTGTGCTCCGCAACGGGAGAGGCCACAACAGTGAGAGGCCCGTGTTCTGCAAAAAAAAAACAAAAAAAAAACAAAAAAAAAAACACCCATTCACAGAGAAAGTTCTACCTCTGAAGTGATCATGATAAAATGGTCTTTATATATTTTCTGGTATCCTGAGTCACTAGGTTGTTTAAAGACTTTCACAAGTTAATAAATCAACTACATTTATTTTTGCATACAGAATCACTAGATTTTGTCAAATTAGATTCATTTTATATATTTTAAGAGAATTTTTTAAAAATCATAGACACCATTGGTTTTGGTATCAAACAAATACTAGGTAACTTTTGTGACCACTTTAACTCACTTATATGGAAGGTCCCCGATTTATGATGGCTGGACCTATGATTTTTTGACTTTACAACAGTGCAAAAGCGATTCACATACAGTAGAAACTGTCCTTTGACTTTTGATCTTTTCCTGGGCTAGTGACATGTGGTACAATTTCTCATGATGCTGAGCAGTGGCAGTGAGCTGCAGTTCCCAGTCAGCCACACAATAATGCGGGTAAACAACTGACACACTTACAACCATCCTGTTTTTCACTTTCAGCACATTATTCAGTAAAGTACATGAAATATTCAACACTTTATTATAAAATAGGCTTTGTGTTAGATGATTTTGCCTAACTGTAGGCTAATGGAAGTGTTCTGAGCACTTTTTTTTTGTGTGGTACACGGGCCTCTCACTGTTGTGACCTCTCCTGTTGCGGAGCACAGGCTCAGAGGCCATGGCTCACGGGCCCAGCTGCTCCGCGGCATGTGGGATCTTCCTGGACCGGGGCATGAACCCATGTCATCGGCAGGCGGACTCTCAACCACTGCGCCACCAGGGAAGTCCTGAGCACATTTAATGTAGGCTGGGCTAAACTATGATGTTCGGTAGGTTCAATGCATTTTCAACTTATGATATCTTCAATTTACAATGGGTTTATAAGACTACAATCCCATCGTAAGTCAAGGAAGACCTGCACTCAAATCCTTAGAGTTCCACAGTGTTCTTTGCTTGAAATCTGAATTTTTATGAGGCGAATCTATATCACAAATAATGCTGACATATAAGAAAAATTTTAGAAGCTTCTCAACCTCATGTCTAATCATTTGAGCTGGCCAACGGTGGAAGGGCCATCTACCCTGGAAAAGGGTAAACACCTGGCTAGAGTGTGGACTCTGCAGCCAGACCATCTGTATGAGGATCCTGGATCAGCCACTTACCAGCAACGTGACCTGAGGCGAATCACCTATCTTCTCCTTGCCTCACTTCCTTATCTGTAAAGCAGGGATGATGAACATACCTTGGTCAGAGGGCTGTTATGAGACCACTTGAGTTAATGTCTGTGAACTCTTCAGAGCAGTACCTGGAGCATAATTAGTGTTTTGCTAAACAAACAAGAAACGTCTAACAGTAGATGTTAAATGACTATCATCCAGAGATGTTATAAAAGAGATTTTTGCACGTTCAGAAAGATGACATCTAAGCTCCCTTCCAGGCTAAATTCTATTATTCTACTCACCTCTGTGTACCCTGCTCCTATGACACGCCTACCCAGTGTATCCCAAACATTCCTTATTCACTTTAAACCTTCACTCCTGCCTTTGGAGAATGTCTTCCCTGCCCTTCTTTAGCTTATCCAAATCTTAGCTGCCCTTCTTCTTCTTCTTCTTCTTTTCTTCTTCTTCTCCTTCTCCTTCTCCTTCTTCTCCGTCTCCTTCTCCTTCCTCTTCCCCTTCTCCCTTCTCCCTTCTTCCTTCACCCTTCACCCTTCTCCTTCCTCTTCTTGGCACACCAGTCTCTGGTGTGTTTTATTGCTTTATATCATTCTCTGTTTGTTTTACGTGCAATTATTGTATTCTCAATCAGATGTAAGCCTCTTGAGAACAGTCTTACGTTTCACTTATGTTTCCCAGCACATAAATAAATATGTATTAAATGAATAAATGGTAGGGGGAAAGCAAATCAGAAATCAATTCTTTAGTGATAATTAAATGCAATTAAAGTGGATTATATAGCCAGTGTTTATATTATATATTATATATATATAATATATATCCAATAAGCAGTTCTTATTCCTAAAGAAACATTGGTTCATAACTCCTCCTTCACTTTTTTGTGGTCTGATCTACTGTTGGTGAAACATTTGTAGATTAGCTGGTTTCCCTTCATTCCTTCTCTTCTGAAATGTGTGGTAAAGTAAAAATGCCTAGAGCAATAATTTGTGGATAAAAAACAGCTGCACATGAAAAATAATTGATGTGGTTTTAAAATTACCCTGAGATGGAAATTAAAATGCCTTTTCAACCTATGCTCTAAAAAGAGTGCTGAAACTAATTCCTTGTTAATCATGAAATGGAAGCAGAAGAAGACACAAGTTTTTGAATAGTCAATTGATTTTGGATAAATAGAGGTTTTAAATTTTGTACATTATATTTAAAAATCTTCAGTTCTATGAAAGGACATATCTGTAGTTAAAGAAAGTCTTATCTATACCGTTAGTAATGTGAGTAAATTGTTTTCCATAATTATAAATAAGAAAGCTGATCACTCTGACTTCTTTATAAGTTAATTTTCTTTTAATTTTTTTTTGTAGTTTTAATTCTTTTTCCTATTATGCCTCTGATATTTTCCGAGGAGTGAACCAAATGGCAAATATTCTTTATTCATCTTTTTCCAAGGGGAGGTTATCAGTGTGTGCTGCCTTCATGCCACCTATACCTGGTATGCAGGTATGTGAATGATGCCAGACATTGGGACAAGACTGGAGAATTCACAAAATAATATTCTATTAACATGACACAGACAACACTTGACTGACTCTTTAAACTCTAGATCTACAGAGACCTATCCTTTCTAAACTCATAAAAATACTTTTTCTCTATTCACTTTCTCCTTCATCTGAAATTCTTAGCTCTAGAAGATATGCCTGTTAAGAGAATTCTAATTTCCTGGTTTTATTTTTATAGAGAATGCCTGAGAAATATTTAAAAACAATACTTTCCTTTAGAAAGAAATCAAGCAGGAAATAGAAAAGGTTTTATCATTATTATTTAAATTGCTGTATCTCTTAGCTAATTCACATAGGAAGCCTAAAAATTAAGCAGCATTAAAATGGGATGCGGGGCTTCCCTGGTGGCGCAGTGGTTAAGAATCCACCTGCTAATGCAGGGGACATGGGTTTGAGCCCTGGTCCGGGAAGATCCCCCCTTCCGCGGAGCAACTAAGCCTGTGCACCACAACTACTGGAGCCCGAGCTCTGCAACAAGAGAAGGGACCGCAATGAGAAGACCACACACCACAAGGAAGAGTAGCCCTCACTCTCCGCAACTAGAGAAAGCCCGCATGCAGCAACGAAGACACAACGCAGCCAAAAATAAATAAATTTATTTATTTTTTTTTTAAATGTGATGAGTCACTGGCATATTTCTCTTCTTGATTTGAGCCTGTTGTTAATTTCAATACTCATAAACGGTACTTAAGCATAAAATTTAAAAATATGTACAAAAAAGTACATGTATTTTGCTTAATTTTTGAGCTCTAAGACTTATGACGTTTAGCAGAGTCTGTACAAAAAATAAAATATTCTAAGTACTTATCACATTCACTATATCTTAACAGTTTGCTTTGTTAGTAAGGGAAATCGCTATAAAATTATATAAACAAGTTTAATCTCAAATAAACAACCTAACCTTACACCTAAAGCAATTAGAGAAAGAAGAATAAAAAACCCCCAAAGTTAGCAGAAGGAAAGAAATCATAAAGATCAGATCATAAATAAATGAAAAAGAAATAAAGGAAACAATAGCAAAGATCAATAAAATTAAAAGCTGGTTCTTTGAGAAGATAAAGGAAATTGATAAACCATTAGCCAGACTCATCAAGAAAAAAAGGGAGAAGACTCAAATCAATATAATTAGAAATGAAAAAGGAGAAGTAACAACTGACACTGAAGAAATACAAAGGATCATGAGAGATTACTACAAGCACCTATATGCCAATAAAATGGACAACCTGGAAGAAATGGACAAATTCTTAGAAAAGCACAACCTTCCGAGACAGAACCAGGAAGCAATAGAAAATTTAAACAGACCAATCACAGCACTGAAATTGAAACTGTGATTAAAAATCTTCCAACAAACAAAAGCCCAGGACCAGATGGCTTCACAGCCAAATTCTATCAAACATTTAGAGAAGAGCTAATACCAATTCTTCTCAAACTCTTCCAAAATACAGCAGAGGGAGGAACACTCCCCAACTCATTCTATGAGGCCACCAACACCCCGATACCAAAACCAGACAAAGATGTCACAAAGAAAGAAAACTACAGGCCAATATCACTGATGAACATAGATGCAAAAATCCTCAACAAAATACTAGCAAAGAGAATCCAACAGCACATCAAGTGGGGTTTATCCCAGGAAGGCAAGGATTCTTCAATATACGCAAATCAATCAATGTGATAAATAATATTTACAAACTGAAGGATAAAAACCATATAATCATCTCAATAGATGCAGAAAAAGCTTTCGACAAAATTCAACACCAATTTATGATAAAAACCCTCCAGAAAGTAGGCATAGAGGGAACTTACCTCAACATAATAAAGGCCGTATATGACAAACCCAAGGCCAACATCGTCCTCAATGGTGAAAAACTGAAATCATTTCCACTAAGATCAGGAACAAGACAATGATGCGCACTCTCACTGCTATTATTCAACATAGTTTTGGAAGTTTTAGCCACAGCAATCAGAGAGGAAAAGGAAATAAAAGGAATCCAAATCGGAAAAGATGCTACCAGAAAACTACTAGAGCTAATCAATGAATTTGGTAAAGTCGCAGGATACAAAATTAATGCACAGAAATCTCTTGCATTTCTATACACTGATGATGAAAAATCTGAAAGAGAAATTAAAGAAACACTCCCATTTACCATTGCAGCAAAAAGAATAAAATACCTAGCACTAAACCTATCTGAGGAGACAAAAGATCTGTAGGCAGAAAACTATAAGACACTGATGAAAGAAATTAAGATGATACAAACAATGGAGAGATATACCATATTCTTGGATTGGAAGAATCAACATTCTGAAAATGACTCTACTACCCAAAGCTATCTACAGATTCAATGCAATACCTATCAAACTACCAATGGCATTTTTCACAGAGCTAGAACAAAAAATTTCACAATTTGTATGGAAACACAAAAGACCGCAAATAGCCAAAGCAATCTTGAGAAAGAAAAACGGAGCTGGAGGAATCAGGCTCCCTGACTTCAGACTATACTACAAAGCTACAGTAATCAAGACAGTATGGTACTGGCACAAAAACAGAAATATAGATCAATGGAACAGGAGAGAAAGCCCAGAGATAAACACATGCACCTATGGTCAACTAAACTATGACAAAGGAGGCAAGGATATACAATGGAGAAAAGACAGCCTCTTCAATAAGTGGTGCTGGGAAAATTGGACAGCTACATATAAAAGAATGAAATTAGAATTCTCCCTAACACCATACACAAAAATAAACTCAAAATGGATTAAAGACCTAAATGTAAGGCCAGAAACTATCAAACTCTTAGAGGAAAACATAGGCAGAACACTCTATGACATAAATCACAGCAAGATCCTTTTTGACCCACCGCCTAGTGTAATGGAAATAAAATAAAAAATAAACAAATGGGACCTAATGAAACTTCAAAGCTTTTGCACAGCAAAGGAAACCATAAACAAGGCAAAAAGACAACCCTCAGAATGGGAGAAAATATTTGCAAATGAAGCAACTGACAAAGGATTAATCTCCAAAATTTACAAATAGCTCATGCAGCTCAGTATCAAAAAAACAAACAACCTGATCCAAAAATGGGCAGAAGACCTAAATAGACTTTTCTCCAAAGAAGATATACAGATTGCCAACAAACATATGAAAGGATGCTCAACATCACTAATCATTAGAGAAATGCAAATCAAAACTACAATGAGGTATCACCTCACAGCGGTCAGAATGGCCATCATCAAAAAATCTACAAACGATAAATGCTGGAGAGGGTGTGGAGAAAAGGAACCCTCTTGCACTGTTGGTGGGAATGTAAATTGATACAGCCACTATGGAGAACAGTATGGAGGTTCCTTAAAAAACTAAAAATAGAACTACCATGTGACCCAGCAATCCCACTACTGGGCATATACCCTGAGAAAACCATAATTCAAAAACAGTCATGTCCACAATGTTCATTGCAGCTCTATTTACAATAGTCAGGACATGGAAGCAACCTAAGTGTCCATCGACAGATGAATGGATAAAGAAGATGTGGTACATATACACAATGGAATATTACTCAGCCATAAAAAGAAATGAAATTGAGTTATTTGTAGTGAGGTGGATTGACCTAGAGTCTGTCATACAGAGTGAAGTAAGTCAGAAAGAGGAAAACAAATACCGTATGCTAACACGTATATATGGAATCTAAAAAAAAAATGGTTCTGAAGAACATAGGGGCAGGACAGGAATAAAGATGTAGACGTAGAGAATGGACTTGAGGACACGGGGAGGGGGAAGGGTAAGCTGGGACGAAGTGAGAGAGTGGCATGGACTTATATATACTACCAAATGTAAAACAGATAGCTAGTGAGAAGCAGCCGCATAGCACAGGGAGATCAGCTCAGTGCTTTGTGACCACCTAGAGGGGTGGGATAGGGAGGGTGGGAGGGAGATGCAAGAGGGAGGAGATATGGGGATATATGTATATGTATAGCTGATTCACTTTGTTATAAAGCAGAAACTAACACACCACTGTAAAGCAATTACACTCCAATAAGGATGTTAAAAAAAATTATATAAGCAAGTTTAAACCTAAGCATGGATTTCAGGAAAAGTAACAGGCTGAGACAGTAAAAGGCAACTACTCCGAATTAAGTATCTGAGGATTAAAATAGAATTAAAGCAATAATTACAATATACTAAAATTAGACAGATAGAAAGGCTTGAATTTCAACCACATATTAAATATATTTTAGGCATTTAGAGTAGGGGAATTTGAATATTTTCCTATGGACATTTTGCTGATAGATTTTTAAAAATCAATTGACAAAATACATTTTTCAACTATATGGAAAAAGTATAAAAGAAATAATAACTCATGTAAGTGCAGACTATGTGCAAGGCATATTCCTAGAACTTTACTGGTAATGACTCATTTAATCCTCATAACAAGTCTATGACGTAGATACTATTACTATCCTAATTTACAGATGAGGAAACTGAGGTATACATAGGGTAGATAATTTGCCCAAAGTCACTCTGCTAATGAGTGGAAGATCTGGGATTCTTCTAGAGTTAGAATGCCAGAGTCTGGTCTCTAAGCATCTCACTATTCTGCCTTTGCAACATGATCAATAATCTTTTAATTCATTTTTGTTAAAGCAATATGAATTCCTGGTTAAAATAGTAAGTTAAGGTATGTTGTATTACAACATGGAATATCCAAATAAGTTCTATAGGATTTTAAGAAATATGAGTACATGCTAGAAATCACATTCTTGGGCTACAGGAACTGAAAACATGTAGTGATATTGTAATTTTTTTTATTGTAATTTTTTTGTAGAAAAAACAATCCACTGCCCCTGATAGGAAAAAAATAAATAATAGTTAACTCTTATTAAATGCTTCCTATGTGCCAAGCATTATTCTCAGTGCTTTAATTAACTTATTCAATCCTATGGAAACCTACAAAATACATGTTATTATTACTCCCATTTTATGAATGAGGTTAAGTGGGCAGTAAAATGCTCACTGTCCCCTCCCACCTCTATTCTTTATTCCTGGAGATTTCTGGATCTTTGATGTTCTCTTGCTTTATATTGTTAGGTAATTAGAAATGTTTAGGTGGCTTTTTCTGGTGAGGAAGGTTGGAATCATTGATTGAGTTGAAGGATAACGCTGCTTAATGACAGAATAGGGAAAAAACCCATGACAACTTTAAGGCATTTTACTTTCTACCTGCCATGTAACTACTGCATAATCTAGTTTAGCAGAATGGTAGTAGCCACAGGCTCTGGAGTCCAATTTTTCAAATCCTGGCTCTGTCTCTTCTTAGGTGATCTTGGGCAAGTTACTTAACTTCCAAAGATAGTGCTCTTGAGTGGATTACAGGGAAACATCCCTGCCTCATAGGGTAGGGATGGAAGAGGTCAAGGGGAATAGGAGAAGTCAACATGTGAAAGGGAATGAAAGGAAGGAGGTTATAAATTATCTAGAAATGTCTTCTCCCATCATCATTCAACATTTTCCATTACCTATTTGATGTTTCCTATTTATTTAATGATGAAATCTGTTCAATTTCTGTTAGCGTCTTCTTAGTCATATGAGAACTTTCTAGAATGAATGTGCTTGTATGAGAACTGACCTACCAGGCCCACCCATGCTGCTTACAGTGAGATCACTTTTTTACAGCTTGTTCTCAGTCTGTTTGCCATCTTTCCTGATGTGTCACCAATGCTGGCTGAACCACACCTATAAAAACAACTCAGAAACAGATTTTTCTTTAGCCACATGTGACATTTGTGAGTTGGGATATTTTATTTTATTTTATTAATTTATTTATTTTTGGCTGCATTGGCCTTTGTTGCTGGGCGTGGGCTTTCTCTAGTTGTGGCGAGCAGGGGCTGCTCTTTGTTGCGGTGCCCTGACTTCTCATTACGGTGGCTTCTCTTGTTGTGGAGCATGGGCTCTAGGCGCACAGGCTTTAGTAGTTGTGGTATGCAGGCTCAGTAGTTGTGGCTTGCGGGCTCTAGAGCACAGTCTCAGTAGTTGTGGTGCATGCTCTGCAGCATGTGGGATCTTCCCGGACTAGGGCTTGAACCTGTGTCCCCTGCATTGGCAGGCAGATTCTTAACCACTGCACCACCAGGGAAGTCCCAGAATATTTTAAATTAGGTCACATAGGTATCTAATTGATCATCCTTCTTCCATTTTCAACAAGTATTTATTGAGAACTTATTCTGTGCCTGGCACTGGTGATATAAGGATGAAGTAATACAGTTGATGTCCCTAGCCACCTCATATTAGTGACAAGCCTAATATACCTTACACATTGCCAGGGCAGACTGTTTTTATTTTTTTCATTTAAGTTGCTTTCGAACTCTTGACTATTCATAACTTTTTCGTATAACCTGTGGTCTCTATTTTAGCCCTCTGTTTAGCTTCTATGCTAGCATCATTATTTGCAAATGTGTCCAAGCATCCAAACTTTATCCTTTTCTATCAAGGTCATGATTGATCTACACTCTTCTTTTGGCTCCATCCAGTGCTTTTTTTCTGATAGCGCAAGCTGGTTGCATGCGCTTACTTTGCACCCAGTACATGTTATTCCCTTTGTGGTATTACCCCCTGTGAGGTCTAACACTGTGCTATCCAATACTGAATGAATGAGCGAGTGAAATATATATATATAACTTAAAACTGCAGATGTACAGCTATAAAGATGAATTGGCTATAATCTTTGCCCTTTTTAGTCTATAACTAAAGACCTGCCTTTCTAAAGAGAACTTTATGGGTTCAGTCAGATAAAATTAACTTTGACATTGCTTGGGCACGAGATGATAGTTCAAACAGTTGAGAATCTGGTATCATTGTATGTTTGGCATACATCATTAACACTGACATTTCTTAGTGAGAAAGTAGCAGCTATGCTATATAATCCTCTCTCTTTCTCTGTCTCTCAAGAACTTTTTATGGCAGAAACTAAGCCACAATGCAGTTTAAATTTGGAACTAAGCCAAAGTCTACAAATAACAAATGCTGGAGAGGGTGTGGAGAAAAGGGAACCCTCCTACACTGTTGGTGGGAATGTAAGTCGGTGCAGCCACTATGGAAAACAGTGTGGATGTTCCTCAGAAAACTAAAAATAGAATTACCATATGATCTAGCAATCCCACTCCTAGGCATAGACCAGAAAAAAACTATAATTCAAAAAGATACATGCACCCTTATGTTCATATCAGCACTATTCACAATAGCCACAACATGGAAACAACCTAAATGTCCATCGACAGATAAATGGATAAAGAAGATGTGGTACATATATACAATGGAATACTACTCAGTCATGAAAAAGAACAAAATAATGCCATTTGCAGCAACATGGATGCAACTAGAGATTATGATACTAAGTGAAGTAAGTCAGAAAGAGAAAGACAAATACCATATAATATCACTTACATGTGGAATCTAAAATATGGCACAAATGAACCTACCTACAAAAGAGGAACA
The DNA here is from genome assembly GCF_937001465.1 of Orcinus orca. Classification (NCBI taxonomy): domain Eukaryota; kingdom Metazoa; phylum Chordata; class Mammalia; order Artiodactyla; family Delphinidae; genus Orcinus; species Orcinus orca. The sequence goes on along the minus strand of NC_064569.1, from coordinate 77,964,233 downwards.
GACTCACAGACATAGAGAACAGATGTGTGGTTGCCAAGGGGGCTGGGGGGTGGGGGAGGGAAAGACTGGGAGTTTGGGATTAGCAGATGTAAACTATTATATATAGGATGGGTAAACAACAAGGTCCTACTGTATAGCACAGGGAACTATATTCAATATCCTGTGATCAACCATAATGGATAAGAATATGAAAAAAAGTATCTATCTGTGCATGACTGAGTCACTTTGCTGTACAGCAGAGATTGGCACAGCATTGTAAATCAACTATAACTTCAATAAAAAAAGGGAACTGGGCTTCCCTGGTGGCGCAGTGGTTGGGAGTCCGCCTGCCGATGCAGGGTACACGGGTTCGTGCCCCGGTCTGGGAGGATCCCACGTGCCGCGGAGCGGCTGGGCCCGTGAGCCGTGGCCGCTGGGCCTGCGCGTCCGGAGCCTGTGCTCCGCGACGGGGGAGGCCACAGCAGTAAGAGGCCCGCGTACAGCAAAAAAAAAAAAAAAAGAAAAAAAAAAGGAACTAAGCCAAACAACTACGATTCATTATTATCATTACCACCTTACCATTATCTAATCACAAATATTATTACTACTAGTGAGATTTGTAATTTATTAGTTTTATGTTGACTTTTCCCCCAAGCAATTCACCCAACTTTCCTTGTGTTTTTTTTTTTGTGTGTGTGTGCGGTACGCGGGCCTCTCATTGTTGTGGCCTCTCCCGTTGCGGAGCACAGGCTCCAGACGCGCAGGCTCAGCGGCCATAGCTCACGGGCCCAGCCGCTCCGCGGCATGTGGGATCTTCCCGGACCGGGGCACGAACCCGTGCCCCCTGCATCGGCAGGCAGACTCTCACCCACTGCGCCACCAGGGAAGCCCCGACTTTCCATTTTTTTTACCTCATCCTAATTGTGTGTTTATATAAACGGAAGTGACAATTTACTTAATTACATAATACTAAAGTTAAAGAACACTGAATCAATACTGATTTGGGGTGGAAGAAGAGGCTACCCTACTAAAGCTGTATTATAGTAACCCATCTCCTAGACATACTGTTTTTCTGCTTGCAGCCAAAGAATCTTTTTGAAACACATTTAGGGTTATTTTTGGAGCCAGACATTTGCAGCTTATCACTACTTGCTTGAGAGAGAACCCACAGTCCTAATTAGACAGAAAAATGAAACACACAGGCAAGGCCACTACATCAGCCTTGCAGGTTGTGCACTGAAAATTTCAGGAAACGCCATTCACAGAGACAGTGATGTGAATGGTGCCTCTGATGTTGTGCAACAAAGCAAGCTGCACATTTGGAAGTACCGGAAATATTGTAGGAAGATATAAAGAATGCTTCATTAATGTGCATTAATGGTCATCTCATTGTCTTTGAAAGTAGACCCATGGTCATCTCATTGTCTTTGAAAGTACTTTCATTTTTTAATTAAGTTTTTCCTGGAAGCCATGAATATTAAGAGGTAATTTGAATGTAAAGAGAAAGATAATTTCTCAATAGGGTATTGATTTCACAATCAATATTCAATTTCAAAAAAAATACACCATTGGAAATGAGAAAAGTGATTTTAAAACATGGACTTAGAAAGTGTATAAAGAGCAATTCACCTAGTAGAAAAAGAAGGTAAGGGTATGGGAAATGATTAAGGTAGGATATGACTCTAGCAATAGGGCAGATTAGACAACTTGATTTCTCTCAGTACAAAACACCTAGTGCTGGGTTAAAAAAAATCTTTTAAACACATTGCTTACCTCACAAAGTAATAAGGGAAATCACCAGTCTTCCAGTATTGTGACTATTCAAAATGTACTAAGTGTTCTAGCCAGCGTAGTTAGCAAAGAAAAACAAAAGTTTTAAGGATTGGAAGTAAACCATGTGTATACACATATGATATGATTGTTTATACAGAAAAATCCAAAAAGTAAAAATATCAGAACTATGAATTTAGTAAGGTTGCTAGATATAAGATCAATACACAAAAAATCAGTTATGTACCAATATACCAACAACGATTTTTAAAATATTATTTTTAAAAAGGTATTTATAAACATAACCAAAAATAGTGTCTAGGAATGTCTGATTAAAGATTGACAAGATTTTTATGAAGAAAAGTATAAAACTCTATTGAAATGCCTTAAAGAGGACTTAAATACATGGAGAGTTATACCATCCGCATAAAAATGTAAATTCAATTTCCTAAAAATGTAAATACTCCTAAAATTAACTTTTAATGTAATACAATTCCAATTCAACCCAACTCAACAGATGTGAGTAGTGGAATAGAATTGAGTTGCTGGTATTTGAAGTGAATCTGGAATTCTCTGGGGAGCCTAATATAATTAACGGTACCTCTGATAGAAAAAAAAAATCCCTGTAAAGTTTGTTATCAGAAAGATGAATGCTCAGATATATGTATACTGCAAAGAGAAAAGCTGTCTTATATACCAAGAACTGGATCGTAATGTCAACATTAGGAAATTAGGAATGTGATTTCTTGGCAAAGGAAGTGCTATCTCAGTTGCAAGATGGCATTTTTCATCTATGACTCAGAAGGGAAGTCTGGAATACCAGCCCAGTGCCTAAGATACAGACTCTAGGTTTCCAGATCTAGAGAGAATGTTTTAGCAAGTGTACCCTGCCACACATGAGAGCATCCAAAGCATCCAGAGGTATCTGAATGACTATACCTCACCCAAAGGCCACTTGTTAAACTATAACAGACATGCCACCTGTTCCTTCAGAGGCCAATAAGTGATCTTTGAACAGGGTTGGAGTTAAAAAGTAAACCTATGGTTCACGTTTTTGGATTGCTATAACTAAAATGCAACAACTGACTTGATATAAGTATGCAGTCAGTGTTTGCTTCTAAGATTGGCTCAGTGTTTACTTTTTTTTTTGCGGTACGCGGGCCTCTCACTGTTGTGGCCTCTCCCGTTGCGGAGCAGAGGCTCCAGATGCGCAGGCTCAGCGGCCATAGCTCACGGGCCCAGCTGCTCCGCGGCACGTGGGATCTTCCCGACCGGGGCACGAACCCGTGTCTCCTGCATCAGCAGGTGGACTCTCAACCACTGCGCCACCAGGGAAGCCCAGTGTTTACATTTTAAAGGAAGAACACATATATTATGAAAGAGGTTTTCCAAATAGTCTGATTGCTTTTGAAGGAGCTCTTAAAACTATAACACTATGTAATCAGTCAAACTTTCTGTACTACAGTTACCTTTACGACTCTATAACTGTGATTTTCTGGTATTTTACAGTGAAAACAGGGTCAGTTCAAAATATGGATTATAGATGTTGTTTTTAAGAGTTATTACTTTTTAATTAAAAATTATGAATTCTCAAGAAGACAAAGATAAAATAAGCTTTTTCTTTTTCAATAGGCATGAAACCATCATTTAGAATACGGAAAAATCTCAGACTAGTGACGTGATTGGTGTTTCCTTTCAACATTTTCTTCTGTGTTTCTGACTTACCCTCTCACCCAGCTTTTCCTCTCATACATCCTCTTCATTGTTAGAAAGAGGTAATAGGCAAGAATGAAAAACTTCATGAAAAGCATGCATGGAAATCTGTTTCCTCCATTATAAACTTTAAGTGTAATTAAGTTTTTTAATTTACTTTTCTCTTCTGTTGTTTTGTTCACTAGTTGTATAAAGTGAGTATAGGACTTCCCTGGTGGCGCAGTGGTTAAGAATGCGCCTGCCAATGCAGGGGACATGGATTTGAGCCCTGGTCCGCGAAGATCCCACATGCTGCAGGGCAACTAAGCCCATGTGGCACAACTACTGAGTCTGCACTCTAGAACCCGTGAGCCACAACTACTGAGCCCATGTGCCACAAGTACTGAAGCCTGTGCGCCTAGAGCCCGTGCTCCGAAACAAGAGAAGCAACTGCAATGAGAAGCCCGCACACCGCAACGAAGAGTAGCCCCTGCTCACCGCAATTAGAGAAGGCCCGTGCACAGCAATGAAGACCCAACGCAGCCAAAAATAAGAAATAAATAAATAAACAAATAAAATTTTTTAAGTGAGTATAATTTGAAAAAGGTGAAAACAGTAAGGGTATATATGACGTGAACAGATCAGTCAATTTGATCGAGTTGACATTTACAGAATACTCCATCCAACAACAGCAGACTCACAATAAGTATACACCAAGATAGACCATATTCTGGGCCGTAAGACACACGTTAATAAACTTGAAAGAATAGAAATCAAACATGGTATGTTCTCAGACCACAATGAATTAAAGTAGAAACAAATAACAGAAAGATAACTGGAAAATCCCCAAATATCTGGAAATTAAACAGCATACCTCTAAGTAACTCATGAGCCAAAGAAGAAATCTCAAGAGAAATTTTAAGATATTTTGAATTAAAGAAAAAATAAAAGTACAACTTATCAAAATTTGTGGGACACAGAAAAATCAACTTGCTTAGAGGAAAATTTATAGCATTAAATGTGTATATCAGAAAAAACAAACTAAAAACAATAATCAAAGCTTCCACCCTAGGAATCCAGTGAAAAGGGTAAAATAAAACTGAATAGCAAGCATAGAAAAAAATGTTCAATTTTGCACATAATCCAGTAAAAGAAAAGCAAATAAAAAAATCACTTTTCACATACTGAACTAGGAAATTTGTATTTCTAAAGTATAATACCCAATGCTGGTATGGGTGAGGTGAAATAGGCACCACATTGGTGGTAGTTGTACAGATTGATGTAACCTTTTTGGAAAATAAATTTGGCAATGTGATCTAAAATGTATTTAATGTGGCCTTTAAATGTATGTATTTGACCTGGTGTTTCCATTTTAATGATTATAAACAAATAATCCCAGATTAAGAAAATATTTAATTCACATAAATAGCTATAAAAGTATTATTTATAGCAAAAATTTGAAAATAGCCCAAATAAGTGTGGCATTAAGTTGAACAAGGAATATCCAATCACTGGAATAGTTAATGGCCATGAAAATTGATATTTTGAAATAATTTCTAAAAAATTAATAATAATAAGTGAAAGAGTATGGAACAAAAATTGTATGGATAGAAATACAATCAGAAAGAAATATACCAAAATGAAAACTGGTTTCTTGGTATGATGGGTTTGCTCTTTTTGCCGCTTTTCCATATTTTCCAAAGACCCATGATGGACATAGTGGCTTTGGAGAAGAGTGGTTTGGATTACCGTCTCAGCTCTGCTGTGCGAGTCTCCGTTCTCATTTGTAAAGTGAGGATGATGACTGAAGGTCTCTCCCTAGTGTGACTGTGAGGACTGAAGGTGATAATGTATGTCACCTGTTTAGCACAGGGCCTGCTGTGTTTTAAGTCCCCAGTAAACACTAGCTATTGTTACCGGTTATAATAGTTTAAAAAACAATGTCCCATCGAGAGTAGGCACATTAGGACAGGTTCATCCAAATTTGCATAGGGAATTTTTTTTTCTATTTACTGATCCCTTTGGATTACATGCATATTCAAGATATTTGTTTACTGATTGCAGGATATTTTGAGTCCATAGAGGGGCCATTAAATATCCTTTTGTACACAAAAAAAGTACATACTAGAAAACCACAAATGTATTTGACTCTCTTCACGTATTTAAAAGTATGCATATAGCTGATTCACTTTGCTATACAGCAGAAACTAACACAACCTTGTAAAGCAATTATACTCCAATAAAGATGTTAAAAAAAATAAATAATAAATAAACAAAAGCAGCATCAGAGTGGCATGGGAAAAAGCAAAAGTACTATATACCCAGGACCACACCAGTGAGACTGAGAAAAGAATTCAAAGCTACGGTTTAGCTACATATTACTTCAAGTCTGCAGGTTTTGATGTTTTTTTTTCCAGAGTAAGAGATAGTAATCTGTACCTCTTTCTTTTCCCCTGTTGGGTCAGTAGGAAGACAGAGAATATGATAATTTCAGAGCAAACATCCTATAGGGTCATTAGTAGACTGAGAAATCTCCTACTGCTTCAGGATTCTTTTTAATATAAATTCTAATACTGCTTTAAAAGTGTTCATATAATTCTATATGCTTTCATTACCAAAGGCAGAGTTCTGTCCATAATAGGGATATCATGTATTCTAACAATAATCTATCATTTTAAAAGAGGATTCCTTCTTTTCTGTTTGTAATAAAACCTGCCTTCATTCAAACATTCTTTTTTTTTTTTATAATTTGTTTAATTTATTTATTTTTGGCTGCGTTGGGTCTTCATTGCTGGGCGCAGGCTTTTTCTTCATTGTGGCGAGTGGGGGCTACTCTTGCTTGCGGCGTGCAGGCTTCTCCTTGTAGTGGCTTCTCTTGCTGTGGAGCACAGGCTCTAGGCGCGCGGGCTTCAGTAGTTGCAGTACGCAGGCTCAGTAGTTGTGGCTTACGGGCTCTGGAGAGCAGCTTCAGTAGTTGTGGCGCATGGGCTTAGTTGCTCTGCGGCATGTGGGATCCTCCCAGACCAGGGCTCGAAACCATGTCCCCAGCATTGGCAGACGGATTCTTAACCACTGCGCCACCAGGGAAGTCCATTCAAACATTCTTGAAGGAAGGAAGAAGGTGGGAAAATGATGTACTATTCCTTTATGATGAAGGAATCTTCTACAGTTATGTTAGAGAGACTAACTGCATACATGAAAAATTGCTTAGACTTCACCAGAGCAATGACTATTTTCATATTAATTTTGTATTAACTTTGGCTTTAAGGCCTTTATTCCTCAAGTTTAATAGGCACTATTTCTGTGAGTAAATAGCATTTATAAGTAGAGAAGGTTTAAAGTAGAACATTGGAGGTGCTATTTTGAATTTTGCAGGAACATAAATGAAATTATTTTTATTGTAACCTTGAGTGGCTATGGCCTTCCAATTTCCTTTACTGCTCAGTTTATAGGCTTTCGAAATGTATTAATACCCTGAAGCTGTTACCTTGAGCTCTGAGGATGGTGTTATGGTTCGACATTATTTAATGAGGTTCTCTGATGTTCCTGGTAACTGAATCTCTCTTCTACAATGAGGTCCATTATACTGAATTTAGGGTTAAAGCAAATTATGTCACCATTTTGCCCTCTAAATTGCATTGTAATCTTGTGAGATTTGAAATAAAAACATACAGAAAAGTGCTTGTGTTTGAAATCGCAGCCCAAGTTTAGTACTAAAAAATATCCAGGGCTTCCCTGGTGGCGCAGTGGTTGAGAGTCCGCCTGCCGATGCAGGGGACGCGGGTTCATGCCCCGGTCCGGGAGGAACGCATGTGCCGCGGAGCGGCTGGGCCCGTGAGCCATGGCCGCTGAGCCTGCGCGTCCGGAGCCTGTGCTCCGCAACGGGAGAGGCCACAGCAGTGAGAGGCCCGCGTACCGCAAAAAAAAAAAAAAACAAAAAAAATAAATGTGATCATAACAACTATATGGTATTGCTGAAAGTTTCGAAGCTAGAGAAGCATGCATCTCTAGTATTTTTGATACATTCCATGCCTTTTTCATATGTATGTTTCCCATAGTTCTAACTAAAGCATAAATATAATTTTGCTTCCTGTTTTCCCCCACTTAATATATAAGAAAAAAACTATAATTGAGGATAATGAAGTGATCCATGGGATGATAGAGGGGGCAACTAACCCTGCTGGAAGAGGAGAGAGCAAGAGAGAAATGTGTCATAGTAGTTACTGTCTGAACTGAATTTCCGAGGACCTGCCAGAATTAGCCAGGAGAAGAGGAGGCAAAGGAAGGGAGAGAGCATGCAGAAACAAGAGGCATGAAGCCCATTACCCACTCAGAGACTGCAGGAAGTTCACTCTGGGTGGAGCCAGAGACCCTGTGGCAGGAACTGGTACATCACAGCAGGTTTGGGTGCCAAGCAGCATGAATTCCATCTGTCAGCGATGTGGAGCCATGAAATATGTTAATAGGTGCTTGGGCCAGATACACCAGTGAAATATTACTAACAATTTGATGACATACACAGTACGTCTACTTGACATTCAATCTCCTCTTCCTTCTAATAGAAGCAGCCTGATTTTTTAAGGGTGGCAATGTGCCCAGTTAAAATATTCACCTCTTCAGACTTCCTCAGGGTCTGGAAAGGCCACATAACCCAGTTCAGGAAATTAGATATAAGCAGGTGGGTGGGGCTGCTGGGGAAGCTTTTTAAGACTCAGATGGCGTACATCCTTCTTCCTTTTCTCTGTTCCATTTCTCTTGCCTAGAAGGGGGATACAAGTCCTGGAGGTGGAATAGCCATCTTGCGACCATGAAGAAGAAAGCCACGCAAGTCCTGATGACTTCCTTGAGCAGCTGCACTTGTTGTGGACTGTCTACCTCCTGACTTCCGGTCATGGGAAGAAAATCAATCTCAATTTGGTTAAGCTAATGAGTTGAGTCCACGCAACTGAATGCAATCCTATGTAATATAATGTTATGTCCATTTCTTAAAGATTGGCAATGAACTTAGCATATGAAAGGTGCTAAGTCCTATTTAATTTTGTTTGACCTAATATTGATATCATTTGACAATAGAACTGTTTTTCCTCAGGACACTTAGTATATCTCACCGAGCATGAGTATTCTGCAGAAGTTTGGAAAATACTACTCATTTGTGTTGATCCAGTAGATGGATAGCTGTGACCTTCTACTAAGATAGTAAACACAGGAGGAGTAACCTGCTAGGGGAGAAAGATAGTGAGTTTAGTTTTAAATGTGTTGAATTTGAGATGTCTAAGTGGAGGTGTCCATTGACAGCGCTGAGGCCCATGAGTGACGTTAGGGAGTAAACAAGGTAGGTGGTAGTTAAATCCATGGCTCAGTGGGTTCAACGGTAATTGTTAAGGTAGAAAATATTCTATGAGTGTTTTTACTAATGAGGAAATTGGCAATCTAGTCTCACACACTTTCTTTAACTGCCTTGTTATGCCACCTCTCTTGAAAGAGGAAACGGAAAGAATACTGTGCTTAAAGTCAGACACACTGGGGGTTCAAATCCTGCATGGTCAGTTTACTTAGCTGTTTGAACTTGGCTCAGATATTTAACTTCTCTGAGCTTCAGTTTTCTCATCAAGTGGTTGACAACCTAACCATATAAAGTTGCTGTGAGAATTACGAAGTATTCAACATTGTGCCTGGTAAATTGCAGCTGCTCCATCAGTGCCAATCCCTCTTTCCCTCTAGTTAAAAAAGATTTGTTGCTTCATACTTTCACCTCCTGTGCAATGCCTTTTACACAGCTAAAACAGCACTTAAAATTAAGCCAGGGCAACGATTTCATTTCTGCCTATTAAATATCCATATATAACTTGAAGATGGAATTCTAGGGCAGGTCAAAAGAGACTGTATGTACTTGATGGATTTGTAGTTTACTATATTATGTATTTAACAAAACTTAAAGTGCTTCCAATGTGTCTTGCTCTTTTCTACCATTTCATAAATATAAACTCATTTAATATTCATAATAACCTTATTAATTAGATACTGTTATTATTTCCATACAGCAAATAAGGAAATGGTTGCACCAAGAGGTTAAATAACTTGCCCACACTCACACAGCTAGCAGGTGGCAGAGCCAGGCTTAAAATCTGGGGAGTCAGACCCCATTGTCCATGCTCCTAATTACTATACTGCTATATAAAAGATATAAATAAGAGAAATTACCCATATTGCTTACTGTTCTTTCATCCTCATGAGGCCTTTGGTAGCTGTTTCTTTATCTATTTCCCTACGTTTAAAAAAGTAGTTATTTGTCTCTGAGCATCTTTTCATTAATGTCAGAAATAGAAATATGTATAGAAAGTTTTAGCTAAGAGCTATTTTGAAGAGAAAATGTTTAAAATTCGTGCCAATACAGTGTTGTCCAGAGTAGCTATCTCTGTAACAACAACAGAACTGTTCTTGTTTATTTGAACTTTCTAGACTCCATATAATTAATTTGAACATGAGAGAACATGTGTGCATTTTTTTTTTTTTTAAGGAAAGTACTGCTTACCTTCCTGGAAGAGCACATGTGTTTTCAAAGGCTCTTACTCCCTTCCTAGGAATGAGCAGCTGTAGCCAGGAAGCAGATGAAATAAGAAACACAGTGCCAGTGGCAGGAGGCTTAGATTAAAGCTTAAGGAAATTCCCAGGACGGTGTTTTTAAAGGGCATTTGAAGGGCATAGACCAGGTAGAAAACAAAATATAGGATTATTTCAATGGAAACAATTCTCCATTTCATTGTCTCCTAAAAGTCTTCTAGTTCAAAAAGAGAAGATTTTATTCACGGAAAATTGATGGATAAGCAATGATGAAAACAAACAAACAAATATGGAAACCCATGTCCTATCTCTGGTGTATATTTATTGGATGATCTTAATTTGGCATTTATATCTTTCATATCATTTTCTCTCTCTGAAAATGTGCAAAATTATACCTGTTCCTTCCCACACATTGATGCTTCCACGATAAATGAGATACTGTTTATAGTTCCATGGAGGAAAGATAGTAGGTATACTAAAAATATCACTATTTCAAAGTCCCTCCTTTCCTTGGAAATGTATAGTAATACCAATGTATACTGTGTTATTGAATCAAATTTTCCATAGAAGTGATGATTTTTATAGAAAATAGATACTTATCCCATTCAGGAGTAACAGTTTCCTTTTAAGAATTTAACCATTTTTCAAATTTAGCAATTTGAATTTGTTGCTTTTTTTCCTTAATATTTATTGAATGCTTGCTATCTGCAGTGTATTTTAGTGGAACTCTTTCCTTCTGGTTAAACAAAACATGCTTTATGTTTTATTAATGACTCTTTAAGACAGCAGTATATAAAAAGGGGATTTTAGTTTGCTTCAAGCATAATATCAGCTGACATCATAAAGCTTCTAATACATTTTTAGGCTAATGAAATATAAGCCCTAAACCTAAGTTAAAGGAACTACTAGTTCAGTTTTATTCCACACCGATTCAGACAAACCTGGAGTTGAGTTCTAGATGCACAGTATAAAAGCAACATTGACAAACTGTAGTATATCTGAAAAGGGGTGAATAAGATAGTTAAAGGTTTGGAAATCATGCTACATGGGCAATTAAACACTTGAAGAATAGTTAGGAGGAGCAATAAATCTTGACTTCAAATTTTCAAGTACCTATTAGAAAAGAGATTGGACCTATTCTGTATTGTTGCAGACAACTAAACTATAAACATAGGTAGAATTTTAAGAAGAAAGATGTCACAGTTAAACAAAATAGTACCAAAAATGAAAAGGGCTGCTTTTGTTTACTGAGATTTCTAGAACAGAAACTGGATGACCATTGGACAGAGATTTTGTGGAGAGAATTCACGATGGGGTAAGAAGTTGGCCTCAAAGACCCCTAAGGTTCCTTTTGATGCTAAAATAATCCCATGATCCATTAGAAACCTCATTTACTGTACTAAGTTATACTCGAGTGATACCTTTGCAGCCTTTTGGTGCTTTGCCTCTAAACTAAAAGTCTTCAGATGGCTGTAGGGTTTTTGGTCCTTATGGCTACTTTTTTCTTACCACTTTGCAACTCATTCCTTGTTTTAACAGGATTCTGCTTCATTCTACTTTGTTACTTCTAATATGCTATGGTCCAGGATAACAGCATAACCAAACTTATTAACATTGCATGAATAATTTAAGTGAAGACCTAAAGAGCTCTCCTGTGAATAAGGTCTTTGGTGCATGGACTTTTTGCCATCTATTTTAGTTCTTAAAGGCCCTTTTATCTTTCTTTCAAGTTCTCAGGAGTAGTCTAGATTTGTCAATTATGTGGCTTCTGAAAACTCATTATCAAAATTCCATGTTAAGCTTCCTACTAATTCATAATTTTTTAAAAAAATTCTAAACTCATTACTAAAATTTTCAAAAACACTTAATCATAGGCAATATATGCTGATCACTGAGCAAGATTTTCCTTAGGTAGGTAAACTTTTCCTGTATAGTTTCTTCAAAATGAAAATAGAAAAAAAGAAAACCAAAATTTTTAAATGAAAATAAAATTTATAACTAAATTAGACTATACAACCAAATGAACTTTATTAGAATGCTAATTACTTCTCTCCTGAGCTACTTCATCTTGGTATAAACATACAGATTTCTTTAGACTATGGAGAATCATTCTGATTTCACTGGTTTTCTTCTTAATCCCTGCTCTCAGTATATAGTAATAGTTTTAACATTACTCAGTCAAAAACATTTAATGAAAATTTACTATATATCTAGCAGGTGTTCTCAGTTACGAATAAAAGAAAAACATAATAATGTTTTATATAGACTAAGTATAAAAGACTGCTTGACCATTAAGGCATTTACTCTCTTGTTAAAGGAAACAGGAACCAGTTACAGAGCAATCAAGGAAGTATATTATCAAGGCAGGATTGGTGCAGATATTATGCCCCTAACACTTGTAATGAGAAATGGAGTAGTTCTGCCTCAATATAGTAGAATCAGAAGTTAATAATAAAAGTGCATTTTCTTTCTTTTTTTTTAAAGATTTGCTTTGTTAATTAGGTTAATATTGGTGCTTAGAGCCTTTGGTTGTTATAATTTCCTATCATTTATTTGGTAAGAAGAATAATTTGGGGACGTATTTCACTGACTTCATCGGGAACATGTCTATAAGATATGAAGAAAGCCCTAACAATATTTGAAAAATTCAAAGGGTTTATTTTCTAAAGTGTTACATAAATTGCTGTTCCACACCTTTTGCCACTTCCCAGTGTTGGCCAGAATAATTTTAATGTCTCCCAAATGGATGATGCTGACCTTGCCCCAGTCCCTCCTGGGAGATATAAACTTCTTACGTGTCCCCAGCTGAGTCATAAATAATATCTACATATGCCCCAGAGCTCTGAACTGTCGTCATCAGTAACACACACAACTGAATGGTATCTGTAAAGTAGATAATTTTCTGGAAAATATTTAAAGGCACAAAATGAACACTGCAATAAAAAATTGCTTTCTACTTAACTTTAACCAATTTCCCTGGATGTGTACGTAGAATTATGTCTTCACAGAACTTGCAAAAGTCCCAGACTCAAGGGCTGTGTAATCGTCTTCTATAAGCAGCAGCCCTGAGCAATCCTATCCACAATTAGCTGCTTGCCGTCGCTACTAAATTGTTCCCCATACGTTATTACACAACATTATTGTTTCGCAGCACAACTGGAGAGAGAGTGCTTGGAAGGACCAAAGAGGTTGTCTTTGTCGTGCCCCTGCCCCTAGACAAGGATGTTCTTAAACTGGGTACTAGCTAATCCTGTGACCCTTTTCTTTTAGCACCTTGAGTTTGAATTAGGGAACACGTTTTACATCAAAACAGATACACCTCGGATAAAGTAAGCATTGATTGTTTAGCCAAGATGCCCTCCCCCACCCCCCCGAAAGTCAGCAGAGAAGCGGCGAATGCCACTTAGCAGTTAATGAGCTCTCCCTTGCCCTTGACCCCGGATTGGATCAGGGGTTCCATCCCTGGGTCGTTAGACTCTGGGAGAAGGGGTGGCGGGAGAAGAGGAGGGCTTGTTTTTGTTGGGGGATGTAGGAAGTAGGAGCTAGCCTGTTTCGCGGTTTTTTAAGCCCCTTGGCATGCCCTGACCTGATCAAGAGGGAGTCAACTGCTCTCTGGAATGTTCCGGGAGAAGGTGGGAGACTGCTTCCAGAGGAGGCCTGTGGGTGCTGGAGGGCACCAGGGGGGTCACACAGGGAGATGCAGGGCAAGAGACGGGAGGGGCACGAGAGAAGCTGGGGTGCGAGGTGACGGACGCGCGCGGGGGCTGAAGCCGGCGGGTGGAGCTGGCAGCGAGGCAGCGGGGGCGGCTGGTCGGGCGAGAGGATCCTTCCCTGGGCGGCGGCGGCGACCCGACCGCGAGGGCTACTGCGCCCGGGCTGTCAAGCGAGCGCGGGGGGCGGGCGGGAGGAAGGGGTGGAGGTGCGAGGGGAGGAGGGCTGGCACCGGAGCGCCGCGGTGTCGGTGCAATAAAAATGCATCCCATGGAACTGCCCATGGAGAAGGACGGGACCGAGACGCAGCAGCAAGAGGACGTGGTAAAAGCGGAGGAGGACGCCCAGGAGGCGGTGGCGGCGGCGGCGGCGGCGGCGGCGGCGGAGGCGGCCGGGAAGTGAAAGGTCTCGCAAAGTTCAGCGGCTGCTGCGGGCGCCGAGCCCCGGGCTAGCGGCGGAGGAGCTCGCAGGACCGCTCCGCGGGGCAGCGTGGCCAGGCGGGCTATGGTGCCGGGGCTCCCGCCGCCCCCGAGGTGCCCGCGCCCCTCCAGGCCGGTGCGCGAGGGTCACCCCACCGCCCGGCGCGGCCCCAGCCCGCAGCTCCCCGCCGCCGGCGCCCACTGACCGAGCCTGGCGCCCTAGGAGGAGGAAGAAATAAAGAGCCCGGTTCCTCCCGAGGACTGCTGGCGCTTCATCCCGCGGCCGCGAGGGCTCGACTCCCTCCCGCACCCGCCCGGCCCGGGTCCTCCCGGCTCCTCCCGGCCATGGGGAGCTGCGCGCGGCTGCTGCTGCTCTGGGGCTGCTCCGCGGTGGCCGCAGGTGGGTGGTGACGCTGCCGGGCCCCCAACCCCCTTCCTTCGCCCCTTGTGTGCCCCACCTCAGAACTCGGGGGTGCAGGCGAGTGCAGGTTGAGAGCGCAGAGCTCAGCTCCCAAGGATGAAATGAGTGGCCATGTTCCGCCTCCTTTCCCCGGGTCTCAGCAGTTTAAAATACTACTGATTTTTTTTTTTTTTTTTCAACTGCGATACACATGCCTTTGGATAACCCGATATCCTGGGTGCGCCCTGCCGGAGACAGCGCGACCTTGGTTTTTTTTCTCGGTTTGGACTTGTAAAAAACTGCCTTTCCATTTTGTGAGGGAACAAAGGACCAAGCTCGCCATCCCCCGGCACTTCATGGCCTGAGGAATGATGGGGAGGGGTGGCCCAGCGACCCTGGGCGCGCGTGGGCCGGGGCCGCTCTCTTGTTGAGAGCGATCGCCGTTGTCCCCGACCTCATGCTGGGTACTAGGGAGCCAGGTAGGGACACCTGGGGCGGGGTGAGTGGCCTCTCCCTGGGCAGTGGCTAGAACTCAGTGAGACCCCGGGCTGGGACGATAGGTAGTGATCGCCCCGGGTTGCACGGAGCCGGCCTGCCGCCCTTGGGGAATTGGTACCCTGGCCGAGGCTCCGCGGGAGGTCGGAGGCGGGTCTGCTTCCTGTCTCGGTAACTGGACGACCGATAGAGGCGTCGTCAGATGCGCTCTCCCTCCCACTCCCGTCCCGGCTGCCTTGGGTTGCCCTTGGCCACCCGTTCCTAGCTTGCCGTTTCTAAATTTGGGAACCCCTTTTGCTCCTCTCCCTCCTCTTGCAGGTCACCTGGTTTCCAGCTAGGCGTAAGTGCGGTTCAGGGTGTAAGGGGGAAAGAAAGTGAGGGACTCTTTGGCCACTTGGTCTCTCAAACGCATCTCGCTTGCTCCAGAAAGGGGAGTGTGGGCTGGAGGGACGGACTGGTGGAGAGAGAGCACTGGCACACTTCTCCCTTCCCTTCGGTTTCATCCACTCAGCCCCCAGAGACGCTAGCATGAAGTAAAAGCCAGGCTTGGAGTCTGCATCCCAAACGCGTCGGACTCTTAGGAGCATCCTTGCTATACTTGGATGGTCACTTCTTTAGGGATCTCTAAGTATTGTGTCCACCGATTATTTATCTGGCTCCAGTCTTTTCTGGATTTCTTCCTAGTTTGGGGTGGGGACATCTAAAATTATTCAGTACTTTTCCCAAGGAGCCGTTAAAGGTCTAAGCTTTTACTTTAATTCT
Source organism: Orcinus orca (assembly GCF_937001465.1). Taxonomy (NCBI): domain Eukaryota; kingdom Metazoa; phylum Chordata; class Mammalia; order Artiodactyla; family Delphinidae; genus Orcinus; species Orcinus orca. The sequence continues at coordinate 77,948,444 of NC_064569.1, read as the reverse complement.
TGCTACTTATGCACCCCTGCATGCTGTTATGCATGCTCCCCCAGCCACAAGGTGAACTTTAATAAACCTTTCCCTTTTCAAACCGTGTTATGGCAAAAACATGCAAGCAATCAAGAGGTTGTAAATAAATATCACAAGGCAAGTGTTTCAAGTCAAAAATACTTGTACGGGCAGTATATGATTTTCCCTGAAATGCTTTACAGGTGAGTCATAGCACACTGTGTGTTTGGGTGATCCTGGCCACAAGCAACTGTTGCCCCAGCTAATCAGAAAAGTGGCAAACAGAGTCCAGGCATAACGCACACTTGAATTTGACATTTAAAAAATATGCCTAAGGAAGCCCTTTCTTATGGTTGCAAAGAACCATAAGGCTCGTGAGGCTCGTGATAGTCAGTTGAGTGTGTGAAATGTCTCTCTTTTGGTCTAAGCTGTCATTTGGCTTCTCCAACAGTATAGTGATAACGATTCAGAGATGCTCCCTCTTAAGAAGCAGAAACGTTCAATTAGCCGGAATTTGGGGTTTGACTTCTTTTTCCTTTTTTTCCCTCTCTGTTTTAACTTTTAAAATAGATAATTTTGCTTCAGGTATTCATAATTAAAATGACAAGCCCAAATTAAGGATTATATTATGTAGTCAGGATGTTAGTCGGTGTATAATGTTTATCATTTTAAGTAATTTTGAAACATTAAAGTCTGTTGGACCTTTGTTTGGGTGGAAGCGCATGTTTCTTTAGGAAGGTGTTTTAGTTCACAGATTATGTTTAAAGGTCCTGTTAGTGGCTGCCAGACTGTAAACATTCTCCTGTTAAGCAAACAGGTAACTACTGTAGAACCTGTCATAGGTAGAAGCACTCAAGAGGCAGAGAGGGTGTCAAATAAGCTTTTCTGTCATTTGGCAGTTTAGAGGGTTTTTTCTTACTTACATTTACTTGATATTAAAAATAGATATTGCACATCTTGGCTCCAGTGGTCTCTAGCTTTGTATCCCTAAATGAGATCCCATTGTATACCAATACCTCATATTGATTTTCTTAGGGAATTGGTCCTTTCATGTTTTCGTCTTAAAAATATAGTAGAATTCTACATTTCCTCCTTAATGCATTCTCATAAACATGTTAGATAATGCTAAAGACTCAAATTATATTTGAAAGACTAAATTGAGTGATCTTAAAAACATTGTTGGTTTTTGGTATTATTTATGTCATGACTTCAAAAGCAAATGAGTGTATTTCAAAAATAGAGACTGTTAGAAAGCAGTCCCATTATCTTTACCCAATGTTTCCACTTTCCTTCCTCTTGCCCTTTACCCAAACTGATTTTATTTTCTTCTATGGGAATTTTACATGAAACGGGCACGCAGGCACACACTCACACACACACATGCACATTCACACACTTGCATATGCCAATAGTATAAATGCAGAACAGTATTCATGCTCAAATTCGGTAGCATTTCCTCTTTACTGAAAGCCTTGGGGCAATATGGGGATAACTCGACTGTTGAAGATGGACTAGGTGGACAAAAGAAGTTTCCAGATGGGTTTGTCTTGAATAACATATGCTCTCCCATCCCTAGGACTGAGTGGAGTGGCTGGAGTGAGTTCCCGCTGTGAAAAAGCCTGCAACCCTCGCATGGGAAATTTGGCTTTAGGAAGAAAACTCTGGGCAGACACCACCTGTGGTCAGAACGCCACTGAACTGTACTGCTTCTATAGTGAGAACACTGATCTGACTTGTCAGCAGCCCAAATGTGACAAATGCAGTGCTGCCCAGCCTCACCTGGCTCACCTGCCAGCTGCCATGGCAGACTCATCCTTCAGGTTTCCTCGCACGTGGTGGCAGTCTGCTGAGGATGTGCACAGAGAAAAGATCCAGTTAGACCTGGAAGCTGAATTCTACTTCACTCATCTGATTATGGTGTTCAAGTCCCCTAGGCCGGCAGCCATGGTGCTGGACCGGTCCCAGGACTTTGGGAAAACATGGAAGCCTTACAAGTACTTTGCAACTAACTGCCCGGCTACATTTGGCCTGGAAGATGATGTTGTCAAGAAGGGAGCTATTTGCACTTCTAGATACTCCAATCCTTTCCCGTGCACTGGAGGAGAGGTAAGGGCACATGTTTAACTCTACACTGTAAGTAAGGTAGAAAAATGTTACCAGCCCACATTTTTTTTAAAGCATGAAGGTATACTTGTAGCAACATGAGTGAAATTAGAATTTTTCATGAGCTTTATTTGTCATAAATTATTTCTCACCCTTAGACATGGATGTGTAGTCATTTTCAAGCAGGTTGCCCACTGGCTAGGTTTAAGTCAGATTTCTAAGATTTTAATATTTTTCATTTTAAGAAAGAGGAAATATGCAACATTATCATTTTGCCTTAGAGGTTTAAAAGGCTACTGATTTCTTCAGTTAGCAGGACTGATTACTGTGCTTCTGAAGAGGCAAGAGTTACTGAGACAGCCTGTTCCTGGAGCCCATGCTGGTATCTTCCTGAAACTGTTAGCATAAATAGGAAGTAAATAAAAACAAAACCAAGGGAGAAAAAAATATGTTTGTCAGAAGGATACTTTTATATAACAGAGGAGTTTTACTGGTAAGATTGCAAGAGTGCATAGCAAACAAATGAAGGTAGTTTCTTTTAAGATGCAGAAACTCTTTTTGGACACACATACACAATAGTTGCAGCTTAGAGTCTGGGGTCTATCCTGGGTGCAAGACCATCTCAATATCATTCTGCAAAACAGCCTCCTTAGCTACTAGTCCAATTTCTGTATGGAATGTTTACTCTTTGTTTCATATTTCCCCTCTCCTAAGGGGGAAACATGTCTTTTTTAACTTGTACAGATGTACCTAGAAAGCCCTCCCCCACTGAGATATGTGAAAACATGGAATTTAGAGGCAATTGAGAGAAAGCAGATTAAAAGAATAAAATACCTTCAACATGTAGATCAAGAAATATCAATGCAGAAAAAAAGAGAAGAGAGAGTATAGTATTTCTAATTCTAGTACATGACACAAACACACAGAGTAGGTAAGTGGTTCTCAACAAGGAGTGATTTTGTTACCCCCCATCACGAGGGGGACATTTTTGCTGGGGAGAGGGACACTGTTGGCATCTAGTGGATGGAGGCCAGGGATGCCACTAAGCCTCCTACAGTGGGCAAGATAGCATCCCTCCCACTCCTGTTCCCAACAAAGAATTGTTAGCTCAAAATGTCAATAGTGTCAAAGTCGAGAAAGCCTGGACCAGGTGTTAAGCATATATCCAATGCATGTATTACAATGGCTTCAGAGACTAACATAATCATTCTTCTAGCAGTCATTTATATTACTGTTCACAGACTTCCCAGATGATTATATTTAGTAAACATTCATTGAGCCCCTACTATGTGTGTCAGGCATTGTACTCAGTGCTGCTAATTCTGTCTTTGGTTTGGGGGACAGGGGTGCTTGCCAGGGACTTGATGGAAGGACTGGCTTGGAAACTTCTTCTCCCTCCTACCACAGACCCATATGGACTTTTGCCATGTTACCCAGCTACTTCTTCTTCTGTGGACACTCCCCAGACCAGGAACAGAGTTGCTGGCACCAGAGCCGAGCAGGATGTGGTACAAGCAGCACACAGACTATTTTCCATTCTTAGTCTTCTTTCCATTCTTCTCTAAAGTTGGCTTAATATTGTAAACCTGCATGCACCCTGTCATGATGGACATTTTTAAAGATACCAGGACAGGAAAGAGACAGATAAGTTAGACTCATTGTTTTCTTCCGTGGAGAACACTTTGTGTTGCAAACAAATGAATGGCTTGAACTCTCAAATTGCTTTGGAATTGATCCACAGGCTCCTATCAGTTGCCTGCATCTCAGTGCTACTGGGCCATGTGTACCTATGAAGTAGCAAAAATAGAGTTTCAGTAACCAGATGGCAGGCATGCTTGCTTAGCAAATATCATATTGAATGTGTTACAATGGCCCAGCAATTACTTAGAGATGACTAAAGGAACATTTATTTAACCTGTAGCAGAGCAAAATCTTGTCTTCTTTAAAGCCAAACTACTTATTGTCATCAATGCTTACATCAAATTTCAAGCAGAGACTAAAATTTACGTTAGATAGATCTTTCAATGTGCAGTCACCTTTTATATCCAGTTAAAAAATTTTTTTTTACTGTAGTTGTTATTTCAGCAGACATATTTCAACGGCAAGAAAAACATCAAGGGCCACCTAGTTCTCTCTAGAGCATTATTTGCAAGTGTACATTAAACCATCATAGAATTTCTTCCCTTCAGAGACAGGTTTGAGAATGAATCTTTCCCTCCTGAGTTAGAGAGTAGAAGAGAGTCTTCCTCAAAGGTAAGGACCAGAGGAAGCCCCCTAGGAAATGATTATTATCTACCTCTCCCATGTTGCTTTGGAATATAAATTAGTGCTGAGCTACAAATTAATTTTTCAGTACAACCCTGTATCCTCAATCACTCTCTTTGAAAACTGAGTGATCAGAAAAATAAGCCAATTAATCTAGCATCAAATAAGTAGTCTCAAATTTCATTTACTCCTTATTTATAATACTATAGACCTGTATCTTCCTCCATTCTATATAAGACTTCTCAGGCTTTCTCTAGGTATTATCCTACTACTCAGACTAACATAAATATATCCCAGACTTAATTTGTTTCCATTATTCATTCTAAAATATTTCTTTGGGCTTTTAGGGCTCTAGAGAGTCCTGTAGTTTCATGTCTAAGAAATCAGATATGCCCACCTTCAGAGTGGAAGGCACCAGTCATCTGAAAAAGGACTTTAAAAATATAGGCCCGAAAAATCCACCCAGAAGAATACTTTTTAAATCCAAGAATAATTTTTAAATTTAAATACTTTTTAAATCCAAGTCAAATCTACTACACATAAACTTTCTAGCAGTTTCAAAGAATAGGATATGGTTATCTTAAAATGTGTCTCCTTTACAGGAGAGGAGATAGGCTCAGAGGTAGGGCGATTTGCCCAACGACATACAGTTAGTTAGTTATGTGGCAGCGCTAGGACTAAATCACAAGTCTTCTGACTTTAAGTATAGTATTTGTTTCAGAAAACCATGTTCTCTCTCCATTACCTCTAAGAATTGCTAGCAAAGAGCTATCTGCCTTTCTCCTCGCTCACTCTCTCACATTTGCTATTCATTTGGATGTGACATGAAGGTAAAAAAGAATTTGCCAGATGGCTTTCTCCTGAGCAGGAATGTCCTCTGAGATGTCAGTGGTGTTCTGGGAATGAAAGTTTCCATGGCCAAACCAGATTGGGAAACACTGACTGGGTTTAACAAAATTAGACATTTATAAGTATATAAATATTCTCATTATGTGTCCTCTGTCTCCAAGTGGGAAGTATAGGATGGGACATTCCCAAACTTATTTGCCCATGCAACCCTCTTTTTGCAGAACTCCGATGACTATCTTTCAGAACTCTAGAGATCCTCAGAGCACAACTTGGGAAATGCTGGGGTGGAGGTATTAAGTGCTCCCAAAATCCTGGTAAAAGGCACAGATGGGGAAGGTGTTGTTCAAGGGGTACGAAGTTTCAGTTATGCAGGATGAACAAGTTCTGGAGATCTAATGTACAACAGTATGACTATAGTTAACAATACTTTATTGTGTACTTGAAATTTGCTAGGAGGGTGGATCTGGAGTATTCTCACCACACATACCGAAAAGTGGTGACTATCTGAGGTGATGGAAATGTTAACCTGAAAGTGGTGATTATTTCACAATATTTATGTATATCAAATCATCAAATTGTACACCTTAAATACATGCAATTCTTAATTTTCAAATATACCTCCATTTTTTTTAAAAAAAGGCACAGGCAGATGTGGTGCTTGGCATGGTACTGGGAATGGGGGTGGGGAAGGGGGAGATAGAGAACAAATAACTAAGTAAAATATACAGTATGCCAGAGTGTGATAGGTAGTAAGGAGAAAATAAAACAGGGTAGGGGATAGGGAATGCTGGCAGGGGAGGGCTTGCTGTTTTTAAAACAGGTTGAAGGATTTGTGTTTGATGGAACAGACAGTGACAAGAACTCTGAGTTCCTGGCAAGTTTTCATGAGTGAACAAAATCTGTACTTAAGGGTCCCATTCTTTCAACCTGTTGATATGGAAAAATGAAGTTGTGTATTAAAATGACAAACACTGGTAAAAATCCCTCTTGCTAGTGTTTCTTAAAATGAGAGCATTTGAAAAGGAACCTGAATGTCATTGATGGAAAAGCACATGACTGATGAGTAATCTGAAGCCTGAAGAGAGTTAAGTGACTTGTCTACAATTACTCAGCTGAAATTCGTATTTCCTGACTTCTAGCCCAGTGCTGTTTCCATTATACTAGTTTGAAATTCCTTTGTACCAAGCTGTGTAGTGTGAAAGATACAAAAACTATATACATTCCTTTCCTTCGTAATCCTTACAGTCCAGTGGGTGAGAGATTAAATGTGATAATTTATGGACTGATTGATTAAATAATATGAGGTAGTGCATGATTAATTCCCCAAGTATGTTGTGAAAATAATGTGCTTTGCAAGATCTGAGTATCTGTTTGTCTCTTTAGGCCATTGAAAAGGATTATATTTCAATACCTTGTGATAAAGTCAGTATGGCACAAATGTGCAGAAAATGATAAATTAATCAGGTTTTTACAGGTATTTATATGTATAATGTCCTAGACAATATTTAGGATTTTTAAACTGAAAAGATAAAACAAAGTAATACATGAGTAGAAATGCTTTCTAAACACTACTCTTTGGTTAGCTACTTGTTTTCTTCAGTTATTGAAATGCGCTCATGCCTATTTTTTCAGCAGCATCAGTCATGAGTCATAGTGGCAGCTCTTATCTACTGAAGCTTTCCCATCTGCCAGGCATTCTGTAGAGTCCTCTGCATCCCTTATTTTCACAAGAACCCTGTTAGTTGGGTACAAGTATTGACCCCATTTTACAGACGAAGTACCTGAGACTTAGTGAGTCAGAGTAACTTGGTCAGAGTAAGTAAGTAATGAGCTAACCTGTGCCAGAGCTGGGATGATTAGCTTGCTTTAAAATTATTTATATGATTAGGTTTTATTATAACTCCAAAATTAAAAACAAAACAAAACTAAAACTAAATTGCTCTGGTAATTATGAAACTGTAAAACTTACAGTTTAATTGATAATTTGTAATATAGGTTTGTGAACTTTGCATAATAAAGTTAATTTTTTTTACATTAGATAGAAAAATAACAAGTAAAGATTCTTTGCACTTAATGTTACCCAAGATCATTTAAAATAAACTATATGGGAATGAGTATTACAGTTCTTCAGTACCATTTAGCATACTTTTTATTTGATTGATTTGTTTGTTGGGTGGAAGGGAAATACTTTTTATCTAGTTGGTAACCGCTTTAAGTAATTCTTCTAAGTTATTAATGTTATGCTTTGAAGCATATTCTCAGCTACAATTTTGTTGAACTTTTTTGAAAATAAAATGTTGTATATATTTGTTTAGAGTGTTTCAATTATCCACACCCTGGGGCTACTCCCTTCCTGTAGGGGTGAGGCTAGAGACTTACAACAGCACATTTTAAAAAATGGCTTTAGTTTAAGGAAAACCCACAGGATGGTTATCAAATAAAATTATTCAAAAGAGCTACATTAAAAATTCGAACAAACCCAGAAATTAAATCAATAAACTTTGACTTATTGATTTCAATGGGTGAATACCCCCCCATCAAATACCTTCTTTCTAGCTATTAAAAAAATCTGTTTAGCATCTGCTTGCTTCGTATTTGTTCTACTTGATGGTTTAACTTTGCCAGTATTTGGTTGTAATTTTCTGGAAACTTTGAGAGATCAGATTGCAAAATGCTGAGTTAGTAACTGATGATTCATATTGAAAAATTAAGGCCAGACAATGAGGAACAGACACCTGGAGGTCAGGTATATCTGGGCATACAAGGTAACTTCCTACCAAGGACCGGAGAACACAAACCAGGCTGGGAGTATTAGAGGTTGGGGGCTCTGGAAGATGAGGAAAATGAATCATGCCAGAGAATATGGAAGTTGTTGCTTCTGATCAGTAATCAGAATTGTCTGAAATGTCACTGAACGTAATCTCTCTCTGGTCTGCACTCCCATGCACTCTGGTCACTCACATGTAACTATAATATCATGTCCCCGTCTCTTCTATTCCTACAGTGGTCACTTCGTGAGGAACTTTGTCTCCTCTCTCCTTGTATTCACTCTGTGGCTCCCAGGCCCCCAACCTCTGAACCTAGCACAGATCCCCACAAGGCATGAATGTCCAGAGTACATGTGGAGAATACTTCAGGACAGCGAGGGGGCTGGTGCTGAACTGAATTATACGAAAATAACTGTAAAATGATAATACTGTTTACTAATTGTGTTGGATGTTACACGACTCTTAAGTATCCTTTCAAACTAGTCCTGATTCGTTCATTCTTCTTACAAATATTTATATAGTGTCTCCTATGTGCCAACTATTTTAGGAGTTGCGGACACACAGCAAAAAGTCAAAAACTGCTGCCCCTGAGATTACATTCTAAATGTAAGGTGCTAAACAAGTTAAGTAAGTAAAATATATGGAATGTTAGATAGTATCAATAATCAGTGTAAATTAAGAAAGAAAAAAAAAAGCAGGGAAGGGGGCTAGGAAGTAGGAAGGGGGTTTTAAATGTTTAGACAGAGCTCCCAGGGAAAGCCTCACTGTGACTTTTAAATTAGGACCTGAAGGGAAGCAGAAATGAGTCATGGGCATGTCTAGGGGAAGAGCAAAGGCCCTGAGGAAGTCTGCCTCCTACTGATAGGACTGTGAAGAGGCTGGTGCTGAAGCAGAGGGGTTGAGGAGTAGTATAACAGGTGAGGTCAGAGGTCAGAGGGATAACGGGGAGGAGTGGGAGATTATGTGGAGCCTGATAAACAGGTGCCCAGGATGGCCCAAATTTACACCTAGATCACTTAAATCCTGTTCATTATTTGTAGCATCCCCTTTCACTCTCAAAGAGATCCCAGTTTGGACAATAAGTTATTATAGTCATTGAGTTTTACTCTGAATGATACTGGAAACCAGTGGAGTCTTGAGCAGAGGGGCAATATGATCAATTTATTTTTAATAGGATTTCTCTGGTTTGTGTGTTAAGGAAAGACCAAAGGGGGAAGCAGGGAGACCAGCTAGAACGCTGTTGCAGTAATTCAGGCTAGATCTGATGGTGCCTGGACAGAAGGTAGCAGTGTAAATGGTAAAAAGCTGTTGAGTTCTAGATTGGTTTTATGGATAAAAGCCAACAGCATTTGCTGACAGGTTGGATGCAGGGTATGAGAGAAAGAGAGAAGTAAGCATGTTTTTAGCCTGAGCACCTGGAAGAATGGGATAGCCAATTACTGAGATGAAGAAGACTCTAGAGGGGACAGATTTGGAGAGGAATGCCAGGAGCTTATATGTGGACACGTTAGGTATGAGTTGCCTGTGAGACATCCAAGTGGAAATACCGAGTAGGCAGTTGGATCTGTGAGTTTAAAGTTCAGAGGAGGGTTCTGGACTAAATATATAAACTTGGGAGTCATCAGTGCAGAGATGATGTTTAAAGCCATGAAACTGGATGAGATCATCAAGGGAATGGGTGTGGATAGAAAAGAGGAAAGTCCAAGAACTGAGCCCAGGAGAGGATCAAAGTTAGTCCACTGACGCTGCCATTACCATAAACGCTTGGAACTGCCCAGGCTTATACAAGAACCAGTCTTACCAATCTGCGGGTTGGTAATTAAATGGTTGTTTAATTAAGCAACAACATGAATTCAAATAACATTGACTTGCTACAGTTGAAACAGAGGGTACAAATCTAAAATGAAAAGTCAGAGGGAAGGCATGAGAACTGCAACTTTAGGTTTTCAAAAGATGAACCGAAACAAATGAGGAGAAGGGAAAGCACTGAGCAGGTAATAAATGATGATAGAAAAGGGAGAGGGAACAGTATTGAAGGAGAATGATAACCCTTGAAAATATCATGCTGAAAGAGAAATGTTGATTTTAGGTGCTTTCAGATTTTAAGGGCCTCACATTCCATTTTATCTTGACTTATCCAACTTTTAATCTTCTTTTGACTCACAATTCCAGCTATAGGAGCAATTTTTTGGAATGATTTTTTTTAAAAGGCATTTTTTAAATGCCCCTGAGCTATTACAGTATTGGAAATGAAATTAAAATATAGCATTGTACACATTTTTTCTGCTTAGTGGGTTGTGAAATTTAATTTTCAAAATGTGATGGAGAACATCTACCTAAGGCAAGGGTGCTGTGCAGTTAATCCCGTTTATGTAGAAGTATTTACATTTTCACAATCTTGAAAAATATTAATGTTTTTATTAATGCTTATGTATTAATGTTTAGTTGTTCTATTAAGGAGGAGAAGAGAAAAGCATCATTTAGAGATCACAGTATAATGTGCCAGTTTCTATTATGTTGGGCATTTTGTACACATCTCACTTTATCTCTAAGAAACAAGCTCTTTTCCTGGATAGTTTGTCTTGTTAACAAACAAACAAAAACAAAACACCAACCCTCTTTCTATGTCCTGTTTCACTCGTCTTCCTAACTTTCCTGTAACTGACAGGAGCAGAAGTCTTTCAAGGCATCAGCTATGTTTGCCGATGTTACTTTACACTTCATAATCACAGTTCCTAAAACAAAACAAAACAAGTATGAAAAACATTCAAATGCCTTCTGCGTGACATCATTTGTGCTAACACTCTGTCTTTCGGCAGCTACTGAAAAAGGTTTCAGTGTTTTCAAATTAAATCAAAGAGAGAAAATGTAATCACTCCCTTATACTGTTTAATCTCCATTAAGAATTTGTGTTTCTTTTTATTTCAGCCAACCTGACCTTGCTGAGGTCTTTGAGGCTTTCCATCAGTTCCTTTTGTAATTGATGCCTACATTTTTCTCATATCCTGTGTCCCAATGAATAACCCTCTGACTCCACTCCCACCTCCAAATAAAAAGCAAAAGTAAATGGAGGCCACATCAACCACTTCTCTGTCAGAAGAACTAGGCACCTCACTCTCCAACAACCCATGTTCACCATCCCAACACACCCAAAGGGGAGGACACTACACTCAGCCTGTTGTAACAATAGCTCTCTCTCTGATGATTACCAGAGTTCAGAAGAACATAGGCCCACTGGGGAATCCTTTCTGGGGCAGGGGACATAGTGAAGAGGTATAGTTTGCAACAACAGAAAGGTAATCATCAACTCCTGCCCACATGCTCTATCAATCCTGTTTGTTACTTTTGGCCATTTTTCTTTTGAATTTTTATTTCTTCTCTTTAACAATTTAGTTATGTCACATTAGACCACTTCTTTTATCTCTTCTTTGGCCCCCAAATATCTATTTGTCTGCAAAAATGGACATGATACCTAGCCTGCTCCCATGATTTTCTCTCTGGAATCTTCTGTCAGTTCTCTCAACTCCATTGCCCCCTTGTCTGTCCATCACATCCCCATTCTAGATCAATTCTACTGTTCGCCTTCTCGCTCCTTCAGCTAAATAGCTGAACTCTAATGGGAAAAATAATAACACAATTGTGCTGAGAGATACCTCTACAGATTTATGTTTTCCAGCCTGAATTTGGTCCTCAAACTTCCCTGGAAATCCTTTTTCCGTCAGCTCCCTTTCATTCCTGCAATGACTCTTTCAAAGTGTCTTCTCCTCTCCCTAAAACCCTTTCTCACACCCATTGCTTGCTCTCAGCCAAAGAGTTTGCCTCTTACCTCACTGAGAAAATAAAGACCTAAACAAATAGCATCACTGTCTAACCCAGAAAGACCCATCAAGGCGAAAACTGAGATTCATTCTCGATTCTTTTCTCTTCTTCACCCAGCCTCAGTCAGTCCCCAGGGCCTGTCCCATTCTGCTACTGCAGTGTCTCTTGAGTACGTATGCTTCTCTCCATCCCCACAGCTACAAATGGTGGTGCAAATCATTTCTATGTATTATTGCAATGTTCTCCTGAAGGTTCTCTCTACTCTGTCTTGCTTGCTTCCCAATCTGTTCTCTATACCACACTCTGAAGGATCTTTATGAAATCTAACATGTCACTTCTCTGTTTAAAACCCTTCACTGACTCTCCAGTTTCCTCATAACGTAGTCCACGTTGTTTAATGGGGCACGCTAGGTCCTCTCTAATACCTGCTGCCTCAGCCTCTTCACTGCCGCTTATACCCCAGCCTCCAGCTCTATCTATTGAACCATCGTATTACCCCAAGGTGCCATGCTCTTTCTTATCCTCTGACCCTTGCACACATGCTTTCTTTTCCTGAGATGCTCCTCTTCCCAAGTCCTACCTCTCATCCACTTAGCTAAGTTGTCACTCAGATATTTTTGGATGGATGGATGAAAGGATAGATAATTGCTATTGATCCTTAAGGACTTTCCTTAAACTTCACCTCTTTCCAAAATCCTGGGTTAGGGGCACTATGTATGTGCCTTACACCTGTGCACCCTTATCACACGCTCACCTCTGTCATGGCGTTTATCGCATTGTTCTGTGAGCTCCTTAAGGCAGTCCAGACCACACTTCGAGAAACACTAGACTTGCATCTAACATGTTGCCTGCTAAATAGCTGTTTATCAAATATATGAACTCTGAGGCATTATTATTGTTAAGATTATCTATAATAACTATTTGTTACCTTTTGTTGTTCATCTTTATGGCAGAGCACCTAGTCTGCAGGCACACTAAACAGTCTGTTTGAGAGATGACTTGCTAAATGTCTGTTAAGTTAGCCATTTAGGAGGACAGATCCTAAGGCAGATAGTTAATTAGTACAATTTCTCAACAAGAACAATGTCGTAGCCTCCATCCCTTTGCAAACCCAAACCATAGGCTCTATTTCTAATCTGCAAAGGCCTGGTACAAAGGGTTGCAGTTTAGATGGAAAGGTACAAATCTATCAACACCTGTTGGAAAACAGCAGAAAGTGCATGTAAAGGTTAACTGGGGGATTTTGTTTAGTTTTTCATTGAAATCATTGGAAATGATTGAATAGAGGGCCTCATGCTTCTGCTCCTGCAGTGCTTCCAGCTGGGCTTCTTTTCACAATGCTGTGTTGGGTGCAAAGGTGGGGTTTTTTTGTGATTCTGGAAAACAATCACCTTATGACATGGCCTCTGGACAAACCTGTGCAGCTATCTGGTTCACTCAGATAAACTGCCAAAGTTGTTACTCCCTATCCCTAAGAAATATTATTTCAAGTAAGCCAAACCCCACTCACCTGCATTTCTAGAGCTGGGAGGAGAAACTAGCTTTGAAGAAAGAGGTTTAAATATTCTTTTCTTTGAAAAATCGAACCAAAAAAACTTAAAAATATAAAACTTGTAAGTTATGTCTCTTTCTTATTATCTGAACATCACTGTAGTATATTCCTGCCTTCAGGGAGCTCACAGTCTGATCGGGACTTTTAAATTGCTGTCTCTTAAAGTATAAAAAAATAATTGAAAGGTGGAGAAGGAAATTCCATGGAAAAGTGCACATGTGTGAAGAAGGTCAATGCTCAGAATGGTTGGAGAGTATGGAATGGTGGGGAATGGAGAAGAGAGAGGGATGAGGGAAGATGAGGCTAACCCTGAAGGCTCAGTTCAGATTATACAGGGTCTAGTGTGCAGAGTATTTTGGACTTGATCCTGTGGGTAGTGGAGATCAATCAGTAGCTCTGGGTAAGGATAACATAATCAGAACTGTTTAAGAAAGACAACTCAGGGAACGTTGTGAAAGATTCTTGAGCAAAACTTATGAGATTAAACTTAATAGTGATAAATTCCTCTTTTCAGAAATCAGCTGTAATACCACCAAAGAGGTGTGACTTATCAGCCATTCATGTGAAAAAGACCTGAGGGTTTCGTTTGACTGTAATCTCAATGCGAGTCAACAATACATCATGACTGCCAAAAAAGCTAATGCAGTCTTAGGCTGCATTAATAGAAAAATAATGCTCCAAACAAAAAGAGAATAGTCCTTTTGTTGTGTTCTCTAGTCAAAGCACAGCTAGAATATTATGTTCAGGTCAAGATATTCCTATTTAGAGAAAGCTGAGCAGAATTGGTGAGATCAATTAGAAACCTCATTATATCATGAACAATTAACTTGGGATATTTCGCCTGTGAGAGAGGATTTATGGATGTTCAGGAATTGCTAGCATTCTTCAGATGTTTGAAGAGGGATTAAATGGACTCTGATGCTTTCAGAAAGCAAGAGTTTGACCAAAGAAAGACTTTTAAAAAAACGGATGTATCCAAAAGACAAAGTGAGATCCATTGAGTTTCTCATCCCATGAAATGTTTCAGCTAAGGCTGAGTGAGCCTCTATGAGAGATGTTACAGAAAGGATTTGTGTACAGATTTGAAGATTTGTCTCAGGACCCCTTAATGTCTCATCCACCTCTGAATACATGGGTTATGCCATAGAGTGAGTAAATGACTTAAGAAAATTCTTTACATCCAAACTACTCCAATAGCAGGGGTCTTGCGCTGGATACTGCTTAGCTAGTCACATCAGTCTTCCTTCTAGCTAGGCAGGAGCCCTCAATTTTGGTGTAATCTTTTTGGAGAGATCTCATTTCTTGCAAGGTGAATGGGTCCTTCTTCTTAACCACTGAACATAAGAAGTCACTTAACTGCTAAAGAAAAGGGTGTCAGCAGAAAAAGAAATGAGTCCCTACTCTCTCTGAGTCTCTATTTTGTATGTATAGATGATATTTTATCTATAGCTTGTATTTCTAGATGCAATGTGATAGCATAAGTGTAGGAGTTGGAGGCCCATATCAGGTCCATCACCAGGTTCTGGTGGTTCTATCTCTAATTGGTTCTCACCTCCACTGTTACCACTTTAATTCAAGTTCCGCATCTCACACCCAATCCTCTCAAGTAGCTTCAATGGCTCTCTCTTTAATTTAGGGGTCTTAGACTCTTCATTTGTAAATTGAATCAATATGAGAAAGGACAAAATAAGGCACATATAAATGTGTTTTATAAATGGCTAAGTGCTCTATAAATGCTAATTATTATTAACAATAATATAGTTCAATTACGTTATTAGTGAAGTGCACTTTTAGGTCACTTCATCCAGTCAATCAGCAAATATTTGGATGCCCACTATGTGTCTAGCACTATCTCAGGCTCTGGGGATACAGTAGTAAACAAAAATAGACATAAAATGCATTCTAAAGGCCAGGCAACTGACTTACAAATAAATTTTTAGAACACAAACCACTTGTAAGTTAGGGACATCCTGTACTAACATTGGTTAACTGTCAATGTTTTTCAAGAGCATCAAGGGTCTACATTTTTGCTTAGTGCTTTTGGACAGCTATTTAATTAGAGAACACATCAGTCTTGGTCATTTCATAGTAGAGTGAATATAAAGAATTATATACTTTTTTTATTAAAGCAGTAGCCCAGTCATCTTCACAAACAGGCAAAAATAGACTAGAAGGAGTTAGATTTAGAGAAAAATGAACAAATCAGATGTACAAAGAACAATTCATGTCTCTTCATTCCATATTTAGTTCTACATATCTATTGTGACTCTATAAATTCTTTTAAAACTATATTATGAATGTCAAGTACAAGATAAAGAACTAAGTTTTAAAAGATATTTTTAGATGGCAAAGTTATGTTAAGAGATAAGTATGAGCTTAAAGTAAAACTTCTTATCAAAACTGAAAAAAATGTATCCACCTACACCTTGTTGGTATTTTGGACTCAAGGAGGAATCTCCAAGTGATCCTAGTAAGAGGTTGCTCTGTAGGGAACTCAGAGTGAGTGAGCAAAGTTCAGTTCCTGACCCTGGTCTGGATTCCCTATTTGGACTTGTCTTTATTGTTTTGTTAAGAATAGATACTCTTCATGACTTTGTGTGGTAGGTTTGTTGTTAAAATAAATGGTCTTTTAAAACAATATGCTTGAAAAAGTCTCTCTTGAAGTCCTGTTCAAGTTAGTCAGGGAGTTATAACATGTTTAAAAGATTATCAGTTTGAAATACTGTAACCAGAACAGGTGGGAAACACCTGTTTTCCAAGATGTATTATTGCTGTTCCTTTTTAGTTCTCCTTTTTAAAAAGCCCAGTTGAGAAAGCATTTAGCTACTTCTGGACGTTCCAGCAGGTGCCGTAAGTGTAACCAGAAGGCTATGTTACTTGTGGAGCTGGCCGCTAGTACTTTCATCCTCAGAGGCCATTTTAATCTCCTGGTCAGTTTCAACCAGTCACCTTCATCCCTTCAGCTGCTTATGGAGACAGGGGGAACCAATTCTGTTCATATGTACCTACTGAATATTTAGACTGCTGTGGCCACCCCCAACCCCGCTTCGTTACGTCAGCCTTACCTGCCAGTATGCCTGTCAGTTTAGGTGGTGTGTAACCAGAAATATTATTTTCTCATGAACTAAATAATACAATGACAGATACTACAGAAATATGCAAATAATGTTACGACGTTCTATTCAGATATAGAAGTGACTCTTCCCTTCCCCACCTCCCAAAATAATGACACTGGAATGGCAATCTTGCCTCCCTGTTTTACCGTGATTGTAGGTACGTGCTCAGTAGGCTACATAAATAATATTCTCATGGTGAATTCATTTTTTTTTTTTACTTTCATACCACTGTCCCTACTCATCAACTCCATTTCTTCCCAAATAGCTGTATTGAAATACTATAGGTGTTTTAAAATCTGAATATTCCTTAGGTTACAGAAAAACCTTTGAAATGCATTTGGATTGAAAAAGAATTGGGAAGAAATGTTCAGCAGTAGAGTTTAGAATTTGTTTGACATCTTAGAGGGGGAAATGTGAGGAAAATAGTGTCATCGGTTGCTTACATATATAAATAAAACAGAGGTCATTTGCTACCTAGCCAGAGTGGTAAATGGTCTAAAAACTACATGATATGAGACACTGTAGATATTTTACCTGGAAAATGAAAGTGAAGTTGGTGGCTGCCATTAAATGTTTGAAGGACTTGCGTGTTGAAAGTAAAATAGACTTATTTTGTGTAGCTTCAAGATCAGTATTAGAAGTTACAGAGGACAGATCTAGCTTAACACAGAGGAACTTTTTGATAATTAGAATCATCAAAAAATGAAATATGCTGCCTGATGAGGGTGTGGGATCTAAAAGAGAACAGATGGGTATCAGCCATTCTAGAGGAACTTCCAGCATTGAGAAATTTGGTTAAACGGCCTTACGTGCTCTTCTGATTTAAAAAAATAGTATTTTGGGCTGTTTTCTTACACCGCTTTTAACAGAGCTCGCTCAATTTTCAAGAATTCGGGAACAACTGAAATCCTACGCATGACTGATTTTTCTTATTCAGTTTTGTATCCAGAGTACCTAGCACAGTGCCTGATACAAAGTATCTCCTCAATAAATAATGGTTGAATGAATAAATGCTTCTTTGATTAAAAGGCTTAATGTCACATAGACCTGGAATTTTATCTTTAATCACAGCTCTGTCATCACTCAGAAATGACACTGCTGATAAGAGACACAATTAGGATTTATATTAGCCAAGCTTGCAATCTATCCAGGTTGGAAATGTCTTTTTCTTATCTAAAGTATGAGAAAAAAACATTTTTAGAAACTGAAATGAGATTTAATTTGTTTCTCTTTGGAGGTCAGGATTTTTGTTATGGGCGTTCATGCTCTGTAAGCTCAATGGCTTAAACATCCTGAAAATTCTGTATTTCCAGTTCTTCTCTATAAATCTCTACTCTGGAGTGGAAGGAAACATAGACTAATTTTATAGTATTTATTGTTTTCCATCTTTTTAAAAATTTTTTATTTATTTATTTTTGGCTACGTTGAGTCTTCATTGCTCTGTGCGGACTTTCTCTAGTTGTGGCGAGTGGGGGCTACTCTTCCTTGCAGTGTGCGGGCTTCTCATTGCAGTGGCTTCTCTTGTTGTGGAGCATGGACTCTAGGCGTGCAGACTCAGTAGTTGTGGCTCGTGGGCTCTAGAGCACAGGCTCAGTAGTTGTGGCGCACAGGCTTAGTTGCTCTGCAGCATGTGGGATCTTCCCAGACCAGGGCTCGAACCCGTGTTCCCTGCATTGGCAGGTGGATTCTTTTTTTTTTTTTTTTATAAATAATAATATTGTGAAAGAACTTGGCTCATTGAAGGAACATGGTGTTTCGTTTTTTTCCAGATGTTTGGGGTAGGAGTTTAATTAATTTATTTTTGCTGTGTTGGGTCTTCGTTTCTGTGTGAGGGCTTTCTCTAGTTGTGGCAAGCAGGGGCCACTCTTCATCGCGGTATGCGGGCCTCTCACTATCGCGGCCTCTCTTGTTGCGGAGCACAGGCTCCAGACGCTCAGGCTCAGTAGTTGTGGCTCACAGGCCCAGCCGCTCCGCGGCATGTGGGATCCTCCCAGACCAGGGCTCGAACCCGTGTCCCCTGCATTAGCAGGCAGATTCTCAACCACTGCGCCACCAGGGAAGTCCCTTGTTTTCTATCTCTACAAACATATAAATTAGGGATACCAGTCTTTCAGTTGAACTGATTGTACTTCATTACATGTAGGTCAAAGTAGAAAAAATAATATCTACTTTTTATCTTTTAAGCCAGTTTATTGGCTTTTATTTCTGCAAGTTTCTCCTTCTAATTAGCTTTCAGCTCTCTTCTTTAATTAATCTCTTGCAATTAATCCTTGTATGTCAGACTAGAACTTAATGGGAAAAGGTGTATGAGATTTATCTCTACTGGGAAAACTTTTCATGGTGGCGATCAACACCTATCTTCAAGGTCTCCTACAAGTGAAGGACAAAGTGGCCCTATGCTACCTATTACCATAGTAATAGCAAATATTTATCTGTGGTTTAGAGAAAGTCAGGAGGTCCCTTTGAAGTCTATTTGTTTTGTAGCCAGGATCTCCCCTCCAGGGTAACAGTGTTTAAAGTTTGATATATTTTTTAAACCTTAAGCAGTACATTTTGGTTGCTCCTGATTAAGTCTCTTGAATGAAAAGTTGAAAGCACATTCTAGTGGAGGTTTGCATTATGGAAATCCTCCAATAGGCACACAAATGTTCAATAAGAAAGCTAGTTTTAAAGTCAAACTAATTGGGACTTCCCTGGTGGCACAGTGGTTAAGAATCCTCCTGCCAATGCAGGGGACACGGGTTCGAGCCCTAGTCCAGGAAGATCCCACATGCCATGGAGCAACTAAGCCCATGCGCCACAACTACTGAACCTGCACTCTAGAACCCACGAGCCACAACTGCTGAGCCCACATACCACAACTACTGAAGCCCGGGTGCCTAGAGCCTGTGCTCTGCAACAAGAGAAGCCACCGCAATGAGAAGCCCATGCACTGCAATGAAGAGTAGCCCCTGCATGCCGCAACTAGAGGAAAGCCTGCGTGCAGCACCAAAGACCCAACCCAGACAGATAAATAAATAAGTAAATAAATTTATAGTAAAAAATAATAAAATAAAATAAAGTCAAGCTAATTGCCATCTGTGGTTTTCTCTGGTACACAGTTAGGGAAAGTGTTTGTTTTTAACTTATATGTATATATGCATTTTTATAAGGAAGATTAATTGAGGAGATAAACAGAGGGGAATAAAAATTTTAAAGCCTTTAACATGAAAAAATGGCTGAAAATTTTTGCCACAATGGACAATTTTCCTGGCATTCAGTCTTGTTAGCGTTTAAGAGTTGTCTTACTCTTTTTTTTTTTTGAGTTGTCTTACTCTTAAAGAGGAGGATAAAAGAAAAGAACTACGTATTTATAGAAATGTAGATATAGTAGACTTAGAGAATTCTTCTGGGTGTTAACAACTGAGTGTTCATGGTTTATCTTTTTTCAATGAGGGTAGGTTTTGTAAGTAAACTGGAGATCCAAGGCTGACTCTTTTAGTGCACTTCATTTAAAGGAATATCTCAATTGCTGTGCTTCAGGAAAATTCACTTTTCCGTGTGCACAATTTTACATTCTGCATTAAAGTACCTTGATATTACAGTTAAGCAACTGAGGCATAGAAGAGGGTAAAGAGCTTTGTTCTGATCGTGTTGAATGACAGCAGGGCCAAAGTGAAACCCTAGGAACTTTTAATTCAGTAAGTGAAATAGCTACCCAGAGCTATTGTAATATCATCTACTTTGAAAAAAAAAAAGGGGGGATATCTGCAACACTATGGTTTCTGCTCCTTAAATACTGAGTACACCTCCAAATACAACAAATTATAGAAAGCAGTTTCATTTGCAAGTTTCATTTGCTCAAGGGAAAGATCTCAGGTAGAATCCTCTACCCTTTAGGGAGGAAAGGGAGATGGATAGGGAAGGAATAAGAAAGAAAGAATAATTACATTTAAGTATTCAAAGTGATCTCCTTAAAATCAGTTAGGTTTTCCTTTTTGTCTCATTTCTGACACTCAAGAAGTTGCAACATATTAAAAGTTAGCAATTTGAAATGGGATTTCTGCTTCTGCTTGTGAAGGATTAACTGCTGTAGGAATTACCTTTCCACATTAAAAAACTAGAAGACGAGGAAAAAATATGTGATACAATTATTTCAGACTGGCCAACAGGCAGCACAAGACTGATCTCTGAGAGGAGAAACAAATATGACAAGCCCTGTGACTGTCCAGCTTATTGATGGGGCATTTCTAAGGCATGGCATAGGAAGGGGAACCCAGAGTCCAGTGATCTCACTGACTTGAGGAGATCAGTGCTCAAGGAGGCCAAGGCAGCTAGAATTTGTGGGGAAGAATACTGGAAAAGAGGAAGCTGCAGAAAGAGAGAAGTCCAAAGATCTGTCCAAAGGTCCCCTCAAATCTTTGGCTGAATACTGAGCTGCTTATGTGTGAACTAAAACTCTATGAGAGGGAGAAAAGAACTGATAGAATGCAGAGGCTAGCTGAACAATTCCTAGTATTCCCAGAAGGCTGAGAATAGTTCATGTTCCTACCACCCAAAGTGGAAAGACCTCATAATTCACAGGCACTGGGAAGGGTTCTCAGAAGGGTCCTCAGATGGCCTTACTAGTGGGGTTAAACTAGCTCTAGAATAAAGACTAAACTGGATTCACCCTAACAAAAATTAAAAACAATGCTCAAAACAATTTGACCCCAAGTAAATTAACTGCAGAACAAAGTCTAACCCTACTTAGAGAAATGCATCAAAATCCAGCAACCAGCAACATAATATTTACAAATGTCTAATGTTTAATCAAAATTAACAACCATGACACACTACTATATACAAAATAGGTAACTAATAAGGACCTACTGTATAGCACAGGGAACTCTTCTCAATACTCTGTAATGACCAAATGGGAAAACAATCTAAAAAAGATTGGATATATGTATGTGTATAACTGATTCACTTTGCTGTACAGCAGAAACTAACACAACACTGTAAATCAACTGTACTCCAATAAAAATAAAATAACATAAAAGATCAAAAACAAAATAACAACCATGAGAATATGACTCCTGATCAGAAGAAAAGTCAATTAATAGAAACATAATCAGAAATGACACAGCTGATAGAATAGGCAGACAGAGGCAATTAAAGCAGCTATTATAAATATGCTCCATATGTTGAAGAAAACACAAACACATTGGAGATAGAAATAGAAGATACAAAAAAAGATCCAAATGGAGCTTCTAAAGATGAAAAATGCAATATCTGAAATGAAAATATACTGCAAGGGATTAACAGCAGATTAGATAGTGCAGAAGAAAAAACTGGTGAACCCGACAACATAACAATGGAAACTATACATTAATGAAGTACATAGAGAAAAGAGAATTAAATGAAAAGAGTATTAGTGAACTGTGGGACAATATTGAGTAATCTGACATTCATGTAGTTGGAATCTAAAAGGATAAGCAGAGGACAAAAAAAATTTTTTTTAAGGAATAACAGGCAAATCTTTTCTAAACTTGATGGAAAGTATAAATCCACAGATCTAATAAGATCAATAAACTTCAAGCAAAAGAAACATGAAGAAAACTATACCAAACAAAGCCATCAAGGTGATTCAATGAAGAAAAGCTAGTCTTTCCAACAAACAGTGCTGGAATAATTGGATATCCACATGCAAAAAAAGAAAAAAGAAGAAGAAGAAGAAAGAAAAAAAGAACTTAGTTCTCAGCACTTAGTTCACACCATATAGAAAAATTAACTTGAAATGGACTGTATATCTAAATGTAAGAGGTAAAACGATAAAACTTCTAGGAGAAAATATTTATGACCTTGAGTTAGGCAAAAAGTTCTTATCTGGGACACAAAAAGCACAAATCATAAAAGGAAAATATTTATAATTGAATTTCATAAAAATTAAAAACTTTTGCTTTTAAGACACCATTAAGAAAATGAAAAAGACAAACCTCAGACTGGAAGAAAGTATTTGCCAATCACATATCTGAATATATATTTACATATCACAACTCATAACTCAACAAGAAGAAAAACAACAAGAATAAAAATGGCAAAAGATTTGAACAGATACTTTACCAAAGAAGATGTATATCAAATAAACACATGAAAAGATGCTCAACACCATTAGTCAACAGGGAAATGCACATTAAAACCACAATGAGAGACTGTTCACATTCACTATCAAGGCTAAAATTAAGAAGACTGACAATACCAAGTGCTGGTGAGAACGTGTAGCAACTACAATTTTCATCATACATTGCTAGGAGAAATGCAAAATAGTACAATTACCTTAGAAAACAGACTTGCAATTCCCAATAAAGTTAAACACGCTCTTATCAAACCACCTAGAAATTCCTCTAAGTACCCATGAAAAATAACTTAGGTTCTCACAATGACTTCTATGTGAATGACCTTAGCACTTTTATTCATAATAGCCAAAATCTGTAAACAACCCAAATGTCTATCAATGGATGAATGAATAAACAAACTGCCAAAATTCTTCAATTGCTTCTTTCTTGCTTCCTTTACTTTGTCCCTTATTCTTTCTTGAAACCTTTACAAACCGTTCCTTATTCCATCGAGGCTCTCAAAAGTCTTCTGTGAGCCAGCCAACCCCTCCCCCATTTTTTTCTCAATCTTCTTCCTTGCCTCCTGAATTGAATTTGCCATTAATAACTACATTTTCTTTCTTTGCATTCTCACTTCCTTTGGCTTTTAGGAAAATGAATTTTCATTATTTTCCTACATTGCTCACTGATCCTTCTTTTGTATTATTTCTGGCTCATCTCCTTTCTTCTGGCCTCTAACTATGAGTGGCCCCTAAAACTGAGCCTTTAGTTCTTAGTTTTTGTTCTAATATTCATTTTTTTTGCCTCTCACCTATGGGTGTTCTGCCCCGCCCTTCCCCCACTGCCTCCACCATGGTTCAAGCTCTTCTCTTTGCCAGATTTATTCTCCTGCTCCAATTATTTATATCCCCTGATCACTTGCTTTAGACTTTTAATTATTCTATAACCAAACAAAATTAGTTGTGATGTAATGGTAATAACACTGAACTTGGACTCCAACAACCTGGGTTCAAGTACTAGCTCTGTCACTTACTAGGTAGGTAAGTTTGGACATGTCAACTAACACCTTCTCAGGGTTTCTATATCTGAAAAATGGAAATGAATAATAACCACACCATAGGTTCACTGTAAGGATGAAATGAGATAAATAAAGGTGAACGCAGTTTGTGACATGTAAATCCTTATCAAGCATGAGTATTGTATTTCCACAAATATGTGTTAACTCTTCTATGTGCCAAGCATTCGCTGTACACTGGTAGGCAAGCAAACAAGGCCCTCTGTACTCATGGGGCTCACCGTCTAGAGAGGAATATAAGCAATTAAAATAGACATGGTTAAGTTTTAAGTCTGAAAGAAATAACAGGTGCTTGAAGTAGCACGTTGGAAGAACATCTTGTCTAGGCGTGCAGTGGAGAGGAATGGTGAAGAAAGTGACATCTAGGATGACACCTAAAAGATAGGTAATGAGTTGGCCAAGTAAGGGGGTCAAGCAGTGGGTGACAGTGGCAAAGAGGTGTGAAAAGTATTCCAGGCAGTAGAATTTTATGGGCATAGGCTGGGAAGGGAAGGGAGAGAGACCGTGGCACTTTCTAGGAACAGAAAGTGTTCAGTATGACTGGAGTATATAAAGTTGAGTACACAGAGAGGGAGCAAGAATTGGAATTTTCACAGGCAGTGAAAGCAGAGAGATCATGCATGCAATTTCCAGCATCGGTGAGGCAAACAGAAGGTATCAGGGACCCAAGATGAAGCAGAGGGTATTCCAGACTGTAGGCCGAACATGGTTCTAGGAAACAGAAGGTAAATGCTGAGAAGTTACTCAGGTTGACATACAATCCACATCTGAAGGGCCCGTCAATGAATCCTAGCATTTACTGATAGGGCTCAGTCCCAAAGAAGAGAGACTGGCAAAAACAAGGCAGGTCCCTAATAAAAAGCTATTCACCAATCAATTTTATTTATAAAGAGCAGTAATTTTTCAAGGTGTTTCTATATCTGATATCTTTTTAAAAATCTTCACTGTATCCCTGTGAGCCAAACAAGAGTAGCTATCGTTACCTTTATGAAGGGTACAGTTATTCACATCCATTAATAAAATAAAGGTGGCAGGCACAGTTAGTCCCATCCATTATTAACATGACAAGTGGAAATGGGATAAATCATATATAATATTTTCCTTAATCCTCCACTTTAAATTTAACTTTAATTCAGGAATGGCTAGCTGCCAAACAAGTATAAAGTGGGATATAATGGAAAAATCATTAGACTGGAGGTCAGGAAACTGGGTACTAGTCTTAGCTCTGTCACAAGCCTATGGATTGACCTTTGGCAAATCACTTTAAGCACTCTGCGTCTCAGTTTCCACTAGTCGGACTAGATCATCAATTGCTAAGGACTCTTTTGACACTCAAATCCTATGACTCCAAGTACTGAGGGCAAAGGAAAAGCTGGGATTCCAAATGTATTGAAAAATGTTTTAAATTTTATTTTTAGCCTCAATCTTTATTTTTATTTTGGTCTTCTGTCTTGTTTCTTGTTCCTCCTTGCAGTTCTGTCGTTTCCCTTCCCCCTGAAGATATTTAAGAAGCTGCCTTTTCATCATTTTAAAACTGTAAATATGCCCTTGAAACATGCAAAGAGGCTTTTGTGTACTTACAAATCGAGGTTATTATAGTACAAGTAAGTCACTTGAGTGCACTGCATTCCTCAGCTTGCTCCATTGAGAGCTTTATTAGCTTATATTGTCCTATCTTAGAAGAACTAGTTGAGTAGATAAGACTCTCCCACTTTAAAAGGTGGGCTATCTGATGAAAAAGGGTGCTTAATGCTCTAGAGTGTAAGCAAAAGGATTTTGGCACTGCCCAAAGACAGACACACTTCTCTAAGACAAGCAGGTGCTCCACTTAAAGTGGCACAGACAAGGACAAATGTTCTAAAATTAAACCAACCAGCTGCTCCGCCACAGATGCCCACCTGTTAATTATGCTATCTTTTCCTTGTCCAGCCTTCTCTCTCCATGAAACCGGAACTCTCCACTCACGGCAACCCTTAAAAAGCCTGAAACTTCACATACTTTCCCAAAGGTTACCTACCCAGGAAAGCAGAAAGCTGGTTTCAGAAACATATTAGGGTACATGTACTCAAAGAATCTGTGCTCTTTGAGCTTTTCGTCTCAAATTCCTAAAACCTCAACTTAAATGGTGCCAGCAACTAACTTCAGAAGTCAAGTGACATAAAGCCATCCTTGTTTGCGTGGTGACAGTATAAAACTAGAGTGTGTGGATCGCACTAAATTTTAGGACCTTTTTAAGTATGGGAATTTGCACTTTTGAGATAGCTTGATAAACAGCAGAAATGAAGACAAATATATCAGTTTCTATGTTTAGGTCTTAGGTGTGTCATCAACCTAACAATATACAGAACAGTTGTCAATGTGTAGTAGTTATGAGATTCAAATGAATTTATCAGATGCTATTTGTAAACAACTAGTAAACAACCACATAAAACAAATGATGGCTTTATAATGTAATTGGAAATATTTCTTTTTTTTCTTTTTCCATTGAAAAAGAGGTAAATATATTTTTATATTTAACATAATTTTTAAGAGAGAATAAAACATATATATATATATATATATATTTCCAAAAGAAACACTGGAAGGAAAACTAAGAACAAATAAAAGGCACTGCCTTCAGAGGAGGGAGAGGACATCAATAATATGAGACTTTTCTAGATAGACTCTATATTATAGTTTTGCCTATGGAAGCAAAAATGTTTTACATATTTTAAAAAAATGAAATCAAGAAGAAAAAAGGCATCTGTAAAGGAAATATTTCTTAATACAGATGTTACTCTAACCACGCTTAAGTAGAGCAGGGAAGAAGTGTGATTATTTTTCTAATATAGAGTTAGTTATTACTGTAGATTATATTAGGCAAAAGTACCAGGGATTCCTCTCTAAATGGGTTGTCATCCTGGCAGTTGGGGTAAATTTATTACTGAAAATACATTATTCAGATTTGGCACTCAAAAAGTATTTTAATATTGACTAATAGTAAATCCATTTTTTTCAATAAAGTAAAATTTTTAAGTGGTATAAGATTAGCAAACAACTAAGATACTTTTAAGATGATAAAGTTTCTTGTGAAGTACTATGTGCCTAGTATATTCTCTTATGAATAAAATTCACATTATATAAATAAAATTTTATTACATTTATATTATTATTATTTTGGGGGGTGGCCACACCATGCAGCGTGTGGGATTTTAGTTCCCTGACCAGAGATCAAACCCGTGCCCTCTGCAGTGGAAGCGCAGATTCCTAACCACCAGACCGCAAGGGAATTCCCATATTATTATTCTTGTATTAGAAAATAAAAATAAATCTGTCTTAACATGATTCTATATTGACTCAGTCTTTCAATATGTATTGTTGAGAATCTATCAGACAGTAGTACATGGGAATACAAAGATGCATCACAGCATAGCATAAACATAAAAATATAAAGTAGAAGATTATAATAAGTATCATAAATTATAAAGAAAGTTATAGTGAAGGTTTACCTGTCTATTAAAATATACAAATTACCAAAATTGAATTATCGAATAAACTTATAAAGTTTAAATGCTTATGTTTTCAATTATTTTTCCTATTTCTTAGTTTGATAAGCCCCATAAGAAAACTCATTTGTTCTTCAAGCCTTTTTATCTGCGGAATGGAACCACACTTCTAGCTTTATTATGAAAATTTCAATATGTCATTTCTATGATATTTTTATACAAAAATAAGGGCTTAGTCCAATTACAGTTTTATAAATTGTATTTTATACAATTAAGCTCTCTTGGTTCTTTAGACTTCAGCTGTCAGCCAAGATGCAATAACGAGAACCAGACTAACCCTACTGCCTGAAACAACTTGGAAAAAAAAAAATGGACAAAATATATATGAACCATGTTTTCAGGTGCTGCACATCAGGCAGAAGAGGACAGTGATCCCTGGGAGAGCAAAAGCAAATGAGGTGAACCCTATGATTGCCCCAGCTTATTGCCTGGAGTTTCCAGGCTGGAGTACAGGGAGGAGGAACCTAGGAGGAGCCTAATGGATTTCCTGAATTAAAGAGCTGAGAGTCTGGGAAGGCCAAGGTGGCTACAGTTTTCAGGGCAGAGTACCAGAGAAGAAACAGCTGCACTGGAAGAGGCTTCCAGAGATCTACAGATGGTCTCCCTCAAGTCTGCAACTGAGTACTGATCAACACATGTGTTTAAGAAAACTACCTGAGGCCAGAGAAAGAACCACCCTAAAGGACAGAGGGAGAAAATCCTCAGAGGTTATATAGGACCAGGACTAGTCAGCCAGAATGGAAAACCTGATAATTCAACCTTGTGATGCATCAGTAGAGTAATTAGAAGGGTACTGCCTGAGTAAAAGTACAGAGCCAGCCCAATACTAATGAATGCATCGGCCCCACCTAACAAAACTTAAAAGCAAGCCTCAAAAGGAGCGAGCTATTTCCAAGTAACTGCACCCCAGAAAAGAACTCAAGAATACAAAAATATCCCAGCAATCAACAAGGTAAAATTCACAGGCTTCCCTGGTGGTGGCCTGGGTTTGATCCCTGGTCAGGGAACTAAGATCCCACAAGCTGCGTGGCACAGACAAAAAAACAAAACAAAACATGGAATGGGATTAGTAGGTTAGACACTACAGAAGCGAAGATTTGTGAAGTTCAATATAGAGCAATAGAAATATGATCCAATATGAAACACAGGGAGAAAAAAATGCAGAAAAATAAATAAATAAATCAGCAATTTAAATAAATCAGTGAACTGTGGAACACCTTCAAGCAATCTAATATATGTGTAGTTGGAGTCCATGAAGGAGAGAAGAGAGAGGAGGGGAACAGAAAATTTAAGAAATAATGGCTGAAATTTTTCTAAATTTGACTGTAACTATAAATCCACAGATCCAAGAAGTACAACAAACCTTAAACACATGAAACAGGAAGAAAAATACCCCAAGGCACATCATAATCAAATAGTTTAACAACCAACAGTAAAGACAAAACCTTGAGGCAGCAAGAGGGGGGAAAAATAACACATTATGTACAAAAGAACAAATACAAGAATGGCAGCTTTTGTACAAAAACAATGCAAGCCAAAAGACAGTGGGGCAGAATCCTGAAAGCAAAAAAAATTGTTAACCTAGACTTCTATACCTGGCAAAAATAGCTTTCAAAAATGAAGAAGAAGGGGCTTCCCTGGTGGCACAGTGGTTGAGAATCTGCCTGCCAATGCAGGGGACACGGGTTCGAGTCCTGGTCTGGGAAGATCCCACATGCCATGGAGCAACTAAGGCCATGCGCCACAACTACTGAGCCCACACGCCGCCACTACTGAAGCCCGTGCACCTAGAGCCTGTGCTCCGCAACAAGAGAAGCCACTGCAATGAGAAGCCCGTGCACTGCAACAAAGAGTAGCCCCCGCTCACTGCGACTAGAGAAAGCCTGTGCGCAGCAGCAATGAAGACCCAATGCAGCCAAAAATAAATAAATACATAAATATTTTTTTAAATGAAGAAATAAAGAATTTTTCAGGCATAAAAAGCAAAAAAAAAAAAAAAAAAAAAAACCAAAAAACCAGCAGAGCTGCACTACAGGAAATGTTAAAAAAAAAAGTCCTTTAGGCAGAAGAAAAATGATACCAGATCGATATCTAGATCTGTGCAAAGGCATGAAGATCATCAAAAAGGGAAAATAGGTGGCTATATGTAAAATAATTGTTTTCTTATTTTTAAAATCTCTTTAAAAGATAATTGACTTTTTAGAGAAAAAATATTAACAATGTGTTATGGACTTTATAATATATATAGAAGTCAAATGCATGAAAACAACACAGATTGAGGGGAGGAAATGGGAGTACACTGCTGTAAGTGTCTTAAAGTATATGTGAAGTGATAAACATTAGTTAAAGATAGACTGTGCTAAGTTAAAGATGTATACTATAAACCCTAAAGCAATCACTATTTTTTCTAAAAGAGTTATGACTAATAAACAAAAACAGAAGTAAAAAGGACCCTAAATGTTCAATCCAACAGAAGAGAGAAAAAGAAGGGCACAGAATATAAAGCAAAAAGCAAGATGGTAGATTAAACACAACCATATCAACAATCACATTAAATTTAAAAGGTCTAAACACTCCAATTAAAGGCAGAGATTATCAAATTGAATAAAAAATTTTAAAAGACACAATTATGATGCTTATAAGAAATCCACTTTAAATATTAAGACATAAGTAAGTTAAAAGGAGAAGAATGGAAAAAGATATACCATGCTAACACTAATCAAAAGCTTTTGATAGTGGCTATATTATTATCAGACAAAGTAGATTTCAGATAAGAGAATATTACCAGGGATAAAGAGGGACATTTCATACTGATCAAGAGCCAATTAATCAAGAGAATATAACAACCTTACATGTTTATGCACCTAATAACAAGGCTTCAAATTGCATGAAGCAAGAACTGCAAGAAGGAATAGGTAAATTGATAATTATAGTTGGAGATTTCAACAACTTTCTCTCTGAAATTGACAGAACAAGTAGAGAAAATCAGTGAGGATATAGATGATTTGAATAACTCCATGGAGTTATCGGATCAACCAGCTTGATCTGATTAACATTTATATAACACTTCACCAGCAACAGTAGTATATACAATCTTTTCAAGGGCTCGGGAGCATTTATCAAGATAGACCATATTCTGGGCCATAAAACAAGTACCAATAGATGTAAAAGGATTCAAATCATACAAAGTATATTCCCTGACCACAAAGGAATTACTTAGAAATCAATAATAGGAAGGTATCTGGGAAATCCCCAAATATTTGGAAGTTAAATAACATATTTTTGGATAACCCATGGGTCAAAGAAGACATCAAAAGGAAAATTAGAAAGCATTTGAACTGAATTAAAAATGAAAACACAACATAGAAAAATTTATGAGCTGCAGCTAAAGAAGCACTTAGGGGAAAAGATGGTCTCAAATCAATGATCTACAGTTCCATTTTAAGAAACTAGTAAAAGAAAAGAAAATTAAACCCAAAGGAAGCAGAAGAAAGTAATAAAGATAAAAGCAAAAATGAAATAGAAAAATAGAGAAAGTCACTGAAACCAAAAGCTGCTCTTTTGAGAATATGAAGATGTCTAGGGTTTCAAAAACCATTAAATAACAGTTGCAGTTATGATCCTGAAGCTTCTATTTTTGGTAACTAAGAAAACTAGACCAGAAACCATGGGAAATATCTAGTATTTGTATGTGTTTGGGTGCTTGCTCATGCCTGCCTGATTTGTTTTCTGAAGAACATGAAAGATCTTGTGTGCTACTGAAGACAAAGAATCCATATAGCCGTTTGAAATGTATTACCTATTTTTACATAGGTATTTATGCAAATGTGTGTGTTCACATGCTCCTCATCAAGAGTGCAGAACTGGTGGTAAGACCATCTTGCTTTCTTTATTTTTCTAAACCCTATTCCCTATTTGGCTTCTCCTTTTAAAAATGCTATTTGGAGAAATCATTCATTCATTTATTCGTTCAACATAATTATGAAATGCTACAATATGCCAAAGACTGTGGGACATGCTGGGGGACACAGCTGTTAACCAGACAAACAAGATGCCTGCCCACTGAGCAGAGTCTAATGTGAGATACAGACAAGTAAATAGGCAATAACAATGTACTAGTGTAAAAATGCTGTCATGGAAAGAGCAAGTGCCAGAGGAGTCCGTGGGATGGTAATGAACTTGGACCTGAAATATTCCTCAAGCTAGCAGCTGAAAAGTTTTTTTTTAATGTGATAACTAAGTTTCTCAAATTATTATGATTCAACACAGGCAATAAAATTTTAGGTACAAAGCAATATGTCAGGTATGAGTTCAATACTGAAAGAATTCCTTGATTATTACGTACCAAATACTTCCTCTACTTCTTATTCTGTTCACACTGTGTTAATACTCTGTTGAAAGTTCTATCTCAGAGTATAAATAAGACATAAAGAATACAATTTTTACTAACTTTCAGTATTATTGAGAGTTTTTTGTAAGTATTCCAGAAAAGAAAGAACATATAGGTGATTCTAACCAGTTCAGAACTTCTTAAAGATCTCTTTGTTTTAGTGGGGCATAAGAAGTGGCAGAACCTAAGCCAAGATTCCAGATCCTTAGGCAAAGTTTGAGGGATTCCAGGATTAGAGAAGTGAGGCAAGACCAGAGAAATGTGAAGATTCCAAAGATTATGTAGGAAAGGGTCCATGATTCATTCAAGAAACTCAGATAGCTTTTAAAACTATGCATTCCGGGGCTTCCCTGGTGGTGCAGTCGTTGAGAATCTGCCTGCCAATGCAGGGGACACGGGTTCGAGCCCTGGTCTGGGAAGATCCCACATGCCACGGAGCAACTAGGCCCGTGAGCCACAACTACTGAGCCTGTGCCTCTGGAGCCTGTGCTCCGCAACAAGAGAGGCCGCGATAGTGAGGGGCCCGTGCACTGTGATGAAGAGTGGCCCCCGCTTGCCGCAACTAGAGAAAGCCCTCGCACAGAAACGAAGACCCAACACAGCCAAAAAATAAATTAATTAATTTTTTTAAAAAAATTAAAAAAAAAAACAACTATGCATTCCTTTAACTCTTGATTTTCTCGTTTGGAAATGTGTCAGGATATTATTATAAACTTCCATATTCTAGCTACAAGACTGTACATTGTAATGTTATACTGAAAAGTTGGAAACAACTTAGATGACTAACAGTAGCAGTCTGGCTGAATAAACTATGTCATATCCACACAATGGAATTCTACAGGTTTTAAGTTATGTAGCAGTGTTTCTCAAAATTTATTGTGCATCAGAATCACTTGGAAGGCTTGTTGAAGCACAGATTTCTGGGCCCCATCTCCAGAATTTTTGATTTGTCAATCTGATGTAGGGCCCAAGAATTTACATATCTAACAAGTTTCCAGGTTGATACTGATGATATTAGTCTGGGGGCCACACTTTGAGAACTACTGATGTATGTAGAGTTATTTTTAACGATTTGGAAGAATATTCACAAAGTGTTGCTAAGTTGAAACAAAGTTCTTTACATTATATTCTGTATTTATACATATAGAAGTTCAGATGGAAAAATATTATCAAGCTGGTATCCCTGGTTGCCTTTAGGATGGATTGAATTGTACTTTTTAATGTCTTCTACATTTTGAGTGACAGATTTTTCTGTAATGAGCATAGTATTAATCACTAAAACATAATCAAATTTCTTAGTTAAAAAAATAAGATCATGAAATCCTGGCCAATGGCACTAACAAGCTGGAAACATCAAAGTGGGCTTGATCCTAATCCCCCTCTGGCTTTGTGACTATGTCTTGTTAGGAGTGCATCTTCAGAAGCAATCACAGGCAGAGGAACAGTGATGGGCCCATAGGTACATCCAGTTCCTGATGGGGACAAAAACAGAAGAGGCTGATATTATATGGAGGGCTTCTACACTTTTTCTTCCTTCATTTAAGTAGTGCCATACAGGCTTCTTCTGGGGATATTTGAAGAAAAACTGGGTGGGACCCAAAAGGCGACCTGCCAGAAGTTTGAAGCATCTGGATTGGCACACTCTTTGTTTCCTGACACAGGGTAGATCCATTTCCCAGGGTATCAGATTAAGGCGTCTCCTTTCTGGAAAAAAGATTTCATGGTTTAAATTCCCATCCACTTTTGTGTCTGTGGCACTCCGCTGTCTCCTTTCCAGCACGCAGCCTCAGGGGTCATGATGTCCGTTCCCTGCTGATATCAGCGTGCCAACTGTGGTGTCATGCACACCAAGCACAGAGCCGCCATTCAGCTTCCACAGTCTGGGTCCAGGAAGCAAAAGAGCTTCTAAGTTCCTACAAACCTTGACAGATCTTCCTGTAGTCCTGCATGTGCTGAACAATTCTCACGGGGAGGGAGACAGAGGGAACTAGGGTAAATATGTGCCAGGAGCAGAGACAGCAAACAGTTGCCACCAATGTTCAGGAAAAGGATGGGTGGGTGACAGTGTAGCATGCAATAGACTTTTCAGTGGAATACTTATTTAGTTAGCACTGGTTACCTTTTTCCATGTCCTTGCACCACTGTGCTTGATAAATTGGGAGGCAGCCACATCACTGATCTTATTTAGAGCAAGAGTGCGTCACAAATGTCTAACATAATGCCAGTGTTTGGGAATCATATGGAAAATAAACCCCATGTAAAGCTCACAATGGATTCAATGCTTTTTAAAAATTTTTTTTAATGATTCAAAATATGAAATCATGTTCTGATTTAGGCTGTTGTTAAAAGAAAAAGACATTAATTCTATATTGACTTTCAAATAGGTGACATTGTTTATTGGAAAATTTTATTCCATACTATGTTGCTTTCTACCACTTTCCATGTGAATAAATGGTGCAGAATATTGTTTAAGATACAACTTTTTTAAGTTTTGCAAGTTCAAAATTAGCTACATATGCAGATACTGGTTAGTAATTCATTATTGGTAACTATTGCTTTAATACAACTTCTCACCTGTCCCCTTCTGGTGCTATGACATGAATTCAGTGTGTCAATCTGTTTAGGACCCTGTAAAAGGAAGTTATTTGAAATTCTCACCTATTATTTGAGTGCCAAGAACAATGTTATAGTTAATCAATTCATTTACCAAAAATTTATTGAATACCTATTCTGTGCCAGGCACTGTCCTGGGATACACCAGTGACTCCGCTCAAGAAGTTTACATTCTTGGGACTTCCCTGGTGGTGCAGTGGTTAAAAGTGTGCTTCCATTGCAGGGGGCACCGGTTCTATCCGTGGTCTGGGAACTAAGATTCTGCATGCCACGTGGCCCAAAAAAAATCAAGTTTACATTCTAGACGAGGAAGACAGTAAAACATTAAGCAACTACAACTAAAATGTGCAGGTGGTAATAGCACTAAGAAAAAAAATAAAGCAGGGCCATTATAAGGACTTCGTATTTTATTCTGAGCGACATGGGAGGTCTTTAGGTGCGTGTAGATCTAAGCAAGGACATGGTCCAATTTCTGTTAATAGAGAATCACTCTGGCTGCTGGATGGAGAATTGGCTATAGGAGGCCTAGTGCTGATTATCACCTTCCCTTAAGTTATATTTCATTGAGGACAGTTCTGTACCAATAGACCTGGAGATGTGATCCTACAGAGTAGATTCTTGCCTTTTTATACTTTCCGTGCAAAAGCAATTTATAAAATGAAATTTTTCTATCCAAAGTATTCCTTAAAGAAAAAAATTTTTTTTCTGGAAAGTTACTTTTAGGTACATTCTCTCTAAATGGGAGTTTATCCAAAGCTTACTTTTTAATAATTACTTTACTTTCATACTACAGTCAGCCCTCTGTATCCACAGGCTCCACATCTGCAGATATGTAGGGCCAACTAAGGGACTTGAGCATTCGCAAAATTTGATATCCAGGGGGGCCTGGAACCGATCCCCCACGAATACCAAGGGACGACCGTTATGTGGTTATCAAAATATTTCTGTTTTTTTGTAAATAGGGTTTTTTTGACATATTTTTAAGAAGTCAAGAGATGCTTAAGAATTTTTCAGAGGAGCTTTGTATTTCTTACTATATAAATCAACAAGATTGATTGAGGTGTTTTTTTTTAACTGCATAATGAGGTGTAACAGTGTTGCCCTCCTTATAATAATGCTTTATGTTACATTATATTTATATTCATTGGTTTCCATGGGCAGTGATTTCCCTTTCCATTAACCTCTACTCCTCCAAAGTAACAGGTCCACTAGAGAATTTGCACCACCCCACCCCAAGGCCCATTTTATTGCCCCTGTATAATGTATAGACTCACAGACATGTCCAAAGTCTGTCCCTTCTGAGCCTTCCTCCCTCTGGTTTCCTCCTCAGAACTAAAGCCTTAAGTTGCCTGTAGAGTCTGTCTATAACCTGCACAATAAAAAGTCTCATTACTTAGTTACACCTTGCATTTAACCAAAAGTGCTGTTAACTAACTTGATCAGGTACATTACTCACTGCCTTGGATTCAAGTGACTTCTGACTAATTTTAGAAATCAAATCCACCCTCAAAGGGTTGTATATTTACTTCCAGTAAAAATATTCCAAATATATGCCACAAGTTGCAAGGCAGATCCAGAAAAGGAGAATCAAAAATACTCATAGCGAAAGTGGTCCCAATTAATAACTGATGAGTCTTTGAAAGGGTCATACCTCATTTAGAAATATAAGTGCCTGGATCTTTATTTTGCAGTCACTTCCTAACTGGTCTTCCTGCTTCTATCCTTTACCCTTTATAATCCATTCTCCTCGCAGAAGCAAGAGAGAGTTACCTTTTTTAAAAATGCAAATCAGATCACATCACTTCTCTGCCTATTACCTTCCAGTGGCTTCCCACTACAGTTAGGATAACTCCACCACGGCCTATAAAGGGCTCTCTATTCATGATCTGTCATACGTGGCCTCTGTCCTCCTCTCCACTGCCCCCTTGTCCCCTGAACTCTAGTCACACTGGTCTTGTTCTTCCTTGGATAAGCCAAGCTTGATTCCACTTCAAGGCCTTCAAACTGGCTGTTCCTTCTGCCCAGAATGCTCTTCCCCCAAGATCTTTGTATGGCTGCCTTCAACCCAAGAGTCAGATTTCTGCTGATTACTCAATTTATACTTCTGCATCCCAACAGGCAGCACATCTGTTCCTTAGAATAACAGGGCAGCTCTTCCCCAGGGGTGATCAAGGTCTGAAAACCTCTTGTTATCTTATCACTTGCAGATAATAAAAGGTATAAATCAAACCAGTACTACACGGGGCAAATAGTTCAGGGTTTGCACACAGTCCTATATATGCACAGCATTTTCTTTTTCTTTACAGGTTATTTTCAGAGCTTTGTCACCACCGTATGATGTGGAGAACCCTTACAGTGCCAAAGTGCAGGAGCAGCTAAAGATCACCAACCTCCGTGTGCAGCTGCTAAAACGACAGTCTTGTCCCTGTCAGAGAAACAACCTGAATGCAAAGCCTCAACATTTTACGCACTATGCAATCTATGATTTCATTGTCAAGGGCAGCTGCTTCTGTAATGGCCACGCTGATCAGTGTATACCTGTTGATGGCTTCAGACCTGTCAAGGCCCCTGGAGCATTCCACGTGGTATGTAAAACAAGTCCTCACTTACGAAAAAAAATCATTTGGTAGTCTAAGTTCCCTTAGAGTGCGTCTGTGCTTACATGGTTCTTCTTCTTTCTTCCTCTGCTGATTCACTTCTCTGACTCCATGCCCATCCTATAAAGTGCCTATTAACTTGTTTTTTAATCTTCCATTTTAGAATTATAAATAGTCAAGTATGATAACCAGATTCCTTGGAAAACATCCATGCCAGTTTTTAGTACCATGACTTCCAGATATAAAGTGTAAGGCGAGCAGTAGAAGAGGTTGGCATAATCATATTTGTGGCATTATCACATGGAAACCAGCTTTGACAGTAAATGCGTGCCATTGTTAAGGAGATTTTAGAGTGTAAAAAATAAGAACTTCAATTTAATGCCCAGTATCTTTTGCTGGCCAGCCAGTAGAATGAAGAGTAATTTTCCTCTGTAAAGAGTAGCCTCTCACCCTAAGGCAGACTTAAATGCTCTCTCCTCTAGGCTCACACTTCTCACTGCGCTTTCCTCTGAACTTTTACTTGTTTGCATCTCCCAGGAGATCACAAACTTCCTGAGGACAGGGACTGTGTGATCTTCATATCCTCAGGACCGAGTGTATTACCTGAGCCAGAAGAAGGTGTTCAGTAGGTGTTTGGTTGAATGATAGCAACATAGGAATAGGGAGATGATGAAAATTACTGTCATTGTCTTCACCTCATCTTCTTCCAGAAAAGATACAGAGTGGCTCAGACAGCAAGTACCTTGTTGGGATGCATCCAGAGCTGTGAATGAGGATTAGGCAAGTAGGAGAGCACTCTAATTCTTTCTTTTTATGTTTTGCTCTGATATTTCTAATCAAACCAAACCAAAAATAAATAAATAAAACTTAAAAGGCCTCAGAATATCCTTACTTCATTACCTAAAGAGTAGACTTACACATTTGTCTTCTTTCTCCCAGCCCTGATATAGGTACAGCCGTGAGGGACCATGAACCAGTTAGCCAGCAGGACAGTCTGTGTTAGCTGGGCTGAGTTGCTGGGGTGCAGAATAGCATTGGGGTAACTGAAATGACTAGGACAGTAGCCAGGAAGTTACAAAAATAGAAACAATGCTGTTACTTCTAGAAGTGAAGCTGGGGCTTCCAAGTTGAAGGGAGTGCAATACTCATTCAACAAACATCTACTAGTTTCTACTCATTAATGGACTTTTGAACCAATATTGTTTCAAATAAAGGATGGGATA
This sequence comes from Orcinus orca, assembly GCF_937001465.1. NCBI lineage: Eukaryota > Metazoa > Chordata > Mammalia > Artiodactyla > Delphinidae > Orcinus > Orcinus orca. Next base: position 77,910,452 of record NC_064569.1, on the reverse strand, counting down.
ATTTGTTATACCTAAGTTAACTGGGTTCAGGTATTATTCAAATAGAAAATAACCTAGATATTCTAGATACATGTCAACCAACTAGACTGAAACAGGAAAATTTGCATGAGGTAAGATGCTAATAAATTTCTGCCATTATATTTAAGTGCATTAGCGAAGGAGAGCCGGCTGGCTGCAATGTTCTGAATGTTTTTGTCCCCGCCCCCAAATTTGTATGTTGAGACCCTAATCCCAATGCGATGGTATATGGAGGTGGAGCCTTTGGGAAGTAATTAGGTCATGAGAGGGGAGCCCTCGTGAATGGGATCAGTGCTCTTAAAAGAAGAGGCCAGACAGCTAGCTAACTCTGTTTCTGCCATGTGAGGACACAGTGAGAAGTCTGCAGTCTACAACCTGGAAGAATGCTTTTACCAGTACCTGACCATGCTGACACCCTGATCTCAGACTTCTAGCCTCCAAAACTGTGAGAAATACATTTCTGTTATTTATCATCCGCCCAGTCTATGGAACTTTGTTCTAGCAGCCCAAATGGACCATGACACTGGCCTTTTGTTTCCTCAACTATCTTTGTAATCCAAGCCTTATAGGATTATTTCAGGGTAGAGTCCTGAGCAAAAGGACAGATACAAGCTTAGAGGCCCCCAAAACATGGCCCAGAATAGGCCATATCTGATTTGTCTCATGACCTATGAGACAACCTGAATGGCTCTGGTCAACCAAACTAAATTACCAGAGTTCTCAAGAGCCTTATAAAGCATTCATGAGTATGGTTTAAAAGCAATAGTTTTGAGACTTCCCTGGTAGTCCAGTGGTTAAGACTCCATGCGTCCACTGCAGGGGGCATGGTTTCGATCCCTGGTTGGGGAAATAAGATCCTGCATGCCACATGGCCCAAAAAAAAAAAAAAAAAAAAAAGCAGTGGTTTCTTTTTTTTTTTTTTAAAGTAAATCCTCTGAATGTAAACTTTCAAAGAGTTAGCAACACTTTCTTAGGCTGAAGAGAAAATTCTGGAAGTTTTTATTATTCACTCTGGGTATATGCAAATAGACTGTCCAGGGTGAGAGCCACTGGGAGTGGGTATCTTGCATTTGCTTCTCACCCGATAGCAGCAATCCCATCATCATCTCCTGTGCCCGGGACAAGCTGGCCAACGTATGGAACCTGGAATACTGCAAACTGAAATCCAACCGTATCAGCCCCCCGGGCCACCTGAACACTGTGACTGTCTCTCCAGATGGATCCCTCTGTGCTTCTGAAGGCAAGGGTGGCCAGGTCATGCTGTGGCACCTCAATAAAAGCAAGCACCTTTATATGCCAGATGGTGGGGACATCATCAATTCCCTGTGCTTCAGCCTCAACCACTGCTGGCTCTGTGCCACCACGGGCCCCAACACCCAGCTCTGGGACTTGGAGGGCAAGGTCACTGTAAATGAACTGAAGCAAGAAGTTATCAGTACCAGCAGCAAAGCAGAGCCACCCAGTACACCTCTCTGACCTGGTCTGCTGATGGCAAAAGTCTTAAAATACAACTGTTCTCTACAATCATCTGCCAGCCTACCAAGGCTTGGACAGTGGTGATGGTAACATGGATGTCTGGGCTGTGCACCACTTCATTCAAGAGGGCATTAGTGTTTGTCTCTGCCGATCCTATGCCAAGAACACGGGCTTACATGGTGAGCATGTGGGAGCCTTCACTGTGGTCCTACAAAGATGCTGATGAAGCCAAAAGGGTGGAGTCACATTTGAAGATCTCGATCCATCCCATGTATTCTCAATGGAGCCCTGACTGCCTTAACCATTGTGACCAGCCTGGATTTGCAAAAACAACGGTTGCAAGAAGTGAAAGGCATGGCCAACTGTGTCATTAGATTCGGATTCAGCTTGTCTCCAGCCTCAAGAAAGAGGGCTTCTCCCACAATGGGCAGCAACATCGCTAACCAAAGTGGCATGTTTTATTTCACAGGGCTAATGCCTGAACAGGTGGAGTGGCTGACCAAGGAATTCTCCATCTACATGACAAAGGTCAGCCACATCTCTGTGGCAGGGGACACAGACAACTGGGCTACCTTGCTCATGACATCCACCAGGTCACCAAGTGAGTTCCCTGATGAGAGGGAACAGAGACAACCTTCCTGTCTTCAGCCTCTGCAGTTGTGAGATTCACACGGAGGATGAGGGAGGGTGAATCATTTTTTTCAGCCACAGTGCTTAACACTCAGCAATGTGTTTCTCAGAAAAGAACATGTAGTGAAATGGGGCAGAAACATCCGTGGCTGGTCTCTGGAACTTTGTGGCTCTAAACAAAATTTTCCCCATACTTATATTTCCAGCTTTTCTGTAAGAATTTACATGTGTAAGGAAGTAAGAGCCCCCCAAAACCTGCCAATCACTCCATTGTAATATTTCAGAAGCTTGAACTGAAGCGCCCTGCAGTGTCGGGGGTTCCTCTGTGGATCCAGCGTGTGAAATAGCCCCTGTCCAAGGCTTCGTGAGAAGACCTAGCTCTGACATTAACGGTCAGCCTGTTTGTTCTCCAGTGGTTGAGGAGCCTTGTCAACAGACCATATTACAGAAATCGTGTTCTGTGAAAACCAGCAAGTCTGCTGCCACTGCCACAAGAAAAAGAAAAGATGCCGTCTCCTGTCTTACATAAGTGAAAAGAAAGAAGGCTCTCCTTTTTAATACTTGCAGGCATTTTTAATGTTCCTCTCTTTTCCCTTATCACTGCTGTTCTTTTCCTTAGAAAGATCTAGAACTAGCCTAGATTTTCATCCTGTTCTACTACTTGATTGACCATCAACCCCATCCTATCAGGATTTACTTACTTGAAGGATGAAGAACATCATTTACTGCTCATCCCATACCCTCACCTCTCTCAGCAAGGAGTAGTGGAGAGTAGGTAACTGCACTTTATTTCAGCAACCTCTTCAGTGATTATCTCCTGTCGGGATGTTGCCTCTGGCCAGTCGGACCTCATACTTTCATTCAACGTGGTTGTGCAGTCACTCATTTCATATCATGAATAGGCCAATGCAGTGTTGTACCAGACAAGAGAATTCCCTGGGCTTTGGTGTTAATCTTTGTGTGCTGCCAGCCAGGCTTAGGCTTTACCCTTTGGAAAGGTAACCTTCATCTGCTCTAATCATGTAGACTTATTGCAGCTTGGTTTCTCTGCCACACTAAAGTTACTGTAGACCCTGCCCCCCGCCACCCAAATAGATAATTATCAACCTAAAAAGAGGATCTGGATAACCACGAAAAGGGGATTGTATAGTAAGTGGTTTTTTCCATTTCAAAAGGATATTAGAATGAGAAGTCTCCATCCTAGAAGACCCTATGGGATGGAAACCTCATTTCCTTACTCATCTCAGGCTCCTTTGAAATTGGAAGCCATATCTTCTTAAAATAATACTCATCTTGTGACATCCTACTCCCCAGCTTATGTACTGATTTCAACTTCTGCAACAATGCTGGTAGCCCCCCGTGCTGTAACTATAGCATGTACCAAAACCAGGCAAGACCAAGTCACACGTGGAGCTAGGGCCAGGTAAGGGGTTAGAAACAGGTAAGTGGCCAAGGCCATGATGGCTTGCAGGGATCTGGTTCCAGAAGAACTCTCTTTAAAAAAAAAAAAAAAAAAAAAAAGCCATAAGCAATTGGACCAGCAGAGGCTTATGACTGGAAATGTGAATGGTTCTGGTTTCAGATTTTTCCCATCCCTAAGCTTAGGTGCATTTTATTTTCATGTATATATTTCTTCTCGATTATAAAGAGCTGGTATTAAATTTGGACATAGTTGCCTGGTTTGAATGTGATATTCTTATCCCTATGATTGCTTAGCTGAGCAAACTGCACATTAAACGCATAGTCTTTTGCTTTATTAAGAGCATGGTCATAAGGTCAATTGTCCTCCCATATTTGTGTATCTGTGAACACCATTCATTATACATATGCAGCTGTAAATAACCAGATTCATAAATTGTGCCTGCAGAACAGAAGGTAGCCTCTTAAGAGAGCATTCTTTTACTAGTCAGCTTGTCATAGGTATGTGTGTATAAATCTGACTTTCTTTAGCACAGTTTTTCTTTATATCAGTCATTCTCAACGTGTGGTCTCTGCACCAGCAGCATCAGGATTACCTCAGAACTTGTTATAATTGCAAATATATATCCAGTCCTACTGAATCAGAAATTCTAAAAATGGGGCTCAGGAATCTGTGTTTAACAAGCCCTCAGGTGATTCCAGTGCTTGCTAAAGTTTGAGAGCTGCTGCTTTATAGACTATGCCAAATCCCCTGCAGCCAATGTTGTGAGGATGAGCAATTAGTTAATGAAATCTGGTTTTACGGGCTAGAATTTTTGATGGCTAATGACAGAGAACTAGGGAAGTTAATGGAAATGATACTTAGTCTGTTTCTTAAGCTACATAAGATTTTAGGGCCATTTTCCTTCTTTGGAAGAGGGGGGTAGGAAAAGGCATGAAGTGGGGTACCAGTTCGCAACCTCATTTACCTTTAAACACTCCTCCTGTGTCTTTTAAAGTAGTACCACCTTTTCCATGTTTCCCCTTCTTCCCAATCCATTCCATCTAGCCTTCACCAGTTCAGTATTTCCTTATCTGTTCATGTCACTGGAAGGCAGAACAGCACAGTGTTTAAGACCCTAGCATTGGAGTCAAATAGATCTGGATTTGACTCCCCACAGCATTTACTAAATTGATGTCTCACTGAACCTCAGTTCCCTAAGAAAATGAGAACAATGTCTACCTTATATAGTTATTGTGAGGCTTAAAAATATGATAGCCAGTGCCTGGCGTATGGTAGCCTCTATCTACATTGCTGCTGTTATCTTATATTATCTCAGCCTTTTCTACCACATTTCTCACAGACACTTTCTCCCCAGTAGCGACAGGAATAAATCATAGTGTATGTGCTTTTTGACATGTTTACAAGGCTAGAGTTTTTGTGTCAAGGAAAACTGTACTTTGATTCCAGCCTGCTGGGATCCCAGAAATTATGTGAAGAGGAGATCTCAAGCTTTTTCTCCTTGCAGCTGGGGAGAACTGATGTAGTTCTCTTTTTCCCAGCAGCTGGTGATTTTACAGCTGTTGGATGATGGATGGTAATAAGAAGGAACATGGAACGTTTCATTGTTTTACTAAAATATCATTCATTGGATAACAAGAGGCCATAGAATGCCGTGGAGAATTGTTTAAATGCCTTGAGTTACACTAAGGTTAAAGTGGATTTTTCTTTTGTAACCAGAAACTCATGATAAAAGAGTGTCAACATTTTGACTAATGTGTTCTAAATCTAAAAGAAAACATTAAAACCTATGGAACCATAATGTGGGTTTTGAGGAAAATATTACTTAGCCTACCTAGCTGTGTAAGGCAAGTTTCAGAATCATTCATAAAGTTTCATTACAAAAATTTTTCTCATCTGAATCTGAATACATTTATTCATGTATTATATTTGCACAACTTATATGTCATGTTTTATAAATTCAGGACAGATTTAAGACCATAGTTTTCTTTTTAAAAATTCTTTATTGTACTGTGAATAAGCCAAATGGACAATAATAATTAGAAAGCTCTTGGCTCTTCAAGGTATTAAGGAAAAGAGCAGAGGGTTTAAAAACAATCAGTAAAGTTATTAAATGAGAATATTAAATCAGAATTTTAAAATATTTTCATAGAGCAAACATGCATGTATATTTGGAAATGAACATCTATAAATTAGTGTCGGTTCTTCTCAGCAGAGAAAAAATAATTATCATGGATTATAAATACTGCTGATAATAGTTACAGCTTTTTAAATGCTTATAGTGTGCCAGGTCTTGTGCTGTCATGTTACAAATGTTATTGAATTTAATCTTCACAACAACTGCATGAAGTATCATCATCACTTTCTTTCATAGATGAGGGACTGAGGCCTGAGGCTTGGGAATGCTAACTGATTTCCCAAAAGTTAATAAAAAGTAGAGCTCAGGTTAAATTCACCACCCATTCTCTTTTTGCTGTGTGTTGTTAAAAACTTAATCTGTACTTAATCTATACTTGATATTATGCCAAGAACAGAGTAAAAAAGAGGGGAGAAAGCACAGGAGGGCAAGTGTGGTAGGGGTGGGCTCAAGCGATTGATTATCATCATGGATCATGGAATCTAAACTGAGCAAAGGGAATTCCCTGGTGGTCCAGTGGTTAGCTTTCACTGCCGAGGGCATGAGTCTGTGTGGCCCAGCCAAAAAATAAATAAAAAATAAACTGAGCAAAGAGGGAAGTGAGGACACAAGAGAGCAAACACTAGTCCCACAACCAAAGTTTCCTTGTTTTATATTTTATAAAGCCCTTTCCCATGCATTATTTCACTTGATCCTTACTACAATCCTAGAAGATAAGCATTTTTGTTTCTATTCTGCAGATAAGGGGAACTGAGGTACAGATAGATTAATTTACCTGCTTGTAGTCACAGTGATAGAGAGCAATTTCTCACATTCAGAGTTCTTACTACCATACCCTACCTCCACCACCAATATGGTACCAAGAAAAAAACTCTCATTAAAAAGACTATTTTTATAGGAATAGGTAATCTATCCAAGTTATCTAATTTCTGTTGAACCAGAAATTATCATTGATTCTCTCTTCTCTTCTATTCATTACTGAAATGGCCCAAAGGGAAAAAAGAAAGAGTAAAAGCAATAAGTTTGGAAAATCTACAAAGGAAATAATTCAGAAGTGACTATCTTTTGGGGGGTATGAATCATCTTTGATCAGTATCTTTGGTTTTATTAGGAAGAGGGATTTCTGGATCTACCATTCTTTACTTCCATCTTTAGCCATAAATCATTTTCACTGCTAATGAAAGGCAGCAGCAATCCCAAGCAGTTCACTTGTCACATTAGACCAGGAGGAATGGGTAATCCTATCACCAAGGGGCGTGCAATGTTGTATTCCTAATATTAACAAAAGAGAAGCTGTCAGCTTGATGCAGTTAGTGTGAGACTATTCTCAATTCATTTCAAGGTCTCAGAGTTCTTCTTTCAATATTCCTACGTTAGTATAGTATAACTTTGCCAGTCGTCCCTTGGCAGTGAATAACTACATAGAAGGTGTACAGAGTGTTCTTTATACTTCATTTACTACCTTGTGTTTCCTAGTAGCAGGGCAAGTCAGTAAAACATGTTCATGGCTGCAAATTGTTAGTGTTTTGACTATAAGATTGCAAATGAATCTAGCCTTATTTTCCCTCTAAACAGTAAGACACACTCTCTTCTAATGGCAAAAGTTGTCTGAGATTACTCTTTTTATTTGATGATTAGGAAACCAGAAGACTTTAAATCTAGAGGCGTTACAAAATAAGTTTTGCACTCAGGAAAGGAATTCCCTGTGGGGTTCCTTTCAAGGGTTCCCCCAGAACATTTAAGTATTTGTTTATAGGCTTTTGACTACTTCACAGGTTGAAGGAAAAAATACCAGAAAGCTAAAATGTTAGTGTGAGAGCTGACATCTCTGAAAGTAAAATATAAGCCAATAGGAAAGTAGGTTGATTCTCCAAATAGTATAATATTTGTACATTCAACTTTTCATGAACATGCTTTACAGAAAGTGAATCACATGTATTTTTAGGTCAAAATTTGGGCACTGTAAGGATATAAAAATGAGTTTCTTTAACAGGTTTAAGCTGCTAGTTCTATAGATTGGGAAACAACAACTTAAATTTGACATTTTTCCTACTGTAAAATACCCCTCAGATATTCAAGGCATATCTCACTTTGCCGATTTTCTTACGAATATTTCCTTTTCAGTCCAGTAGCATTTGGGTGTCCATCCTGTGGATAGCTGGGAGCCTAGAGTCAGATCTCTGGATCTGGAAAGCCTAGTCTCCCTGTTTAATTGCTAAGATAATGGAGTGAGTGGAGGGTGAAGCTACATGGAAAGAGAAAAGCTGAGGTTACAGATTATCTGACTTCTGGTTCACAACCCCAGGTCTCATATCTCTGTGGTATTTCATTTGTGTCTTGCCAATTTTGTAAGAGCTGGAAATGTACTTCAATTTGTCTTAAAACAATTACATTCAGTAGAAGATAAGTTGTAATTTAAGTCCTGTTCCCTCTTATGAGGCGAATTTTAGTTAAAGGTTAAAATACACACACACACATACATACAGACAAGTATATAGATATATATAATAATTATCCCACAAGATGGAGGAACCTCACAGCCATTTCAAATAGTGAGGAAGACAAGGTCTCTTAATCTTGGCATTCAAAACCTTAATGCTAGAATTGGAGCTAGAGTCATCTTAGCAATGTAAATATTTAATGGAATAAAATAGTACATGTGTGGGGATACAGAAGTAGTATGGTATTTGTTACTTCTTAATAAGATTTTTTTAATCATATGGAATTCTGATACTTTTTTAACTCTCGAGCTCTTTAGATAGAAAAAGCAGAGAAAATTATGGTTTCAAAAACTACAGTATATTGTATATGGAAATGGAAAAATGATTACTTTTTCCTACTATTAAATATGTTATATATACAAACAATTATGAAATTTGTAAAAGTAAACACTGATCAAGTGTCTTTGTCCTTCAATTTTTGCATCTCTAAGGGCACCAGTACCAGGCATGTAAGTTAGCTGGCTCAGTCAGCTCTCAGAATTCCTGAAGGGCAATGGTTTCATTGTTTCCCAGATAAGCCCCTAGTAGGCATTAAAATTAAAGGAAACATGGAATTGTAGTATTTCCATATGCTGAATAGAGGCTAAAGGTCATAATTGTAGTATATTTATCTTCTAATTCTCATTTGTAATTTAATTCAATTCTCATATGTAATAAAAAGAGAATTACACTTAGGCATCTAACTTCACTAACATGCAAAGCAAAGAATGACAGTCTATTTTATCAAGCAAGTAGGTTATTAGTGGCCTTGACACAAAGCCTCAATCATTCCTCAGACCTCCAAGAGTCCACTGTACTTATCACGATTAAAATATTTACTTCACTCTGTTATTTGCTTACATATCCAGCTTTCCCTATCTGCTAAACTATCTGATTTTTTAATGGCAGACACTGGGATAGTCACAATGTCTAGCATATAGTGGGTTCAAAAAATCCCCAGTCAATATATGAATGAATTAATCAATGGCATTGAAAAAATAAGAGATTCATTTCAGATAATAATGTTAAAAATATCAATAATAATGACTGTTCTTGATTGTGTCACACATCTACATATATTTTCTCTTTTAATCCTCAAATACATGGAGCCAGTATTATTATCCTTATTTTATAGGTAGGAAACTATGTCTTGTTATTAAGGAATTTACCCAAGATTATTGAGAGCAGGGATTGGAAACCCCATGTATCTAATTCCAAAATTTATTCTCTTTATGTCACATTTATCCACATAATGCTAAGAAAAGAACCCAATTTAAAAATGGGCAAAGGTTTAAATAGGTATTTTTCCAAAGAAGACATGCAAATGTCCAATAAGCCCATGAAAAGATGCTTGACATTCGTAGGCATTAGGGAAATGCAAATCAAAACCACAATGAGATACTGCTTCACATCCACTAGAACGACTATAACCAAAAAGACAGATAATAACAAGTGTTAATGAGGATGTAGAGAAATTGGAACCCTCATACATTGCTGGCAGGAATGTAAAATGGTGCTGCTGCTGTATGGCAGGTCCTCAAAAAGTTTAACATAGAGTTATTATATGATCCAGCGATTCTACTCCTCAGTATCTGCCCAAGTGAATTGAAAACATATGTCTACACAAAACCTTTTACATGAATGTTCATAGCAGCATTATTCATAGGAGCCAAAAAGTGGAAACAACCCAGTGTCCATCAACTGATGAATGAATAAACAAACTGTGGTATATCCATACAATGGAGTATTATCCAACCATAAAAAGGAATGCAGTACTGATACATGCTACAACGTAAATGAACCTTGAAAACAGTATGCTAAGTGAGAGAAGCCAGACACAAAAGGCCACATATTGTATTATTCCTTTTCTATGAAATGTCCAGAAAAAGCAAATCCATAAAGACAAAGTAGGTTAGTGGTTGCCAGGAGTTGGAGCTCAGGGAGGAATGGGGAGTGACTGCTTAATGGGCACAAGTTTTCTTTTTGGGGTGATGGAAATTCTCTGGAATTAGGTGATGGCAATGATTGCACAATTTTTTGGATATTCTAAAAACCACTGAATTGCATGCTTTACAATTGTTAAAATGATGAATTTTATGCTATGTGAATATAATCTCAATAAGAAAAAAATCAAAAGCTAAAAAACAAACCAACCAACGCATGGCTGGTTATAAGGGAACTTTACAAAATGAATATATTTCTTTTCAAGTCCCAGTCATTAAGCCGACTGTTTTAAAAAGCAGTACCTTTGGATGGATGGGTATTGAAGAAAACCAATTCTTTCAGTATCTGTGGTTGTTGTTTCTGGACATATTCAAATGATCACAGATGTGGTAATGACTGCTTTCTGATAGAGTTACCTAACAAGCATAAGTTTTTAATATCAGTACTTCCACCTTAATCTTATAAGCATACTCAATAATGAAGACAATATTTTACAAGATTCACCTGGAAACAAGCAATTTTCCAATATGAAAAGAAGCACCTGAATGAATTAATTCAATAACAAAAGACTATGGAAGAAAACATGCCCTAGCAACTGGCTTCTTGTACTATAATCAGGGGCTCATTTATCTTAAGTCAACTTTTGTAACACCCTCTGCACTATATAGAATACTGAGTGACAGTTAAACAGAACTGTCAAGAAAAAAGAAAAACAGTGGGAAATGTGAACTAGAATGAATTTAAAAAAAAAGAAAGAAAAAACTTTGTATAAGAATGCAAAATAGTGGGTGACAAGGAATTTTCCTTTAAAATAACCAAAAGCTATGTGAATACATTGAGCAAGCGAATGTCAATGTGGTGAAAAGTACTTAATAATCCCCCACAGCATTTCTAATAGAATTTACCTGGTCCCCAACTAATTATAAAAACCCATCTAAATCCTCAAAGACATTGAACAAAACCCCACAAGACCTTCCTTCTTTCTTGCATCAAATGCTGCTTGACAGATAAGTTGCTTACAAAATGAGTTCTAGTTTTTCCCTTCACTTAGTTTCTTAGGTTCTTGTCTGATAGTTTTAACAGCATAGGAGAAGTTATATATTGTTAATTCTACTTTTGCTATTTCTTTCTAAGATTATTCAAATTAAATAGATACTAAAAAATTGAAATTGATATGATCCCTTTTTCCCTCCAGAGATTTTATCATAAGAAGTTATTTTAGGTGTTTGTGGGAAGGAAAAAAAAAATCTTCCTGATGACATCACTGTTCTAAGATGGAAGCCTCTAATATTTTAGAACTCTCTTGGGAGTTCTGTTCCCTGTTTTGCCACTGATTTGTGTTGTGACCTTGGAAAAGTTTAAATATAAAAAGACAAGTGCAAAGTGAACTTATGAAAACAAGACTTAACTGAGATCAAACGAAGAGCAGAGATGGATTGGTCACACGGCTATGTATGATAGCAACTGTCCCAGTGACTCAACACAGTAACGCAGGCAGTAATCGGGCTTGAAAGAAATTTCAGATGCCTTAGCTGTATACTAAGATAGTTTCTTATATAGTACTTTAGGAAAGTCAAAGTCTGCCTATAAAAAAGAACTGCAGCAAGACTCTAATGATATTTGTCAATCTTCTCTTGAAGAAATCGTAGCTGTTATAGAGGAGAAACGGAGCTAATCTGATATTATGAGGCAATTCCTTAGATACACTGAAATAAATGTCTTAAAATCAGAGTACCTTACTTTATTGCATTGTACACATGCAAATCTGAAACCAAATTATGCATGTAACCTAACTATTCATTTGTAGGATTTATCCAAATAAATATACCTGTTGGACAGACATCACTTTTAAAAGCCCATTAGTCAGAAATAATTTTTAAAAACCATTGGAAACAAAAAGCAAATAAGAAATAGTTTTATGTAAGGAAGTAATGATAGAAAAAACATCACATAAATTGGTAATAGTATGATCTTATCTAAATATAATCTTCATAAGCTTCCTGAGCATCACAATTTTTAGTTTAATGCTATTTTCACTTTTTTTTTTTTTTTTGCGGTACACGGGCCTCTCACTGTTGTGGCCTCTCCCGTTGCGGAGCACAGGCTCCGGACGCGCAGGCTCAGCGGCCATGGTTCACGGGCCCAGCCACTCCGCGGCATGTGGGATCTTCCCAGACCAAGACTTGAACCCATGTGCCCTGCATTGGCAGGCAGATTCTTAACCACTGCACCACCAGGGAAGTCCCAAGGATACATTTTTAAAGAGTAAAGCCATGACTGTCACACAGATATAAAATAAACATGTGTCAACCATTTTACTTAAATCAGTAATCAATGAGGTACCAGTAAGACCTTATAACTGCTTCAAAGGAAAATTCGGAGAACCACACATACACTGGTAAATGAAGAAATATACAAAGAGGTGCAAAATAGGTCAATATGAAGGGCAATGATCAATTGCATTGTCAGACACAACTGATTTGCATTTCTATGGACAAGAATTATTTGAATTATTATTCATTTTCTACAACTTACAGAGTTGTAAAATGGTTCAGTGATATGATAATAAAATGCAAAGATGGGCAGAAGACCTAAGTAGACATTCTCCAAGAAGACATACAGGTGGCCAACAGGCATGTGAAAAGATGCTCAGCATCACTAATCATTAGAGAAATGCAAATCAAAACTACAATGAGGTATCACCTCACACCAGTCAGAATGGCCATCATTAAAAATTCTTCAAATAATAAATGCTGGAGAGGGTGTGGAGAAAAGGGAACCCTCTTGCACTGTTGGTGGGAATGTAAATTGATACAGCCACTATGGAGAACAGTATGACGGCTCCTTAAAAAACTAAAAACAGAACTACCATACGACCCAGCAATCCCACTACTGGGCATATACCCTGAGAAAACCATAATTCAAAAAGAGTCATGTACCACAATGTTCATTGCAGCTCTATTTACAATAGCCAGGACATGGAAGCAACCTAAGTGTCCATCAACAGATGAATGGATAAAGAAGATGTGGCACATATACACAATGGAATATTACTCGGCCATAAAAAGAAAAGAAATTGAGTTATTTGTGGTGAGGTGGATGGACCTAGAGTCTGTCATACAGAGTGACGTAAGTCAGAAAGAGAAAAACAAATACCGTATGCTAACACATATATATGAAATCTAAGAAAAAAAAAAAAAGATCATGAAGAACCTAGGGGTAAGACAGGAATAAAGACACAGACCTACTAGAGCATGGACTTGAGGATATGGGGAGGGGTAGGAGTAGGCTGTGACGAGGTGAGAGAGTGGCATGGACATATATACACTACCAAATGTAAAATAGATAGCTAGTGGGAAGCAGCCGCATAGCACAGGGAGATCAGCTCGGTGCTTTGTGACCGCCTAGAGGGGTGTGAGGAAGGGAGACACAGGAGGGAAGAGATATGGGAACATGTGTATATGTATAACTGATTCACTTTGGTATAAAGCAGAAACTAACACACCACTGTAAAGCAATTATACTCCAATAAAGATGTTAAAAAAAAAAAAAAGGCAGAGATAACCCACAAAAGTATGCTAGCCAGAACACTTAGTCTTTTTTTTTTTGGCGTGGGGTTGGGGGCGGAGCAGCATTTCAAAGTTTATCTGAATTTTACCAAACAAAAAGAACATTATTTGTTAATTAGGGAAATATGCAAAGAAAATTATTCTGATAATGTTGATAATGTTGTTTCCCAAAACTTGCTACATTTGAACCTTCTAAGCCCATTGTTATAAATAAAAGTAGTCCCTATACCTGGACTAACAAAGAGAGAGAGATTTTCTTTATTCTAGGAAATCATCACTGAAGGGTAAGAGAGAATCCTACCTAAAATTTACTGAAGAACCCAAAATTTAAACTAAAGTGCTCACTTTAAAACCATTGTTGAGCTAATAGTACATTTTAAAACAATGGGAATATTTTAAAACTTTCTTTCATGTGGCTTTTAAATAAGGTTACGTTATTAACCCTATTTTTTAACTCAAAAGTGTTTTGAAATTTATTTGGAAAGCCCAAAATGCTTTTTTCTGTCCTGGAGCAGTTTCTGCCTTCCTTTCTGCAGGGAAGTTGGTTTGGAAAGTTTGTTTGGGCTTTGTTTTGTTTTTGGTTTTGACCAATCATCTAATTTCACAGAAAGCGCCATGATGAATGTTGAAAGATAAACCACAAAACTTGATTTTAGTTCTTAGTTCTAGCTGTAATACTACAAAACAGAGGTCTGCTGAAACACATCTTTACGAAATCTTAAAATGAATGTCCACAATTTGGAGTACACAGATTTAGTAGCATTTGGAAATTGTGTGTGTGTGGATTCACGCTTCTGAATACTACTTCAACTCCTGGTTTCATATGATAAATAGCATGCACAAGGGCACAGAAAAACTGCCATTTCGATATATAAATAAAAGCTTTGGGGCATACAAAGTTTTGTACATGAAAAAATGGAAATAAGCCAGCAACCTGAATCTAAAAATTAACCTGAATCATTAGGCTATGCACAGTGTTCTCACTTACCATTCTTTATAAATTAAAACTAACTGTTTAAAAGCCATCACACTACATAATATTACTATCTATCCCTACCAAATCATATCTCATAGGGAGAGCACATAACAAAAGGGAGGCTATTCACAAAGAGCAAATCTTTAATTAGAATTCATTTACATTCCTATTATCTCCATTTGCAAATTTATTCAGGGGAGTTTCTGATAAGTTAAAGAGTTGTTAATACTTGCAGTGGCCCAGAAATGCCCCTAGGAGGCATCAGAATTTTCAGTGTACAGACAGATTTTACACTGAACCAATGAGAATCTAAAAGTATTCTCCACCAGTACATGCACTGAACTTATTCATGCCAGGTATGGGAAATGGGGGCCAATCTTCCTATATTCACCCATCTTGAAAACTGCTAGGTTTCTCCCAGAGGAATAGGACAAATAATCCATTCAAGAACTTAATACCCTTGAAATGGCTCACTTTGAGTCCAAACCAGCCTTTGTCCCAAGGAGCTCTTCAAGGACAAATTGGTTTGAAACATACCAATATTATTTAAGTAACACACTGAAGAGATCTAGCCAAAGTAGATCTCTCAAAAATCCTACTCCCCAGGGTCTTCAGAATAGTATAGTTTAAGGGTTAAGATGGTGGCTCTGGAGTCAGACGGCTAGAATTCAAATAGCTCCACCATTTACTGGCTTTGTGACCTTGGGCAAATTACTTAAACTCTTTGGGCTTCAGTTTCCTCATTTATGAAATGGAAGTAATATACCTACCTTATTCTTGTGTAAATCCAATGAATATTTAGACAATGCCTAGAACAGTGCCTGGTACATAGTAAATGCTAATCAATATTAACTACTACTATTAATTGTTATTATTTATCATCATCATTATCATCATCTTCTTCTTCATCTTTATTGTTCCCATTTCCCTCCCTGACTAATCCATGTTCCTTGGGCCTACAGTAGTTCTCCCAGGTCAACTATAGACGGCCACTCTATGTAACATCATATTTACCAATATTCCTTGACCAGAAGCACTCTGGACAAAGCTGAATGTCTTTCAATCCTACTCTGCCCAAAATCCTGCTCTGTGACAAACAAAAGTATCCTATTCCCACTTCAAGTGAATAATTAGCACCCTGCTTTCTTGGGAAGTTTTTAAAATGGAACTAAACTCAATAACTAAGGTTCTCAATGCTCATTTGAATATACATTGGCTGAATAAAATTAACACATATTGATTGAAAACCTATTATATGCCAGTTACTGGGGATTCAAAGAAATTTAAGCCACAGCTTCTTCCCTGCAAGAGTTTAGTGGAGAGAGGTATATAAACACGATTACCATACAGTGTACTTACATGCAGTTTTCCTATGAAATTTGTATTGGCTCCATGCATGTTTTTTGTTTTTGTTTTTTTTCCAGGTTTGTCAGCCAGAGCAAGGTTCTTGGCAAAATAGTGAAGTAGGCACAGTTTGTCTTTGGCTCCTTCCCTCTCCCCTTTAGACATTCCCTTTCCTTCCACCAGGAAACTACTTCCTCCTTTAAGCAACTCTGAGTACAGTTTTAGGATTGAAAACAGATGGTTATAATCCCTGCTGATATGTTTGTTGCTAATAATTTAAGGATTTACACCTTCTGAGCTTAAGTACATTTTTGTAGGGAGCTCTTGAACCTAAAGCACCATTCAGAAGCTAAAGGAATGAGTCCCAATAGGAAGAATTTCAGGCAACAGGCTGACAGGGAAGCCTCTCGTGGCTGATTTTCATTCTTTACTCATAATTGTTTCTGCTCTATACCTCTATTTTTTTGCCCATGCTTTCTTACAAGACCCGTTTTCTCTAGTGTTAAAGTATAGACCAAGGAATAGACTGTAGAGCTTTTCAACTTCTTACATTCTTGCTATATATATTACTGGGCAAGGGTTTGGAATACTCGGGCTTCAGCCTATTTTATCTCATTCTGACAGTATGTTTCAAGCCCCCTTTTACCAAACTCAATTACTATGCTTTATATTCACCATAGAACTCCCGCTTCTTCTGTTAAATTAAAACATGCAAACCTTTAATAGGGGTAGAGGAATATTTTATTTGTTAATGAAAAGACGTGTTTTCCTCACAATGCTTTCTATTCAAAGGTTTATGCTGTAGCATTGTTGTGCCTGTTTTTGCCCTGCTTAAGAGGAGCAGGTTCTAACAGGCTGGCCATTATTAGAATTTATCTCTTTTCATGCATAAGAAGTTCATTCTTTTAGAAGTTAATCCTTTTCTCTAAAAGGGACATACTATCTCTTTAGAAATTAAATCAGTTTTTTGCCTTTACATTTTGTCTTAAGGTGCTACAAAGCATTGTTCCACTTTCTAAATCATTTGTCATAGCTAAATGGAAGTCCGTGAATTGCCACAGCTGCCTTTAAGTGGGCATTTTTCTTAGGTTCATAGAATAGGCACTGTTTGTATCCTTTTTTCACATACATTTTTTAAAGTTCCAATGATGGTATGAAAGAATATTCACTTCCCATTGGAATTCAAAGAATGAAAATAAAATCATGTATATGTAAACAATAATGGCACAAGAGCTCAAGGAAATTAGTCAATTGATGAAATTCAGGAATTTCTGAATCTTTAGCTGTAAAATCTTTTTTTTCCGCTAACTTTCATTATAAAGTTTAGTAGGACATGAACAGTAGTTGGTCCTTTCTTTCTTGGAAAGCAGTTGGGAAGTAAATTTTATCAGACATTCACAAAACAATTCAGTTAATTTGAGTCCTTCAAAGCTTTAACCAGACTGATTATTCGCTTTGGTAATTCCATTATGGTGAATGTCTGTGGTGAGCATCACTAGATGATGAAATATACCTTTATTTGGAAGGCAGGTGTTAGAATGACAGACAGTCTACAATTACTTTAATCACAAGCCAATGGGGAAAATGCAGTTCAGAAGGAGGAAAACAGTAGAAGAAAAATCAGAAAGAATACAATTTAGTTTAGGTATAGTCATTATTGACAAATGCAAATCCATCTTCAGAGACTATTAACATTTATTTTTCATTTGTGCCACATCAGGTAGTACCTGCAAAAAAGAAGAGATATTCTCCTAGCTCTCCCTTGTTTGACTTTCACATCATTTGGAAACATGCTGCATTGGAGAGATGCCAACAGGACCCAGCCATATGACATTTAAGTCTTATCTGGTAGCTCAGAAAGGATTATGGGTAGTTGCCTACAACCAGGCAGTATTCACAATACAGAACAGCAGGGCTTAGAATCATAGAACCTTAAGACTAGAAGGACCTTACAAGTTGTCAAAGCCAATCTTCCATCTAATGTTTAAATATTCTACAACATCTTGATAAGTGATTGTCCAACCCATATGCTTGACATGGCAAACAACCAGATTCTCACAACCTCCTGCCATGGCCAATTTCCTCAACTCTATGTTTGCTGACTACTAGAAGGCCTACTGCCCCAAAGAGAACAATTAAAAAGCAGCTTTTCGGGCTTCCCTGGTGGCACAGTGGTTAAGAATCTGCCTGCCAATGTAGGGGGCACGGGTTCGAGCCCTGGTCCAGGAAGATCCCACATACTGTGCAGCAACTAAGCCTGTGTGCCACAACTACTGAGCCTGCACTCTAGAACCCATGAGCCACAACTAGTGAAGACCACGTGCCTAGAGCCCGTGCTACGCAACAAGAGAAGCCACCGCAATGAGAAGTCTTCACACCTCAACGAAGAGTAGCCCCTGCTCCCACAACTAGAGAAAGCTTGTGCGCAGCAACAAAGACCCAACAGAGACAAAAATAAATAAATAAAAAAAATAAAAAAGAAAGCAGCTTTTCTAAGCAAGATGTGTATCTTCCAATGACGGATTTGAAAGAATCATTTCCTCATTTTGCACCCACCTAGATTCTTACTTCTATAGCCTTACATATGAAGGAGTGGTATTTTCTCTTCCATGTCTATTTGCCTCTAATATATAATATGTGTCAAAGTGCACAGGTATTAATGAGCAAGCTGTTCCAGTAATTCCTTAAATTACTGGTTCAAAGTTTGTATGATTCCCTCCCTGTAAGATAAATATGCTAAAAATGACTTGCAAGTAGGTTAATATTAGTAACAAATAAATACTATTAGACATGAGGCTGAAAACTTGGCCTCTGTGCACCGGTGCTGAATCAAATCTTGGAGACAGAGTTTTGGGTGAAGTAGAAAAGAATAGCTTTATTGCTTTGCCAGGCAAAGAGGGACACAGCGGGCTCGTGCCTCTCAAAAGTGTGTGTCCCAACCTGGGAGGATTTGGTGAGGAGTTTTATAGCAATGGTTCAAGGGCGGAATTGTTGATAAGGGTCAGGGTGTGTGCAGGGCCTGCACTCCTTTAATCTGGCCTCAGGTAGTCTCTCTTGATAAGCTTCTCTGGAATGAAGAATGCTAACATCTTCCATTTGTTGGGAATTTTAGTTCTGTAAAGAGCTTAAAGATATTGTTATGTGTGCCCCTTGAGGCAGAAGCAGGACCCTGCCCCAAGGCTGCACTACTGTTTCTTGGCTGCTCCTCCCTTATCTTTGCATCGCCTCCATTCCTTGATTAGCAACTGTTTGGACCTGCTCTTTGGAACTCAGGGAAGGTCATGGAGGCTGAAGACTATTCCCTGCAAACAAAAAACAAGGGACACAGAAAGGCTTTCATGCCCAGGAGTCCCACAGGGTCTTGCTTGGTTTCAGATATAGGTAGGAAAACTTTTGACATCAACAGAAAAAACATACTCTCAGCATAGAAAAGGAGTTTATGAAATTCATAGAATATCCAAAATGCCAAGGTATTATCTAAGAGGTATACCTCTTAGATAATTAGAAGTTGTAGATTTTTTTGTTGAAATAGATTTCTCATTTTCCAATTATAAAGCCAGACACCACTCTTCAACTAAGCCTTAAATACATAATCCCATTTTCCTGCTCTTTATCTAGCTTATGTTTGTGTACCAAATAAGAGCTATGTTTAACTTGTTACTAAATTTTCCTTTTTCTGTTTTTTTTTTTTTTTTCAGTGAAGACCTAGTTTTACTTGCACATTTTTCACGAGCATCAAATAGTGGGTGATCTTTCAAGCTTGAACTGTAACAGTTGTATTGCTGAGGAAGGATTTCTTGTTTCAAATGGTCTAGGTAATGATTTACAGCTATTTTTGGTAATTCTCAAAATGACAGCTCCTTGAATTTTTCTGTGTGCAGAAATATTTGCTGGGCTGGCATCTTTCAGACCTTGGGAGGTTCATCCCAATCCTTGGCATGCAGGAATGAGGGAATGCTCTGAAATCTTTACTCCAGAGGGAACTGACCTGTCCACATTATCTTGTGATACATGTGAATGTTTGATGAGGTTTCCCTAAATGTCTGTGGCCTCCTGAGGCCTGGAATTTGTGGGCCAGGACTAACCTATGAGTTGGGTGAAATTACATATAGGCCTTGGGCATTCCAAGACCAAACCAGATAAACTGACTTATGATGATAGTTTAGTTCCTCTAAAGAAAAGTAGCAATAATTTGCAGCATCTACGTTTATATAGTATTCAATAAATGGTTGTTTTAAAAGTAGGAAGGATACAAAAAAGCAATAAAATAAAAATTAACAACCTTTTAAAATTCCAAACATTATCAGAAAATACATTTGACTGCCATTGGCTGTTGGAAGGTATAAGCTGGGGTAAAAATTTTGGAAAAGAAATAATAAAGGAGGGGGAAGAAACAACATAACAGACAAGATAGGAGATAAAAGGAAATCTTTTAAAAGAGAGGAAAATAAAGTATATTTAATATACCTTTCAATCACTTCCTACTCAAAAATCTTCAATGGATCTTCAGTATTACAGGATAAATTCATCATTCTTAAGCTCTATAATGTATTCCATGGTCTAGATAGAACGTACTTGTTCAACACATGTCCTCTGGTTTACTTACTGACTATTCAGAATATTCCTTTGGGGTTATCTTCTTGTCTTTGCTCCCTAAGGAAAATCCTATATACTCTTCAAGACACAACCTCAGGGACCACACTTAGAGTTTTATACAGATAGCAATTATTGACCTTGGTCTCTACTATATTTACTTTGGATTTCTTAACATTGTTTCAAATGCCCTCCTCAGATAGTATTCCATATAATCTCCGTAACAGCAATGATGAATTAGGGATGGTTTATTCTAGGAATTTGGACTCTAATTCTATCAAATATTTGTATCCTGGGTGTTTTGTACGTAGTGGTTTGTTTTTTATTTTTTCACAGGTTATTATAGAATTTAGACAGTTACAAAACTGCTTTTTCTGCTAATCTTCATTATGCTACTAACTTGTGCCAGCTACATAAGTATGCCTTCGCTTCACTAAATTCTTCAACTTTGGAAGATTTTTCTTATTCATTTTTTCAAAAGACTCCATTTTGTTTGAAATCAGGATCTAGTACAAGTAAACAAAGGATCATCCATCTTTTTAGAGCCTTTAAAGAATCTTACCGTTCAAATCTAGAATATGACACAAATGAACTTATCTACGAAACAGAAACAGACTCACAGACATAGAGAACAGACTTGTGATTAGCAAGGAGGAGGGGGTTGAAGAGGGAAGAAGTTGGAGTTTGGGGTTAGCAGATGCAAACTATTAGATATAGAATGGATAAACAAGGTCTTACTGTATAGCACAGTGAACTATATTCAATATCCTGTGATAAACCATAATGGAGGGCTTCCTTGGTGGCGCAGTGGTTGAGAGTCTGCCTGCTGATGCAGGGGACACGGGTTCGTGCCCTGGTCTGGGAAGATCCCACATGCCGCGGAGCGGCTGGGCCCGTGAGCCATGGCCACTGAGCCTGTGCGTCCAGAGCCTGTGCTCTGCAACAGGAGAGGCCACACAGTGAGAGGCCCGCGTACCGCAAAAAAAAACCCCATAATGGAAAATATGAAAAAGAATATATATATATATATATATACACACACACACACACACACACACATGACTGAATCACTTTGCTGTACAGTAGAAATTAACACAACATTGTAAATCAACTGTATTTCAATTAAAAAAGAATCTTACCATGCAGAAGTTATTTTATAGAATAACTATTTATTTGATAGAATAAATTTCTAAAAATTAATATTTGGGATCATCTGGAATACTTCCTAATAACTAAGTATTGCCCTGAATTCCAGTAGCAAAATGCATTTATTGACACATGATGTCATGACTGTACAAATGAACGTTTTGTAAAGCAGCTCAGAATGGGATTCCCAAATTTGGATCTATGAGGTATTGTTGTTTTCTTGAGAAACAGTATAAGAGGTAAATCAGCATAAAGGTAATAAATTATATCAACCCGTCAACAATTATTTAATGAATATCTACAAGAGAGAGTTGCTATGTTAGGCAATGTTTGGTACACAAAGCATTACAAAACATTTTTTCTGTCTTTAAGCAAAGTATGATGTAGCTGGAGAAAAAAAAAATTTACGTAGAAAAAAATTACAGATAAACAAGACAATAAATAAATACCTAAGAAACAAAATGATGTTGGAATTCAAAGAATGCAGAAATCACCATAGATTAGCAGTTGTTGAGGACCATGAGAGGGACTGGGTTTTGAGATGGTTCTTGAAGTTGGGCAGTATTTCTGACAGGCAGAAGGGAAGAGACTTTCCAGGAAGAGGAAACAAAATTAACCAAGCTGCGGTGCTAGGAGGCTAGGGGAAATCTGTGA
Organism: Orcinus orca; assembly: GCF_937001465.1. Taxonomy (NCBI): domain Eukaryota; kingdom Metazoa; phylum Chordata; class Mammalia; order Artiodactyla; family Delphinidae; genus Orcinus; species Orcinus orca. Next base: position 77,888,065 of record NC_064569.1, on the reverse strand, counting down.
ATGTGTGGAGACTTCCCTGGTGGTGCAGTGGTTAAGAATCCGCCTGCCAATGCAGGGGACACGGGTTCTATCCCTGGTCTGGGAGGAGCCCACATGCCGCAGAGCAACTAAGCCCGTGCACCACAGCTACTGAGCCTGCGCTCTAGAGCTGGCGAGCCACAACTACTGAGCCCGCGAGCCACAACTACCGAACCTGTGAGCCACAACTACTGAAACCCGCGCACCTAGAGCCTGTGCTCCGCAACAAGAGAAGCCACTGCAATGAGAAGCCTGAGTACCGTAATGAAGAGTAGCCCCCACTCGCCACAACTAGAGAAAGCCTGTGTGCAGCAATGAAGACCCAACACAGCCAAATAAATAAATAAATAAAATTTTTAAAAAAGAAATTATTGGTGAGATAATACAAAAAATATTAAAATTCTCATAAAACTCTCAGATCCCAGATAATTCCACTAAAGTATTCCTCCCTGTGAGAAATACTATTTTAAAAACCCTCAACTACTCTGAATTGTGGGATTAAAAGAAAATGCCCAGTCATTATGACAAAATGTGTTCAAAGCCTTAAAAATATACAAATGTTGACTGTTCAATTTTACCTCTAGAAAACACATTCCTAATAAAGATGTACACAAATTGTTAGCTACAAGGATATTCGTTATAGAATTAAAATATAGTATGTAAAAATATTTTAAAGCCTAAATGACAAAAAATAGGTGATTGGTCAAATAAATTTTACATCATACAAGGGAGCCATTAAAATGTGTGTTGTACAAGAATATTTAATGACATGAAATGATGATCTCAATCCAAAAAAGAAGTTTTAAATATAATTGTGTTTTTTTAAATTTTATTAAATATAATTTTATTTTTAAAGTGCCTCAAATATATGCTTCAAATGTTGATAATGATGTCACTTTGTGATGGGATTACAGATTTCTAAGTTTTCTATATTGAAGATGTATTACTTCTGTGTAAAGAATAAAATAATTTAAAGGTATTAAAAATTTAAGTAGGGCTTCCCTGGTTGTGCAGTGGTTAAGAATCCGCCTGCCAATGCAGGGGACACGGGTTTGAGCCCTGGACTGGGAATATCCCACGTGCCACGGAGCAACTAAGCCCATGCACCACAACTACTGAGCCTGCGCTCTAGAGCCTGCGAGCCACAACTACTGAGCCCGTGTGCCACAACTACTGAAGCCCGTGCGCCTAGAGCCCGTGCTCCGAAACAAGAGAAGCCACCACAATGAGAAGCCCATGCACCACAACGAAGACCCAATGCAGCCACAAATAAATAAATAAATAACCAAAAACAAAACAAAACAAAACAAAAAAATTTAAGTAAATGCCTAGCCAGTATCTCAGAACTGCTCATTAGGGTCACATATTCTATAGCCAAGGATATGAATTAACAACAAGACAAACTAAAGAAAGGATCTTTCATCTTGATGACTAACTTCTCAGCAAAAATGAATGAATGTCATATGGCTAAAGCCAACCAATGAGATGAGGTTGTGGGAAGAGTGTTCTTTCCTAGCACTGTTTGTGCTCATAGTGCTTACTTATTTTTGTTTGCAGGTCCATGGAAAGTGTATGTGTAAGCACAACACGGCAGGCACCCACTGCCAACATTGTGCACCTTTATACAATGACCGCCCCTGGGAGGCAGCTGATGGCAAAACAGGGTCTCCAAAAGAGTGCAGAAGTAAGTACCAAACCACAGACTCAAAGCCTTCTTTGTAAAGTAAACATCTATGGACTCCTTGTTGTCTCTAGAAACACAATATAAGGTAGTAGCCCATATCAAACATAAACCATATCACTGCCCACTGTAACTTCAGCCATTTGGAAACAATTACTGCTTGCAAAATCACCGATATACTATTTTGCCAATAATGTGTTGCCCATTTGCTAGGACACTATGTGGGACCTAAGCACCCTCCCTGAGACTTTGACATAATAAAACATGGCTAGACGCAAGAGCAACTGAGGATTAGAATGTGCAGTTACCATCATAGCTGAGATATTGAATTATAATCATGAAAATAGCTATCTTGAATTCAGTTCTCAAAACAACCCTATAAAGTAGGTGGTGTTAATCCCATTTTAGAGATCAGGAAACTGAGGCTCAATAAGATTAAGTAACTTGCCAAAGTTAGTAAATGATAGAGTCAGGACTTGATCCCTGCTCTTCAGACTCCAAATTAAATGCTTTTTTTCCTGTAATACCATAATGCCTTTCTTTTCACTTATGATACTTGTAGTGACAAATTAGATTTAAAACTAAGCCAGTGCGTCAAGAATGAGACTAACATTGCCATGGCTAACTTTGGGTTTGAGGTTGGAGATTAGACAGAAGGGTAAAAACTATGGGAACATGAATCATTTTTTTTCTTTGCAATTCAAAATGAAATATACATGAAATAGAAATACACATGCACAGAGAAATACACATGGCCTTAACAATGTTTACACTCACAGACTTCAGTTTTACTAGGATTTAAAGGCAAGTACAGTGGGTAAAACTGTGAGAAGTCTCTTCCCTTACATAATTTGGAATCATAACTGATTTATTTTAGTTTCTAGGAAATGTAAAGGATTTCCTCTAAGTATAACTCTTAAATTATCTTACAATATGCTTTTTAAAGACTATGAGTCTGGTCAAAGTATCATAACACATCAAGGAAACAATGAAAAACAATAGCACAAACATTTTCAAATGCAGTTGACCTCCAGAAAAAAGTCTGGATCCTTATTCAAATCACTCATCAAGAGAATCTAAAGAATTTCTCCTAAATTCCTAGAGTGCCATTCTGGCCCTTTCCACCGAAACCAGCTGCATATCTAAACACATATAGAACACAGAGACTTGTCACTTGGCACTATTGACTGATAATCTTAGAAATGCCTTTGAGAAATTGTTATATGAGAAACTCTGCAAGCCTCTTCTATAAGAAAATTAAGGCTTCTATAGGAGATTACCTCGTACTCACCAGTACAGCAATAGCTGAGGAATAGTACTTCATGAAAGGTAAATCAATCTATCTGCCAAGTTACTAACCCCTGTCCACCAGAAGGTTCCTTCTAGGCTCGGAGGAAGGAGGGAGGGAAGGAGGGGAGAAAGAGAAGGAAGGAAGGAAGGAAGGAAAGCAGCTGCTGAAGGCCAGAGGAAATGGGGTGAAAGAGTTCTTAATGTATAAATGTTTTTATACTGTTTTGAATCTTGTACTGTGAAAATGTATACTACTCAAAAAACTAAATTTTTTTTAATGGAAGTATAGTTGATTTACAATGTTGTGTTAATTTCTGCTGTACAGCAAAGTGATTCAGTTATACATACAGATAGATGTATGTACATATATATACATTCTTTTAAAAATATTCTTTTCCATTATGGTTTATCACAGGATATTGAATATAGTTCCCTGTGCTGTACATTAAGACCTTGTTGTTTATCCATTCTATATATAATTGTTTGCATCTGCTAACCCCGAACTGCCACTCTGTCCCTTCCCCATCTCCCCTCCCCCTTGGCAACCACAAGTCTGTTCTCTATGTCTCTGAATGAGAAAAAACTAAATTTTTAAAAATTAGGAATCAGCTTACCCTACTTTTAACTGCCTGAATATTAGAGAACCTGTCATTTTATTTTTAATTCTTTGTTTTCCTCCCATGCTTCTTTTTTCCAGCCTGCAAGTGCAATGGACATGCTGATGCCTGTCACTTTGACATTAATGTGTGGGAGGCATCAGGGAATCGTAGTGGTGGCGTCTGCAATGACTGTCAGCACAACACAGAAGGTCAGCATTGCCAACGATGTAAGCCAGGCTTCTACCGGGACCTCCGAAGACCTTTCTCTGCCCCAGATGCTTGCAAATGTAAGTGAATTAATGGTTACTGGAAAAAAAAAAAAGGTCGATTTGTACAAAAGAGATGACTCTCCATCCTTCATTTGCTCACGCATGGGAGAGAGGTCATGAAATTCTCAGACAATCCACTCACACCCATCAGTTAACTTCATTGATAAGGGGTAAGAATTTTCAATCTGTTAGGTGGAAACAGTATAATATTCTTAAAGACAATGTCCTTTCTCACTCTCCATGAAGTAAAATTGTTTCCTATAGCACCACATTTTGGAAAACAAGATGTCTAATAAGAGAGAAAAAAGAATGATGAAGAGGGAGATATATTTAAGATCATCTTAAGACCAAACATATGAGTAGGACGCAGACAATAATGGACTCAAATAGACGAAAGAAAGAGTGGTTATCTGCACTTGGGTCACTCTAGTGTTCATCTCTGCAGTGAATTTGAACACCTGAAAAATGACAGGTTTTGGTTTCATTGTGAACGCAATTTGGTTGACTCTGCTCTAATGTAGCAATGAATTTAGAACATAACAATAATTCCCTACTCTCCCCCCAAATACTAAACTGTTACAGAATGGTTCTGCTTTTTTGTTGGTATAACTCCAAGAAGAGGTTTATTTGAAAAAAGAGTAGAATCTTCAAAGATCTGCTCAATTAATGAGACATTACCTGAAACATGACTGTGAAAGATATATGCAGAGCTTAAGTAGAAGTCCAGTGTGGATGAATAGTCATTTAACTACATGAGCATTTCCACGTCTGTCAACTCAGAAATTATTAGATAACAGAAACCACTCAAGACTGTTAATGGAGATGAATGATCATGCCCTTCCTTTCCCTGCCAAGGACTCCATGTTCTAGATCAAAAACAGTGACAGGAAAGGAGCAATACAATGGGAAACAATCATTTAAAATCTTGGGTTCATTTTTAATTTAAAGGAAAAATTCTATTGCTCTTGAAAATACAGTTTTAACCTCAAGCAGGAGATACCTACATGAAATATGAGTGGTCTTCCTTGTTACAAGCTTTCTCTCTTAGACTGTGGAAGATAGAATGTGCAACAGCTCCCTTTCAACCTTGAGCCCCAAATTTGGATTTACGTCATAACATTTCTCCAAGAATTCTGTTTTACTCCTGCTCCTTATTGTACTCAGACTTTCATTTTAATAGGTTTCAAACAGATCTAGAGTAGAAGCTTTCCCTGCCCCTTACGGCCGTGTCATCCTACGCCAGCTGTTGAAGCTCTTTGCACTTCGATTTCCTTCTCCCAACAGGGTTGTAATGAGAACTACATAAGCTAAAGTATGTGGAGTGTTTAGCGCGTTGCTTGTCATATAGTAAGCCCCCAAGAAATGAAAACTAGTATTATAATAACTGTTGTCCTATAAGATAGACAGTGGGAAATAATACTATAGAGTTTCTACTCTTTATTGACTAAATATACCTTATGTCAAAGATAATTACTTCTTTAAAATCCACAGTACCTTAGGGACTAAAATGTAGTTTCCTTAACTCCATGTGCTGACTGAAGGGTCTGCTTATGAAATTTCAATCTAGAATATATTCAGCCCTAACACCATTTGTACAGGATATATTTAAATAGATATGTATGTGTGTATTCCACATCCTCAGACCACTAGTAGAAATGTCTAAAAATAAGAATGTATGGACTAACGAGCAGATGAAACAGGAAAGGAAATTCATTTGTCATTGAGTAACTTAGATACTTGTAACTGTCTTGTATAGCAACAGACAACATTTTCAAAAAGATACTGTTATATAGCACTGACTTGAAACAGTATGTTGTACGAAGTACCTAATGTATTCATTCCTTCATTCATTCATTCGTTCATTCAATGGATATACATTGAGTGCCTACTATGTGCCAAGGGCTTAGGATGTGTTCAGGAACAAAACCAAGACCCCTGTGCTCAAGGAGCTTATATTCTAGCAGAGAAGACATACAATAAATATAAGTAATAAGTGAAATATATAGTATGTTAGAAGGTGATAAGTGCTTTTATCACCAAAACAAGTTAAGAAAGATCCAAGGTGCCAGAGATTTGGAATGAGGAGTGACAAGATGCAGTATTTTTTTTTATTTTCCCCCAGTTTTATTGAGAAATGATTGGCATATAGCATTGTATAAGTTTAAGGTGTACAACATAATCATTTAGTATATGTATAATGGTGAAATGATCACCACAGTAAGTTTAATTAACATCCATCACCTCACATAGTTACAGTTTTTTTCCTTGTGATGAGAACTTTTATGATGTACTCTCTTAGCAATTTTCACATATACAGTATGGTATTAACTATAGTTATCATGTTGTACATTACAACCCCAAAACTTATTTATCTTGTAACTGGAAGTTTGTGGGGTTTTCTGTTTTTTTTTTAACTTAGTTGAAGTTAACAAGCAAACCAGTGATTCTCAAAGTGTGGTTGCAGGGCCATCAGCAACAGCATCACGTGGGAAATGTGTTAGAAATGCAAATTCTCAGACTCCAGCCCAGACCAACTGAATCAAAAATTCTTTGGGTGGAGCCCAGAAATCTGAATTTTCCAAGCCCTCCAGGTGTTTCTGATGCAAGCTAAAGTTTGAGAAACACTGGTCTAGTTGAAGGTTCCCCCAATTTTACTTACATTGGTTAAAACAAACCCAGTTTCTAATATCTAACTAACATTCAAGTATCTCCTATGTTCCGGTATAGCAAATGGCTGGTCACTTTCATTAGAGTAACAAGTAGAAGATCTACAAGAACAGTGAAAGAAAACTTTGAAACATTGATTAGGGCTAGATTTTAGAGAGTCTTGTATGCTATCCTAAAGATTTTAGTATTTATTCCCTAGGGTACTGGGGGCCAAGTGATTTAATTAGGAAAGTTTCATATATTTCAAATATATTTTACTGATATAATGTTCAGATTAATTTGAAAGCATTGCATATTATGCACTGCATTTTACTTTACTAATCAAACTTTAAATTCTGCAGCTTTATAAAATTGTAAGGTGAGTAAATGTACAAAAGATTAAAACTGTGACTTTTTTTTAAAATGTCTGTGTCTTACCAATAAAAAGAGAAATAGAAAGGTTTATTGGCAGACTTGGAGCCAAGATAAATACCTTGTGTTTTGTTTTGTTTTGTTACTGTTCTATGTTCAAGCTACTGCTCATATTCTTACAAAACGTAAAAAGGTTGCCAGCTCTAACTATGTAAATCCTAGAGGGCTCATGGCTTCAGAGTTTTATAAAAAGAGCATGAAAGAGGAGATTATTTTAAAAGTTACCCCACTACTTATATAGCTCTTCTAGGGACTTGTGCCGAAAAGGCTTTATAGGTTTTTGGTCCCCAAACTACAGTTCTATAAAAACATAAGCAAAATTGGAGAAGGTAGCTAAAACTAACAAAACACATAACTTTTTATTATTTTTTAGCCTGTGAAAATGTCAATAGAGACAGTATTTTCCATATTATAGTGTTTGATTTCCAAGGTCAATAGACTTGAGCAAAATTAGGACATTTAAAAAACTTATTCTTTCATTCTACAAATTCTTATTGAACACTACTGTGTGCTAATTCTTGGGAATTATAACAGTGAGCAAGAGACAGTCTTTTTAAAGAGCTTATGAGTGTGTGTGTATGTGCATATAAATGTATATATATATATATATATATACACACACATATGTGTGTGTGTGTATGTATGTGTGTGTGTGTGTATAGGCAACTAGTGGTATATACGTGTGTGTGTTAGATCACACAAGTATGACCAGTATTGTTTAGAGAGTGTACAGGGCAGCTCATAGGAGGGGCAATGAACAAGAGTTAATTTTTTGATTAAGGAGACCTGAAGTTTAATAGGAATCAACATAACATGGGTAGGAATATTCCCAGCAGAGAGAACAACCAGTGCTAAAAAGGAGCAGAAGGAAGAAAGACTATAGCATGTTCAAAGAACTGAAAAAATTTCAGAATGGTTATAGAGGCAAAAAAAGAGGGGGAGGACATTAAAGGAGTATGAGGATGAGAGAAATAGAGAAGATGGGTGGTTGGCTAGAGGTGCCCTCATCTTGGACGCCTCAGTCAGTGAGATGGTGTGGATTGAACTATCCACAAGTAGATGATAATCAGTCAATAGGTACCTTTAGTATAATTACCTGGACCCTGCCAATTGATATTTATAGGCAATATCCAAGTGTCCGAAGACCAAAGGTATCAAAGCTATTTTAATGAAAACTGCATGAAGAGCACATTAATATATTTAAAAGAAAGAAGGAAAGAAAGAAAGAAAGAGAGAAAGAAAGAAAGAAAGAAAGAAAGAAAGAAAGAAAGAAAGAAAGAAAGAAAGAGAAGGGAAGGGAGGGAGGGAGGAAGAAAACATTATAAGACAATTGTAACATACTTGTCTGGATTAGTTTCTCAACCCCTTAAATTATAGAATTCCCCTGCATCTGGGGTACTGAAAGACTTCAAGCTAGAAGCTACTACCAATAATTCATATTGCTAATCACTCCTAGTTAAAAACATGTACACAATACTTGCACCAAGTAGGGGGATTATGAAAATAACTGGTACCAATTTAGTCCTTTTAGCATAATTTGTAGGTGGTGGATGGATTAGTATGGAAGATCTGTATTTCCTTTTTTCGTTTTCTAGACATACCCTTGATCCTGGGTAGGCTGCCTGAGGAAGGCGTATCTCCATTCACTTTATGACTATTCCAGCATATGTTTGGGGCAGAGATGCCTGTGTCCACTTCCCTAGCATGGGTTTTCTTACTGGCACCTTCTTCCAGAACATTATTCTGGTTCTTCCCTTCCCTTTTCTGCACCAGGGGTAAATTCCACCACTTATTAGCACATTCAGTTTTTTTCTCTTTCAAGTATTTTCTATACTATACTGTTTGATTGGCAATGTTTGGCAACATTTTCATTTTTATTTAGTAATATTTTCTTATCATTAACTCCCTCCTTAGCAGATGTGTCTCTATATCACCTTTACAGTTACCAAGGCTGATAATAAAGTGTATGACAAATAGGTTAATGTACTTAACAGTTATTAAGTACCTACAGTACACCACATTTCACTCTAAGTGCTGATAGAAATATCGCTAGAGCTACAACTTTTCTGCCCATTGGGTCCCACTTTACTTTTATGAGGAAGGTAGTATCAAGAAAACAAGTGGATATCTCTAAAAATTTAAACTATCTCAGTGTGTGGTTCCATCAACAGCATGTACAATGTTATTCAAAGTAACAATTTTATTATATTTACTCTACTGTGCTTACCAAGGCAGAAAAGTAACCTGATACTCAGTGTGTGGTCCAAAGACCAGCTGCACTGGCATCATCCAGTTGCTGATTAGAAGTAGCAGAACCTCTGATCCCACCCCAGACCTACTGAATCAAACATGCGCTTTACCAAAATTCTCAGGTGGTTGTGTTATATTAAAGTTTGAGAATGCTGCAGAGTACTTTTCATCAAGGGTTAAATGCAGTTAGCATTCACTCTACAGTTAATTTTAAAAAATTAGTTAGCCAGACAGAATATCCCACTATTCCCTTAGCATCCAAATTAACCAGAGTTTGCATCTCTGTTTGTATGCACATAGACTTAGATTTTTTAATGAATTACATAGAGATTTATTGAGGAAAAAAATGGAAATCTGGATAAATGTGTTTCTATGATATAGCATTTTCCAAAGTTTGATTCATGGAACACTAACTCCGAAAGGTGTTAATAGGAACTAGATTCGGGGAAATTTTTCTACAGACTTCAAATTCAGGAAGTGGTGAATTAATCAAAGGTTTCTTTTCTTCAGGATTTCTCAGAGCTTTTAATATGCTAGTGTTCATGATAAACCTCCTATAGAGCTCTGAAGTCTGTCTCCCAAATCTAATCAGAGAATGCTTTTCTTACAGAGCATCTTTTAGGACCAGCATTCTACAGAATGCATGGGAAATACTGCTATTGTCTTGTGGCCGTATCTATATGAAGAGTCACTTACAAAGACATATCCTAGAAGATTCCTTCTGTATGTTTGCTCCTCATTTCCAAGTGCTAGAGCCTACAACTGTTTATCAAGGAAATAATAAACTTTATATTTCTATCAGTGAAATAATTACAAACATAATATTAAATAGGCCTGGACAATTACCGTCTATTGGATTATCAGTGACGATGTATCAAAACCCTTCTCACCCTTATTTCCTAGTTTATGTCTTCTCAGGAGTTGGAACTATTGAAAGCCTGAAACAGCAGGTCAAAGTTTACTATTGGATTATCAGCGACGATGTATCAAAACCTTGTCACCCTTATTTCCTAGTTTATGTCTTCTCAGGAGTTGGAACTATTGAAAGCCTGAAACAGCAGGTCGAAGTTTATAAATCATAGCTCAATTTAGCCAAAGAAGCACTTATTGGAAAAACAGCTCCTCTATGGCAGGCACTGCAGTAAGCACTAGCTCTGAAAAAGATGAAAAGGTCTTCCCTAAAGGATCTTACATTCTAGATGGGGAGAAATTTATAGTAACAGATCATTTCAATACACTGTGGTGATGGTAATGATATAATAGTAATAGCTGACATTTATTGAGTGCCTACTCTTTTCTGTTCACTGTTCAAAGGGCTGTATATTTAGTAACTCACTTAACTTTCACAAAAGCACAAAAGTATTAATGTCCCCCCATCATATGAAGAAAATGCAATGAAAGTGACACATGAAGTGCCTCAAGGAGAGTTTGGGGGTGGTGTGAGGGCAATTAAGGGGAGGCTTCCTTAGAAAGATGCCTTCCATACTTCCTTGGTGGCTGTTTTTATTTTTTCCTTTTAAAGTGCTGAAATACAAAGTTTGTCCGCCTTTGTTGCCTTTAACGAGATAATCTAGAAAAGGGAATGAATTGATGTTTATTCTTCCTCACAGAATCTATATACTATACATTGAACAGAATACTCAGGACTTACTGGCCCCATGGATGTTCTAGGCTATTTTTTTCCTCCTGATAAACATCATGCTAAATACTATGGTCCTTATGTGTACACTTGTAGTTAATGGCCATAAGTTCACCAAAGCTGAATAAACAGGGCCCTGAACCAAATCTACTAGCCAATAGATTTATTCCTGTGAGAAATTAAATCATCTTTGTTCTCAATTCCTCTTTATTTTAACCTTAACTAGAGTCAACTGTGGGACCCAAACAATCAACTACACATTTTCATAGTCAAGAAATTACTTCTGAGGATTTTAGAGAGGTTGTTTGTTCTTTTTTAAGACTAGTGGAGATCATTGAAACTGAATTTATTTCTACAACTCAGAAAAAAATTTTTTTTTTTAAAGACAGTGCATTTAATGTCTATAAACACAAGAGACAACGTGAATCTCTCCAGCTGAATCTAGGGCTGAGAGCAGAATGGAAGCACAAACTGGTTGTTAAGATACATGAGAAATGTAACTATCACTGTGTACTGAGACGCTTGGAGGAATACAGTCTCTTTGTTCTAAAAGAGAAGTCTCTTCTACACAGATGTAGAGACAGATGTAGGGACACCAAGGGGGGAAAGTGTGTGTGTGTGTGTGTGTGTGTGTGTGTGTGTGTGTGTGTGTATGATGAACTGGGAGATTGGGATCGACATACATACACTAATGTGTATAAAATGGAAAACTAATAAGAACCTACTGTGTAAAAAAATAAATAAAGAGAAGCTTCTTCTAGAGTAGCTCACTTGAAATCTTTAAAGTCAGTTATGTGCCTTTAGTAGCCTATAACCTAAGTAGATTTTCCTATGGCAAGCATATTAAAAATAGAATAATCCTACTGGACAGTGGCACGCTGGCTTTCTAGGGGGGAGAAAGCCCTGATTTGTAGCACTGGTCAATTTCTATGGTTTAAATATTCCCACCATGGGGATTTCCCTGGTGGTCCACGGTTAAGACTCCACACTCCCAATGCAGGGGACCCAGGTTCGATCCCTGGTCAGGGAACTAGGTCCTACATGCATGTCACAACTAAGAGTTCGCATGCTGCAACTAAAGATCCCACGTGCCACAACTAAAAGATCCTGCATGCCGCAACAAAGACCCCACACGTGGCAAAGAAAATCCCATGTGCCGCAACTAAGACCCGGCGCAGCCAAATAAATAAATAATAAATAAATATTATAAATAAATAAATATTCCCACCGTGGCCTATTTCAAGCTACCATATATATATTTTTAATATCAGGAACTCAGACTCTAAACCAAAAGTGGGATGGTTTCTCTCCTTTGAACAAAGTCTGGCTTCCACTTTCACAGCCCCCTTATCTGATCTCAAGCACTGTTGCTATCTAGTAACTGGTTCCCAAACCTGTTTGTGGACCAGAATCACTTGGGAAAAGTTGCTGAAATATGAAATTTCAGAGCCCTGCCCTAGATCTGCTGAATCAGAATCTCCAACAGGGATGGAGACAGAAATCTGTATTTTATTTTAAAAAGCATCATTGGTGATTCTGACTCAGCCTTTTGGTCTCCAGGCTAGCATGTGAGAACCACTACACATACTATTCCTGTTTCTAGTGTGAACTCTGTTCACTTTCATCCTTGGATCAAAGATTTTGAGCTAATTATCATCTATAACTTAATCCACTCCCTGAATTAGCCATATCTCTGGTGGAAAATCCTAAAGGATTACTAAAACTCTGGCTAGACATGTTTTTCCTGACTCAATGATAGATATAAATGCTGGTAAGCATTCATTCAATTATCTTCTCCCACATAAGGCTGTCTAACTCAGAACCTCTGCTCTTCTCCAAGAAAATTTCTGGAAGAATTCTAGGATGTCTGTTTTTCATGTAACAGTTTCAAAATAAATACCAAGCAATTCCATTCACAGGACTCCCTTACTCATAGTGTACAGGTTTATTTACCATAAATACCTCATACTTTAAAGTGAATTATTATAATGAGATTGGAATTTATAATAAAATTAGCTTATCACTACATGGACAATCTGCTTTTACTTTCATGTTTACATATTCCAGAACATAGCATTAAACTAGTATAAGTATGTTATGTTGGTATTGAAATAAATATTGAAGCCAGTACTTCATGAAGTCCCATCCTCCCCCGCTTCCCTATTCTTTTAACACCAAAGGATATGTTAAATGTTCAACGGGTGGGAAATTGATTGGGTATGGAATATTGACAGCTAGTCCATGACATTTTTCTATAGAAAATTTCCCTTCCTTTAGTGGGACACGTGGATTGAAACAGATGTTTTATAGAACAGAAGAAATGCTTTATAGAACAGAATTAGTTCTCTTTTTGGGAAATAGCCAGTTAGTTACTTTACAACAAATGAATTGACTTTTATGTCAAGACATATTTTTGACTATTGCATAGTCTCTTTCTACATCTAAAGAAAAATCAGCAAATGGAAAAGAAAGTATCATTCATTCTCTGTCAGAGTAAACAACCTCTTGAAGAACTGACATGCCCTTCCTTCTTCCCTGGTGGGACAAAATAAATGTATTCAACTGCCTTTTAGCAGAGAGTGAATAAAAATAAACTTAGTCCCTCTGCCCTAAAACCTAAACCAAATGTTTACCAAGATAGTGTCTGGTTACTTGGTTACCATTACCCTAAGTAGCAAGCTATCTCTGTAAAGAAAGAGTTCTATCATCCATTCAAATCTCTCTTGTGTTCCTTCTTGCTTTTTATTTCTTCTTTCTTCTTTCTGGCTTAGATGAAAACTGTTCAACTGATGGAAATACAAGTGCCTTGAGTGGGTGACTATCTTGCTGCAGACCATCTTTCCATCCTTCACAGTCTACTCAGATATCACCTTCTCAACATGGTCGCAAGAAGAATCACTGTCTCTCTCTGCTTGTACCTCTATTTAACAACTATTTCATTCTACCTTTAGCATGGTTATTCTTTACCTTCAAATTGTCTTTGAAGTATAATTGTTAAATTAATAAAATCCAGAATACCTTATCACAATATCACCTTCCATTTTTCATTCTTGTGCCTGTATTCCAGTCCATCTCAGAAAAGAATTGTTCCCCAAGGGTCATTGACATTTCTTCCAGTAGTAGCTCAGTGGGCTTTTTCTTTCAAATTGTAGTTTTAGCAAATCCACATGAAGTCATCTTATGTCATATAAACAACATAGACATCTTTGTTTTATTTTGGAAGCAACTGTGAATGATTCCAGCATAGAACCAATATGAAGTAACTGTTTTTGAAAAGCAAACTTTAAATAGAACAGTGACTTGGCAATAAGAGTTGGGAAACTTTAATCTCAGTTTTAAAAAAATCTAGGATGTAAAACTGGAAGGTTAAGAAGTGAAAGAGCTAGGTAAAATACATATATCATTATGTAATAATCATACTAGGACTATCCTTTAAAAAGATTAAATAACATTAAAATTCACCACAAAAAGGAGACTTTTTTTTTTTTTTAAACATCTTTATTGGAGTATAACTGCTTTACAATGGTGTGTTAGTTTCTGCTGTATAACAAAGTGAATCAGCTATACGTATACATACATCCCCATATATCCTCTCCCTCTTGCGTCTCCCTCCCCCAGAGTAACTGTTAATTCAGAGCCAGGCTGTGGAGTATTCCTTGAGGGTTGTTATAGCTTGTAATTGGTCTGTTCATATTTTCTATTTCTTCCTGATTCAGTCTTGGCAGGTTGTGCCTTTCTAAGAATTTGTCCATTTCTTCCAGGTTGTCCATTTTATTGGCATAGAGTTGCTTGTAGTAATCTCTCATGATCTTTTGTATTTCTGCAGTGTCAGTTGTTACTTCTCCTTTTTCATTTCTAATTCTATTGATTTGAGTCTTCTCCCTTTTTTTCTTGATGAGTCTGGCTAATGGTTTATCAATTTTGTTTATCCTTTCAAAGAACCAGCTTTTAGTTTTATTGATCTTTGCTATCATTTCCTTCATTTCTTTTTCATTTATTTCTGATCTGATTTTTATGATTTCTTTCCTCCTGCTAACTTTGGGGTTTTTTTGTTCTTCTTTCTCTAATTGCTTTAGGTGCAAGGTTAGGTTGTTTATTCGAGATGTTTCCTGTTTCTTAAGGTAAGATTGTATTGCTATAAACTTCCCTCTTAGAACTGCTTTTGCTGCATCCCATAGATTTTGAGTCGTCGTGTCTCCATTGTCATTTGTTTCTAGGTATTTTTTGATTTCCTCTTTGATTTCTTCAGTGATCACTTCGTTATTAAGTAGTGTATTGTTTAGCCTCCATGTGTTTGTATTTTTTACAGATCTTCTCCTGTAATTGATATCAAGTCTCATAGCGTTGTGGTCGGAAAAGATACTTGATACAATTTCAATTTTCTTAAATTTACCAAGGCTTGATTTGTGACCCAAGATATGATCTATCCTGGAGAATGTTCCATGAGCACTTGAGAAAAATGTGTATTCTGTTGTTTTTGGATGGAATGTCCTATAAATATCAATTAACTCCATCTCGTTTAATGTATCATTTAAAGCTTGTGTTTCCTTATTTATTTTCATTTTGGATGATCTGTCCATGGGTGAAAGTGGGGTGTTAAAGTCCCCTACTATGAATGTGTTACTGTCGATTTCCCCTTTTATGGTTGTCAGTATTTGCCTTATGTATTGAGGTGCACCTATGTTGGGTGCATAAATATTTACAATTGTTATATCTTCCTCTTGGATCGATCCCTTGATCATTATGTAGTGTCCTTCTTTGTCTCTTCTAATAGTCTTTATTTTAAAGTCTATTTTGTCTGATATGAGAATTGCTACTCCAGCTTTCTTTTGGTTTCCATTTGCATGAAATACCTTTTTCCATCCCCTTACTTTCAGTCTGTATGTGTCTCTAGGTCTGAAATGGGTCTCTTGTAGACAGCAAATATATGGGTCTTGTTTTTGTATCCATTCAGCCAATCTGTGTCTTTTGGTGGGAGCATTTAGTCCATTTACATTTAAGGTAATTATCGATATGTGTGTTCCTATTCCCATTTTCTTAATTGTTTTGGGTTCGTTATTGTAGGTCTTTTCCTTCTTTTGTGTTTCTTGCCTAGAGAAGTTCCTTTAGCAGTTGTTGTAGAGCTGGTTTGGTGGTGCTGAACTCTCTCAGCTTTTGCTTGTCTGTAAAGGTTTTAATTTCTCCATCAAATCTGAATGAGATCCTTGCTGGGTAGAGTAATCTTGGTTGCAGGTTTTTCTCCTTCAACACTTTCAATATGTCCTGCCACTCCCTTCTGGCTTGCAGAGTTTCTGCTGAAAGATCAGCTGTTAACCTTATGGGGATTCCCTTGTGTGTTATTTGTTGTTTTTCCCTTGCTGCTTTTAATATGTTTTCTTTGTATTTAATTTTTGACAGTTTGATTAATATGTGTCTTGGCGTATTTCTCCTTGGATTTATCCTGTATGGGACTCTCTGTGCTTCCTGGACTTGATTAACTATTTCCTTTCCCATATTAGGGAAGTTTTCAACTATAATCTCTTCAAATATTTTCTCAGTCCCTTTCTTTTTCTCTTCTTCTTCTGGAACCCCTATAATTCGAATGTTGGTGCGTTTAATGTTGTCCCAGAGGTCTCTGAGACTGTCCTCAATTCTTTTCATTCTTTTTTCTTTATTTTGCTCTGCAGTAGTTATTTCCACTATTTTATCTTCCAGGTCACTTATCCGTTCTTCTGCCTCAGTTATTCTGCTATTGATCCCATCTAGAGTACTTTTAATTTCATTTATTGTGTTGTTCATCATTGCTTGTTTCATCTTTAGTTCTTCTAGGTCCTTGTTAACTGATTCTTGCATTTTGTCCATTCTATTGTCCATTCTATCTCCAAGATTTTGGATCAACCTTACTATCATTATTCTGAATTCTTTCTCAGGTAGACTGCCTATTTCCTCTTCATTTGTTAGGTCTGGTGGGTTTTTATCTTGCTCCTTCATCTGCTGTGTGTTTTTCTGTCTTTTCATTTTGCTTATCTTACTGTGTTTGGGGTCTCCTTTTTTGCAGGCTGAAGGTTCGTAGTTCCTGTTGTTTTTTGTGTCTGTCCCCAGTGGCTAAGGTTGGTTCAGTGGGTTGTGTAGGCTTCCTGGTGGAGGGTACTAGTGCCTGTGTTCTGGTGGATGAGGCTGGATCTTGTCTTTGTGGTGGGCAGGTCCACGTCTGGTGGTGTGTTTTGGGGTGTCTGTAGACTTATTATGATTTGGGGCAGCCTCTCTGCTAATGGGTGGGGTTGTGTTCGTGTCTTGCTAGTTGTTTGGCATAGGATGTCCAGCACTGTAGCTTGCTGGTCGTTGAGTGAAGCTGGGTGCTGGCGTTGAGATGGAGATCTCTCGGAGATTTTTGCTGTTTGATATTATGTGCAGCTGGGAGGCCTCTTGTGGACCAGTGTCCTGAAGTTGGCTCTCCCACCTCAGAGGCACAGCACTGACTCCTGGCTGCAGCACCAAGAGCCTTTCATCCACAGGGCTCCTTAATTTGGGATGATTCGTTGTCTATTCAGGTATTCCACAGATGCAGGGTATATCAAATTGATTGTGGAGCTTTAATCCGCTGCTTCTGAGGCTGCTGGGAGAGATTTCCCTTTCTCTTCTTTGTTCTCACAGTTCCCAGGGGCTCAGCTTTGGATTTGGCCCCGCCTGTGCATGTAGGTCGCCGGAGGGCGTCTGTTCTTTGCTCAGACAGGACGGGGTTAAAGGAGCCGCTGATTCGGAGGCTCTGGCTCACTCAGGCCGCGGGGTAGGGAGGGTCACGGAGTGTGGGGCGGGCCTGCAGCGGCAGAGGCCGGCGTGACGTTGCAGCCTGAGGCGCGCCGTGCGTTCTCCCGGGGGAGTTGTCCCTGGATCCCGGGACCCTGGCAGTGGCGGGCTGCACAGGCTCCCCGGAAGGGCGTGTGGCTAGTGACCTGTGTTCGCACACAGGCCTCCTGGTGGCGGCAGCAGCGGCCTTAGCGTCTCATGTCTGTCTCTGGGCTCCGCACTTTTAGCCACGGCTCGCGCCCGTCCCTGGAGCTCTCTCAAGCAGCGTTCTTAATCCCCTCTCCTCGTGCACCAGGAAACAAAGAGGGACGCAAAAGTCTCTTGCCTCTTCGGCAGGTCCAGACTTTTCCCGGACTCTCTCCCGGCTAGCCGCGGTGCACTAACGCCCTGCAGGCTGTGTTCACGCCGCCAACCTCAGTCCTCTCCCGGCGCTCCGACAAAAGCCGGAGCCTCAGCTCCCAGTCCCGCCCGCCCCGGCGGGCGAGCAGACAAGCCTCTCGGCTGGTGAGTGCCGGTCGGCCCGATCCTCTGCGCTGGAATCTCTCCGCTTTGCCCTCCGCACCCCTGTTGCTGTGCTCTCTTCCGCGGATCCCAAGCTCCCCCACTCCGCCTCCCGAAGTCTCCACCCGCGAAGGGGCTTCCTAGTGTGTGGACAGTTTTCCTCCTTCACAGCTCTCTCCCGCTGGTGCAGGACCCGTCCCTATCCTTTTGTCTCTGTTTAGTTTTTTCTTTTGCCCTAACCAGGTACGTGGGGGGTTCTTTGCCTTTTGGGAGGTCTGAGGTCTTCTGCCAGCGTTCAGTAGGTGCTCCGTAGGAGTTGTTCCACGCGTAGATGTATTTCTGGTGTATCTGTGGGGAGGAAGGTGATCTACGCGTCTTACTCTTCCGCCATCTTCCCGGAAGTCTCAAAAAGGAGACATTTTATGAACTGATGAATAATAAAAGTCAGTCAAATTTTGGAAGAGAAGTGGGAGAGGTCATGGAATTCTCTAAAATGTCTCCAGAACAGTTCACTGAATAAATAAATAATATGCTATTCTGCATTTGATGAGAAGAAGCATTAAATAATCAAGCAAATAATTATAAAATATCTAAACTCTCAGAAAGCCTAGACAAAACTAGATGGGGTATAAAGAAGAGAACTAGCATTTGTTGAGTGGCTATTATAGGTCAGACACTGTGCTGGGCAATTTACATAAGTTTTCTCATTTAGCAATCTTTACAAGTTAGGTGGTATCTTTTGTATTTTATAAATGAGGACACCAAGGCTTAAATTGACTACATAATTTGTCCAAGTTCACACAGCTGGTCAGAGGCAGAGATTTGAACCCAGATTTTTCTGACCCCAAAGACTTTGATCCAAAGACCTATAAAGATCCGAAGAACTTGATTCCATACTGTGACCTAACTGATGAAAACAAAATGAGTAAACAAAGGCAGAAATAATCGGAAATTTTATATATATATATACACACACACACACACACACACACACACTTGCATTCTTGAATCTTAAGAGCTGTATTTATCTTAAGGAATCTTAGTATAAGAAAGGTGGAGGTAAATGGAGAGTGCTTCAAACAGACCAACAAAACAGTCAGGAAAAGAGAGATACTAATGAATAAATATGAAAGAAGATAAATATTCTCAGATCAACTAGTAAACTGCTCAGTGAGAATACAACAACTTTTTACATATACTTGAAAGGTATAAGGGGACATAGGGAGGGGCAAAGAATAATTTAACTTACCTAGAACAATGAGTCATAATTAGATATAATTGGATGAAAGTGAGGAAAGGAATTTCAGATTGATTAATGTGAAAAAAAGTTTTGCTGCCAGTGAGAGGCATTTATGGGTGGGGAATCTCTCCCACAGAGTTAGAATAAAGAACTTTTCTTACAAATAATAAATAACAGTACTTGACTGAGTGTAGCATTAAATGTAGGAAGCAGTCTTGCACTCATGCAGGGAACAGTCTTGCACTGGCAAGATTCAGAATATTCTGTTCTGTTTGACCATTTCAGTTCTTTATGAATTTGCTGTGTTTGTTCTGTTTCTAATATCTTAGTGTTGCAATGCTATGATGCTAAGATACTAAAAACCTGTAAAAGAAATAGTATGAGCCTTTTAGGAGGTTCATCAAAACATAAAATCATTTCCTGGTTGTTGCTCATTGAGAGGCACATTCATTCAACAGAGATTAAGTTCTGAAAATGGGTCAGTCATGGTCCTAGGTTTCGGGGATACAGAGATGAAAAGACATGGCCCCTACCTTCTAGGCCTTCACAATGTACTATGGAGACAGCAATGAGGCAAAAAATCATAACAAAATTACATTGGAGGCCAGAAGACCATCAGTCATTAAGAAATATCTATTAACTGGCTATAATTAATCCATTTTTTAAAAACTCAGCAAGGATTTACTCAGTGCCTATCATGTGGCAGCCCTATCCTATTCACGGTATATACAACAAAACAGTCCCTTACCCCATGGGAACAAACTATAAATAAATTTACCCAAGTAAATATGTAAATTAAAAACTGCATTAAGTATTAAGAAGAAAAGGGTACCATGACAGAATCTAGCAGAGGCTAACCCATCAGTTCCATGGAGATAAATGGAGTCAATAGGGATTCTTTCTCCAAAGGAAAAAGGAGTTAGAGATGACCCCAGTTTCTCACTAGATGCCTAGCTAGGAACTAGGCACCTGAGTGGTACCTGAGTGGCCTGGGAATATAGAAGACTGTCTTCAACAAAAAAGATAATGGTGTATGATCAAACCAAATTCTCCAAAGCAAAATACATTGTCCAAAATTATACTAAAAAGTTTTCCCATAGTAAAATTTGTCTGTACACTCAAAAGTACTTTCTTCAATTTTAACTAAAGTAGCAACCTAGGAATATAAAATCGGCTATTTAGCTTGCTAAGATCTCTTAGATATACTCAGAAATAAATAGGAACTGGCTCAGTTACAACTAGTAAACAGGAAAGGAATGATACAGAAATCAAACTGAGGGTCTGAGCAGTGGTCACATAGTGAAGCATTAAAAATAAAGGGCATTGGGACTTCCCTGGCTGTCCAGTGCTTAAGACTGTGTGCTTCCACTGCAGAGGGTACAGTTTGATCCCTGGTAGTGGAACTAAGATTCTGCATGCTGCGTGGTGTGGCCAAAAATAAGTAAATAAATAAAATAAAAATTCAGTGGGAATATATTCAAACAATTGAATTTAAAAAAAATTTTTAAAGGGCATGACTTTTGTATTTATTTGCATTGCCCATTTAAAAGCTTATAGAAGACAGATAGGAAATACACTTAAATACCTTATATTTATTTTTAAAAAGCATTTAATAGAGGCAAGAATGAATAGATCTCATGCATAAATGGATCTCTTTCTTTTGTGTGGGATGTACAGTTCAGGAGATATTGCATTTCAGTAACTGATAGGCAAATCCTAATTTAGATTATTTTCTTATTAATTTATTCTAGTGTAATTTTTTTTTTTGAAATTAACATATTGAATATTGTGGAACTAGCTATCTTTGAATACAATGTATATAACATTTAAAGGATGAATAGAAAGATGCTCCTTAGGAGAGTAAAGGGGTAAAAACCATATTGTCTTTGAGTAAAGTTCATTTAGTTTTTTCTCTATTATTTGTAGCTATCCATCCACTAGCAAAAAAAAAAAAACCAGTTGATAGTAGAAGGAGAAAATAATGCCCAAAAAATGTAGAAGACTTCATTTTATCTAACATTGAACTTCACACTTCATATAGTAATGACAGTTCATACTGTCTCCTTCTGTTTGGAGCTACATCTCAAAGTCATCTTCTGTTCCTTCTAAGAACCTCGGCAGGAAGCTGGACAGCTTTCAAAATGGCTTTGATATTAAAAATTCTCCATCAGAAATTCTGTAGGGCCTTGGCCTTTGCAGGAGAAAACAATGTTGGGAGGCTGGGAGGCGCAGCTGAAGGAGTGGCCACTGAGCAGTGGTGAAAGGGCTTGACGAGCAGTTTCTTTCCCAGCTGAGGGCCTTGAACTTTGAGTTCTGTTTTTAGAGAAGCTAAATCAGGAGCAAATACTTTCAGGGTATTTTGCTCCAAGTGTAGCTTTTACTAATAAAATGGCAAAAGCTAGAGCCATCAGGTAATACTAAGGAGTTCGGGCAATTTAAAAAAGGTGAGATGCTAAACTCAGCAGGCTGTTTCTGCTGCACACTTGGCACTGTGGATCACTCTGAGTGAAAGATGTGAAGACTCATAGAGCTCAAGTGAAGGTGGGAATAAAGATGAAAAGGCAGCAGTGGTCTCCTGCGACTCTACCACCAAATGCTTTAGCAACCCCATCAAAATAAAGGAAGCCATAACTCTTCCATTATGTTCCTGGCCATTTTGTACCCATGTTTACATGCTTATTATGTTCATGTAGATTGACAGCTGTGACTTTTGTCTTACATTCCATGGCAGGGTATCTCCCTATAAGCAGCAGGATCATAGATAATACCCTACTTTTTCTCAACATACTGTGATCCAAAAAATGAAAGTAATAGCCGATTAATTTTTTTTTTAAGCAAAGAAAGGAACATGTAACAAGAGAGTAACCTAATTCTATAGGATTTAGATTAGTCAAGAAAGCTGTTTGCCACCAGTTCCTCACAGGTGCAAAGCAAGGAATTTCAGCCTATTTTGAAAGCCAGTTAGATCATTAATTTCCTTAAAAAACAACCCATATCTATAATGAGGCAGTTATTATTCTTTCTTCTGTGTTTCCATGCACCCTGGTCTACCTCTGTTTTAACATTTACTGCCCTGTAATTATTTATTTGCATATCTCTCTTCCCTCTCTGAAGAGATATGACTGTATTTGTCTTTGTATCTTCAGCCCCTAGCATAATTCATGTTAACACTAAAGCTCAAGAACTCTTTGGTAAAGGTATAATGAATGAATGAATGATGGACATTTTAAAACCAATATGTTTCATCCAGATAACAATAATAGTTATTATCTAAGCATATGGTACCACTAAATGCCTGAAACATTGCTACACATTTACACTATCTCATTTAGTCCTCACACAAACAACTCTATAGCCTAGGTATTTTTACTCTTCCTTCATGAATGAGAAAACAGAGACTTGAGGGGGTTAATTTCACAGTCATATAAGGAGTAAGCCTCATAACCAGAATTTGAACTCTTCTAGTCTGACTCCTAAGTTTGTGCCCTTACCAACTCTATTACATTGCCTTTGCTTTATTTTATGTCTTCCTGAGATATTACAAGTACTTTCCAGACAGCTGTATTTATTGTCAGCCTTTGTGATTGAAACAATTATTAGTTTAGAGCCTTACAGATACACAAGGTTATTTAAAAACGTGTTCACCCGTTGTTTCATTAATAGTTATGTTTCCTAGGAGAAAAGCAGCTCATGTCCTCTTTTCTGTGCATGCTCTATGGAGGGACAATACTTCACAAAATAGATGTAATTACAAATATATATCTGTAATATATATTTGTAAAATTTGTACATCATTTAGCAATTATCTAAATTCATTATTTGAAGGAAAATTGTTGTGAAATCTTTTGTAAAGTACCCATTTCCTCTATCTCATCTGTTCTGGAAGTTTTGTATTACTATGTCATGTTTTCTTATAACAGGACATACCAGTATAGAACATACTGTTTAAAATAAGATGTTTTCATTATTAAAGAAATCTTGTGACAATAGTGAGGAATTAAAATGACATTTTTAATAATTTTGCTTTGCCAATATGATTATGTGAGAGCAGCCTAGGGCAAATTTTCTTTTGGGGGGTAGTGGTAATAATTACTCCAGTAATGATTTGCTACCTAGGTAGACCACATAGTTTCTAAACATTGTTTAGAAACATTAAACATTGTTACCAGGCAATTTTTGGCTGTCAAGAACAATTTACCACAGCTGAATACACCAAAAGTGGTAATGAAACAAATAATTAAGTTTAGAATAATAGTATATGATGTTAGTTCAATCTTTACTATTGGGTTTTATGTCTAACAAGGAGAAAGCTGAAGTCAAGGATTTATGTCACTGCAATTGGGTTCTAATTTGACGTTCATCATAATGAATGCATAAAAAGTAAGTGCTTAGGTTGCATTTTAGAATCAACAATTGGTAAGAAATATATGTTGGGGCTTCCTTGGTGGTGCAGTGGTTAAGAATCCACCTGCCAATGCAGGGGACATGGGTTCGAGCCCTGGTCCGGGAAGATCCCACATGCCATGGAGCAACTAAGCCCATGTGCCACAACTACCGAGCCTGTGCTCTAGAGCCCGCGAGCCACAACTACTGAAGCCTGCGTGCCACAACTACTGAAGCCCACGTGTTTAGAACCCGTGCTCCGCAACAAGAGGAGCCACCGCAATGAGAAGCCTGCGCACCGCAACAAAGAGTAGCCCCCGCTCGCCACAACTAGAGAAAGCCTGCGCACAACAACGAAGACTCGTAGCCAAAAGTAATACATTAATAAAATAAATA
This sequence comes from Orcinus orca, assembly GCF_937001465.1. Taxonomy (NCBI): domain Eukaryota; kingdom Metazoa; phylum Chordata; class Mammalia; order Artiodactyla; family Delphinidae; genus Orcinus; species Orcinus orca. Next base: position 77,863,935 of record NC_064569.1, on the reverse strand, counting down.
AATTTTTTAAAAAAATAAATATATGTTGGAGGATCAGAACCTGAACCAGAATCTAAGAAGAAACTTTTTTTTCCCCCAAGCAAGAAGAAAATATATTTGCATTTTGGAAGAAAATAAGAAATGTAGATTATGTGTGTCCGATATTGCCTGCTGTACAAACCTCAAGAGATAGGTATGCAAGGCAAGCCTCCGTGTGCAGTCCGAAAAAGTATGCCATGAAAGGTGTCAGGGCCTTCTGCCTGAAGCTAGTTCTGCATAGTTTCCAAATGGTATTTTTATCTTGTAATTATGTGAAAAGTCACATTGACAGAAATCCACTAGCACATGTGATAGAATCACATTCTTCTCTGGCCATTCCTGAAATGTGTGTAGGTTTTAAAATATATGGCAGGGCTTCCCTTGGGACGCAGTGGTTGAGAATCCACCTGCCAACACAGGGGAAACGGGTTCGAGCCCTGGTCCAGGAAGATCCCACATGCCACGGAGCAACTAAGCCCGTGCACCACAACTACTGAGCCTGCGCTCTAGAACCCGCGAGCTACAACTACTGAAGCCTGTGCACCTAGAGCCCATGCTCCGCAACAAGAGAAGCCACCGCAATGAGAAGCCCACCACACCACAACGAAGAGTGGCCCCTGCTCACCGCAGCTAGAGAAAGCCTGCTCGTAGCAATGAAGATCCAACGCAGCCAAAAATAAAATAAATAAATTTATTTAAAAATTAAATAAATAAAATAAAATACATGGCAGTACAGAGAGGTCAAATCCTAGAAAGGATTGGATCTTCTATTAGAGTAAAAGATAATGGTGGTGGTGGTGGAATACCATATAATAATAGATGAGAGTCCTACATTGTCTTTCTTCTGGCTCCCTGTCTGCTGTCAAGAACCAAGTTGACTTAACTGAATCATACAGTAACTATTGGTTTAGTCACCTCAAAATGATGAAATGTTTATCCTGGATTATGGGATTTAATTTAAAGTCATAGCATTTTGATACATTCATGTTACATATTATATAATACCTCCAAATTATTTAATTAAAAACAAATGAAAAATCAAAAGTGCTTTGCTATCTTAAGAGAAAATGCCTAATGTTTTCATAATGATGCCCAACCAAAAGAAAAAATATCTGGGGATTTAATGTGGAAATAGTGATCACCGTAACTGTATGAATTAAAATAAAACTGGTCTCGTGAGAAATTCAGCGTTTTAGAAGCAAAATGTTTACTTCTCTCTTGTGTTAGGTAAGTTTTTTTTTAATCTTGTAATAATTATTCTTCTAAATTATGAATCTCTTTAAGGGCCAAGACTGTCTTATCCCTAGGAGTTTGTTCAGTATTTAGCACATAGTAGATGCTCATTAAATGTCTGTTGAGTAAGTGAACAGATAAATAAATGCTGCCTTAAACAAACACACACATTGTTATCCTTTCGAACAAAATCTATTATGGTGTTTTCCTCCTCTGTCCTTTGTAAATAGTTTCTTTTATCACTGCCTTTTAATTCAATTAAACAGTCTGTTTTAGAACAATAATCCAATAGAAAATAGGGAAAGATCAAGAAGACAGACTTCACAGAAGAGGAATAAGAATAAAAACAGGGCTTCCCTGGTGGCGCAGTGGTTGAGAGTCCGCCTGCCGATGCAGGGGACGCGGGTTCGTGCCCCGGCCAGGGAGGATCCCACATGCCGCAGAGCGGCTGGGCCCGTGAGCCATGCCGCTGAGCCTGCGCGTCCGGAGCCTGTGCTCCGCAATGGGAGAGGCCACAACAGTGAGAGGCCCGCGTAATGCAAAAAAAAAAAAAAAAAAAAAAGAATAAAAACAAACAAAAACAGTCTTTTTTTGAGCAGCCATAATTCGCTATCTGCTAATTGCCTGTTAAGTGCTAGGGACATACATTATGGCTCATTTAACTCTCGGTACCACCTGGTAAAATAGAAATGCGGGGCTCATAAAGGTAAAAATTTAGCTAGGAGTTGAACCCAAGTCTACCTCCACTAAACCCTTCAGGGGATAGGTGAGTGAGACCCATGCTCACCTTCAAGGAATTTACATACCGGTTTGACAGAAAAGTAAACCTCTGACTGTCTGAAATGCAAAGTAGAAGAGACCAGAGCGATAAGAAGAAGTGTTATTTTTAAAGCACTAGAGGGTTTCAAAGAAAGGATGAAATCATATTCAACTGTGCTGAAATAAGGAATGACTTCTCAAAGAAGGTAAACTTGTCCATTAGATGGGTAACTGGAATGGCTGCTTTGGGCTTCATACTTGGTGAGGTGGGAGAGGGTAGCAGAGGGAAGGGTGCTGCATCTCTTTTCTGAATATCACTGAATATGAGTTTTGAAGTTCTGTCTTTACAGGAAAGGTGCAAACAGAGCTGCTACCTTGAGCACTTCCACTGCTCCAAATGGTTGAATCGCTTTGACCATACCCTTCCAGCGACAACTTTAGGGGTGACACTTGAATAGATCTTAAAGGACGTGTAGAATTTTGGAAGATAGATATAGGAGAAAAGATTTCCCTATTGAAATTAATAAAGGTACAGAAACAGGAAAGGTTGGGGGTTCATTTAATTAGAATAAAGGCTATCTGCAAGAATTCATCCCATTTGATTAGAATAAGGGCTATAGGCAAGAGAGTAATGAAAAGTAAGACCGGAAAAGTGGGCTAGGGCCATAGTATGAAGGATCTTAAATGTTTGATTAAGGGGCAGTTGTGTTTTGTAGACTACAAATGCTTCGTAAACATTAGAATTATTAACTAACACATGTTGGTTGAGTAAGCAAATAAATGAATATTCTCAAGAAGATAATTTATACCTTTTGTTTAAAAAAAAAAAAAGGCAATATTCCATGCCCTTACTGTAGTGGTTCTCAACCAAGGAGAGCATAAGGGAGGAGAGGAAGGGTGTGTTTCACATATGTAAGATGTAAAGAACTTTTGCAGACTTCTCACATTCCTGCTGGTTTGGGAACCACTGCACTAATGATTATAGGCTTAACAAAATTAAAGAGATCTAAACAGAGTACTACACCATCAATACCTGCATTTCTTCAGCTCCTGTTCTCACAAGTCACCAACACCTTCCTGTTTGACAGCATTACTGTCCTATTATAAATCTTATGTGACTTACTCATTCTGTGTTGTCTTACATTGTTAATCACTTGAAACTTTCTCATCCTTTGATTTCTATAACAACACCTACTTGATTCTTTTCCCTCTCTATCTGGTCCTTATCTGCTTTAGTTACTGCTCCGCTAACTGCCTGGACCAGTGTTCCACCCTTGGTTGCCTTCTCACTCTATACACTATCCCTGGGAAATCTCATCCAGCCCTCCTAGTTTCAATCCCCATCTGCTGACAACTCTCAACACTGTATTTGTGACCCCAACCTTCTCCTACACTTCAGATTATTATTTCCAGTTGTGTATTATAACTTATTGGTGCATCCTTCAGACATCTCAAACTTAATATGTCTAACCCTGAACTCACTCTCTTCTCCCTCCCTTCCCTATCTCCACCCCAACATGGATTCACCTATCCCAACCTGCTCTAGTCATTCACTTTCATAAACTACAAACCTTAAAATCTTCCTCAGTTTCTGTTTGTCCCTCAACAATGCATTCTTCCTCCTCATCCAGATGGCCTCTGAACCCTATCAATTCACTATTAAAAAAAATAAGGTTTTCTCCCATTCCTTCATCTGCTGTCTTAGTCAAGTTCCTTGTTCTCTCTCATTTCTTTGGTTTCTCTGCCATCAGTCTCCCCCTACTGCAGTCTATTTCACACAATGATGCCAAAGTAACTGTCAAAATTAAATTATAACCATGTCATAGTTCTGCTTTTTTAACATTTTACTTCCTATGATTCTTTATACCCATAAGACAAAATTCAACTTCTTGGGTTAGGCCCTGCCTCAGTCTGGCTCCAAACGTAACTCTATAGCTTTTTCTTCAGGCTCATCAGCTCCAACTGCTTTCCACTCAATGTATACTCTAGACACAGTAACCTTCTCACAGTCCCCAAATAGGCCCTTTCACATATGACTCCTACAGCCTGGAATGTCCTTCAGGTCAATTCCGTAAATTCTTATTTGGGCATCTACTATGTACCAGGCTCTGTTCTGGGGCATAGAAAGCAAAAATAAGAAGATAAAGATCCTTCTGTCAATGAGTTCAGAGTCCAGTAATAAGGGAGACAGGCACATAAATAATAATGCACTGTGATACACACAGAATAGAAATACATACAAAGAACAGAGGCAGCATAGAAGAGAGGGTGGTTAATTGTCTGGAAGGCGTGGGACAAGGAAGCGTAAAGGTAAAAGCAATGCAGGCACAGCCAGGGGCACTGAGGCATGAAAGAGTTTCACGTTTTCAGGAAGCAGGAAGAGCTTCCACATATAATGCAGAAACATAAAATGCAATGAGGATGAACCATACACTTAAAAATGGTTAAGATGGTAAATGTTATGGTACGTGTTTTTTACCACAATTAAAATTTTGTTTTAATTATTTAAAAGAAATGCAACGGGGAGAGAATCTAAAGACAGGCTGAAATAAGCAACTGCCTATCTTCCCCTCCTTTTCACCTTGCAAACTCCTACTCATCTTTTAGGATCAACTCAGATGTCTAAATGACCCCTCCTTTGTGGATCCTATGTGAGACCCTCAGCCTGTGCACCCCTCCTCTGTGCTCTTACAGAGCTCTATCAGAGTGCTAATCACAGATTATGGAAATGTTTTGTTTATTCCTCTGTTTCCCCCACACGGATATGAGCTCCTTGACTCATATCCGTGAGTCACCATAACTTATACAGGCATAGACTCTATGCTTCTACAAGAATTATCTAATGAATTCATTAGTTATTTAACTCACTATTAACTAACCATATGCCATACACTATACTAAGTGCTTTATATACGTGATCTCCTTTCACCCTTACAACTGTATGAGGGTAGATATTGTTCTCTTTTCCATTTTATAGAAGAGAAAACTGAGAAAACGAGAGGCTGGGTATCTTGCCAAAAGTCACACAGTTAGTAGTTGATGTGAAGCCAGATTGAAGCCAAACAGAGCTTTTAATGACAAAGAAAGTAATCAATAGAGTAAGTTTCCAAGGGGATAAAGGAGGGAGTGGGATCCAGAAAGTTAATTGAGAAGATTCAGAAGGAAGAGCCCGGCCGGCAGGTGTCAGACTCTGTGCTATGCACCTTGCTGAAGTAATCTCATTTAAAATAGTTTCATCCTCATCAAATCTCCGTGTAATGTAGATACCCAAATGAAGAAACCGACATTCACAAAAGTTAAATTTTTTGTCCAAAATCACAGAGCTTGTGAGAGACAAGGCCATAAAGCAAGATCTCTTCCAGCTTTCTCATTTGATTCTTAGAGAAAAGCGTGGAAAGTTGAAGATAAAGAGATTTTGAGGTGGAGAAAAGATTACCTGAGGACCTTATCAGTGAATCAGAATCTTCAGACCAAGTGGTGAGGGTGAATTAAAAAGCCTGGAGAAATTTTGGGACACCCACTGTGAGGAATTTTATTTAAAAAAAATAGACAGGGACAACTGAATAAATAGGGCTAATGAGCATCAGTTAGGGGACCCTACTGAGGTTAGGGTACACAAATTTGTGATAAACCCAACAAGCACATTTTTTTTTTACTTTGTTCAGCTACTCTTGCTAGCCCATGAACAAAGAAAGTGTTGGGGATTGTCAAACTGAGCAGTAGGCAATCGCAGGAGTTGGGAGAGGGCTGAGGGGAAGGACTTTTGATTAATAGAAAGGACTTGCAGAAGTGGCTGATTATAGATTCTAGTCTGAGGAGCTGTCTTAGCCCATACAGGCTGCTATAACAAGATACCATAGACTAGGTGGCTTAAAAGGTAAACGTTTATTCCCCACAGTTGGAGAAATAACTGGAGGTTGAAGTCCGCAATATGGTACCAGCATGGTCCAGTTCTAGTGAGAGCTCTCTTCTGGGTTGCAGACTGCCAACCTCTGTTGTTGCCTCACATCCTTCACAAAGAAGAGAGCTCTGCATTCTTCATTCCCTTATAAGGGCACCAATCTCATCTCCCCCAAATTGTATCTAAACCTCCTAAAGGCCCCCCACCTCTAAATACCATCACATTGGGGATTAGGCTTCAACATACAAATCTGAAGCCAGGGGACACAAACGTTGAACAAATCAAATTAAGCTTTCTTCCTATACCAAACCTGAACTCTCCCACTTGTATAGGGTTGGAGAAACAACCTATCATTTTATCTGGGGTCACTATAAATTGATGACTACTAACCTCAAAAGGTGGCCTTTATGCTGCTGGCAATTATACTTCACTTCCTAAGTGTCTCATTCACTCTCCCACTCCCATTCTTCATCATCTCTCTCACCTGATGACCTTGCTTTCTATTTCATCCAGAAAATACAAGCAATCAGGGGACTTCCCTGGTGGTACAGTGGTTAAGAATCTGCCTGCCAATGCAGGGGACACGGGTTCAATCCCTGGTCCGGGAAGATCCCACATTGCTGCGGGGCAACTAAGCCCGTGCGCCACAACTACTGAGCCCACGTGCTGCAACTATTGAGCCCACGTGCCACAACTACTGAAGCCTGCATGCTCTAGAGCCTTCATGCTGCAACTACTGAGCCCGTGCTCCGCAACGAGAAGCCACTGCAATGAGAAGTCCGCACACCGCAACAAAGAGTAGCCCCCACTTGCTGCAACTAGAGAAAGCCCGGGCACAGCAACAAAGACCCAGCGCAGCCAAAAAAAAATGCAAGCAATCAGAAGAAAAATCCCACCGGCTCCCACCACTGCATCTATTCACTTCCCTGCATTTGTATCCATATGCTCTGCCTTCTGTCCTATTACTATGAACTAATCATGCTCCTACCCAAGTCCAACACCTCCTCTTCTACACCAAATCCCATCCTTTTTTTCCTCACTCAAGTATCCCTTTAAAAATTCTCCCATCTCTCTTCTACTCATCAATTTTTCCCTTTCTACTGGTTCATTTCCATCAACATCAAACATGCTGTAATTTCCCCTATCTTAAAACAATCAAAACAGACAAAAATTCAAACCTTCACTTCAGTTCATATATCCATTCGGTATTAGCTACCACCACATTTCTGTGCCCTTATAGAAAAGCTCACAACAGAGCTGTCTGTTCTCTTGCTCAGATTACTCTATTCCCATTCTCTCCTGAGTTTTCTTCAGTGAGGTTCGCCACTCACTGTTACACTGAAACCGTTCCTGCCAAGGACACCGGTGGTCTTCATGCTGTCAAGTACAGTGACCCATTCCTGTTCCTCATCTTCTTGGACCTGTCAGCATTTAACACAGTTGATGTCGTCCACCTCCTTGAAACTTTGTTTGGCTTCCAGAACACCATGCGCTCATGAATTTTTTCCTTTCTCACTAACTGCTCCTTCTTTGTTTTCTTTGCTGATTCATTCTCATCACCCCAAACAAAAGCCATTCATATTTAATGCCTTTAATTTTAGGATAAATTAGGTGGTTTAGCAGCAGATGTGCTTTTCTGATGATATCTTCTTATCTGTCATTTAATTAGCTTTCATTCATTGAGCATACACCAAGTGGGTAAAGGAGGAGACTCAGAGATATGCTGTGTGGTGAAGGGAAGCCAGTTTGGGATGGCTGGGCCTAATCTCCACAGATAATCTGGTCACTCATGGTCCTTGTGTGTCCTCTCTGTTGTAGTGTGTTCCTGTCATCCAGTTGGATCAGCTGTCCTTCCTTTCAGCTCAGTGACCTTCTGTGACCCCAGCAACGGTGACTGCCCTTGCAAGCCTGGGGTGGCAGGGCCACATTGTGACAGGTGTATGGTGGGATACTGGGGCTTCGGAGCCTATGGCTGCAGGCCTTGTGACTGTGCAGGGAGCTGCGACCCTCTCACAGGAGACTGCATCAGCAGGTGAATGTGCATGGCTCTTGTTCTCACCTCTGTGTCTTTCAGATTCTTTTGAAGATCTGGTAGTGATTTGGAAAACGTTGCATGCCGCTAGTGGACAAAGATGTATTTGCACATCTCTTTAAAAAATTTTTGTCAAAGTGCAGAGTCAAGTAATTTGTTCTTGCAAGATTCTAGAGATGGCCTGGTTCATTCTGCAAAATAAATTATTCTTTTTAACAATAAGTCCTTTACAACACTATTTCTGAAAAGTGAAAGGATGGGAAGGTAGCTAATAAGGTTTAAATCTCTAGAAATACATTCATTTCATTCAAGTTCTAAGAAATTCCTTAATAAGTTCTTCATCATTTTCTATTTTATTAGCAGCACAGACATAGACTGGCATCATGAAATTCCTAACTTCCATTCCATGCACAATAAGAGTGAACCAACCTGGGAGTGGGAGGATGAGCAAGGATTTTCTGCACTTCGACATTCAGGTGAGACAATAGATATTACCGCGTCTAGTCATATTTCCGGGTCTGGTCTTGAGTAACAGTGATTCATGACAAACCAGAGAACAGATTTTGGATCTTACAAGGGGAACTCTAGTTCTAAGGTTAACAAAGTAGTGACCCCCGTAAGTATAAAACTCTTAAACATAGCTAAATGGTATTTAACAAGCTTTTGTTTATTTTCTGATTGTTAGAATAACATGTAATTAGTACAGAAAATTTGGAAAATGCAGAATATCACAGTAAAAAAAACCCTCCAAATCTCACTATCCCACTGTTAATACTTTGGTAAGATTTTTCTTTTTTTTTTGCTGTGGACCATTTTTAAAGTCTTTATTGAATTTGTTACAATATTGCTTCGGTTTTATGTTTTGGTTTTTTGGCCATGACGCATGTGGGATCTTAGCTCCCTGACCAGGGATTAAACCCACGCCCTCTGCATTGGAAGACGAAATCTTAACCACTGGACCGCCAGGGAAGTCCCTTCCTCTCTCTAAAACATACTGTTTTACACAGCTGAGAGCTAACTCAATGGAAATGTACAGATTCATTTAAAGGAAAAACATTCTTACAGACCTAGTGTATGTAACTCAGTACAAAGCAAAAGCTAGCTGTGAACTCCTTATGTTTAAAGCTTTTAACCAACTATAAAACAAAAATAATTTTACAAACTAAATATAAGCCAAATAAAACTAATAAAATTCAAATTAACATTAACTGAATATGAAAAATGATTTTTACTGAAGCCAAAACACTGTTTACTACATAAATATGATTCCTTGAGTTTATCAAGTCTATACTCCTCTTTATTCTGATTTAATTTTCCTGTGATGTTTACGTGTTCTGTCATTTGAGGAGCAGGCTGTGATACTGGCTTGAACACATAATTTCTGTGTTCATCCTATCTCTATTCTTTTCTCATAGAAACTCAAGTGGTTCTATTTAGCATCAACTTAAATCATGTCACAAATACAAATGTGGACAAGAAATCTTGTTGTCAGCATTTGGTTGTAAAGTGCTCACCAAATCATCCAAATAAAACTTAAAATAACATTAAAATATTTTTTATTATTAAACACGACAAACACCAAAAATGTGATATGAACACCCATATGAACACCTTCTAGTGTTATGAAATCTTGATTTTGCCATAATTGCCTCATATTTTCATTTAAATTCTACAGATGCATTTGAAGCCCCTGATGTACCAATCTACAAGTTGACTAGCCTTCCTTACTCCACAGAATAACCACTAACGTGAATTTTGGTGTTCATCATCCACTTTCACATTTTTACTATTTTACTATATATATATATTAAATAGTATATAATTAATATATTTATATATTTATGTAATGTTTTAAAAATCTCATGTACATGGTAACTTACCTACCCTTTAAATTTTTTTTTTTTTAGTTAAATGTGTACTTTTTTTAGATTCATCCATTCTATTATATGAATACAACACTCTGTATTCTCCCATTGTTTGCCATTTAGGTTATTTCCAATTTCCAATTTTCCACTATTATATATAATGCTACCATGAATGTTCTCTTATATGTGTTATATTGTGTACTTGAGAAGGAGTTTCACTAGATCAGGGGCTGGCAAACTACAGCCCTCAGGCCAAATGTGGCCTGCCATCTACTTTTCTACAGGCTAAGCTGCCTGCTCTAAGGTTTAAATGGTTATATAAGTTATTTTAAATGGTTATATAAGTACCTACATAAAATCTTTAATTTTTCCCCATGGCCACAAAGCCTAAAATATTTATTATCTGTTCCATTATAGAAAATGTTTGCTGACCCTTGTTCTGGGGTACAATCTAGACACTGTTGGGTCACAGTGTGCTTATTGTCAAATTTACCATTTATTGCAAAATAGCTCTCTCAAGTGGTTGCATAAATTTGCATTCCACCAGCAAAATATGACACCCTGTTGTTCCACATCCTCACAAGTAAGTACTTTGTACTTATTTAACAAATGTCTATATAGCATACACAAGGGGCCAAGCAGTATTCTAACTCGCTAATAACTCAGGCACAGTTTAATTCATTCAATATTTATTGGGCTTCTAAAACTGATGTTATCAAACCTCTAAATTTTTGCCAATCTGATGGGTGTGAAATGGGACCTTGTCATTTTAATTGCATTTTCCTGATTAGTAATTTTTCATGGTTTCTTGGACTTTCAGGTTTCTTTTTCTGTGAATTTCCTATTTGTAATTTTCTTACTAATTTGTAGGAATGCTTTATAGACTCATTCATTTGACAATATTTATCGAATACTCATACTACGTGCCAGTGCTGTAAATCTAGTAATTGAACAGACAAAAACCTCAGTCTCCAAGGAGTTCACATTCATGCAGAGAAAGACAGCTAATAAGTTAAATATTTAATGATGTTTAATATAATAGACAAATAAAGCAGGGATGTGGGATAAGAAATACTTGAGAGGGACATACTTTTAAATGGGGTGATCAGAAAAGTCCTATGAAAGGACTTTTGAGAAAAAAACCTGAGGAAGGTAAGGGAGTGAGCTATACAGATAACAGAGGAAAGAGAGTTTAGGCAGAAGATACAGCAAGTACAGAAACCCTGAGGTGAGACTAGGCCTGACTTATTTAGGGAACAGCAAGGAGGCCAGTGTGGCTGAAGCAGAGTAAGAAACCAGTTTTAACACCTTCTCATAGAGAATTTATGGACCTTTCAAGAATCAAGAACTCAAGTTATAGAAACACTTGGTATCTGCAATTCCATATCATGGGTTTTTTTTCACTTAACATAATCTTATGATCATTTTCCTAATTGGTTTCATTTTAATTCACAACAGGAAAGAAGGTGGGAAAGATAAGGTAATATGAAGTTGTCATATTTATCTTTTTTAGCATTTGAAAAGGAAAACTCTTTCCCATTAATTTTGTGCCTTAATGCTACGTAGTCTGAATTCTATGATGTTAACTTTAATAACCACTTTTGAAAGATTTCTTCTCTTTTTCTAACACAATCGTTTTCAGAATTCTCCAACTTTGTCTGCCAAGCCAAATCTGTAAAAATCAAGGTTCTAGTGCCATAAGACATTCATTAAGCCAATCATCATGTTACTAGGGAGGGAGCTGGCAGCACACTAATGAAGCACATAACGGTGCTGGCATCAGACTAACTCCAGACTCTCACATCCATAACAGCTGTTAGGTCTATGATGTCCCCAGAGAGTCTCTGAAATTCATCTGGATGAGCTCCGGACTGAGGAAGAGACTGTTCAGTCTCCTGCTACAGCAATATTCCCAATGAGTATAAAATAGTGCCCCTGGGCACCTTTTTCAACAGAAAAGTGATAATCAGTTTTCTAAGCACTGTGGTTCATTTTCAAATGTATGTGCCTACATACCTATTTACCTGCCATAAGTTTCCATAACTAGGAATATAATGCACTATACCAAGATACTCTTAATTTCTACCACTTCTTGTGGGGTAGAGAGCATCAGATGTAAAATTTCACTTCCTGTCCAACAAAACTGGCTTTAACTAGTACCAGAGAACTGTAAGCAATACTTTTTTTTGAAACGTTCTAACAACCCAGTATAACTAAATAGGTTTTCCTCTTCTTCCAAATTTCTTTTAAGAAAACACATCTGGGCTGAAGCCTAATCAAAAAAAGATTTATTCAAAAGCAAATTTTAATGTCTGATTTCTTAACATATGAAAAGGGAGTATTGGAAAGCAGCCAAGGAAAGGTCTTCAAGTAACAGACTTATTCATGTTCTTTTTATTAAATTTTTTTTCTTTTTATACAATTTTAAGGGTTACTTTCCATTTACAGTTATTACTATATTCACTATAAATATTCACTATATTCCCCATGTTGTACAATACATCCTTGAGCCTATTTTATACCCAATAGTTTGTACCTCCCACTCCCCCACCCCAATATTGTCCCTCCCTACTCATGTTCTTATAGGCTCAAGGACAAAGGGAAGAGCATTATGTTGAGGAGTAAGATATGCATGGTAGTTACCATACTCTTCTGCTTTGGTGGAATCATCAAAGGCCATGAGCTGTCCACTCAGGTTACTACAGTTTCTGAATGAGCAATCCTCTGCTTTGTTTAGACGATAAGCAATATTACTTAACAAATCACAACAGCTCATTTTAAGCATCTTTGATTTAATCTTTCCCACTATTTAATTCCACTGTGATTTTCTACTTGCAGATCTCCTTCTGGTTTCTCAAGAAACTTTAGCTAGAGCCGATATGTCAATATTTTCCATTTTCCATATCTACCTACCTAGTCTCACCAGAATCACACTCTCATTTCCACATGTATGTCTGTCAGCATCTCTAATTCATTATATTCTCCTCGTACTAGACCTCTGTTGTTTTTTGCCTGACCAGATCCCTTTCCCCTTCTTTCTTGCTATTTCTGTGGTAGCTCAACCCAGTTTTTCTTTGGGGAACCACTCTTCCGCCATTTAATACAGTCTTAGAGAGGTCAATCAGATGTTCTGTCCCTAGAGTTTAAATCTTGAGCTGAAAGTGGCAAATTCTGAAAATGATTAGAGTTCATGATTCCAATGGCAAAGCCGTAAAGAGACTGCCCAATAGATCTCTGGCGCTCTCTTGTTTCTTGTCCTTTCAGAGTTCTGGTTCTTCAGCTTTTTCTCCTTTCTATGAGCTACTCAATAAACTTTCAATAATTAAGTTAGACTATTGATTACTACAAAAAAAAAACACGTAATACACTCCTAAAATGCTCTCCTTCTCCTAACTTCCCTATTTCTGTTAGTGAAACTACAATCCTCTCTGTCACCTTGGCTGAAAATTTCAAGTACATTTTTATGCTTCCTCATAAAATTGGATGCTTGTCCTCATCCAATGCAGTGACAGGATTTGTAGACCTGTAGACCCTAACTCTGCAGCATCCCTTGATATTTCTTCCTATCTACACCCATGGCCACCTCTCAGACCCACATCCCATCTGCCTTAAAAAGATAGTACAATGGAAAGATTGGGGGCTTCAGATTCCCCCCGACCCAGGCTTAAAATCTGGCTTTTCTACTTGTTAGCTATACGCTGCCTTGAACAAGCTAATTAACCTCTCTGAGCCTTCCTTTTTTCATTTGTTAATAGTACCTATCTCATAACCTAACTGTAAATATTAAATAAGATCATATGGATAAAATTCCTTATAAAGTTTATGGCTTATAGTTGGTATTCAATTTAGTTACTGTTGTGTGTTACCAATTTCACGAGTTTCTAACTGGTCCCTGCCTTCATATTTTCTCCATTCCAATAGTTTTGATACAGTAATGCCAGATTAATTTTCATATATATATTTTTAAATTCATGTAACTTCTTTAAGCTGATAGCTTTGAAAATTCCCCTTTATCTAACAAATTAAATTCAGGCCCTAACTGCATATCAGTCAAGGTTCTCCATGATACCTTCTATTATCCTCAACTCAATCTGTACCCAGGATAAACAGAACAACTGGTTCTTCCATGAACACTCTCTCCTCTTTCTCTTACATTTCTTTGCTCATCCTTTTATCTCTGTATTCCTGTCAAATTTCTATTTGTTAGAATCTTAGAGTATTGTAAATAGTAAATAAATAAAAAATAAATAAATAATAAATAAATACTTAGTAAATAAATGTAAAAGACTTAAAATAGTGTCTGGCATGTAGTAAGTGCTCCCCAGTAAATGTTACCTGCTGTTATGCCACTCAGTGCCTATAAAATGCAATGTGTGAGGGTAGGAGGGGAGGGGTTAGGGAAGAGGTAGAATTATATCTAATTGTTAAATCAGTAAGAATGAAAATCCTGGGGAATTCCCTGGTGGTCCAGTGGTTAGGATTCTGTGCTCTCACTGCCGAGGGCCCGTGTTTGATCCCTGGTCGGGGAACTAAAATCCCACAAGCTGAGCGGCATGGCCAAAAAAAAAAAGAATGAAAATCATATCCATTCTGGGCTTTAAGCATATAAAGATGAATAAGACATAACCATCGTCCTCAAGGATCACAGTCTAGAGAGGAAACAGGTACATAAATAAGTATAAGAATGCTATTATAGACTATGTACAAAGGCATTTTGAAAGTCTTCCAAAGATTTCTTGAATTTACTTGCAATTGTTGTTTGTTTTGTTTTACTTTTTTTCTAAATAACTAACACCATGTTCATTTACTTTCTGTAGGTAAATGTGAGTGTAAGGAACAGGTGTTAAGAAACTCCAAGGCATTCTGTGGAATGAAATATTCATACGGTGAGTTTGAAGTGCTTGAATGCTTCTAAGGATCTATTCAAACTAAGTAGGAAGAGTTTTTAAGGAAATGGGTGGCCTGGTTTATCACATTCACAGTAAATCAAAGCACTAGTCTTATATAATAATAGTAAACATAGTAGTCTGGCCTTGACCTAGATTCTCCTAATAGAGATGGTGTTGAATGTAATGGTGAGAGCAGGAGGCTTTAGAGCAAAAGCAGGGTTATCCTGCTATGTGGAAAAGAGGCAAACAAGAAAAAGAAAAAAATCATGACACGTAATCCTTTCTTATAAATGCTTCTTGTATTAGTAATCTAAAAGGGAAGTTTCTAGCCACTTAAATGATTTCTCAGCCAGTTTATCCTGTAGTACTACTAGGCAGCAATCAGTTTAAAGCTGTATATTTCACAGTGATTAAAAGCTCAGGCTTTGGGCTCAGACCTACATGGGTTTTATTTGTGGTTTATTGGGTGGGTAACTTAACGTCTCCAGACTTCCTCCTCTGTAAAATAGGGATGACGCCACCTTCCCCATGAAATGAGATTTTTGAAAAGCACACAGCACATTACCTTGCACATACTAGATGCTCAGTCAGTGTTAGGGAAGGAAGGGGAAATATAGTGGGGAGGCCTTGAGACAAGCTCTCTGCCTGAGTCTCCTCCCTGCCCTCTCTATATACTCTAGACTCCTCTACCTTCCAAATGCCAGGAAAATACAGTGTATGGACAAAGGAAAATGCCATTGCATTTTCAGTAAAGACTGTTACTATCTTCAAATTCTAAATGGCTTTATGTTTATTATTAAGTATATTAAAGATGCCTTATCCTGCCAACATATCATTGACTAGTGTCTGAATCTTTTTATTATTCCATAATGTATACAGCATTATTTATTATTTATGCATTACAATGAAGAGAAAGTTTTAAGTCATGATTTCTGAAACAAAATGTTTAGGTTCTTGATAACATCGTATTTATTCTCATAAAAGATAAAAACACAAATGTTAAAAACCTCATAAATCTTATCTAAAATTATGTGCATATTTCCCTCCTTTCACCTGCCAACCTGGTTAAATAATAGAAGCAAACTTTTGAAATGCATAGTGCCCAGTAAAGAAAAGTCAGTTTAGAGGGAAAGGTATTTACTATTAAAAGCAAAAAAATATGACAATTTAGTCCAAAGTCATTCAGTTCAATAGAAATATCAACTGGTTTTCATTATCACATAGATTCAGTAGCTCTTTGACTGAATTTACAACCACATTGATATCTTTTAATACAACTGTATTATTTTCTGCTTAAGAGAACTTGAATGCTTTTAATGATGTCATGAAGTATCTTGGTCTTATTAAGTGCAATACACCTACAGACTTGGGGAAAAATGGTCTCCCCCTCCCCATTCTCTGACTTAATAGAAAAAATACTCGATTCATTTTTATTCTTTTAGCAAATATTTATTGAGTTATAATAGTGAATTGATAAGGTTCCTGCTCTCTTTGAGCTAGAAAAATAATAGTGAACATTTATTGAGCATTGGCCATGTGCAAGGGGCTACTACAATATGTACCCTTCATGCATTTATCTTATCAGAGTTCTAGTCCAAAGTCTACCTCTAATCAATCAGGCATACAGGTTTGAGCAGTTCACTTAAAACTTGCTTCCTCATACATAAAACAAGACTAGATGAGCTCTTAAGAGCCCTTAGACGTCTAAAATTTGGTGAATCTATAATTTGGTGCATTTGGTGAATCTATAAAGAAAACATGGCCATCTGACAGCCATATTCTCAGGATATGGTACCAGCCAAGATAGGGTTCTTTTATTACACACAATCTTCCATCATCTTCCAAGATATAGATGAGCCAGTAAGAACTCTCCTAATAATACAGAACGTTGCATTCAGTGTTCCTTAGGTCTATGTTTTTCCCCACCCCAATTTATCCCATTACTTGATCCCTATCCACATCCATTTCATAGATGGAAGAACATAATAGAATCAGGAGTCATATCGAAAACTGGAGCTCTGCCATCACGTAGGACAGCTTCCTAATCCCAGTCAGCTTGCATTACACCAGGGAAGAAAATTAAGTAATCAATAATA
The DNA here is from genome assembly GCF_937001465.1 of Orcinus orca. Taxonomy (NCBI): domain Eukaryota; kingdom Metazoa; phylum Chordata; class Mammalia; order Artiodactyla; family Delphinidae; genus Orcinus; species Orcinus orca. Next base: position 77,847,142 of record NC_064569.1, on the reverse strand, counting down.
TTATTTAATCTCTTTAGAATACGTAAAATATGTCCTGGCAGTAACATTTTGCTTTTTGTCATAACATTACACAAAGCTAGCTATAAGAGTATAATATAGTCAGAATCTAAATAAAAACCAGGATAACAATTCTACTTCCTGTGCATCTTTTTTCTATTTAGATTTGATAGCTGAATGTGTTTAAGATTTATTTGCAGTAGGCAAATGGCTGATATTCTCTTAGCATAGTGATATGGACAGAAGTAGCAGTTGAAAAATGTTAAGAAAGAAGAGGATAGTTAATATAGATAAATGAGATGAAGTCAGTGCAAAATCAATGAGCCTAATGATTTTCTTTCTTTTTATTGAGGTATATACAGTTAATGTACAATATTATATGTTTCAGGTGTACAACTAATGATTCACAATTTTTAAAGGTTATATTCCATTTACAGTTATTATAAAATATTGGCTATATTCCCTGTGTTGTACAATACAATATATTCTTGTAGCTTATCTATTTTATACATAGTAGTTTGTACCTCTTAATCCCTAATGATTTTTAAAGCAAATTTCCACATTATCATCATTGGTTCACTTTTCCATTATACTCTGAAATGCATATTTAAGTTGTTCAGAGTTCAAAGGATAGTATGAAATTCTATGCATTTTGACTTTTGGAATTGTGTTGTTACAGTGCTAAAAATAAAGATTTTATCAGCTCATGATAAAGGATCTCATGCTGAGGTCAATGTGAAGATTAAAAAAGTCTTAAAATCCACCAAATTGAAAATTTTACGAGGAAAACGAACATTATATCCAGAATCATGGACTAACAGAGGCTGCACTTGTCCAATCCTCAACCCTGGTGAGCATTAGTCTCGTCTAGCTTGTTACCTACCGTGTTTCTGCTGATTTGCTGCTTGTCCTACATTCTCTGAACCACAACCTAAATAAACTCAGCAAGAGTATCTCTCCTTTTCACCATCTGATCTAGGGAAAATCCAAATGGAATTCTTTGAACTGACATCAAAAAATTTTTTCTCTTTCACATGCTCTATAAAAGTAAAATATTTTAAAATCCAGCAATATAATATTTTCTGTCCTGAAAGAGAAGTCTCAGATTGGTTCCAGGTGTCAGTAGCAAGGAAAGCACTTTCATGAATTTATCTGCCAATAATACTGTATTGGAAAGCTAGGTCCTATTATGATGCCCTGGTTAGAACTTGCTCCCAAAAGGAAGTTCAAATGCAAAATTCCATCTGTGCAAATAATATCGAATTCATTTTTACTGTTGCATGAGAAGCATCTGTTTCTCCTGGATAGAAAACAACTCTCAAGTTCTCATCATCTTCTTTTTCATTAAATGACCTTTTGGTTTCAAATTAGAAACAGCAAAAACAAACAAACAACAACAAAACTACAGAATCTTAGAGAAACTTGGAGTGGAGGAAAATTTGCACTTTAAAACATTGTGGCAGACACAGAGGCAAGCAAGTAAGGATGGGATTCATATCTGTTCACTCTACAAGTACACTCATACTGTGTCGTAAGCTGCTTATTTCTGTCTCCCTCATTAAATTTGAGGATGGGATTTAGATTTTTGACCATACTATCTCCAGGGCCTACCATTAGTACCCAAATAATAGTAACAAAGTACCCACAGAGTAAGTTCTAGTAAAACAAATAATATATTTTTTAATCTTCTGTATTTCCTTGTTTACGAAGTTGCCAGCTGTGTCTTAATGGCACTGCTGAAACAGGTGCATAATTTGTGTTCTGGATCTAATTCTTTTCAAATTTAAGTCCAGGAAACCACAGTTATGTTAAGAAGTCATTTATGGGTTTTGGTTAATAAATTTGAGAGAAATAGATAACTGAGTGAGAGAAAGAGAGAGAAAAACTATCAATAAAATACTCCCCACAACCTAAACGATCTACACAGTGATATAAAACTCTTGACTTTTGACCATTGACTAATCTCTCACACCCTTTTATACCTCTTCATATTTTATTTAAATTAATCTAAATTTTAATACGGAAAAATTTAAAGACATTTTAAAATAAATATGTTTACAAAGAACAAATGAAGTAATCAGAATCTTGGATTTTGAATACCGGAGACTAGGAGTCATCAATTTAAGTTCTGTTTCCCGGGGCTCTTTCTATAAGCACTTTCTACTATCTTGGCAAAAGAAAAAGAAAGAAAGAAAGAAAGAAATCCACTCATTTTTTTAGCAAGACATTATAAACAAAAGCTTTGACAATCTGAGCCACCCTCCAGGAAGTGAATTACACTTCCTAATCAGATTTCTGCCAAATAGAGTAAAAGAATCAACTGAGCTCATCACAATTGAAAACATAAGCACAATTATTCAAAGAATTCTTGAAAACATGTTTATTCACTTTGATGAAAAGACTAGAACCTGCCAAAGCAAAACCAGACACTCTTTCATTTCACTTTGTTTTTCCATTTTACAAGTTCAATAGCTAAGGCCAAAGAAAGCTGATAAGAAAACTCTGAAACTTTACACGCCAACATTTCCTTTGCTACTTTTGAAAAGGAGTAATCTAATTGGCATCCCTGCAAATTCATTCATTCCTACATTCATACATACATTTACTCATTCATCAATCATATATATTAGAATACCAAGACTAGCACTAAAGTATTATATTTTCTTTCTCTATGGATACAAAGTAAACTTTGCACCCTCAAACTTATAGCAAGGTTGGGACTTCCCTGGTGGCGCAGTGGTTAAGAATCTGCCTGCCAATGCAGGGGACATGGGTTTGAGCCCTGGGCTGGGAAGATTCCCACATGCCGCAGAGCAACTAAGCCCATGTGCCACAACTACTGAGCCTGCGCTCTAGAGCCTGTAAGCCACAACTACTGAGCCTGCATGCCATAACTACTGCAGCCCGCGTGCCTAGAGCCTGTGCTCCGCAACAAAGAGAAGGCACCACAATGACAAACCCGCGCACCGCAACAAAGAGTAGGCCCCGCTCACCACAACTAGAGAAAGCCCGCGCACAGCAACGAAGACCCAACGCAGCCAAAAAATAAAAATAAATAAATAAATAAATAAAAACTTATAGCAAGGTAGATGTCAAAAGCATAGAGATAGGAAGATAAAATGTAAATGCTAATAAGTGATACAACAGGTAACGTTGTTTTCCATGCTAACTTTTGGCATGATGCTGTTCCATAATTTATGGATTTATTCGGCATCATTTTATTAGTTTAATTTATATTTATACTTCAAAGTAATGGCAAACTCCTATAATATTTGTTCTATTTACAGTTTCAAAGTAAATTCATTTAAAATACTAGACTTAACACTGAAAGTTTCCTAAAAATTGTTTATCGTATTTTTAAATGAGGATTTTATTATTTTAGAGATGATACAAACAATATCAAGATGATTATGTTTTGGGTTTTTTTGTTTTTTTTTTTAAGACGATTATGTTTTAACTAGTCTGTTAATCAAATATTGGGATTCTTTTTCATGAAGAAGCTAAGGTTACCCTTTAAAGAATTTAAATACCTTATAATCCATCTTACGTATATATATATGTATATATTTTAACAAAAATGAAATCATAAGTATATGCTTCATTCTGCAACCTACTTTATTCAGTTATTATCTTTACCTTCAGTTTTAATTTTCACATACTCTAATACTCAGATCATATTCCAATTTCCCAATTGATCCCAAAATGTTCTTTAGACGTGGTTTGCCCTTGCCAGTATTCAATCCAGAATCACACGTTTTATCTAGTTTTTAAGTCCCTCAAGTATCTTTTATTCATGCAGAGTTTCTTTTTAGTATTGAAGAAATTATTATTGTTGAAGAAACCAGGCCAGGTGTCCTGTAGATTATCCTGCCTTCTATATTTGTCTGGTTGGTTCTTTGTGGTGTCATTTAGCTTGTCTCTCTACTTCCTATATTTCTTGTAATCATAAAGAAAAGCTTGATAGACTCAAGATAAACATTTTGTCTAGAATTCATCATAGATATTGTTGTGTGCTTCATGTTAATTCACATCATGTTAAATCACATCACAAGATATATAGTACCTGGATGACCCACCGTCAGGGTTGCTAAACTTGACTCTGGGGTTGGAGTGATTACAGTCTGATCTCTCCATTGGGTTCCCTTTTGAGACTAGAAAACAATGAGTATGAGTTACTTAGTCACTAAGCAAACATCCAGTTCCCCATTAGCTATTCAATTTAATGATTTTATCACCAATTCAATTGGCAATCCCTTCCTCAATGAATAATTTCATTAGAATTTTGAGAAATGATGTTTTTCTAATTTCACCTAATTCCCTTCATTTATCAATTAACATTATTCTGTAAGAGGACTTTCTCTCCCAAGCTGGGCTATTAGGTTACCATGAAATATAGTTCCTATTATAAAAGCACAATAAATGCTAAATTCTTTCCTTTAATTTTCAATTTCCAAAGTAAGGAATGGTTTTAACAACTGTCTCAAGACGACAAGTTAATTTTTCTCTGGATTTCTCTTTTTTGAGTATCACTTTGGAATTATGGATTTTTGTTGATTCAGTATATTAACACACACACAATTATTACATTCTTGGTGCTCAAATTATCACAACTTTGGTGAGTTATAACCCTCCCTTGCTGGTTCCTGTATCCTTTTAAAATGATTCCCATTAAGCTTTGAAAGCTTCCTTGCTTTTTTTAGCACAATAAGAAATCCCATGCTTACCTTGTATCTTCCTGCCCTGGACCTAAAAAAAGCATTTCTTCAAGAAGCCTTGTTTAGTTTTGTTTTGTCTTTAGTGAGACCTGTTATTAGAGACATTATGTTTGTTACAGGTGTTCATTACCACTGGAATGACATTTTTAAAGCCATTTTAGTGAATGAACAAGACTGTATATATTAAACCATGAGCTTAAATTGATATTTTCAATTGAATTTTAACATCTTGTGTTTTCCCTTAACTTGAGTTTTAAAGTATATGTCTCTTGATCTTATATAGGAAAGTTTTATTTTATAAATGTAATTACTTATTTGCTCTACCCTATAATATTAAAGAAAATTGTTTCAAAATACTAATATTGATATTACTACAGACATGTACCGAGGGAGATTATCACATTTCTTTTTATTAATGTATGGATAATGAGATTGTCCTTTTGGATTCTTATGTTTGTTAGCCAAAATTTTTACTTGAAGCCTGAAAAGAATTTTGAATTATAAAGTCAGCACTAGTCAAGTCTCATCTTTTTTTTAAGTATGACAAACAAACATTCTATATTCCAAAAACACACTGACTTTATATAGGAGATATGTGTTATTTTGTATAATCCATAGCTCTCTTCCAATACGTTTTCCCAAATGATTGTTTCACTTTTATAAAATCCTCCTTAATATACACTACTATACATAGTGAGTCTCCAAGAAATATTGAACTGTAGCAGCATGTTAAGTAGTCACAGAATCCTCACTTCTTCACCATAGAGGGAAAGAGTAAAAGTTCAACAATCAGACAGGCCTGAACTTGAGTCAGCGTGCACTGCTTACTGGCAAACACTGTTTCTCAATCTTGCCAAGCCTCTGTTTCCTCATTTGTAAAACAAGGAAAGAAGAAAGGTAATACCTACATCATAGGGTTATTTTCAAGATTAAATGAGATAATACATTTAGAGCACTTAGCACATAATAAATATTTACTAAGTGTCAGCTATTATTGCATATGACTCCCTATTTCAACTATGAATTTATAAAACCGTGAACCATGTATATATAAAACTGCTAAAGTCACATCTCTCCCTTCACTAAACTATGATACTACATAGTCCCTAATTTTGTTCTCTTTCAGGTTTGGAGTACCTTGTAGCAGGACATGAGGATGTAAGAACAGGCAAACTAGTCGTGAATATGAAAAGTTTTGTCCAGCACTGGAAACCATCTCTTGGAAGAAAAGTCATGGATATTTTGAAAAGAGAGTGCAAGTAGCAGAAAAGGTGTATAGCACATAATGGCAATTCTCTATGTACAAAACACAAACTTAATGGAAAGGAGACCTCAAAGATGAAACTGGAAATTTTTTTTAGTGCCAAAATATATAGAAATGTTCCAATGCATGGCCCTTGTCTACCCTATCTCTTTTGGGCCCATGTTTAAATACAGTTTGTTTCATAAAGTGGAATGAAAAATCCAATACCGATACCTATTTTCTATAGGACTGATTCTGAAATTCATAACTATTAAGAATATTTTAATAGCAGTAAGATATTTAGCAGTAATCCATTAAGGGCAATGCATGTAACAAGGACTCCTCCCATCTTCAGATATGTTACTTACATTTGTGCTACTTGGAGTAATTAATGAGATTTTAAGGAATCCCCAACCCTACTATCAGAAAAGGTGTTTCTTAAAAAGAGCCTTCTCTTGCGTGATGTGTGTGAACTTTGGTCTGTGGGGTGTTAAATGGAACCTCTCCACATGTATATAGTATTTCATTGTATAAAGCACTTTACTACCTACCACTTGTGTTGTGAAAGTTTGGAGACTGCCGTTGACAGAAAAAAAAAGAAGAAAAGGGCACGTAAGAAAACCTGCTGAAACAGAAGCACTATCACTACGTGTGGAAAAAAAGTGGAAGTTGTACTCTTTAAACTTGAACACTTGAGAGTAACTATGTGAAGATGCAACCTGAAAGGAGAATATGTTTGCATGAAGTCTCAGCTTTGGGATAGAGGTTAGATTCCACAGATACCGGCCATGATGAAACTTTTAAAAAAACTGAACAAGAAGAGACTCTAAGAGAAAGGAGTCATAAGTGTAGAAAATGCTTGGATAAAGAGAAAATGGACTTTAAATTTTAAAAGCCCATTTATTTGCAATGCACTTGTATACACTTCAAAAATTATTGTAGACACAATTTGTTTTATTTTTGTGTTTAGTATTTAAACCTGAATATGGAAACAGTTTCCTCCTTGTCTTTATTAACAGTATATGGTCATTCTGTTCACTCATTTTTTGACTCAATGTATGTGATAGTTCACCAAATTACAGTTTTTCATTATTATTTCTCTTCTGTACTCATGCATAACCACTATACATATCATTTCTTCTGTACTTGAATATATAAAACCTGAACCACAGTGCCATAAGATTAACTTCACATACAGAACATATTTTTCCTGAGGTCCTGTGGACTTGCAAAATATATATATATATTGCTCTGTTAATTTTTTATATTTCATATATGTAATAAAGGAATATGATCTCCTGATTTTTGCCTCATTTCCTGATCAACTGATGCTAAAGATTACCTTCTCTTAATGAGGGAACTCAAATCTAATTCCTTAAACTAAGAAAATCAAATAAGGACCTGGTATTTCTACTCTTATATTCTAGGGTTTGGGGATGGAGTGGAAGCTAATTCAGATGGGTTTACTTTCTGTAGCTGTTGGACGTGAACTTTTTCATCAGATGCATTGCATTTTTTTATATTACATTTACTTTTTTTTTTTTTTGTGGTACGTGGGCCTCTCACTGTTGTGGCCTTTCCCGTTGCGGAGCACAGGCTCCGGACGCGCAGGCTCAGCGGCCATGGCTCACGGGCCCAGCCGCTCCGCGGCACGTGGGATCCTCCCGGACCAGGGCACGAACCCGTGTCCCCTGCATCGGCAGGCGGACTCTCAACCACTGCACCACCAGGGAAGCCCTTACATTTACTTTTTAACTAATTTAAAAAGTAATAAAAGTTCACTGTTGAAAATACAGAAAACCATAATGAGAAAAAAAAATGCCTATATTCCAACAATCGTGATAATAGCTGTTAGCAGTTTAGTGTAGATGCTGCTAGACTACTTTGTATGCATATACATACCTCTTATAGAATTGGAATTATACTATACATACTCTTATGAAGTCTGCTTTTATAACCTGCAGCATATCTCTTAGTTTCTTACCTATTCCTATCTTATCCTCATAGATGGAATGCTAACTAGTAGACATCATTTACAAGCAACTTATAAAACATGGTGGTAAGTACATCATACCAAGAAAAATATTTTAAGTATGTCAGATATAGGATTTTCTTAAGTTTCAAAATTGCCAGGTTGTCTTCTTTTCCATTTCACTTTATATAAAATAGCTACTACACATTAAAAAGAAGAATATAAATAATGTCTATTTTTTAAAAGAGTAGAAAGATGCCCACAATATACTATTCAGTGAAAGAAAATGACAGAACAATACTTATAGTATTAGCTCCCACCCCCAAAACACATTTATAATAATATAGCATCTCGGGCTTCCCTGGTGGCGCAGTGGTTGAGAGTCCGCCTGCCGATGCAGGGGACACGGGTTCGTGCCCCGGTCCAGGAAGATCCCACATGCCGCGGAGCGGCTGGGCCTGTGAGCCATGGCCGCTGAGCCTGCGCGTCCGGAGCCTGTGCTCCACAACGGGAGAGGCCACAACAGTGAAAGGCCCGCGTACCGCAAAAAAAAAAAAGAAAGAAAAAAAAATAATAATATAGCATCTCAAAAGTTCTGACAGATAGATTATAGCAGTATTTACCCCTGCAAGGGAAAGAGAATTCTCACCTTGTAGTTTGCATATGTCTGCATTGCTTGACTTTCTTTCATTGGTCACGTACTGCTTTTGTAATTTATTTTTTAAACACTTAAATTTTTTTAAAAATTTATTTATTTATTTTTGGCTGTGTTGGGTCTTCGCTGCTGCACACGGGCTTTTCTCTTGTTGCGGCGAGCAGGGGCTACTCTTCGTTGCGGTGTGCAGGCTTCTCATTGTGGTGGCTTTTCTTGTTGCGGAGCACGGGCTCTAGGCATGTGGGCTTCAGTAGTTCTGGCTCACGGGCTCTAGAGCACAGGCTCAGTAGTTGTGGCGCACGGGCTTAGTTGCTCCGCAGCACGTGGGATCTTCCCGGACCAGGGATTGAACCCGTGTCCCCTGCGTTGGCAGGCGGATTCTCAACCACTGCACCACCAGGGAAGCCCTAAACACTTAAAATTTAATCAACTGTTTTTAAAGTATGTTCAAGCAAAATCATAACTGAAAGTTTAATTTAGCTAGTTTACCAAATTGCTGGGCCCCTATATGGTTTTCCAGTCTTTTGTTTTTGTTTTTGTTTTTTTTTGGTTACGCGGGCCTCTCACTGTTGTGGCCTCTCCCGTTGCGGAGCCCAGTGGCCATGGCTCACGGGCCCAGCCGCTCCGCGGCATGTGGGATCTTCCCGGACCGGGGCACGAACCCGCGTCCCCTGCATCGGCAGGCGGACTCTCAACCACTGCGCCACCAGGGAAGCCCTTCCAGTCTTTTTGATTAGAATCTTCATTAGGTGCTGTTTCAACACCTTTTCTGGCAACATTCCAAAAACATAGGTCACTGTTATAATCATTTTTTAATCTTTTGATTCTTAAATCATTTGCAGCCCTTTCACTGCAGTTTTAATTTCCTATGAGCATTATTGGCTTCCAAAGTGAAAAAAAAAGGAAAGAGAAAGAAAAATAGAAGGAACCTCATGTTCCTCTTTGTAAAAGTAAACAACAAAATGAAATGTGAGCAAGCCGCCCCCTGACCCCACTCCCATTCCATCATTCCATCATTCTGCCACACTTCTGTATACTTTCTCACCCTTGGCATCTTTCAAAATAACCATCACAGTACCAAGGCAACAGAATCACATAAAACTTCCATCTATGGCTTCAGATGAACATGAATACTTCCTTCACGAGCTAGTGGGAAAGTCTCTGCCCCCAGAGCTTTATTCTCTGTACTGTGGGGCTTTATTAGCCAGCAGATTAGTTGCATAATCTCCACATACCTATGTGCATAATTTGTCTGAGGTCAACCCAGTCTATGCCTTCTTATTACATCACTTTCCCCATAGAGGAATGTTACTAATATTTGGTATTTGATATAATGGAAATTCTCAATCGCAGGATAATCTTTTAATAGTGAGGTCAAATCTGTAGGGATATGATGGTGAGTCCAAAAAGCAGTGTGCATCTGGCTATGTTAAACAGAGAGCAAGGCCTGTTACGGGTAAACATAGTTCTTTGGGATACTTTGGGTTCTTGCAGAACAAGTCCCTTTCTAAATGATTAGAGACTTATCTACTCTGAAGGGTGGGAAAAAAAAAACCCTTGAAAATTCCTTGTGCTGGCTGTCCCTTTGCCACTGCTCTGGAATGCCTGAGAACAAGGAGCACGAACACCGCCTTGGCTGTTGAGAGTTTTGTCAGAGGCCCCAGGACTGAATCGCCTTTGTGTTCATTGTTTCAATGAGAAGCAGTCCCCTAACCTAACTTTATCAAAGAGCCAAATTACTCACGATTTATTTCCCACAGTTTGGAAGGAAAATATTTATGAATAACCTCAAGTTTGCAAGGGAGATTGGTATGATAAAAATGGAATAGAAGCAAAAGGGTGTGTGCCTTGCATGACGGATTTTTTTAAATCTCAGAGAATGATTTGTCTGAGAATACTTTTTGAAAACCGATGCCCTTGTTCCTGCTTTCCTACACTTGCGCCAAAGGGATTTAAACATTTCTCTACTTCTTGAGCATTACTGTGTTTGAGACCTGCAATATTTTAAATGACAAATTCTCAGCTTTATTATTAGTCCACTCACAAAGGGTGGGTGACCCAAAAAAGCAAAATACTAGTGAGAGAGAAAGAAATATGCACGGGGCCAAATAGATAGTTCCAGAATTGAGAAGCATGTTCTGTTAAGAGAGAGTTTTAGTAAATGCTGAACACATCTCTAGTTTCTTACTAGGTAGTCACAGGTGGGTGGCTGTGTTCCAAAGTGTGATCATTAATAATGAGTCAATTTAGAAATCCAAAGCTCTCCAAGATTTACTGGGGATGATCAAATCATAGTGCACTTATCTGAATAGAGGGGAATGGCAGCCAGGCAGGGAAACTTGCTTCCCAGAAAGAAAAATAACCACTGTCAGCAAATTTTCACGGTGTGAACAACATGGTCCACCCAGAGACACCCTGGACACCCCCTCCTCAGCCAGGGTACCATCAAGGATTTCAAACGTGGTGAATAAAAAATAAGAAAGATAATATATCAGTAGAAATCAATAATTAAGAAGACACTTTTCAAAATGTTTTACATATGTTATTCTTATTTGATCCTCCTAAGCACACGTAAAGGACATATTATTACCTCCATTTCCCAGATAAGGAAACTGAGGCACAGAGAGACTAAATTGTCCAAGGACACTCAGCTAATAATTGTGACACCTGGGTTTAAACCCAAGCATTCTAATTCCCAGAGTCCGTATTTCAACCACTAAAAGGGGATCCTAGCACTCAGAAAGGAATTCACGTGAGATGATGCCAACTGCACCATTTTCTCCATTGGCCATTTCATTTATTTATTATTTATTTATTTATTTATTGAAGTATAGTTGATTTACAATGTTGTATTAGTTTCTGATGTACAGCGAAGTGACTCAGTTATACATATATATATACATTCTTTTTCATATTCTTTTCCCCTATGATTTATTATAGGATATTGAATATAGTTCCCTGTGCTATACAATAAGACCTTGTTGTTTATCCATTCTATATATAATAGTTCGCATCTGCTAGTCCCATACTCCCAATCCGACCCTCCCCTGCCCCCCTCCTCCTTGGCAACCACAAGTCTGTTCTCTGTGTCTGTGAGTCTGTTTCTGTTTCATAGATAAGTTCATTTGTGTCATATTTTAGACTCCACATGGCTGTTTCTTTTAGATCATAGTTGAGGGAAGAACACTGAAGGTCAGCATTTCTCCCAGTTTTCCTTCTCTATACTCCAGATTATAATGTATCCCATTATTCCACCTTGCAATTACATAATTTTCTACTATCTTTCTCACTATTACATTGCCATTAGAGTAAAACTGTTTACCATAATTTATACTAAGTTGAGATAATGAGTCCATTTTTATCTTTGCTCTTTTCCTCTTGATCTGATTTTCTGAGATCTATTTAGGTATAAGGTCCACTTTTGCATTTATCAGTAATGTCCCTGAATAAGCTACTATACAATTCAACAGCATTTCAATCAGTTCTCTCAGCTCTAAATTTTGCTGTGTAGAGCAACTCTGCTTGCAAGATAAATGAGAAGGAATTACACCAGAAAGACACAAGGAAACGGAAAAAAATAGAGAATGTAGGCACTTGTCAACCAAGGAGAGAGAGCAAGAGGCAAGAAAGAAGGGGTAAAGATATAAGAGAATAAAGGAAAGCAACAGCTGGAAAAGGAGCCAGGTGATCTGTTCTAGTAAGAATATGCAAAATATTTTAAAGTAGAACATACTCAGTCAACCAATTCTTCCATTGGTTGACTGAAGTATGTTCATAGATACTTCACATAGATATCATGATTTATATGAGATCACTGCAAATATTTATTACAAAATTTTTCCATCCAACTCTTTTGCTATCAGTTATGTTTGAGGAGTCAGAAAAGCTAAAAAAGATAAAGCAACAGAGAAACCTTAGGTGATAGTAATTAGGAAATTAGGAAACCAATTGGTTTTACCATATATTGAAACAGAATTTTAAATTTACCTTTTACAAGGTACATAGTCATCAAAATATTTAATACCAGTAAGCACTGCCTAAGACTCATCTTAATAATGATTATCACTTTTGCCCTTATTAAGTGCCAGATGCTGTGCTAAATTTTATACGACTTACCTCAGACCTCAGTTAACAATCTTGTGAAGCTGGTACTGTTATTAGACAGAAACTGAGGGCCAGAGGGTTACTTGTCCAAGGTCACCAAACAAGCAGAAAAGCTGAGATCTGAGCCCTGATTTTAACCCCTTTTAACCCCTATGATCTACTGAAGCCTCCAAACCAATGATTCTCAAATAATGTCCATAAAAATCAACAGACATGTTTGTTAAAGTGCAGAGTCCCAGGCCCCTATCTCACAACATCTGTTTCAGAAGGTCTGGGTGGGGACCCGGGAGGGACAATTTAATAAGCACCAGTGGTGACGCAGATACAGGTGGTCTATAGAAAAGACTTTGAGAAACACTGCTCTAGACACTTTTACAGAATAGTCTCAACAAAGTCAGAATTATCACTAGTTCTGCTTCTACAAATGCATCTCCCTCTGGTCATAAATCTACTTGGCCTTCATCACACATATTATTTTATGAATAACCGAATCATTAGTCCTGTTATGGTTACCCAGGAACTAAAATGGTGGAAAAAGGGAATTGAAAAGCGATTCCTCCAACTATTATCTACCCTACTTCTTAACCTGGCCTGAAACGGAATTACGAAATGCCTGAATTTGTCTTTGATATCTTAGCTCCTTGGTCCATTTTGGGCAATCTCCTCCCAAATGCCTATTGGCTTCATACTGCTCAGAGTCTACACGAAGATGCTACACAAAACTCTGAACTCCCAACACTCCCTCCAGCCTTAAACAGTATACTTACTTGTCAAGATGCTACTCTTGACCAAGAGATTGGTAGATTGATAAGATAAAATAAGTCATTCTAATGAGATACTTTCCCGTTTTCCCACTTTCCTTTTTCCCAAACACAATGTTTTATTAACTCAAATAAACCATGCGTGTCTGCAGAAAACTTTTAATGGGTGATTCTTATCATGGGAATTTCAGGCACTGATGGCAGGCCAGTGGAAGAGATATTTTTGGTCAGCTGTGCCTTTCAATGCCTCATAAATCAGGACGCTTAGGCAGCTTCCTAATTACCCTTTAGGCAGTGCCAGTCCTACTCACACACTCAATTGTACCCCACTCAGAAGCTTAAGAAGTTAGGAGAAAGGTAAAAAGCAGTGACATTGGGAAAGGAAAGCATTGGGGACCATCTAACTTACCCTCTCTCAGAAGTAAGGATTCAAGCCACAAATAAAATACGAATCCACACAGACTTCACATTTTGCTTTCCCATTCCTGTAAATGAGAAGTAAAATCTAGGATAACATTTTCCTTGATACGTATGGGGAGAAAAACCAAGGAAATGTACACAACTTGCATCACAGCGAATAGAATTCCTTAACCTCGGTAATACTCATTATACATACACACACGCTCCAACCTCTTACACAGGGACACTTGCCCAGAAGTGACCTTCAGCAGCCTTGAGAGCTTTTTATAACAATTGAGAATACACAACTGGATATTTTTATCAGCGTGTTCTCTGCCTTTGATAAATGTTGCACTAAGCAGTTTGAAGCAAAAACACAGTGATTACATTATTTTTAATGCAGTATTTACAAGTATACTTAATTTGCATCCTCCAGAATTTCACAAGTCTCGCCAAATGTCTCAGGAAAGAAGGCTAACTTTAAGAAAGATTCCTCTAAGTTTTCACTTGTCCCCAAATGTTATCCTACTTGGATTAGGTAAAAGCTATTTGAGAAGTGATGTTTTAAAGCCTCACATAGGCCACAGTTGATTTTTCAGGACTCTGATTCAATATCTTTATGAAATGTGTTTTCAGTTTTTAAGTAGAAAATAAAAATAACACATGTATAAAAACAGAACAATAAGTACCTTGCAACCTGAAGAGTTCTTTAAAATCTATTTTTACGGCAGTAAGTAGATGCTAGCCTAGCTTACTCTCCCATTGAGTAGGTCATCCATTGTGTAAATTCTTATTAAAACAACATGATTTATGGAAGGTAGGGGTAGAACCAGCATTTTCAGAGTGCCAAACACCATCATGATCCTCATCTCAATTAGTCCTCAGAACAAAGTTTTGAAGACAGATCTTTCTTATGACCCTCCTATGCAGTGGGCATTGTTCTGGGTCCTGGGGATACAGTGGTGAACAAAACAAAATTCCTACTCTCATAGAGCTTACATTTTAGTAGGGGAGGCCATTCAGAAGATAGATATAATAATCCCTGCTCTATATCCACACTGTAGGAATTATTTATGGAGCACTCAATGCCCTAAATGATTTAAGAGAAATATTCTTTCTTCATCACTAAAGGGAAAATTCAATGCAATGGACCCTATCCTCTTGATTGCACTGAACACTGTTTTCCCCCAGATGAACTGAAAGCAGTAAATGACTAAATTCTTCAGAGTGGAAAGCTGTTAAAATTGGCTAATGAACACAAAGCAGGCGTTCTGAGTTACACTAAATGCCTGGGGGGAAGCAGCAGAATTCTTCCTCCCACCACCCATTATGGAGCTGACAAGGTCCTGCTCTGTGCCGTGCTCATTAATTTTCCTGTTGGCTTTAAAGATTTACAACAGCTCTGACACTCATGCATGAGAATCACAGGGATCCCATGTGCCCAAGCTGTGGTGCACTGGCCAGCTTTGCTCCCCACAAACCTGCTGGGGGCTCATGTACTCCAGTCACGAGAGCTCGGGAAGATTCACTTGCCTCTGTGAGAAATAACAGTGATCATAATAAAAAAAGAAATTCTAAGCATTCTTTCAAGCCATTGGGAAGTTCCAGCACATTCCAGCTGCAAAAGAATTCAAGTTCCTCCACTTATGTCAAAGCTTCAGCACCATCATTGTATGCTTTGTACATTTAATAGACCGAGGTCTAGTAATTAACTCTACAAATTCTCTCCCTGCCTTTTTTTTAAAATCATGAACCACAAGCTGATTCTATAGGGAGGTCAGTCTGGGATTTGGTGAATTATCCTCAGGTTTTGAGCAATGACTTTTCAGAGGTTCGAAGATTTTCAACTTCAAGGATTGCTATTCCAGAGCAGAGTCATCGTTTGTGATCTGGAAATTTTGCAGAACAGTTTATTCCTTAAGCTTCAGAAATCTACATCTATGACTACTGATGGCTGTTCTAAGAAGTCTTCACTCCTTTCAGGGTCCTGAAAATCAAATGCTCCTGTGTCCTTTTCTAGGTCCAACTGCATCCTCCAAATCATCCTTGTTTGAATTTCTCCTGCAAATTTCATTCTCACTTGTGATTCTTTTGCGGAGCAGTGGGGGAGGGGGGGCACCGCAGGGCTTGTGAGATGTTAGTTCCCCAACTAGGGATTGAATCAGGGCCCTCTGCAGCGAAAGCCTGGAGTCCTAACCACTTGACCACCAGGGAATTCTTTTTAGGAGACTCACTTCCTGCTTACCTCCTCTTTGCTATTTCTTCCTCTATAAAGAAAGGGAGGAAAAATAATAGAAAAATATGAGAAGTTGCTCCAATTTTTCTTAAGGCAAAGAAAAAAAAAATTATCCCATCATTAAGAAGTGTCCCAAAGGAGCTTCAACTGATACAAACTTAGGCTACTGTTACTAGGAGTCAAAAACACTGACCTTGATAACAGAGCAGGGATAATTATTACACTCTGCAAACAGAAACTTATTTTTGGCCACACTGTGTGGCTTGCAAGATCTTAGTTCCCCAGCCAGGGATCAAACACAGGCCAGGGCAGTGAAAGCGCTGAGTCCTAACCACTGGACCTTCAGGGTATTCCCAGAAACCATTTCTTTACAGAGCCACAGATTGAGTATATATTTCCTCCAACATAGAGTACACATGCACTTATTCTAATAATTGAGAGGTGGAAGGGGGGGAGAAAACTAATGCAATTCAAACACTAGCAAATAGAAATCTGATTGAGAAGATAATACAAACAAGCAACAGTATGTCACACCGGGATAAGTGCTATTAATGAACCACAAAAATGCATGCTGAGGAAGCCCTGAATGAGAGATTCTTAGAGACATTAAAGAGAAGGTGATTTGGCTGTGTCTAACAGCAACTTCTCCGCTTTTGAATTTCACTAGGCAAAGGGGTAGACTCTACATTGTAGTTTATAATGACTAGGATGGCTCTAATGTCCTGACTCCCCTGAAATCCAGATACTGTTGTCATTGAGATCTGCTTTATATGCATTATCTTCACAACAATGAGGCCGGTGCTATTATTATTCCCATGTTACTCCTGAGGAAGAGGAAGCCCAAGTGAGCAACTAGGCCCTTGTCACAGGCAGTAAGTGATAGAGCAAGAGTACAAGCCCAGTTCTGAGCCCCAGAGCCTGTGTTCTTAGTCATTATACTGTAGTCCTTCTTCTTTAACATGTGCTTTCTCAGTCTGCAGAGGCAGCCAACTGCTCTGACTCTCCCTGAATCTCTCTCTTCCTTCTGGCCCTCTGCACCATTTGCTGGAAGAACTCAGGAACTGAGTCCTGAGACAATGAACTGGTAACTCTTCCTGCAGCTAGGCACCATCATTAGTAGGAGCTTCAGCATCTCCATTCTGTTCTCCCTATTAAGCCTGGCAAATGATGACTTCCCTACAATCTTTTTTAAAAAAATCACTGAGTGTAGGGAATGGTGCCATCGTGGCCCCATTACCTAAGAGTATGCCCTATGGGACTGGTACGGGTGGTACTCTGGTTGCCTAAAAATGAAACCAAACATCTTGGACAGCAATGATAGTGATAACTACTTCTAGACCACCACCTTAGAAGGATGGAAAATAACACATCATAATAAGATAATTACTCATTTTCATACTTAGTCTATTTTCTTCCATTAGGTTGTACAAGCTCTTTGAGGGCAGAGATCATATCTGTTTTGTTCATATTTTATCCCCTATGCATACCAAAGTGCCTGGCAGATAGCAGGTACTCAGAAAATATTTGTCAAATGAATAAATAGGTGATATCCCCCAAAGCATATTCAACTATTCCCTTTTCCTTATTTATTCAATCATTCAACATTTATTGAACAGCAGCTACAAAAAGAAACAGCTTATTGGCGTGGTTAAGTACACAGAATCTAAACTCTGATTTCCTGGATTCAAATACTGGTTCTGTCACTTACCAGCTGTGTGGCCCTGGGTGAGCCAACTAACCCTTCTGTATTTTATATTCCCAATCTGTAAAATGGGGGAAGTAATAGTACCAACCTCACAAGGCTGTTATAAGGATGAAGTGAATTCACATAGATAAAGTATTTAGAACAGCACCTGGCATATAATAAATAGTAGGTGTTTACAAGGATGAAGAAGATGAGGATGTTCTAAGCTTCAGGGCACTGGAGGTACAATAGTGAAGAAATCAGACAGGTCCCTGTGTGCATGTAACTTACATTCTAGTGGGAGAAACAAACAATAAACTTACAAAGAATCAGTGAAACCATTTCAAATAGTTTTAAACACTGTGAAGGAAATGACACTTTCCTGGTGTTGAGAAATGAACACTGAGGTGGAATTTTAAGAATTTTACTAAGGAGGGATCAACCTCTGTGGAAGGGAGGAAAAGGAACCAGAAGCAGGCAGAAGAAGAAGCTGCACTGCAAAGCAGCCCCAACGATAGCCCCAGCCCATGCTACAAGGAGAGCTGGAGTGGAATGACGCTTTGGGGAGGTCCCGAGTGGGGCTGAGGTGACCAGACCTTTAGACCCCTCTCTGGATGTAGGCTACCCTAGGAAGGGTGATGACCTTGCTCTCTGCAGCTGAAGCAGTCCCTAAAGGGGCTGACAGCTGAAGACTGCCTGTTGCCATCGAAGGGAGATAGGGCAGCACAACACAGTATGCATTCCACCCAGCAGATATGATGGTGGGGGTGGGTCACTACCTAAAAAATGTGGTCATGGAAGGCCTCTCTGAGGAGGTAATATTTAAGCTGGTAACTATACAGTGAGGAGGTGGCAGCCACATAAATAGAGCAGAGAAAGCATTCTTATTAAAGGAAATAGCCAGTACAGTGTCCCCCAGGGCAGAACAAGTCAGGAGTGTTCGAAGTTCAAACAGCCAGCCAGGCCCGAGAGTTGTATAAAATGAGGTCTGAAGAGGCAGGCAGGGGCTGGAGCATGAGAACCTCGCAACAGTTTGGATTTTATTCTAGATAATGATGAGTAGCAACTGGAGGGAAGAGGCAGGATCTGATTTATTCTTTTAAAAGATCCCTCTGGCTGATATGTGGGGAATAGATTAAAGAAAGGATACAAGTGAAGGCAGAAAGGCCAATTAAAAGGTTGTGGAAATTTTCCCAACAGGCAATGGTATGTTGATGAAGATGAGAAAAGTGGCTGTATTTATATGCAGTATTCTGCAGGAAACCCCACAGGGCTTGCTAATGGATTAAATGAGGAAAGTGAAGAAAAGGAGACTCAGGAATGACTCCTAGTTTTTTCGGCTTGAACAACTGGAAGGATGATGGTATGTACTGAGATGGCAAAAGGCAGATTTAGGGTTGAAAATAAAGAGTCCATCTTGGATTTTTTTGGTTTGAGATACCCACTAGACATCAGTGGAGATGTCAAGTAGTCAGCTGGATATAAAAGTCTGGAGCACAAAAAAGAGACGTCAAAGCCTAAAGATTTATATTTGGGAGTCATAGGTAAATAGATGTTGCTATTGCCACGTAACCATTCCCAACACTCAGTGGCAAAAAAGAACAACAATTTATTTTTGCTCACATCTGTAGATTGTCTGGGGTTTAATCTAGGCATCTCTGCTTCTATCTGCAGGTATATGGGTCAGACAGGTGGCTCTACTCTATGCATCTCTCATCCTCCATCAGGCCAGCCAGGCAAAGGCAAAGGCAATGGCAGAGGCTCAAGAGGACAAGAGGAAACATGCGAGGCCTTGAGAAAGTCCTAGGAAATGAAAGCAGGATGTGAAAAAGATATCTGCACTCCCATGTTTACTATAGCAGTATTCACAGTAGCCAAGATGTAGAAACAACCTAAGTGTCTGTCAGTGAATGAATGGATAAAGAAAGAAGATGTGGTATGTATGCATACACATATATACATAATATTTTATTATATATAGCGGAATATTATTCAGCCATGAGAAAGAAGGAAATCCTGCCATTTGCACAACATAGATGGACCTTGAGCGCTTTAGGCTTAGTGAGATAAGCCAGACGAAGACAAATATTTTATATCATTTACCTGTGTAATCAAAAAAAAGCCAAACTCGTAAAAATAGAGAGTAGAATGGTGGTTAGGCCAGGTTCACAATTCCAGGCTGCTGTTCAGACTTATCCCCCCAGTCCCTGCTGCTCTCCTTCCCCGGTCCCAGCCCTCTCTGTTCTCCCAGACTGCTCACCGCACACTGAAAATTCACGGAGTTCAGAACATGGCGATAGCCCTCACCGTGCTAGCATAGGCTCTATTCTTTCTTCACCAGTCCTCCTCATCTCTGGCTTGACATCTTTCCACCTTGTACAAATGCTTTTCCTACTTAAAGTCCCACTTGGCCCCTCTAGGGACTCTTAGCAGGGGGTTGAGGTGGGGAGAGGGTGTGAGCAAGTAATGATCCTGAAAGGCAGCCATTCTGTCTACTACATGGCTTAATCTGCACCATTTTCCAAGAATCCTAAAAGGCACCAACAAATATCTCACATAATGAAATATTATTGTTGGTATTATATAGTAGTTTGGCTTGGAGAATTTATCCTACATTCTCATGCCAGGGCTTCCATCAGAACAGGTGTTGTTTCCTGGAACACAAGGATTACTTGAAATGAGCTATAGTTTAAAATAAGAAGTCATTATTGGATAGATGCTAGGATTTTCCTTGTTGATTTTAAGGGACCATGATGTTTATCTATAATTCATACATCTTCAGTTGCTATGCATGGTATTTTCCTGTTGTCTGTTAGCTAAATATTCTTTCGCTGACTGGTCCTAGTGAGATATGGAGAAAATCATAAAACGAAATTAGGAAATAATGACATCAGCTTTCAGATCGCAAAAGACAATATGGAAACAAATAGTTATTCCCTGGTACATGTGGGGCACTGGTTCCAGGATCCCCCACAGACACCGAAATCCACAGATGCTCAAGCCCCTTACATAAAATGGCGTGAGTTGCATAAACCTACAGACATCCTCCCATCCTCCTGTATACTTTAAATCATCTCTAGATTACTTATATACCTAATACAATGTAAGTGCTATGTAAGTAGTTGTAAATACAATGTAAATGCTATGCAGACAGTTGCCAGTTTACGGCAAATTTAAGTTTTGCTTTTTGAAACTTTCTGGGATTTATTTTTCAAATATTTTTGATCCTTGCTCGGTTGAATCTGCGGTTGCAGAAACCGCAGATAGGGAGGGCTGGCTGTATTCTGCTTTAATTCTGGTTCACACTGTTAACAAAGGATTGAATTTGGCAAAGCTGGAAACTGCTGCTTGGTCACTGCCATTTGGTAAAAATTTATTTCCCTAAACTCAACAGTACTTCATCTGGCTGTGGTGCTCACTGGGAAATTTCCAATAACATGTGAAACTCTCTCAGATTTCACCACTCCTGGGTTCTAGTTATACCTCCTTGCCACAAAATCATTTTGTGGTCTCTGACTCTTCCTTCACTCTTTGCCCTGAAAATAAGGCAAAGAGTAACTATGCTGCCCACCTGATGACAGAGCCACTCAGAGCTTCCTGTGCTCACGTTAATTCAGGCATCTTCAAAAAACAGCTTTAACTTTGGTCCCTGCTCTCAGGCTATTTCATTATTTGATTTACTTGAAAGTTTGTGATACCCAGACTGAATTACTTTTGCCTGGTGGGGACCAGAGTCTCTTTAGTCTCAGGCTCCCTGTTGCTCCCTTCAGCCATGGCTCGCCCCAGTGGCAAAGCTCTTATACATGCTGATGCCCCTTGTTGCCTCAGGAGTTGGTTACACTTCTTAGAGGGACACTGCAATACCTTTGTCAAAGGGTGGTTCATAGCAGTTTCTCCACTGAATATACATATTGCTTGCATAGATAGTATCTCACAGCTCTTCCCAAAAAGGCTTTTTTGAATTGAACTTGTGTAAGACCCTAAAAATAATTAAAGTGGGGAAGCTAAAGGAACACACCACAGACACACTCAAAGCTGCCGTTTGACTTTATCATTTGGGTCTCTGAGGCAGGACATGGGCCCACTGACTCTCTTTTAGCTCATGTCTTTGAGTGTGTTCTTGGCCCTTCCTGCATGACTACCAGCCCTAATACCGCCCCCAGATGAAAAAGTGATGCATGTGCAAAACAAGCCTTGAGTATTTCTTAGTTCCCCCAACACAGACATACAACACCCTAGGTTATACTGGTAAAGGAATGGAGTCTATGACTAGAGCCTGTGTCTGAGTCAGTTCACTTCAAATATTTACTGAGAACCTTGTTTATGCCCAATACCAAAAAGTTCTTGGCACCCAGCTATCATCACTAGTCCCGACAGCTTTCTCTGAAAGCGTCATTACATCACATGCTTTTCACAGCCCTCACTGCCCTCCAGTAGCTATGGTGCAATACTGGGTAACTGTTGACTGCTGAATGGAGCAAAAGCCTGGGCCACAGATGGACCAAAGACAGGCGCAGTACAGCTGACTCCTCCATCCCTCCTGTACCCTCCAAAAGACTCCGAGTAAAGAGTACCTCTATGTTACCGTCATTATTTTGTACTTCCCTCCTTTGTTTCATTACTTCATATCTGTTACTTAGATTGTAAACATAGACCAAATGCCAAGACAGAGATCAAGTCACTAGGAAACCCAGTTCCTTGTGCCAGACCCACCTTTGTGCTATGTTTATTTAGAGATGGCAGGAAAAAGGTGCCACATGGCTCAGTGCTCATTTGCTTCCTGCTCTGTTAGGTATTAAATCCCAGAAACCTGCACAAGGCTCGGTCTCCCTGACTATGGCCAACTGACTAGAACACTAACCCCCGGCTTTATGCCCAAAGAGTGTTTTCTCTTCTCCTCTCCTCTTCTCTTTTCTTTTTACTTCTCTTCTCTTCCCAAGGGCCTGTGAACCAAACACCATAATATAACAAGCAAGAAGTATATGTTGCAGAGACTTCTCTTCTTTATGGTTCCACTCATAGAAAAATAAAAAAGAACTGTTGATTATCTTAACCTGCACATAACTTGTAGGACAAAAAGATTCCTGTGAAATAATCCTCCCTTAATAAATTCCCTTCGCCATTGTAAACTAAGACATGACCTTCAAGCATTAATAACCAGACAATACAACATTTGTGTGTTATTTAGCTTATTGCTTTTGTTAATGTACACGCCTATGGTTATACTACTTTCCACTCAAACTTGAAAAAATATTTTTACCAATGCATCTATACTTTTGCTCCATTTTTTAATTTTTATTTTTTTACCTCCTAGCCAGGATCTTTTAATGTTTTGAGATTATCTCATAACAATGGCTAATTTATTAAGTCCTGGAAAATTATAACAGTAAGTTTTTTTGCAAACTTTTGGCATGCTGGAGATTTTTTTTTTTTTTTTTTTGGAGATTTTTGGTTAAAAAAAAAAAAAAAAGATTGTGACAGATCCAGCAGAGACCACTGTCATTTTTGTACCATCTAATCCCCACTATGAAGTGATTTTTATCAAAATGGGAAGTGATCTTCGGCAGCATAAACAACACTGGAAAAGCTAATTCAATAAATCAGAGGGGTTATTCCATGTCATCTACATGCTCAAACAAGAGGGAGAGCACAGAGCTTTAATAAATCCTCAGTTTCTAGCCAAAGGCCTTTCAGAGCTCTTGGCTGCCTGATCATTTGTCTGGAATTATGAAAGAAAGGAAGTTTTTGGAGATGAAGGAGGAACTCTGATTTACCATAAAAAGATTTGGACTGTACAATTTGCTCAGTATTCTACATGAGTATCTAATAATCATGTAATTATCTAATAATTATTATCTCATTTTACCTATGAGGAAATAAGACTAAAAAGAGTTAAGAAATTTACTCATTGTCAGGCAGCTGGGAAACGATGGATCTGGAATGCTAACCCTTCCACAACGTCCACATCATACAAGAGGATATCAGAGGGTGCTGCTGGTCTTTATCAGTGATTCCATTTCAGTCCTACACATTGCCTGGTTACTGGGCATGATGCATATCACTGGTGACTCAGATCACAGTGTTTATGGGGCCCATAACAAATATTATTGAGAAACTACCATGTGCCAGGTACTGTTCTAGGTGCAAGAGATACAACAGTGAATAAATGGACAAAGTCCCTGTTCCCACTGGGTTTACATTCTAATAAGGGGAAACTGACAAACAAATACATACATAATAATGTCAGGTAGGGATAAGCACTATGAAGAAAAATGAACAAGGTTAAGGAGGAAAAGAGAAAACTTCAGTGGGGGTACTACTCAATTTAGATGGTCAGGGAAACCCTCTCTGATAAGAAGACCTCTGAGCAAAGAGTGAAGGAAATGAAGGGAGGGAGAAGAAAGTGAACCATGTGATATCCATGGAAAGAGAATTCCAGGCAGAAGGAACATCAAGTGAAGAGCCTAAGGAGGGTGCTCTGTACATTTAGGGGAAAGCACTGAAGATGCCAGTGTGGCTGCAGCAGAGTAAACAAACGGGAGAGTTCAAAGAGATGAGGTGGAATGGGTGGCAGGGAGGGAAGATCATTAAGGACCCTGCACATTCTGTAAACGTTTTGAATTTCACTACAGTAAGTCCCCTACATACGAACCTTCAGGTTGTGAACTTTCAAACATGCGAACGTGTGTTCCATTAATGTCAGGTGTGAGTGAAATTGCAGCTTGCCCTCCACCTCCTATTGCTGATGATCCTTCACCTCTACCATCTCCCACCTCCTCTCCCTCCTCCAGTCAGTAACTCTTCTTGCCTGTTCACTTGATGCCAGCCCCCGTATGCCAGCTGTTGTGCTGTACTACTGTACTTTTCAAGGTACTGTACTGTAAGATTAAAAATGTTTTCTTTATTTTTTGTGTGTTTGTTTTTTATGTACTATTTGTGTGAAAAGTATTATAAACCTATTACAGTAGAATACTATATAGCCGATTGTGTTAGTTGGGTACCTAGGCTAACTTTGTTGGACTTAGGAACAAATTGGACCTAAGAGCGTGCTCTTGGAACGGAACTCGTTCGCAGGTAGGGAACTTACTATATATGAGATGGAAAGTCTTTGGGAGGTTTTCATCTGAGGAATGACACAGTCTGGGTTATGTTTTAGGAGAATCACTGTTAATTAGTCTATTGACTTGGCTGCCTCTAGTCAGTAAGGCCCCAAACTACACATAGAATGAGAAGTAGGATGGTAGTACAAAGAACATGGGCTTTGGAATGAGACAGGTCTGGATCCAGACCTTAGGCTCAATCATCTGCTGCTTTATTAACTTTACACTAGTTATTTAAACTCTCTGAACCTCAGTTTCCTCAACTGCAAAAGGAGAATAACATAACCTACTCTACAGAGCTATTAATTAAATGAGATATTTATAAAGCACCTGAAATATAGTAGTCAGCACTAAAAATATAAAAATAACTAACCATTGTGGTTATTTAACTTAGTAATTAAGTTTTGGATTATTTTATCATTATTACAAATAATACAGGCAAGCCCCAGGTTAAATTATATTTCTTCTCTGCTATGAGAATAATAACAATAACAAATTAATGGGAAAAATAAAGGAAGTGCTCTTTCTCCCTTCTTAAAAAACAACTTTGTATTTGGGGAAATTTCCAAATGTATACAAAATTAAAGCAAGTAATCTAACGAATCTCCATGTACACAGTGTCAATAATGAGCATTTATTCAATCTTATTTCATCTTATTTTTCTGGAATGTTTTAAAACTAAAATATATTATCATTTCACCTATAAATACTTCAGTTTGTATCCCTAACAGGAAATAACTTTTTTTTAAACATAACCCCAACACAATGATCATATCTAACAAAACTAACAATCATTTCTTTTTTTTGTTGTTTTGTTTTTGTTTTTGTTTTTGCGGTATGAGGGCCTCTCACTGTTGTGGCCTCTCCTGTTGCGGAGCACAGGCTCCAGACGCGCAGGCTCAGCGGCCATGGCTCACGGGCCCAACCGCTCCACGGCATGTGGGATCTTCCCGGACCAGGGCACGAATCCGTGTCCCCTGCATTGGCAGGCGGACTCTCAACCACTGCGCCACCAGGGAAGCCCAATCATTTCTTTTTTTAAAAACAATCATTTCTTAATATCGTCTAGTACCCATTCTATGATCAAATTTCTCAGTTGTATCAAAAGTATCTTTTTACAGTTGTTTTGCTCAAATCAGGATCTCAACCAGGCCCACAGATTTCGGTTGGCTGATATGGCCCTCAAGTCTCCTTTTATCTGTAACAGTACATCCTTCTTCTTCTTCTTTTCCCCCCAGGATGTCTGTTTTTGAAGAAACTGTCATTTGAAGGATAAGCTCATTTAATGGCAGGTTAATAATGTCCCCTCCATATGCAAAGGATAAGAAACCTACATATTGTACTGTAGACACATTCCAAATGTTTTCAGAGAATAAGAGGAAAGTTTTATTTTTCTAAGAGAGGAGATTGACACTAACAACTCTTGTAGAGAAAACGCCACTTAACATGGTGAGGAAATGACCAAGAGTGGACTTAGACTCTTTAACATGGACATAAAGGACTGTTGTGGAAATGGACCATATTACCTGAGGGCTTTCTTCCAGTCCTAGAATCCTCTGAAACCTATCTTTAGATATGTATTCAGATGATCACCATGGGATAATGACCAACACAATTCCTGTTTTATGTTAAAGAGCAATCAGAAATTTTCCTTGGTTGGTAGGAAAAGACAAGATTACTTCCTGTCCTAGTGAAAAGGGGATGGGTCAGTTATTACTATGGAAGGCCTATATTGCCCTTAGAACTGATGATGCAATTGGGTTGGTTTAGCTAAATTCAACTCTGAAGTCATAGCTAGAGCTAGTTGGGTTTCACTAGTTCTTTCAGGTAATTATTTAGAGCAAGACCCAAAAGAATTAAAGGACTACTGATAAATTCTGATTGAGCATAAGTGATTTTCTGAGATGGGAGGAAAGAAAACCAGGTAGAGGTAGGCTCTATTGATTCCATATCATGTTATGAATAAGTTTTGCCAAAGGCTCAGTTGTAGAAATAACTACTGAGGAGCTAAACTGGCAAGATCTTGTCCAGGAACTGACTTCTGGAAGGAAGTCAAAAACTTAAATTTAGATATTGGTTCCCACACACTTTATTTAACCATCAAGTACACAATTCCTTTATAGACATCAATTAAAGGCCAGAATTAGAAATTAAGTATGTGTATTCATTGCAAATTATTTTGGACTTGGGGAATCCTTTGAAATGTCCATGTGAGTCAACATGAGGTGGGAGTTGGAAAAAGAAAGCATGGTCTCCCACTCATAGCTAATTCTGGCTCTGGTAATCAGGGAAACACAAGAGGCAGCCAAGTATGGACTGGCAGCTCCGACTAGCTTATTTTGTTATTTTGTCTTTCGCTCAATAGTCAACCTTCCTTCGGCATTCACTGGAGTATGACCTAGCACTAGGCCCACTGTGTTCTGAGTATAATAATTCTTCATCAAAACATGAAGCCAGGAGTCTGGTTTAACACTGACACTCACTCTTAATTAAGATGAATAATTCAGAAAGAGATTTTTGTTGGCAAACAAATCACAGAAGGAAATTAGTGGTCTACAGCAGCGGTCCTCAACCTTTTTGGCACCAGGGCTGCCAGTTTCATGGAAGACAATTTTTCCATGGACTGGGGTGGCAGCGGGGAGATGGTTTTGGGATGATTCACACACATTACATTTACTGTGCACTTTATTTCTGTTATTATTACATTGTAATATATAATGAAATAATTATACAACCCAGCATAATGCAGAATCAGTGGGAGCCCTGACCTTGTTTTCACTTGCCACTCACTGATGGGGTTTTGATATGAGTCTGAAAGCAATTGATTTTATTATGGTCTCTGTGCAGTCAAACCTCTCTGCTAATGATAATCTGTATTTGCAGCCACTCCCCAGCGCTAGCATCACTGCCTCAGCTCCACCTCAGATCATCAGGCATTACACTCTCGTAAGGAGCGCACAACCTAGATCCCTCGCGTGCACAGTTCACAGTAGGATTTGCACTCCTATGAGAATCTAATGCCACTGCTGATCGGACAGGAGGCGGAGCTCAGGCAGTAATGCGAGCGACGGGGAGCGGCTGTAAATACAGATGAAGCTTTGCTCGCTCCACTCACCTCCTGCTGTGCGGCCTGGCTCCTACAGGCCATGGACTGGTACTGTCCGTGGCCCAGGGGTTGGGGACACCTGGTCTACAGGACACAAGGCAGAATAGTGGAGAGAAAACAGAATGACAGGAGAAGAACATAGATAGGAGAAAGAAAGAACATTTTTTTAAAATATACCCCAAATATCTGATGAAAAGGAAAATATAAGATGGGGGGGGAAATGTGGGAAAAGAAATTACAGTGATAACTTTGGGTACAAAGATGTTTTTAAAAATTGGCACACCTAGGATTATGGGGGGGAAATGTCTAGTCTCTTCTGTGCTGGGCTGGCTGTGGGGAAGAGCAGGAGAGGTCAAGCATAGCCTAGTATGTGCTTCATCAGTACTAACAAAAAGAGGAACGAGTGAGGCTCTTTCTTGGGTAAGGCCTCCCCTGTGCAAGCAAAGGCCTGAACTGTCCCACCGGGGCTTGGTCTCTGGGGTATGGGGAAGACATGACCAGCCTATCCAACCTATGTATGCTTTTTATATTACTATTCACCTCTCTTAAAGCTCAGAATTGATGAAAAGCAGAAAAAAATTTTTAAGTCTTTAATTTTAAATTTCAATGGGAGGAATTTTGGTTAGATTTAATCAACTTGATAATAAGTTGCTTTAAAAGAAAAAAATGAAAAGCTGACAACTAATAAGGGCTTTTCCTTGGAAGAAAGCATAATGTATTGATTCTGTTTCTTCCAACTAGAATCAGTAAGACCAATGGGAAAATATGGGGAGACAGATTTCAACTCAATACTCATAAGAACTTTTTAACACTTTTATTGGCCCAATCATGAAACATGCCACCCCTTGAAGAGGTGAGATCTATGACACTGGAAACAGTCAAGATGGGATGACTTCCCATCAGGAAAATTGAATACTAGTGGTTTCCAACATTTGTATGTATAAGGACCCCTTTTAGGTTTAGTATTTGTGCTCTTAGTATCTATTAAGAAACCGTGATGACTAATGCCACAGAACTATCCACTTAAAAATGGTTAAAATGGTAAATTTATGTTGTGAATAGTTTACTACAATAAAAAAAATCATGATGGCAAAATATGAATTTAGTAATGCTTTTAAAATAAATCTGTATTTTTATGACACATATGTTAGGAAAAACATGTTCATTATTTCCTTTATTTATTTATGTATGGAATGCATAATATATCCCAGGCACCAAGTGAGGCACTAAAGATACAAGAGTGAGTAAAAACCAATATGGCACCTGACTTCCTAAAGTACATATATATGCAAGACTTGTTATTTATTGATCCACAGACAGTGCTGTTTCACATGCTGATTAGAGAACACTGTCTCTAATTCCCCAGTATCTCAGGAGTCCTCAGCTCACAGTTTGAGAACTACTGGTATAAAGCAATCTCCTCCTTCTTTAACCATCAAGTCTCTACGGTATGCATTATAAATGAAAACACAGGTCAGGAACAACACTTGGCTACAGGTAATATGTTAAAGTGTGAAAAGTTCACCCCATGCTGACTTGGTCACAAGAAGATAGATTTAGGATCTTTTTCATGGTAACCCAATATGCCCTTGACAGGAATATGAAGGTGATTGATACATGTTGATTTGTTATTCTAAGTTTGGACTTTAGTTGCTATAGTACGAAAGCTAAAAAAAGAAAAGCACACTTTTTTAAAGTTCTTATGAAGGATTATTTAGGGGCATCTAAAACAGGACTATGAACAACTAGTTTAAAATAAAGAGGTTTTGCTTTAACATCACACTCAATTTTGGTGTTGTAAAAGAACAGTCAGATAGTTAACAATTTACCTGATATCTTGGGTGTCTGCCAAGTTACCTGCTGATTTCATTCTAAAATGTGTTCTGCCAGGGGCTACAAATGAGAGGGATTCCTCTGTTTTGTATCTGTGTTTGACACATGGTTTTTTAGGAGAGGAGTCAGGGGAGAAGGAGGGTCTTTTTTATTCAGCTATACACTTTGACAACGCAGAGCCCCTGAATAATCAGATTGTTTTTTTCCTCCACTTGGCCCCCAACTGAGCAGGTTGCAATCCTTTCCTAACTGGAGCGCTGCAGGGGGTGTGACAAGTGGAGACTTTACTGGACATTTGCATTCAAAGAATTAATAAAAATTCCTCATTTGCCTGAAAGCCCCATGAAGTTTATAACCTTGACGCTTTATAACCCCCTACACTGGTTTCTCTCCTGGTATGGCCAAACAAACCAACATAAATCTGTATTTTAAAGAATGCAATTAGTAATGTGCTACTGGACCACATACTGGAACTATGCAGTTCCCTGGCCACAGAATTTCACAAAAGGGAAACAAACAATACAGAACAATGAAAAGCATTCCCTGGGCTATATTAACCTTTAGGTCACCCATATTAATGGCAGCTATTCCATGTGAACATTTCTTATTTCAGGCAAAGTCTATTGAGGACAAAAGGTCAAAATGGCCTTTCTTTGGGGTTGACAGAGAAGAACTTTTTTTCCCTTATTCTTGGTTGGAAATTATATTATTGGTGCTTCCTGGGGGTGATTTTCAAGGTTTAGTTTGCAAATCTACCTTAGGGTTCTCTGTGATCTGTTTCTACAGCAGTACCTGATCCCAGTCTGCCCCTGTGGTCCTCCTGTACTCTACTTGGGGCAACACAGAAAGAGGTAATTAGGGCTGTTGCCAAATCCACAAGACTCCTGAGAATGGGTCTGGCAGGAGAAAGTGATAGACTCTACCATCAACACCCTGCAGTGCAGGGGGAGCACCAGGAAGAGGGTACCTAATGGAAAATTCAAAAATGTTTCCTGAGCCAGGGGCGAGAGAAGAAACCTGGCCCTGAGCACAGCACTGAAGAAGATAGAGAGCACAGGACATTGATTAACACCCCACAGGGCTGCCTCTCTTGTGTAACCTTAAAAAAGGAATTTCTTAGAAGTGGAATCCCAAACTAGCTAGACCACTGAGGGCTTTGATAGAGACCCAGGCGCCCTCTAGAGGCGACATTGAGGTTTCCAGTCACTGTGTGGCTTGAGAATGTTTGGGAAGGGGTGGGGGTAGTTACCAAACACATAAACTGGAGAAAGTCCCCAAGAGCAGCAGTACCATTGGGAGCTGCCAAGAAAGCCCAGCTGATGAGAATGGTTCCCAAGAATAGCAGTGTCGGGCTCTGTCTTCTCTTCCTGTTTGTCACCCTTGAGGGAAACTGAAGTCAGTCTTTACTGGCTACATATACCTGGGGATGGAATAGGGAACGAGAAAAGGTGGTCTTCCCTTCTTTTGGAAACCACTCTGTGATCTTGAGCCCTAAATTTATCCTAAATTAGCTAGATCCTTGACTCCAAATTATTTCTTCTTATTTCTTCCCCTGTAAAACCCTTGCAGACTTCAACATTGTCACCTCCCCAGCGACCTAAGGCTGCTGCCTCTCACAATGCCCCTGAAGAGACAGTTACTCTATTAAGCATAGCTTTCTTCAGCTGGGTCACCACCACTGCTCCCACTGCTCTGGCCTTGGGGATGCAGCGTCATTCTCCTCTTGGCCATACATTTTAAAGCATGCAACAGGCCTTTCTAGTAATTCATCACAGCAGACTACCACCTGTAAGAAGACTTCAACAAAGAATCAAAAGTAACCAACTGGAAGAGACCCTAAGATTATCTGCTAAATTTTGAACTAAATGCATTAGAATTATCTGAAGTGTTTGTTACAAACAAGATTAAGGGCCCCACTTCACACTTAATTAGAATTTCTGCAAGTGGCTCTGAGATATCCGCATTCATAACAAGCTCCCCAGAAGATATATATGCACACCAACATTTGAATCACTGGCATGGGAAGTAATTTATGACTGCTATAAGATGTGGCTTCTTTCAGAGCCCACAGGACCAGCAACCAACAGGGGGAACCCTCAAGGCACATCCATGCCTCCTAGTTTTTAACCTGCATCCATGTGGCAAACATTGGCTCACCCCCACCACTGGTAGTGTACTGGCATGTCCATGCAGCAAAACCCAGTCAAAACACCAAGAGGTCCAGTGAGAGAAGAGTTCTCCCCTCATCCTGTCTAAGGCTCATCCAAGTGCTGCTTTATTTCCAGTCCCAGGAACTGTTTCTTTCAAGATGACTGAGTTTCCAACATGACAAATTTCCACTGGCATCATGGAAATCACCAGCCCAAACCACAAAGGTATGGTCTTACTCTGAGAATCTCAAGGATAATCACTTCAATACACTTCCAAAAGCCTGGGTCATCCCCTTCCCAAATAACACCAGAGCTCAGGCATAACAGTCCAAGCTGACTTCACCAATTTCAATCCAGTTCTTTTTAGAGTCCCGCCTCTCTTCTAAGATAAAGATAGTGCCTATATCCCCTCCCTATAGTTCTCTTGGTCCTGGCTTGGACTATGTGATTAATCTTGCTTAACTAGAATACAACAGATCTTCCCAAGAAAAAGAGGTGACAGACAGAGGAGTCTTGATCCATACCTGGAAAAGAGACATTCCAAATTCTTTGATTCTAAAATGCCATCAATTCTCAGACAGAACATCAATATAACGCCGGGTTTTTTTTTCAGTTACTTGCATACTATCATAAATATTTAAATTTAAATTTAGGTCCCTCAATGTCACTTAAAATAATTTCAAGATTACACTTTAATGTAGCATTGAAAAGTTGTGTATTTAAAAGGGCATGAAAATAGAACAGTATACTAAACGTACACAAAAATGTTTTACTAATTGACAAATAGTATATATTTATGCATATAATTATTCTACTTTATTATACAATATTACATAGTTTGAGACTTTTTTAATTTATAAACTTCCAAATTACTTCTTATAGACAGCATGATATGTGACATCAAACACTGATCTCCATTTGGCCTAACACTTGCTGATTCCCTTTACCACTTTTAGGATTAACAAGATAATTTCAAAGCACAGTAATTAAAGAATGCCAGGATGGAAAGGGCAGATAGCAGAAGCAAGAAGAACTACAATCCCGCAGCCTGTGGAACAAAAACCACATTCACAGTAAGATAGACAAGATGAAAAGGCAGAGGGCTATGTACCAGATGAAGGAATGATAAAACCCCAGAAAAACAACTAAATGAAGTGGAGATAGGCAACCTCCAAGAAAAAGAATTCAGAATAATGACAGTGAGCATGATCCAGGACCTCGGAAAAAGAATGGAGGCAAAGATCAAGAAGATGCAAGAAATATTTAACAAAGACCTAGAAGAATTAAAAAACAAACAAACAGAAATGAACAATACAATAACTGAAATGAAAAATACACTAGAAGGAATCAATAGCAGAACAACTGAGGCAGAAGAACGGATAAGTGACCTGGAAGACAGAATGGTGGAATTTGCTGCTGTGGAACAGAATAAAGAAAAAAGAATGAAAAGAAATGAAGACAGCCTAAGAGACCTCTGGGACCACATTAAATGCAACAACATTGGCATTACAGGGGTCCCAGAAGGAGAAGAGAGAGAGAAAGGACCCGAGAAAATATTTGAAGAAATTATAGTCCAAAACTTCCCTAACATGGGAAAGGAAATAGCCACCCAAATCCAGGAAGCACAGAGAGTCCCATACAGGATAAACCCAAGGAGAAACATGCCGAGACACATAGTAATCAAATTGGAAAAAAATTAAAGACAAAGAAAAATTACTGAAAGCAGCAAGGGAAAAAGGACAAATAACATACAAGGGAACTCCCAGAAGGTTAACGGCTGATTTCTCAGCAGAAACTCTACAAGCCAGAAGGGAGTGGCATGACATATTTAAAGTGATGAAAGGGAAGAACCTACAACCAAGATTACACTACCTGGCAAGGATTTCATTCAAATTCGATGGAGAAATCAAAAGCTTTACAGACAAGCAAAAGCTAAGAGAATTCAGCACCACCAAACCAACTCTACAGCAAATGCTAAAGGAACTTCTCTAAGTGGGAAACACAGAGTAGAAAAGGATCTACAAAAACAAACCGAAAACAATTAAGAAAACGGTAATAGGAACATACATATCGATAATTACCTTAAACATGAATGGATGAAATGCTCCAACCAAAAGACACAGGCTCTCTGAATGGATATAAAAACAAAACCCATATATATACTGTCTACAAGAGACCCACTTCAGACCTAGGGACACATACAGACTGAAAGTGAGGGGATGGAAAAGGATATTCCATGAAAATGGAAATCAAAAGAAAGCTGGAGTAGCAATACTCGTATCAGATAAAATAGACTTTTTTTTTTCTTTTTTTGTGGTATGCGGGCCTCTCACTGTTGTGGCCTCTCCCATTGTGGAGCACAGGCTTCAGAAGCGCAGGCTCAGCAGCCATGGCTCACGGGCCTAGCCGCTCCACGGCATGTGGGATCTTCCCGGGCCGGGGCACGAACTCGTGTCCCGTGCATCGGCAGGCGGACTCTCAACCACTGCACCACCAGGGAAGCCCAAACTAGACTTTAAAATAAAGAATGTTACAAGAGACAAGGAAGGACGCTACATAACGACCAAGGGATCAATCCAAGAAGAAGATATAACAATTACAAATATATATGCACCTAACATAGGAGCACCTCAACACATAAGGCAACCACTAACAGCTATAGAAGAGGAAATCGACAGTAACACAATAATAGTGGGGGACTTTAACACCTCACTTACACCAATGGACAGATCATCCAAACAGAAAGTTAATAAGGAAACACAATCTTTAAATGACACAATAGACCAGATAGATTTAATTGATATTTATAGGACATTCCTACACTTTCTTCTCAAGTGCGTGCAGAACATCCTCCAGGATAGATCACATCTTGGATCACAAATCAAGCCTCAGTAAATTTAAGAAAATTGAAATCATATCAAGCATCTTTTCTGACCACAATGTTATGAGATTAGAAATCAATTACAGGGAAAAAAACATAAAAAACACAAACACATGGAGGCTAAGCAATACGTTACTAAATAACGAAGAGATCACTGAAGAAGTCAAAGAGGAAATCAAAAAATACCTAGAGACAAATGACAATGAAAATATGATGATCCAAAACCTATGGGATGCAGCAAAAGCAGTTCTAAGAGGGAGGTTTATAGCAACACAAGCCTACCTCAAGAAACAAGAAAAATCTCAAAAAACAATCTAACCTTACAGCTAAAGGAACCAGAGAAAGAAGAACAAACAAAACCCAAAGTTAGCAGAACGAAAGAAATCATAAAGATGAGAGCAGAAATAAATGTAACAGAAACAAAGAAAACAATAGCAAAGATCAAAAAACCAGAAGCCGGTTCATTGATAAGATAAACAAAATTGATAAACCATTAGCCAGACTCATCAAGAAAAAAAGGGAGAAGATTCAAAGCAATAGAATTAGAAATGAAAAAGAAGTAACAACTGACACTGAAGAAATACAAAGGATCATGAGAGATTACTACAAGCAACTATATGCCAATAAAATGGACAACCTGGAAGAAATGGACAAATTCTTAGAAAAGCACAACCTTCTGAGACTGAACCAGGAAGAAATAGAAAATATAAACAGACAAATCACAAGCAGTGAAGTTGAGACTGAGATTAAAAATCTTCCAATAAACAAAAGCCCAGGACCAGTCAGCTTCACAGGCGAATTCTATCAAAGATTTAGAGAAGAGCTAACACCTATCCTTCTCAAACTCTTCCAAAATATAGCAGAGGGAGGAACACTCCCAAACTCATTCTACGAGGCCACCATCACCCTGATACCAAAACCAGACAAAGATGTCACAAAGAAAGAAAACTACAGACCAATATCACTGATGAACATAGATGCAGAAATCTTCAACAAAATACTAGCAAACAGATTCCAACAGCACTTTAAAAGGATCATACACCATGATCAAGTGGGATTTATCCCGGGAATGCAAGGATTCTTCAACATATGCAAATCAATCAATGTGATAAACCATATTCACAAATTGAAGGAGAAAAACCATATGATCATCTCAATAGATGCAGAAAAAGCTTTCGACAAAATTCAACACCCATTTTATGATAAAAACCCTCCAGAAAATAGGCATAGAGGAAACTTACCTCAACATAATAAAGGCTGTATATGACAAACCCACAGCCAACATTGTTCTCAATGGTGAAAAACTGAAACCATTTCCTCTAAGATCAGGAACAAGACAAGGTTGTCCCCTCTCACCACTATTATTCAACATAGTTTTGCAAGTTTTAGCCACAGCAATCAAAGAAGAAAAAGAAATAAAAGGAATCCAAATCGGAAAAGAAGAAGTAAAGCTGTCACTGTTTGCAGATGACATGATACTATACATAGAGAATCCTAAAGATGCTACCAGAAAACTACTAGAGCTAATCAATGAATTTGGTAAAGTCGCAGGATACAAAATTAATGCACAGAAATCTCTTGCATTCCTATACACTAATGATGAAAAATCTGAAAGAGAAATTAAGGAAACACTCCCATTTACCATTGCAACAAAAAGAATAAAATACCTAGGAATAAACCTACCTAAGGAGACAAAAGACCTGTACGCAGAAAACTATAAGACACTGATGAAAGAAATTAAAGATGATACAAACAGATGGAGAGATATACCATGCTCTTGGATGGGAAGAATCAACATTGTGAAAATGACTATACTACCCAAAGCTGAGCAGATACCCTAGGATGTCCCTCCCCTCACCTGGCCTTTAAAAATGCTTTGCTGAAACGCTTCAAGGAGTTAGGGGTCTTTTTTGGGCACAAGCCACCTGTTCTCCTTGCATGGCCCTGCAACAAACCTTTCTCTGCTCCAAACTTCGACGTTTCGGTTTGTTTGGCCTTACTGTGCGTCAGTCACAGGAACTTGCGTTCTGTAACAGAAATAGAATCTTAAGCCAGTCAGTCAGGAACTACCCAATCAACACTAGTGAGGTAATCTGCCTGACAGACCCGTGCCATCCCGTAAAAGAACGTGACCTTGACACAAACAATCCACTCTTTTTTTTTTTTTTTGTATACAGCAGGTTCTTATTAGTTATCTATTTTATACATATTAGTGTATATATGTCAATCCCAGCCATAAAAAGGAAGGAAATTGGGTCATTTGTAGAGACGTGGATGGATCTAGAGACTATCATACAGAGTGAAGTAAGTCAGAAAGAGGAAAATATCGTATATTAACGCATATATGTGGAACCTGGAAAAATGGTACAGGTGAACTGGTTTGCAGGGCAGAAATTGAGACACAGACGTAGAGAACAAACATATGGACACCAAGGGGGGAAGCAGCGGGGGGTGGGGGGCGGGGGGTGATGAATTGGGTGATTGGGATTGACATATATACACTAATATATATAAAATGGATAACTAGTAAGAACCTGCTGTATAAATAAATAAATTAAATTAAATTAAAAAAAAATAAAGAATGCCAGGATATATTCTGTACTCTGCATTTGTTTCTATTTTCTTAGTTGAATTACATATGACTGTAAAAATCAGACAGGTTTCCTTGACTATTATCTAGAAAATTTTGACTTATATTTAGTGCCTGAATCTTTCATGATGTGTGAATCAGTCAAACCAATCTGTCCTATACTTGGCAATTTCCACTGCCTTTAACTGCATTGTCAGGCCTGTGACACATGTCACAGTAAGAATATTAAACAGTATTTGTGTGCGGCTCCCCTTCTTGGAACCAAGCATGTGGCTTTTGCTAATCAAGAAAATACAGTCAGCAAGCCAGTCTTAGAATGACAAACTTTTGTTTCCTCATAAAAAAATTTATATCCCATAGATTTTTTTTCCATGCCCTTTTGAATAAACAGTAACTTTACAATGCTACATTAAAGTGTAATCTTTTTGAAATTATTTTAAGTGACACTGAGGGACGTAAATTTAAATATTTATGATACTATGCAAATAACAACCAATGTGACAATCAAATGATAGAAATTTCTACACAAGGCTAAGTTTCCATGTACCTATAAAATGGTAACTATGTAAAATGTCTTTTGATGCACAGCTCTGTTGGCAGTTAAGAATTTCAGAATCATTGAAATGTAAAGAGGGAAAAAAAGCCTGGAAAGATACGACTCTACCTGCACCGTTAAAAAATCTATTTTTTAACATTCAGAACATGTTAATAAGTAGTTTTATATGTAGAAAAAATAACTCACACTATACACACACACACACAAATCAGCTTCAGGAAGTTTAAAAATTTAAATATGAAAAGCAAAACTTTGACACTGTTTAGAAAAAAAATATAGGATTTAGAAAAATGATCAGTAAACATCTAAAGAGATATTCAATCTCACTAGTAATCAGAGAAATGTAAATGTAAGCAATGAATGAGATGCCATCAGATTGACATAAATTAAGAAGTCTGATAATACCCAGCGATATTGAAGGGGTGGAAAAAATAGGAACTCTAATGCACTATAATTTGCATAACAGAGCAACTTGGCAATATCTAAGTTAAATGTACATCCCACTTGTTGGTTTATACCATAGAAAAGCTCTCACACATGTGCATAAGGAAACACATCAAGTAAAAAACCTAAACATCCAGCAAAAGAAGAATAGGTAAATAAACTATGGTATATTTAAACAATGGCACAGGGTACAGCAGTATAAATAAATGTATGAGAGCAACATCTGTCAACACATATAAATCTATTATGTTAAGCAAAAAATATAATAATTTGCAGACTATAGGTACAGTATACCATTCATATAAAGTTTAAAATCGTGCAAACAACCCTACCTACTGTTTATGGAGGCATAACTCAAAAAAAAAAAAGAGTATAAAACAGGCAAAAATAAGACAAAAACAAAAGCAGGCATGGAATGATAAACACCAACTTCAGGATAGTGGTTATCACAGGAGAAGGACAGACGAGGGGAACACACCATATCTCAACCAGTATATATTACTTTTTGGTACTCTTATGCTAAAAAAAGAAACAAAAAGATCTGAAAGAAATGTGGTTAAATGCTAAGATTCTTTTAAGCTAGGTAGTGGTCATTTATTATTTGTCATATTATTTTATATACCTTTTCTGTATGCTTACTATATTTTATAATTTTATAAAGCGGAAAGACATTATATAAGATAGTAACAACAGAACTTTAAGACAACTGATACCTTGTTAGCTTTGTCTTCCACTGTATATGAGAGTTACTCCAAGTAGATAAACGCAAGTAAGTCAAAAGTTTTCTGTGACATACTTTAAACTTTAAAGTACTTTAAAGCATCAGCATAGGTATTAGGTATTGTAGCATATTGATTATTTCAACATAGAGGAACACAGGCTATTTCAACTAGACATAGCCTCTTAATCAAATCTGGACATTGAATTAGTTCATCTCTAAATTCCCTTCCACTCTTGACTATCAATATGTTAATTTATCTTGAACCGTAAAGTATATAGTAAGATGGTGGTAAGTGAAAATAAAAAGCAAAGTGTAACCTCCAAATGAAAGGTAAGCATTTCAAAACTCCCAACCAGTGGCCTAATAGTCTAAATCCAGAGTACAATTTATTTAGGCATCAAGTAATAATCAAATCAGATGGTCAATTGGATCACAGAGGTATTTCTAATTTAACACTATCTGAATGACCTTCTTGGCGCTTTTGGGAAAAACTGAATTGTGGAGAACTAAAAAAATTCAGAGAAGGACACTATAATCTCTTGTTCTCAAACTTTCTAATGTATCAGAACCACCTGTGTGTCTTGTGTTAAATACAGCTTCCTGGGCTCCACTGTAAAAATTCTGAAGTTTGAAGTGGGACTTAGCTTTGTCCTTCATGAGCCCCACAGATGATTTTAATGTACACAAATATTTGAGAAAGATACCAGCAGATTTACTGGTCATTTTACTTGGTTATTAATTACAGAATTGAAAACACATGGTTACAATTGTTCAGTTATTATTTACCTCCTCACTTAAAAAAAACTGATGCAACGATGATAATGATAGCAGTTAATAGCAAGCATATATTAATCTGAGGCAGAAATCATCCTACAATACTCTACATTATATAATCTCTTTAAAACTTCATAACAACCCCAGGAAATAGGTAGTATAACTATTATTATTCGTAGTAGTAGTAGTACCATCACGTGGTCTGACTTAACAGTTAGTGAGTGGCAATGCCAGGATTCCAACTCTGGCAAATTGACTTCAGAGCCTATACTATCAGCCACTACCTTACACTGCCTCTATAAATGGTACGATTACTAACAATAGCTCTTAATAACAATAGCTCTCACTTTATAGAGTACCTACTATGTGCTGAACTCTGTTAAAATATACATTATCTCATTTAATCCTCAAAGCATCTCTGCAAGTATTTCTATCCCTGTTTTACAGATGGGGAAACTGAGACTGAGAGATGGGGTAACACAGCCGTGAGGTGGCAGAACCCAAAGTTTAGGTCAGATCTGCTAACTCCTAAACCTATTACCTGTTTGCTACACCATGTTGCCTCTTGAACTATCAGTGGTCAGAACCCCAATTCCTGCCCAGGTTTCTCCTTTTCCTGGCATTTTACCCTTGTCCTGCCTGGGTCAGTCATTCTCTATGCTACAGTGACTCTAGAAATGTAGTGTCCATTATATCTGCTTCTGAAGGCCAAATATTCATTTTGAATACAGACCTGCCCCTTCAGGATAAGTTTTCATTTTCCCAGCCTTCTAAGGCTGTGGTTCCCAAATTTTGTTTTGACTGCTCAACCCTATCAGTAAAACATTTTGAGCACTAGTCCCATTCATATTTATTTATAAATTATATCATACAATAGGTACTCACATATCATGTATTTCATAAAGCATGAAAAATGTACATTTTAAATGAGATTTTAAAAATACAAATATTTCTAATATTTTTTTCTAACATCCCTACTTTGGAGACTATATAACTTTAAGAAACTCTACTAGGTCGATGGCCAGAGTCCATGATCACAATTTAAAACGATAAAGCTTCAAGACAACAGCTCCTAACCTGACTGAGTTGAAAAACTTTTTTAAAAGATAGAATCTCAAGTCCCCTCCCCGCAAAGATTCTGACTTAGAACCTGTCAATGCCTCAGCTGTAGCTGATGCTCAGATGTGGAAACCACAGCTCTAAGAGACACAGCCCTGGCCAGAGGACCACAGGGACAGTGACAACAGGGATTGTCTGTTTGGTCCTAACATCACCTCTCTCTATCACATCTCTCTGATAAACTCTGTCTCACAAGATTTCGATTATCCTTCTTATCTCGCTTTAATTTGGGAGGAGGGATTATTTATGCCGATTCTTTGGTTTTAGATGGAAGGAAGACTGTCCTAGGTAACAACAACTTTCCTAGTGGGCTGGTGCTCTATCCCTTTTAAAGAAAATTCCTTATTGTTCCATAGTATTACAGCAATGCAAGCACAAAATAGCTTTTACTATTTTTTTTTTTTTTTTGGCTGTGTTGGGTCTTCGTTGCTGCACGCAGGCTTTCTCTAGTTGTGGCAAGCAGGGGCGACTCTTCGTTGGGGTGCGTGGGCTTCTCATTGTGGTGGCTTCTCTTGTGGTGGAGCACGGGGTCTAAGCGCTCATGCTTCAGTAGTTGTGGCACTCGGGCTCAGTAGTTGTGGCTCGTAGGCTCTAGAGCACAGGCTCAGTAGTTGTGGCGCACGGCCTTAGTTGCTCCGCAGCATGTGGGATCTTCCCGGACCAGAGATTGAACCCGTGTCCCCTGCATTGGCAGGCGGATTCTTAACCACTGTGCCACCAGGGAAGTCCCACAAAATAGCTTTTAAATCTTCTGGCTTTGCTCAATGCATAAAAATTATTTATTAAAAATTAATTATTGCTTGTCCATGACCTTTGGGTTACATTTGCACTCAAAACACTACCACTTCTGAAGTGAATATTTTTAATAATTATTTTGATTCACGTGGCTGCATTTTTGGGCACGTTGGGGAGAGGTAAATGATTGAAGCGGAATACAACTGTGCAATCTGTTCCCAGGGCCTACATCTTAATAACTAAACTGTATCAAATACTCAAATGTTTGCATAAGCCTTTGTATTTTGGCACATTAGGACAAGACTGTCACTAAGCCAGCTGATTAGCATTCATTAAAATAGATTAAATTATCTACTCTGGTTCTCAGACCCATTCTGACCAGCCTCAGTTCTCACCATTTATTTAAGTCCTTCTTGCCTGATTTGGTATTAATTCCTAATCTACCTTTGGTCACCAGTCTTTGTCTCTACCTCCACCCTCCAAAACCCTGCCCAAATGACAGGAGTGATAATGTCAAGCCTGTAGCTGCAAATGGATTGCTGTGAATGAAGCAATGGGGCACTCATAAAGAAGGGGTCTCCAAGGCAATTTGTTCCCCAAATACATTTTGCAATGCTTACAAAATCACATACACAGAGTCACTGATATAAAGTTTCATTCGTTGGACAAGCCAAAACTATCTTTACCATTAAAAAAGAAAAAAGATTATTTTGTTAGAGAATTTATTTCTCACATACAGAAACTGAAACTATTGACTTGAAAATAATAATTTTTTTTTTTTTTCTTTTTGCGGTACGCGGGCCTCTCACTGTTGTGGCCTCTCCCGTTGTGAGCACAGGCTCCGGATGCACAGGCTCAGCGGCCATGGCTCACGGGCCCAGCCGCTCCGTGGCATGTGGGATCTTCCTGGACCGGGGCACGAACCCGTGTCCCCTGCATCGGCAGGCGGACTCTCAACCACTGCGCCACCAGGGAAGCCCGAAAATAATAAATTTTAAAATTATTCACCCATTAAAGTCGAGGTGACTATAACTTTGGACTCACTAATGTTAGACTTAGGAACTTATCCTAAGAAAATAATCAAGATGCATCCAAAGATTTATGTTCAGTGGTATTCTGCTGAATGTTACTATAAAAAGGAAAAATTGAACCCAATCTAAATGTCCAACAATAGATATTTTGTTAAATAAATTGTGGTATGTTCGTCTGATTAAGCTTTAAAATCATGTTACCAAATAATACTGAAAGAAATAGTAAAATGTATAAAATATCACATCGTGAGAGCAAAAGCAGATAGTAAAACACTGTTGGATTTATATAGATTTTTATATCAATTAGGTAAAAGAGAAAATGGTTGTGTGCATTTTTTAAAAAAGACTGGAAAGATGTAACAAAGTATTTGTTTTTATCTCTGATAAAATTTTAGGTGAAATTTTTCCAAATTTTCTACAACAAGCATTATTTTACTTACATACAGATATACACATATATTTTGGTTTGTTGAAACACTGAAAAATGATTTTATTATGGAAGTATGCTTTGGTCCCTAAATCACTTTAATTTGAAAATCAGTGTAAATATAACTTTCAACATTTTATTATGGAGACCACTCAGTGATTTCATATTATTATTCATATTACTAATTTAATTGTCATAAAATATTTAAGCCTTATTCATTTACATAGACATAATAAATAATATTCCTATGTTGTTTTATCTCATCTGCTTTTTTTATTAACTATGCGTGAAAATAATATACAGAAAAATATTACCTGATATCCAGTACTAAAGAATAATAACAATAAGCATTCAAAGGGGGCTGCTAATAATAATATTGTTTCTTCTGTAGGAAAAGATAAACTTTAAGACAGTTAATCATAACCAATAGATGACTTTTGCTATGCAATGATACAACTTGGGTTTCCCATGATTCCCATGTATTATCTGTCTTTATATTAAACAATGTCAGCTTATATAATTGGGGGGCTTTAAATTACTAACACTAAAAATGATCAAAAAGAGAGCTACAGCTTATTCCTCAAGGTTCTTAATCTTTTAGAAACAGTAAAAAAGGAATAAAGTTTTCAAACAGATATTTAAAAGTGTTGGCTTTTGTAATTCTTAATAGACCATCTCTTCACGGGATTTACACCATTGAAACCACAGATAAATCACAGAAGGAAAGCACCATCCATCTTATCATCCCAATGAGGATGTGGCAGAGAAAGGAAAGGGAAAGTTTCCACCCAACATCCCAGCTTCAAGGCTTCATGGGTTGTTGGGACATAACAGCATGACCAGTTTTAACACGCCCATAAAACGGTATTCCTCTGACCACTTATTTAAAAGATTAATGCCACATATTGGAGGGAGGGTGTGAGTGTGAAGGTTGAGTTTAGTTGGTTTAGTGCGGATCGTTAAATTGAGCCATCAAATAATAATAATATTTTTCTCCAACTATGCAACATAGGACAAAATGGGAAGCTAAAAGAGCTATTCATCAGAACAAAATCTGAGCTCTGAGTCAACTGTTTACACATTGTAAATGTATTTCATCCACTTTAACACAACACCACCCCTGGGTGGCAATGCCTGCCAAGCTGGAGACTGTCAAGTTTAAGGGCCCAAAGAAGTTGACTATGGACTTTAAAATGTCCCCAAATG
The DNA here is from genome assembly GCF_937001465.1 of Orcinus orca. Classification (NCBI taxonomy): domain Eukaryota; kingdom Metazoa; phylum Chordata; class Mammalia; order Artiodactyla; family Delphinidae; genus Orcinus; species Orcinus orca. The sequence goes on along the minus strand of NC_064569.1, from coordinate 77,802,703 downwards.
TACTGTTATCTCAGATGAAAAGGAAGCACCTGGATTTGGGACTAGCCCTTCTCATAAATCTGCTGCTGTATAAACTCCCAGCTTGGAATCTCTTCCTTCTACTTATACAGATGGTATCGTAACTGGAAAGGGTTTCCCAGATAAAAAGTAAGCATGGTTCAAGGTTGAGACCTTATTAGCATTTCCAAAGAGCTGTGAAAAGCCTCTATTCTCTCTCCCCTGCCAAGTAAATTTTGTTTTGCTGAGCTTTGGCACTGTTCCTCTGTTGTCATGGTGGGGCATTATTGTCACAGCTGTCTCAGGGGATGCTGCCTTGAATATGTTTAGAAAATAACACACAAATAAGGAACATGACATTTGCTATACCGAAAGAACTTTTATAAGGCAACCACACCTACTACTGCAAAAATCCAAACTGGTAATATAAATATCACTTGGCACTTCTAAAACTATAGAGCCAAAAGATGAAATTAAGTAAATGAATAAATGTGCTATTTACAACAGAGATGAGAACACTAAACTGAGTACACACTGATGTCTTCACTAAAAAGAGGGCAAATAAAAAGAATACTCTGAAGACCTTTTTAATATGAACAATCGATGCAAATTTTCTCAAAAAAAAATTATAACCCATTCCCTCCAACCTCCTGCTTCATTTAGTAAATTTTCTTTTTCAAAGTGACCAATTCTTTTGTTGTCATTATCTTGCTCTTCAGAAAACAGTGGGCTATCAGCAGCATGAAAGGAAGCTCTTCTCAATTTCATATTGATTATGAATAAAGAAGATGGTCAGAGAAGTTAATAGTGCATACAAGGCCTTAAATGATGGGCAAAATGTAAATGTTATGCAACATATTGGAATTTCCTTTACAAGCATGCTGCCTTTAGGATATTTACGTTTAACCAGGATTGCAGGTAAGAACCTGCAACTAATGTGCATTTAATGAAATGTTATTCATTATATCCTTATCAGTAAATAAATGGCTCAGAGGTCATCTGACATTTCCTTAGCACTTTCACAATGATTTCAGGTTAAAAACAAAAACAAAAAACTTTAGTTGTTACTCCTGACATCTTCAAAATCAAGGGAAATGGGAGCATTCCTCAATACCATCACAGATTTGCCATGGGATTTTGAGAAAGTTACTTTCCAAATCATTGCTCTTTTTTTCTAGAAATAGATTAATGATTAAAATAAAGTAATAATACTTCTAGTGGATCATGACTACAAATATTTAGGGATTTCTCACAATAAGATATAGTTGCATTAAGACATTCGTTTGAACACCTTAACAGAATCCAACATAACAGTGACTTAAGTAAGATTGAAGAATTATTTCTCCTTCACATAAAAGTCTGAGCTAGTAGATGATGTGGACTGTAGGGTGACTTTCTTCCATGAGGTCGTCCAAGGACCCAGATTTCACCTATGTTATTGTTCCACTAGAGCAGGGGTAGAGAAACTACTGTCAGTAGGGTGATCGCTTGTTTTTATTAAAAAAAAAAAAAAAAGTTTTATTAGAACACAGCCATGCCCAACTGTGTAAGTATTGTCTATGGCTGCTGTGACAGCAAAACTGAATAGTTGTGACAGAGATCCTATGGCCTATAAGTCAAAATATTTCCTATCAGGCCCTTTAAGAAAATTTGCCAACCTCTGCAAAGAAATATACTAAATGAAGTTCTCTACTGCACAGTCAAATCTGGTTCACCACCACACTGCAGCTTATGTAAAAGGGTAGAAAGATAAGTAAAGATATTTTCTTTGGCCAGAACTTAGCTATATGGCCTACATTCAGAGGAAGCTGGAAAATGCTGTTTCTAGCTTGAGTGCCATGTTCCCAGCTAAAAACTGGCACTTCTGTTAGTAAGAGAAAGACTGACAGAATGAATATCAGAGGCCAATTAGTAGGCTCTTCTACAGACCACCTCTGGCCACCCAAGTATTGATACATACCCTTCTGATACATAAGAACGAATTCACCTCCTTCCCATGGAAACCCATCCAACGTCCCACCCAGTTACCACATCTATTGGAGTCCGAGATCTCCGAGTGCTAAGCAGTCCTTTCCATCATATTTGGATGTGGCTCCTTTTTGGAGTAGTGACTCATAAGACAGCCAATGTGCAGTGGTATGACAAGACGAGCCAACCACAATAAAAACTCCAAGTCAGAAAAGGGAAGAATGGGAAATACATAGTAATCACTAGTCCACAGCAACTGTCAAATCCTAATGAGCAAGAACTGCAAAGATTCCCTGCCCTGGCTGAGAGTAAGCCCCTTGGTTGGCCTTTCTGATCACCCTCGATTCTGCTATATGGGGGTTCTTTCACCATTATCCTCTGTGGCCACATCTGAAGTTGGTATTAGAGACTATGGCCTTCTTGGAGATTTGACATTTTCTCAGCCTGTTTCCTGCTGGTGTGGGCTCCAGGTGTTGTATTGGGGATGAAAAATCATAGGTTTATGGTTTCTTGCAGACATTTAAAAGTTTTCTGTGAGTGGTGCACCTGAAATTGTATGGTACACAAACTGCAAGGCTATTTGTGATGACCCCAATCCTGATTGAGGTCAGATTACAGGAAAGGGCAAGGAGACCTTTTAGAACAGCAGTCCCCAACCTTTTTGGCACCAGGAACTGGTTTTGTGGAAGACAATTTTTCCACAGACCGGGGGGCAGGTGGATGGTTTTGGGATGATTCAAGCACATTACATTTATTGTGTACTTTATTTCTATTATTATTACACGGTAATATATAATGAAATAATTATACAACTCACCATAATGCTGACAGGAAGCGGAGCTCAGGTGGTAATGCGAGCGATGGGGAGCGGCTGTAAATGCAGATGAAGCTTTGCTCACTCGCCTGCTGTTCACCTCCTGCTGTGCGGCCTGGTTCCTAACAGGCCACGGACTGTACCAGTCTGTGGCCTGGGGGTTAGGGACCCCTACTTTAGAAGACACTCACTGTGAAGGTAGAAGGAGTCTAGACTCACGAGCCAAGCTTCCCAAGAAGAGTTGAAAGTCAGAGTGCTGCTTCCAAGTACTTTGCAGTTGATACCAGAATCCATCCGGAACCAGCCATATCAGAGCTGTGAGTGTGCCTATGAGGGAAATAGGTGGGGACTTGTAAATTGAGTAGAGCTCTACCTTTCGGGATCCAGGGCTTTTGCCGAAGTCCACCCCCCCAAGTGAGCATTACACAGCAGGAGGGAACATTTTCTCCTTCTCTCTATTCCACCTTCAACACAATGCCATCCTAATTATATAAATATTTTACCCTTCCTTCCAAGCAAAGTAAAAATGCCCCTTCTCTATGAGATCTTATTATATCCAGGTAAGAATTAATCAGTTCCTCCTTGGGGCTCCAATAGCACTTACAAATTGTCATTTATTGGCTGGTTACTGGTTACTTAACTTCCCTGTGCTTTTGTTTCTTTATGGAAATAATAGTAAAGATCTCACAGAATTGTTATGAGAATTAGATCTGTTAAACACAGAAAGCATTTAGAACAATTCCTGTTAAGGGGGAAGCACTTGATAAAATTTGGCTACAATTATTATTATGAACCAGTAAGTTCCACTTTTGCATAAGCAGTTGGGATTGCGTTTCTGTAACTTCCAACTTAAAGTGGCCTTACTCAGTTTTACTTTTGTAAGAAACTGGCAAGAGACAATAACCAATCCCTCTAACACAAATTCATTTTTTCACTTCTAATTTCACCAAACTGTGCAGAAATTGGTTTTGAGAACATATGAGATGGAAGAAAACTAACATTTTAAATTGCACACTGAACCTGTCATGCCTCTGTGTTCAAAAAGCATAATGGACATTGTTAGTCAGTTATCTAAACAGATCCATTACCTTCCTGATAATACCCTGATGATTTCAAACCTATGTCCCCATCTGCCTTACACAAAGCTGATCCTCCCTCAGCTTCTGGAGTAATCCTAAACTATCTAAACCAGTGTTTTTCATTCAGGGTGATTTTGCCTCCTAGGGGACATTTGACAATGTCTAGAGACATTCTGGTTGTTGCAACTGGTTGGGGAATGCTCCTGGCCTCTAGTGGGTAAAGGCCAGGGATGCTGCTAAACAACCTACAATGCACAGGACAGTCCCCCATAACAAAGAATTATCCAGCCTAAAATGCCAATGGTGTCAAGGTTGAGAAACCCTAGTCTAAAGGGAATCCCATCCCTTTATGAGAGGGAATATGTGACCCTGATACCGACCAGGGTTCTTGACCTTCCCCAATCAACAGAAATTGACTCGAGGCCAGACAAGAAATTCAGGCCTCTGGGGCTCCTGCATCAGCTGCAGGAGGGGGCGAAAACAAGTAACAGGTTCCCTTGCTTGCTCCCCAAGGAGGGGGTGAGCTTGTTCCTTATATGGGGTGAGGGTAGGGGGTGTGTCCAGGGGTTGGGCCGGAGGGGTGGCTTAGGTGTTTTGTCCACCCTTTAGGTAGTGTTATGTGCAGAGGGGCATGAGCAGTCCCTTGCTTTTGTTCCTGACACCCAGTTTTTGCTCCCAGCTCTTCAGAAATGGCAGTGGGGTTTTTTTTGTCTTTTTGTATATTTTGGGTCCAGATTTTGCCCCAACTGCACATGCACAGTTATTTTTAGTCCCATATAGTTTCTTTGTATTTTGCTGCTTGAGCAGAGGTGTGTCTAGGTGCAAGCATTGCAGCACTGCAGCAAAGGGTCCCAGGTCCCAGGTCTGTCTCAACCCAATTCCAACCAATGAGATATGAGAAGAGGTTTTCTAGATGCTCTGGGAAAGCTTTTCATCTCTCCTAAGAAAGAAGCTCAGGAGTATCTCTCTTTCTCTTTACCCTTCTCTCTCTCTCTCTCTCTCTGTCTCTGTCTCTGTCTCTCTATCTTGTCACACGCCAAGTTTGCATGCAGCCTAATTGCTCCAGTAGCCATTGTCCAACACCAAAAGGAACCAGCCTGAGGATTAAAACAGAACAAAGCAACATAAAGACCCACTGTCTTTTTTTTTTTTTAAATGTCTTTATTGGAGTATAATTGCTTTACAATGGTGTGTTAGTTTCTGCTTTATAACAAAGTGAATCAGCTATAAATATACATATATCCCCATATCTCCTCCCTCTTGCATCTCCCTCCCACCCTCCCTATCCCACCCCTCTAGGTGGTCACAAAGCACCGAGCTGATCTCCCTGTGCTATGAGGCTGCTTCTCACTAGCTATCTATCTTACCTTTGGTAGTATATATAAGTCCATGCCACTCTCTCACTGCGTCCCAGCTTACCTTCCTCCTCCCCATGTGCTCGAGTCCATTCTCTACGTCTGCGTCTTTATTCCTGTCCTGCCCCTAGGTTCTTCAGAACCTTTTTTTTTTTTTTTAGATTCCATATATATGTGTTAGCATACGGTATTTGTTCTTCTCTTTCTGACTTACTTCACTCTGTATGACAGACTCTAGGTCCATCCACCCCACTAAAAATAACTCAATTTTGTTTCCTTTTATGGCTGAGTAATATTCCATTGTGTCACATCTTCTTTATCCATTCATTTGTCGATGGACACTTAGGTTGCTTCCATGTCCTGGCTATTGTAAATAGAAATACAGTGAACACTGTGGTACATGACTCTTTTTGAATTATGGTTTTCTCAGGGTATATGCCCAGTAGTGGGATTGCTGGGTCATATGGTAGTTGTATTTTTAGTTTTTTAAGGAACTTCCATACTGTTCTCCATAGTGGCTGTATCAATTTACATTCCCACCAACAATGCAAGAGGGTTCCCTTTTCTCCACACCCTCTCCAGCATTTATTATTTGTAGATTTTTTGATGATGGCCATTCTGACCTCTGTGAGGTGATACCTCATTGTATTTTTTTTTTTTTTTTTTTTTTGTGGTACGCAGGCCTCTCACTGTTGCGGCCTCTCCCATTGCGGAGCACAGGCTCCGGACGCGCAGGCTCAGCGGCCATGGCTCATGGGCCCAGCCGCTCTGTGGCATGTGGGATCTTCCCGGACGAGGGCACGAACCCGTGTCCTCTGCATCGGCAGGCGGACTCTCAACCACTGCGCCACCAGGGAAGCCCCTCATTGTAGTTTTGATTTGCATTTCTCTAATGATTAGTGATGTTGAGCATCCTTTCATGTGTTTGTTGGCAATCTGTATATCTTCTTTGGAGAAAAGTCTATCTAGGTCTTCTGCCCATTTTTGGAGTGGGTTGTTTGTTTTTTTGATATTGAGCTGCATGAACTGCTTGTAAATCTTGGAGATTAATCCTTTATCAGTTGCTTCATTTGCAAATATTTTCTCCCATTCTGAGGGTTGTCTTTTCATCTTGTTTATGGTTTCCGTTTCTGTACAAAAGCTTTTAAGTTTCATTAGGTCCCATTTGTTTTTGTTTTCATTTCCATTTCTCTAGGAGGTGGGTTAAAAAGGATCTTTCTGTGATTTATGTCATAGAGTGTTCTGCCTATGTTTTCCTCTAAGAGTTTTATAGTGTCTGCCTTTACATTTAGGTCTTTAATCCATTTCGAGTTTATTTTTGTGTATGGTGTTAGGGAGTGTTCTAATGTCATTCTTTTACATGTAGCTGTCCAGTTTTCCCAGCACAACTTATTGGAGAGGCTATCTTTTCTCCATTGTATGTTCTTTCCTCCTTTATCAAAAATAAGGTGACCATATGTGCATGGGTTTATCTCTGGGCTGCTTCTCCTGTTTCATTGATCTATATTTGTTTTTGTGCCAGTACCACACTGTTTTGATTACTGTAGCTTTGAAGTATAGTCTGAAGTCAGGGAGCCTATTTCCTCCAGCTCCGTTTTTCTTTCTCAAGACTGCTTTGGCTATTCGGGGTCTTTTGTGTTTCCATACAAATTGTGAAACTTTTTGTTCTAGTTCTGTGAAAAATGCCATAGGTAGTTTGATACGGACTGCATTGAATCTGTAGATAGCTTTGGGTAGTAAAGTCATTTTCACAATGTTGATTCTTCCAATCCAAGAATATGGTATATCTCTCCATCTGTTTGTATCATCTTTAATTTCTTTCATCAGTGTCTTATAGTTTTCTGAATATAGGTCTTTTGTCTCCTTAGGTGGGTTTATTCCTAGGTATTTTATTCTTCTTGTTGCAGTGGTAAATGGGAGTGTTTCCTTAATTTCTCTTTCAGATTTTTCATCATTAGTGTATAGGAATGCAAGAGATTTCTCTGCATTATTTTTGTATCCTGCTAATTTACCAAATTCATTGATTAGCTCTAGTAGTTTTCTGGTAGCATCTTTAGGATTCTCTGTGTATAGTATCATGTCATCTGCACATAGTGACAGCTTTACTTCTTCTTTTCCAATTTGGATTCCTTTTATTTCTTTTTCTTCTCTGATTGCTGTGGCTAAAACTTCCAAAACTGTGTTGAATAATAGTGGTGAGAGGGGACAACCTTGTCTTGTTCCTGATCTTAGAGGAAATGGTTTCAGTTTTTCACCATTGAGAATGATGTTGGCTGTGGGTTTGTCATATATGGCCTTTATTATGTTGAGGTAAGTTCCCTCTATGATTACTTTCTGGAGGGTTTTTATCATAAATGGGTGTTGAATTTTGTCAAAAGCTTTTTCTGCATCTATTGAGATGATCATATGATTTTTCTTGTTCAATTTGTGAATATGGTTTATCACATTGATTGATTTGCATATATTGAAGAATCCTTGCATTCCCGGGATAAATCCCACTTGATCATGGTGTATGATCCTTTTAATGTGCTGTTGGATTCTGTTTGCTAGTATTTTGTTAAGGATTTTTGCATCTAGGTTCAACAGTGATATTGGCCTGTAGTTTTCTTTCTTTGTGACATCTTTGAAAGACCCGCTGCCTTTGATGAAATAGTGAAACTACTGGATCCACCCTACCACTGGAGTTCCTCTTATGTGAACTAACACACTTCCCCATTTTTAAGTCAGATTGAGTTGTATATTTCATGAGTGCCTCAACATCCAGCTTTTATTAAATACCTACTGTGCCAGGGACAGTATTAGGCACTGAAAACATAAAAGTGAATGACAGTCAATTGTCCCATTGTAGAATTTTTATTGTAAAAGAGGACATGGATCCTTAAAGAAATAATTATGATGGACTTCCCTGGCAGTCCAGTGGTTAAGACTCCACACTTCCAATGCAGGGGGCACAGGTTCGATCACTGGTTGGGGATCTAAGATCCCACATGCCGTGTGGTGCCGCCAAAAAAAAAAGAAAGAATTATGATTTGTGCTGTAATTGAGATAGGTGCAATGAGAGCCTAACGGAAGAAGAATTAATTCTGCTTGTCTGGGAAATCAAATCTACCTCCCTTACTAAATTCTTAAGGGCAAAGAATCAAATCATTTTCATCTTCTCATTCTCGATATTTGGCATGATTTCTTGTATGCAGGTGTTGAATGATATTTGATTAATTTAGCTTAAGTACTTAACAAAAGGATCATTTTTTACTAGATCCTCTAATGTGGTTGTTAATTTTTTAGAGGATAATATTGAGTCCAAATTGAACGTATGTTTCTGTTAATACTTCCTCCTATTTTGCAAGAAGTCTCTAGCCTGATCTAGTATGTATGTGCATATATGTATTTATTGTACTTCCAAAATGTGGTTAAGGTATTTTAAAATATAAACACACCTGGATAGGGACTTCCCTGGTGGTGCAGTGGTTAAGAAGCCACCTGCCAATGCAGGGGACATTGGTTCGAGCCCTGGTCTGGGAAGATCCCACATGCCACAGAACAACTAAGCCTGTGCGCCACAACTGAGCCTGCTCTCTAGAGCCCATGAGGCACAGCTACTGAAGCCCACGCGTCTAGAGCCCGTGCTCCGCAACAAGAGAAGCCACCTCAATGAGAAGCCCACGCACCGCAACGAAGAGTAGCCTCCTCTCGCTACAACTAGAGAAAGCCCACGCACAGCAATGAAGACCCAATGCAGCCAAAAATAAATAAATTAATTAATTAAAAAATATATATACCTGGATAGACATTTTTCCAAGAAGACATATAAATGGCCAACCATTATATGAAAAGATGCTCGACATCACTAATTATCAGGGAAATGCAATTCAAAACTACAATATGGGAGATATCACCTCACAACTGTTAGAATGGCTATTATCAAAAAGTCAAAAGGTAACAAGTGTTGGTGAGGATGTGTAGAAAAGGGAACCCTTGTGCACTATTGGTGGGAATATAAATTGGTACAGCCATTACAGAAGACAGTTTGGAAATTTCTCAAAAACACTAAAAATAGAAATACCATGATTCAGCAATCTCAGTTCTGGGTACATATCTAAAGGAAATAAAATTACTATCTTGAACAGATATCTGCACTCCCATGTTTATTGCAGCTACTCATTAACAGCCAAGGTATGGAGACAACCTAAGTGTCTCTCAACGTATGTATGTATATATTCCATTCGAATATTGTAAAATATGGAATTCATAGAAACATGGAGTAAAAAATTGACTGGTTGCCAGGGGCTAGGGGCTGGGAAAAAGTAGGGAGTAGTTGGTAAAAGGGTTCAAACTTTCATTTATTTAAAAAATAGCCTTCTGGGAATTCCCTGGCGGTTCAGTAGTTAGGCCTCGGTGCTTTCACTGCTGGCGCCCAGGGTTCAATCCCTGATCAGGGAACTAAGATCCCACAAGCCATGTGGTGCAGCCAAAAAAAAATTTTTAATTTTAATTTAAAAAATAGGCTTCTTCTTGGAAATGTGGATGACAGTTGTTAAAATTTTAGAACAGAATTTTCATATAATTTAGTAATTTTTCAGAAGGTGAGAGGGCCAGAGCTAGAAGTGGTTTCCTTAATCCAGCCAGGTAGAGCCTTGTCTTACAAGATTCTCCATCCTAATCTTCTTTCAAAAAAATGTATTGCTACCCACTGGGAAGTTTTAGACCAAGAAATATAGTTGTAGCATCTCTTTAGCCTGAAATATTAGAAATATAGAAACCAGAGAAATAATTGGAATTAAGGAACTCTGGCATGTACCTCCTTAGGAATGCCTCTTGGGGACAGGTGATAGTGATTTCAAGATGTGCTGAAGATGTGATGAGTCCACTGAGCATAAGCTATTTTCTGATGGATGTGTCAGGAGAAGTGAAAAGGACACTTCTAAGTACGGATGATCAGTACCTGTTTTTAGTTCATCTTTTTTTTTTTGCAGTACACAGGTCTCTAACTGTTGTGGCCTCTTCCGTTGCAGAGCACAGGCTCCAGACGCGCAGGTTCAGCGGCCATGGCTCACAGGCCCAGCCGCTGCGCGGCATGTGGGATCTTCCTGGACCGGGGCATGAACCCATGTCCCCTGCATTGGCAGGCGGACTCTCAACCACTGCACCACCAGGGAAGCCCTTTAGTTCATCTTACCTGTCAGCTTTGTAATTATATGGTTTTTTTTTTAACCGAGTACAATTTTAATTTTTTTTATTTTATTTTTTTTTCTTTTTCTCTCTTTTTTTTCTTTCTTCTTTTTTGGCTGCATCGGGTCTTAGCTTCAGCATGCGGGATCTTCGCTGAGGCGTGGGGGATCTTTCATTGTGGTGCGCAGTCTCTTCATTGTGGCACTTGGGCCTCTTGCTAGTTGCAGCGCTCGGGCTTCTCTCTGATTGTGGCGTGTGAGTTGTTTTCTCTCTGTAGTTGTGGCCTGCGAGCTCCAGGGAATGTGAGCTCTGTTGTTGCGGCACGCAGGCTCCAGGGTGTGTGGTCTCTGTAGTCTGCAGCGTGCAGGATCTCTAGTTGAGGCACACGAGCTCAGTAGTTGTGGTGCTCGGGCTTAGCTGCCCTGAGGCATGTGGGAACCTAGTTCCTCAACCAGGGATCAAACCCACGTCGCTTGCATTGGAAGGCAGATTCTTTACCACTGGACCACCAGAGAAGTCCCTGTAATTATATGTTTTTATCTTTACAAAGAAAACTGACATAATCCTCCAAGATTTTCCAAGTTTGAGAATGTCTTCTCCCTTCTACTTCTTCCCTTCCCACTTTTTTAACTTGAATTTTGCCTGTTCACTTTGATTAGTGATTTTCAGTTTTAACTGTGTCTGAATTTTATCTATCTACCTACCTACCTACCTATGAATGACAGATAAAAATTGTATATATTTAAGGTGTACAACATGATGGTCTGACATATGTATACATTGTGAAATGATTACCACAATCAAAATAATTAACATACCCATCACCTCCCATAGTTACCTTGTGTGTGTGAGTGTGTGTGTATGGTAAGAACACTTGAGATCTACTCTTTATGCAAATTTCAAGTATACAATACATTATTACTAGCTACAGTCACCATGCTGTACACTAGGTCTCCAGAAATTAATCATCTAATAACTGAAAGTTTGTACCCTTTGATCAATATCTCCCCTTTTCCCCTATCTTCTAGCCTCTGATAACCACCAGTCTACTCTGTTACTACGAGTTTGACCTTTATTTTAAGATTCCACGTGTAAGTGGTACCAGGCAGTATTTGCCTTATTTTACCTAGCATAATACCCTTCAGGTTCATCCACGTCATCTCACATGACAGGATTTCTTTCTGTTTTAAGGCTGAAAAATATTCCTGTGGCGGGGCGGGGTATGGGGGTATGGGTGTGTGTGTGTGTGTGTGTGTGTGTGTGTGTGTGTGTTTACAGAGAGAGAGAGAGATTTTTTTGATCCAGTAATCTGTTGATGGACACTTACATTATTTGCATACCTTGGCTATTGTGAATAATGCTGCAATGAACATGGGAATATAGATATCTCTTCAAGATAATGGTTTCATTTCTTTGGATATACACCAAAAAGTGGGACTGCTGGATAAGAAAGGAATTTTTAAGGTTGCATAAATTTTCCTTAAAGAATAGGTTGCTATTAATTGACTCAATTAAAAATGATTCAAACACAATTAAAATGAGTTTAAGAAAAAGAGCAAGTGACTAGGTTAGCTGAGAAGTTTAAATACAACTATATCCAGGGACCAAACCAATATTGGCAGCTTTCATTTTCTCTCTGTTTCTCCACTCTGCTCCTGTGTGTTAGTTTTCTCTTAATATAAGACAGACTCCGTGAGGCCAGAGAAGATTACTATGTGTGGCTCCATGGTACATCCTAATCTAGCAGCTTCTGTAGAAGGAATCCTCTCTACCATCAACCATCAGTTGAGTGAAAGTCTCTGATTTGTCCTGCTTAGGTCAATGTCCACTCCTGAGCCAAACACTGTGTTTAGAAGAAGAGGTTACTTTGAAAGGCCAACCTTGGTTCATGTGCCATTACTGTGGCCAAATGACTTAGCCCCTGGGAAATGTAGTCCATAAGAATCACAGGAAGTAGAGGAGAGGCAGTTCTTGCAAAGAAAGGATGCTGGATAGAAAAAAAAAAAAGAGTCTAGTGTAGTAGGAAAGCAGAACTTTGGGTAAACAATATTACCCCAGAACATTTGTATTCAAGTACTTAAGGAGCCTGTGACAATTAGTGCTCTTCCAAGTTGAAAGGTTTAGTGGGGAGGGAAAACACTGGCCTTCTGCACTGGAACTAGTAACCTTACATCATAGGAATTTGTGTTGTGTTAACCTTACAACCTTATAGTTGTCCCATAGATCAACTCTTCTATTTTGCTCTTACCTCAGATAATATATTTAGCTCCTAGATATTCTGAGTATATCATCTGTGAGACAGGATAAGTGGACCCTAATATGGCATGCAGTCCTTTTCTAAAGCACTTTGAAATTCTGGGAAGACCGGGGTTATAGCATATGCTCCAGTGAGCCTGTTAAGATTACTCATGATGACTCTAGGCTATGTTTAGAACTCTTTCTGAAGTGAATAAACAGATGGTCAGCAGTGGCTAAAATTGAAAGTAGTTTAAAAAATGCTGAGAATCAATTACTTTAATACTCTCCAAGCTTAAAGGTCCTTTAAAAATGACTGGACAATATTTACTAAGAAACATGTTCCTTCTGGAATGAATTCAGCTCAAGGAGAGCAGATGTGCTGTAATATTCTGAGACGTGATGTGAAAAAAAATTACTGGTTTCACATCAATATCACAGAAGTCCTGAGGCATAATTAATTGATGATGATTGCTTCAGAAAGAGTCTGAGCTCAGACTCCACCAAAAAAGGGAAATATTTTTCTCATTAACTTTCTAATAGCACATATTATTCACAAGAAATTCACATGGATGGACATGCTATGTCTTGGAAAAGTGACCCATTTAGGAGTATTCTTGAGCCAGAAACAGCAAAATGGTGGGAAAGGCGAGTTTCAGGATTCTGAATCCTAGAAACTATGCCAGTAGGATTTTCTGAGAGCCAAGAAAAGACAATGAATCAGCCAGTCCAGCTGTGAGAATGCAGCTGTGAGATTGCTGAAGGAAATGATGAAGTAAAAAGCAAGCTCATAAAATGGACACACCAACAAGCTGAGCTCATAAAATGGACCCACCAACAAGCTGAGAGCAGTATTAGCATGCTGGAGGATAAAAATCAGTATTCAGAATGACTCTGGCAAGTTAGAGACTTGGGTCTAAGGAAAAAAAAAGAAAAAATTTCAACAAGAACAGTCACAAATTGGTATGAAGAATCTGTAGGACCAACACAGGGCTGCAGGCAGAAGTTGAGTAGCAATGTGTTGAACAAGGTGGACCACACTCTAATTGAGAGTTTATGCTATATGGAAATTACCTTGTCCAACTAATTCATTTTACAGATGAAAAAAAGTCTTGCATAGAGAGAGTGTTTCAATTGTCTTGCTATTTAACAAATTACCCTGAAAAACAGTGGCTTTAGAAAGTTGTTTGTTTGCCTATAATTCTGCAATTTTGGCAAGGCGAGGCAAGGAAAACTTGTCATTGCTCCACATGGCTTCAGATGGGGTGGTGCAACTATGATTAGAGAATACATCTACTTCCAAGATGGCCTCACTCATGGGCAGTCAAGCTGGTGTAGTTGGCGTGGTCGGTTAGATCGGTGAGGGCTGTTGGCCGGGGATTTGGTCTCCTCCACAGGCCTCTACCATGTGGCTAGGTTGGGCTCGTGGAGAGGCCATGTGGAGCACAAATGTTCACAGCATGGCAGTCTCACAGTAGAAATATTACATAGCAGCTGGCTTTACCCCAGAAAGCGGCGAGGTCTTCTTAAGGCTTAAGCCTGGAATGAGCAGTGTCACCTCCTCTGCATTCTATTAGTTAAAGCAGGTCTCAGTGCCAGCCCACATTCAAGGGGAGAACACCACACAGGGGCATGAATAAACAGGAGGCATGGTTCAATTTACCACAGATGAGATGTAACTTTTGTAAAGTTAACTGTATACTACTATCAATTAGAGTAAAAGTTGACTCTAATATGTCTGTATAATAAAACATAGGGAAAAAAAGAGTATTGTTTTGCATGGCCAACACGGGAAAGGAAGAGAAAGAAAAGGAACAGAAAAGAAAGAGGAAAATAGGCAGAAATTGTAAAACAATGATTCTGTTATAAGGACCATGTTCAAATCTCAGCTTCACAGCTTAAAAGAAACCTGGAAATTTTGGAGATAAGTCTGAGGAAAGCAGTAATTACAACTGGAGGATAGGAAAATAAAATTTATGATGAAAACTTTAAAAAATTATATAGCCTGGAGAAAAGAAGACTGGAGAGTGACTTAATGATCCTCAAAGCCTGTATATGAACATTCACCACCAATTCCTATTCTCCAAGAAGAGAAAAAGAAGATATCTGTTTAAACTGATCATATAAGATTTAGGTTGAAACAACTTCCTGGAAGAGATGATGGATTAGAAAAAGGGGACACAAATTTTTCTTTCTATATGAGGAAGTTTTCTCTGCCCTGGACAAAAGGGAGCCCTCCATGATGACTCCCTCATGTTAAGCTGTGAAGCTCCTAGGGAGGGTGATGCTCTCTATAGATCAATTGTCTATATCTTCCCACCTGCATTATTATTAACCCTTTAATGCCCCTGTCTTTGCTCCCTGCCCTACATCCCACCTATATCAAAGGTTCCTTGAGGGCGGGGACTATGTCTTGATCTTTTCTCAGAGCCTAAAACTCACTCTTTACAGAATATGTGCTTAATATATAAAGTGGTTAGATACCTTTGCCCATGCTAACTGATTGGATGCTAAGCACAGTGATTAAATAATTGTCCATTTATTCAATTCAATTGATATTCACTGCACATTGACTCTGTGCCAGGCACTACACTATATGCAATGATATACTGTGGTCAGCAAAACATAGTTTCTGTCCTTATAATATAGTAAGAAACTGTATGTATATATAGTTTTTGAAGGAAAACTATAGGATGATATGAGAGGTTAGAGGAACTATTACAGAATAGTAAGTGATTGTATTAGCACAGGTTGTGGAGCTGGGCGGACTGTAAGTTTCTTAATTTGAACACTAAGTTTTTTGATCTGTAAAATGGAAATAATAGAATCTATCTCATGAAATTGTTTCAAACTGTAACCTTGGTATAATGTCAGTGTCCACTGGACTCATTTTTGATTTTTGAATTTCTTTTTTGAGCAGTTCTATTTGTACAGATTAATTTTTCATAGAGGTCTTTATTTAAGAAGATTGATTTTTTATCTTAGAGGTCTTAAAAAACAAGGAGAAATTTTGCTTTTTTATTTTTTAGGATAAAACTCATTATATCTTGCAATTACCAAACAGGTCCAATGAACTCTTTAAAATCTAACATAGGGTATCTTAGAGATATTTTTCTCATATCTTCAATTACTTTGCTATGTCACCATCCTTGAAATTAGTTCATCATTACTGACCAACTATTCTCAACTGTGATTTTTTTAAAGAATAAAATAGTAAGAAAATGGAAGAATATTATTAAATTATCTAGAAGCATATGCAGTAGTAAAATAAATCACCACTGATATATCACTCTTCAGTTTCTTATTGTACTAAACAAAATGTTGAATCATCTTTCAAAAAGTATAAAAGATATAATAAAAACTATTTCTTTTGTTAAGATTTTTTAACACAGTTGAGAGATTTGAGTATATAAGTCAAGTTCTGGAAACAAGAATGTTCAGAAAGGGGGAAGTAATACTTCATGTGGTACACATGACAACAAAGAAAAATAGTAAATGAATAATTAAGGTGCAGAAACACTCCCCTTGATCATCTTAAAATCTTTCCAGTCCTGGGCTGTGCTGGGTTCACAGTATGTTTTCAATAAACAATTGATTAACTGAGAGGAATCAAGGACTCAAATCCTTGAAGGACTCAAATCAGTCCTTCATGTCAGTAAAGTGGAATGATTAGAAATATGAATCTTGCAGCCCAATTATCCTGGGTTCTAATTCCTGTGCTGCCCCTTGACTAGATGTTTGACCTTAATCAAATTACCTTTCTGAACCTCAGTTTCATCATCTATAAAAGAGACAGTAACAGTATCTACCTCAGAAGACTGATATATGAGATAATGCAGGTAAAATACTTAGAAGAGTACTCAGTAAGTATTATTAGCTTCTTTTCTTTTCCCCCTGGTTAACAGATATTTTTCATCAGCATACAGTCAAATGTACAAAACCAAATTTCAACAGCATTAACACAATAGTCTCACACGACTATTTTTTCCTAGAGCAGAAGCTGGCTTTTCATTTATTGTTATGATTTATGATGGGATTACATTTGTCAAGGGAATTAATTTAAAATCTGGGTCTGGGCTTCCCTGATGGCGCAGTGGTTGAGAGTCCGCCTGCCGATGCAGGGGACATGGGTTCGTGCCCCGGTCCGGGAAGATCCCACATGCCGCGGAGCGGCTGGGCCCGTGAGCCATGGCCGCTGAGCCTGCGCATCCGGAGCCTGTGCTCCGCAATGGGAGAGGCCACAACAGTGAGAGGGCCGTGTACCACAAAAAAAAAAAAAAAAAAAAATCTGGGTCTAACTTTTTTCTTAATAAACCAGGAAAGAGAGTTCCTTAGGAATCATCAAATGACACTGAATTATAGCTTATAAAATCAAAAGGGAAGAATAAAATTCTCTTTATCATATGAAAGGGATTACAGGAAAACAACCTAAAATTTGTAACTTTTTCAGGATAAACTTAATATAATGTATGTTCAACAGAAATGTTATAATATTCTTTTCCGCTTGTACCAGCTCTTCTCCATGCTTAATAAAAACAAAGCTTGGGAAATTACACTATGTTTTTTTCAAGACATCTGCCAACTAGGTGAGAATAATAATTATGATAATGATAGCTAGCACTTAATAAGCACCATAAGTATTTCACGTGACTTATCTCATTAAAGTACCATACTGATATGATTATGTAATGGGATTACATATTTAAAAAAATGACACATAAATGGTTTTAGAAGTTGATCCCAAGAATAAGAAGGGTGCATGAGGCAGACATTGTGGTGTGCCACCCAGATTCTTCTTCGCTGATGGACTTGTTGCTTCAGCTAGGAGAACACTAGGAGTACTCGTGGCAGACAGCCTTACCCTATGTTAACACCTTTCAGGAATTACCTCAATCAGTCTTCTGCTGTCAGCCAGCCCCTTTCAGGATTGCCTCAGAAGCAGAGACCCTTGCCTGAAACCTTGCCCAAAACCATGCCCCTTCCAGGGTGGCCCCTTATCCAATGACTGGTTGATGTGGGAGTATAAACACTTAGCCACCTAGGGCCAATTTAGGACAATCCCGAACGGCCATTCTAGCTTCAGAGCTCTTTGTGGGGTCAGCTGAGACTGTGGTTGGTGTGCACCGCAGCTGGATTTATCCCTCTGCTTCCTTCCCCATGTTTCAACAAGCTTTATTCCCAAGGGCACTGCTTAATAAACATCCTGCATGCTAAGCTGTGTCTCAGAGCCTGCTGCCTGAGGAGCCCAATTTGCAACACTGCAAGTACACTACCAAAAAAAAGCCATCTTTACTCACACAAAATATCTCACATCTTTAATAATTTATGTTACTACATTTAGTTATTGTAAAATATGGAATCTCAAACAAGTTACATTATTCTTAGTCTTATTCTGCACATTTGTACAGCCTGTAGGCCAGAAGGAAGATAGTCATGGTGTAGCTGTGCTTTGACATGCATAGCACTAGTTCCAGCTTACAGTTGTAGATGAATATTGGGAAACAAAATTTGTCAGACTGATAACTGATCCTCTTAACCAAAATAAAGCAAAGTAGGATCTTCTTCTGGAATAAAGGACAATTGTAAGAAATACATTCTGACTGGGGAAAATTTTAATTACAGAAATTTTATAAAATCAAAAAGGAATGATACACCTCTTTCCTCACCTCAGCTCCTGTCCCATTCCCCAGAGGTAATCGCTGTTGGTTTGGTGTGCATTATTTCCAGAACTTTTTTCATGGCTACTTATTTATATGTGTGCATATGTTTGAATATGAATTTTTAATAAAAACGGAATTTACTCTGTGTATTGCTCAGCAACCCACCTTATGGAAGGTAATCTGCTTTACTCAAACTACTGACTTAAATGTTAATCACATCTAAAATACCTTCACCACAACATCTAAACTGGCATGTAACCAAACATCTGGGCACCATAGACTAGCCAAGTTTATACATAACATTAATTATCACAAATCCACTACTTGTCAATTTGGTACTCTTTAAACCATACCTGATATCTAAACAAAGATAATAACAAGTGTCTTAGTTCAGGCTGCTATAACAAAGTATCCTAGACTGGGTTGCTTATGAACAACAGAAATTTATTTCTCATAGTTTTGAAGTTCGGAAGTCTGAGATCAGTGTGCCAGCATGGTCAAGTTCTGGTGAGACTGCTCTTCCAGCAACTCTTCCAGTTACTAAGTGCTGATTTCTTGTATCCTCACATAGCAGAAAGCAGGAAGGGATAGGAAGCTCTCTTGTGACACTTATAAGGACAGTAATCCCACTCCTGAGGGCTCTATCATCATGACCCCATCTAATCCTAATCCCAAAGGCCCCATCTCCTAATACCATCACATTGGGGGTCAGGTTTTCAACATATGAATTTTGGAAGGACACAAACATTCAGTCCATAATAATAAGGTTATACTTCCAGCTAATATAATACAACTATACTTTGTTCAACTGAAAAAGCACTAACACTTTCTCCAAAAGAAGATGCAAAGTTCCTGGGTGATGTTCACTCTTCTTGATACCATACAACTTAAATATTATAGTGTAAAGTCAATACATCTAATGTTATATGATAAGAGGATAAGAGAGAGAAGAAAATGAAGATACTTGCTAAGAATACACACACAAACATATTCATAACAAAATAAGGAAGAAATACTCATGACAATTACAATTCTTATTATTACTGGTCATGTGGTCACAGCTGGTATTAATTAATTTATTTTAATAAATTTATTTTATTTATTTTTGGCTGTGTTGGGTCTTCGTTCCTGTGTGTGGGCTTTCTCTAGTTGCAGCGAGCGGGGGCTACTCTTAGTTGTGGTGCGTGGGCTTCTCATTGCGGTGGCTTCTCTTGTTGCAGAGCACGGGCTCTAGGCACGCGGGCTTCAGTGGCTGTGGCATGCGGGCTCAGTAGCTGTGGCTTGCGGGCTCTACAGCGCAGGCTCAGTAGCTATGGCGCACGGGCTCAGTTGCTCCGCGGCATGTGGGATCTTCCTGGACCAGGGCTCAAACCCGTGTCCCCTGCATTGGCAGGCAGATTCTTAACCACTGCGCCACCTGGGAAGTCCCATAGCTGGTATTTAGAATACATTCTTCCACTCCCTATTCTGTATTTCCCTTGTCCTCAGCAAGCACCTCAGCTGGTCGTGGTTCTTTACCAGATAGATAACTCGAACTTTCATTCCTAAAGGGTCTGTGTCATTACTAGTCCTGCCTGAATTAGGTTGCTGTAGTTTTCCATCAACTTTGATAACAGGGCATGGTAATAATAAGAGATACCCTAAGAGATCTGTATGCCAAACATACACTTCCTTACCTCCACTGTGAAGTAGTAGTCCAGTTTCCCCTTGGTTTTCAAGGTCAGTCACCCCAGCCAACACAGTAACTCTCTTCTTTGCCTGTTCAGAGGCATGAGGAGCCCAAAGTGGCCGGGTGGCAGTCTTAACTTCCAATCCATTGTTGTGTCTCCTGGTAAAGTTATTCTTCCATTTAAAACCAAGACCTCTAGGCCAGCAGAGTATGAGCTCATGAGGACAGGAAGAAAAAACTTTGCTAGTGGGTCACCAGGGGAAAAATGGTACTGCTCCCATTTCCACCCCTTGATTCCTGGACCCATGAATCCTGGCTATGGGAGAACAGCAGAAAGTACAGAGCACATAGAGCCTCCTGGTGAACACTGTCCTACAAGATGCTGCCACCTAGCTGGCACTATAACCGAGTCTTCAAAGGGCCATTCCACCATTCTATGAAGCCAGCTGCCTCAGGATGATGGGAAATATGGTAAGACCAATGAGTTCCATGAGCATGGTCCATTGTCACACTTCATTTGTTGTAAATTAAGTTCCTTGATCAGAAGCAATACTGTATGGATACCATGACAGTGGATAAAGCATTCTATATGTCTATGGATGGTATTTTTAGCTGAAGCACTACATGCAGGGAAGGCAAATCCACATCCAGAGTGTCTATTCCAGTAAGAACAAAATGCTGCCCCTTCCATGATGGAAGTTGTCCAATGTAATCAACCTGTCAGCAGGTAGTTGGCTGATCACCCTGGGGAAGGATGCCATATCGGGACTCAGTGTAGGTAGCAGACTGAGCACTCAGCAGTGGCCATAGCCAGGTCAGCTGTGGTGAGTACAAGTCCATGTCACTGAGCCCAGGCATAACCCCCATCCCTGCCACTATGGCCACTTTGTTCATGAGCCCATTGGGCAATGACAGAGGTGGCTCAGGAAAGAGGCTGACTGGTATCCACAGAATAGGTCATTCTATCCACTTGATTATTAAAATCCTTGATTAATAAAAAAAAAATAATTAAATTAAATTAAATTAAAAAATAAAATCCTCCTCTCCTGAGGATATACTTTGGTGAACATTCACATGACACACAAATAACTTCACATTTTCACTCATTCAGAGAAGTCTACCCATATACCTCTTCCCAAAATGTCTTTGTTACCAGTTTTCCAGTCGCGCTCCTTCCAAGTCTCTGACCATCCAGCCAAACCATTGGCCACAGCCCATGAGTCAGTGTATAGGTAACATCTGGCCATTTTTCCTTCCAAGAAAAATGAGCAAGCCGCTGTGCTGCTTGACGTTCTGCCCACTGGGAGTATTTCCTTTCCCCACTGTCCTTCAGGGATGTCTCAGAAGGGGGTCATAGTACTATAGCTGTCCATTTTCAAGTAGTGCCTGCATACTGCACAGAATCATCTGTAAACCAGTCCTAAGATTCCTCTTCCCCTATCAACTGATTGTAGGGAACTCCTGATGAGGTCATAGGCACAGGCTGGGAGAAGGAAGGTAATATAGTAGAAGTGGGAATCCTTTTACATTTATACTATAAATCTAGCTCATTCATTTTATCATTGTATTCCATTTTATCATTGTACCATAATACAACCATCCCACTTCAATGGGCTTTTAGCTTGTCTTCAGTTTTATTTTTTCCTTTTAAAATGTTCCAGGGAATTTAATAGGGATTGCATTGATTCTGTAGATTTCCTTAAGTAGTATAGTCATTTTTACAATATTGATTCTTCCAATCCAAGAACATGGTTTATCTTTCCATCTGTTTGTGTCATCTTCAATTTCTCTCATCAGCATCTTATAATTTTCAGAGTACAGGTCTTTTGCCTCCTTAGGTAGGTTTATTCCTAGGTATGTTATTCTTTTTGATGCAATGGTAAATGGAATTGTTTCCTTAATTTCTCTTGATGATATTTTGTTGTTAGTGTACAGAAATGCAAATATCATATGATATCACTTTTATGTGGAATCTAAAAAAATGATACAAATGAACTTATTTACAAAACAGAAAACAGACTCACAGACATAGAAAACAAACTTACGGTTACCAAAGGGGAAAGGCTGGGGGAGGATAAATTAGGAGTTTGGGATTAACATATACACACTACTATATATAAAATAATCAACAAGGACCTACTGTATAGCACAGGGAACTCTACTCAATATTCTGTAATAACCTATATAGGCAAAGAATCTGAAAAAGAATGGATATATATGGATAACTGAGTCACTTTGCTGTACACCTGAAACTAACACAACATTGTAAATCAACTATACTCTAATATAAAATAAAAATTAAATTAAAAAAATGTTCCAGGGGGACTTCCCTGGTGGTCCAGTGGTTAAGATGCCACACTTCCAATGCAGGGGGCACGGGTTAGAAAAAAAAAATGTTCCAGGGAATGAATATATATATATATATATATATATATATATATACATACACACACACACACACACACACATATATATACATATATATATGTGTATATATATATATATATACCCTTGTGCACTTGTGAGATTCCCATAAAAATTAGGTAATAGAAGTAGAAAATAAAATATTAACTGTGGCAACCAGATTACCTACCCTGAAACAATCAAAGATGCATCAAGATACTTAAACAACCATTTAGAAATCTACTACAGGTATCCCTGACCACTCAGAAAAGAAACTAATGAAATTCTCAAGAAAATGTGTGTGTGTGTGTGTGCGTGCGAGAGAGAGAGAGAGAGAGAGAGAGAGAGAGAGAGAGAGGAGAGAGAGAGAGAGAGAATCTACAGTTGACACTTGAAGTTCAACACACGAGTTAGGGGCATCGACTCTTTGTGTAATAGAAAGGCTGCATATAAATTACAGTCAGCCCTCAGTATCCCAAGTTCCTCTGTATCCACGGTTCAGCATCTGAGGATTCAACCAACCTCGGGTCGTGTAGTACTGTATTATTTACTACTGAAAAAATCCACATATAAGTGGACCCACACAGTTCAAACCCGTGTTGTTCAAGGGTAAACTGTACATATTTTATCACCTGTTTATATTATTGAGCTAACATTTAAACCAATACAGGAGCAATTCTTTTCACCCACAATTTTGAGGTGGATTAGCAATTATTTTCACCCAGTGAATTTTGGGTATTCAACAGTTAGATAGTTGAATATTAATTCAACTAATTAATATTAATACTAATTAATACTAATTGAATTAATATTAATTCAACTAATTGGACTAATTCAATAATCCAACTTATTTAAATTCTTCTGTTTGGGACTTCCCTGGTGGTCCAGTGGGTAAGACTCCGTGCTCCCAATGTAGGGGGCTTGGGTTCAATCCCTAGTCGGGGAACTAGATCCTGCATGCATGCCGCAAATAAGAGTCCACATGCCGCAACGAAGATCCCACGTTCCACAACTAAGACCCAGCACAGCCAAAATAAATAAATAAACAAATAATTAAAAAAAAAATTCTTCTGTTCACTGCAAGCACAGCTCCACAAATTACTTACTCGATCAGTTAGGTATTTAGTACTCTCTGATGATTGCTTCTATCCCAGGAGAGGATCCAATCTTGGGGATAATTATTTAAAGAATGCATTTCAAATTCAGTAGAAGTCTTATACGTATGCATAATAATAGATCTTTTCTAACTTTGCCAAACTAGTGATCTTAACAATTTATACTTTATAAGTCAAAGAAACTCATTCCATTCTAGCCAAGAATATAATTTTTCAGTTTCTTTTATGAAGGACTTATAAGTTTCATACTTTGGTGGCTGGTTATATTTCATTTCACTGAACTGAAAATAGCCATCTCATAACATGGACAACTAAAATGTGTATCTCTATTTACAATTCATTGAGTTAGTAGAGATTTCACCTCTTACAGAGCAAAAACTTCAGGCAAAGTGCTTTAAATCTTTGTCAATTTCAAAAGAAACCAACCTCCAAGCTAGACAGGGGTCTCTTCTTTGGTGGGCCTTCTGCAAGCAGAGGCTGATTGTTACTCACAAAACCTTACACGTGAGTCACGTTGTGAAAAATTGCTCCACGTTTTAAAAGGATAGTTTAAATTCCATTATCTAAGATTTTATTAGGGGTCTTTAAAGCCTTTCAGTCTTCTTTAAAAAAATCTCTTAAAATACAAATTCCTGGGAGAGTTAATCCCTTAAGCCAAGAGAGCAGCAATCATCTTCATTAAATAATTTAGAAATGAGATACAGGGTTTGGGCAAGGAGATAAAATCAAGGAAGGAGGTGGCCAGAGAGCCAAAAAACAATTTTTGGCCTATTCTACAATATTACCAATAATCTACCCTCATAAGATTTCAGGTAATAAATGAATCATAAATATAAGCCCATACTAACTTAGTTAGGTTTGGATATGAATTTATCTTCTAAAATATTTCAGAATTTCGATCTGATAACTCTAGATGATACCTTATTTATAGATAGCTCTTCTCTTAGACACACTTTCTTTTCAACTCATGAACTTTCTATACCTTGTTCCTTCTAGAAATCATCAATACTTGGCTAACTCTGGAGAATGGATCTTCTGTTATTCTCCCATCACCCTAGAGTTAACCATTATCTTTACTTTTATCATAATTATGTCCTTGCTTCCTTTAGTTTTACCACTCATGTATGTATCCTTAAATAATATAATTTAGGTTTGTCTATTTTTGAACTTTATAGAAGTGGAATCATACTGTATGTATTCTCTTTTGCTCCATATTGTTGCTTATAGCTATACTTGTGCATTTTCATTTCTGCCTAATTTTCTATTTTCTAAATATCCTTTAATTTATTCCTCCACTGTACAGTTGATGGATATTTATGACGTTTCCATCTGGGGACTACTAAGAACAATGCTGTTATGAATACTGTTAAACATGAACTCTGATAAACATAAGCACACAGTACATTCCTAGGAGTGGAATTCTCATGTCATAGGATATGAGTATCTTCAACTTTACCTGATGATGCGAACTAATTTCCAAAGCAGTTGTGCCAATTTACATTGCCATTAGAAACCTATAAGATGAGCGCTCCGGCTGCTTCTTCCCCTGGCCAGTCCTTGATATCGTCAGATGTACTAATTTTCGCAAATCTGGTAGGTGTGTAAAGGTATTCCACTAATCTACACAGCCCTAATAGAAATGAGGTTGAGCATCTTTTTCATAAAATTTATCAACCATCTGGATATCCTTTATTGTGAAATGGTGAAATGTTATGTTTAGTGATTTCTGTGACTTGTTTAAGGGCACTTAACCCTTGAGGTATTCTCCTGTATTGTCTTCCAATAGCTTTATAGGTATTTTTTGTTGTTTTTTTTTTTTGTGGTACATGGGCCTCTCACTGTTGTGGCCTCTCCCGTTGCAGAGCACAGGCTCCGGACGCGCAGGCTCAGTGGCCATGGCTCACGGGCCCAGCCGCTCCACGGCATGTGGGATCTTCCTGGAACGGGGCACGAACCCGTGTCCCCTGCATCGGCAGGCGGACCCCCAACCACTGCGCCACCAGGGAAGCCCAGCTTTATAGTTTTGACTTTCATATTTAAGTCATTAATCTACCTGGTATTGATTTTTGTCTATGGTATGCGGTAGAAGTCAATTTCATTTTTTTCCATAGAGATACCCAATTGTTCCAGCACCAATCCTCCAGAGCAAGAAAAGAGGCTTCTGAGTTGTTTTTCTTTTTCTTTTAATCCAAGTGTAGGAAACCTCTAGCCCTTGACTCAAATGTTTTCAGCTCACAGAGAAGGTAACAAGAAGGAGTTCAATTTATTCCAATAGTTGTTAAAACTCAAAAGAGTTTTCTTTATGTTGTTAGTTGTAATAATTTAAGAGAGGCTAAATGTAGAAATAGGATTTTCTATCTAAAACTGAGATTTCGCATGCCTAATTTATAGTACAGAAAATAGGCTTGGGACTTCTCAAGCGATCCGGTGGTTAGGACTCTGCGCTTCTACTGCAGGGGGCACAGGTTTGATCCCTGGTCAGGGAACTAAGATCCCGCATGCCCTGTGTCACGGCCAAAAAAAGAAAAGAAAATAGGCTTAACTATATTAAAAATGAAAGAATATTATCCATACATTATTCCTGGGCTTATAACATTTAACCTAATTCAATTCAACAAACACTTGAGAAGTAAAATATAACATTTATTTTATGCCTAAAGGATATGCATATTTACTTCTTTGCTTATTTATTTATTTTAACAATATTTGCAAATAAATTGAGTTTTGAGTTTTTTACACTCAAGGCTTTGGCAGAATTGAGGCTATATCTCTATCTCATAAACTTTATCCTATTGGCATGGCATCTTTATATTGAAATCTTCTCTACAACATTACTGCCCAACAATGGCCAACTATTTGAAGAGCTCAATATTGAACCAAGTTTGACCAATCCCTATTTTTTCCATTCACTGAATAAAATTCAACTTGGAGGGTCCTTCCAGAAGAAGCCTGATCCTTCTTCCTGCTCTTGACTCTTCCAGTCTTGCCTTCTTCAGACTAAACAACATTAAGATTCTTTCATTCTTCCTTGATGTCCTAATTTCATATCCCCTCATCACCCTAGCTCTTCTGAAGAAAGGGGCTGATCATAAAATTGACTAGAAGAAAGTAGAATAAACTGTCACCTTCTTTACCTCAGATATAATACTTTCATTAATGTATTTCCTTTTCTAAAGATTTATTTATTATTATTTTTTAATTTTTTTGGCCACGTCAGGTCTTAGTTGCGGCACGCAGGAACTTCGTTGAGGCACGTGGGATCTTTCGTTGCAGCGTGCAGTCTTCTCTCTAGTTGTGGCATGCGGGTTTTCTCTTCTCTAGTTGTGGCGCGCAGGTTCCAGAGCACGTGGGCTCTGTAGTTTGCAGCACTCAGTCTCTCTAGTTGAGGCGTGCAGGCTCAGTAGTTGTGGCGCGTGGGTTTAGTTGCCCCACTGCATGTGGGTCTTAGTTCCCTGACCCGCATCTCCTGCACTGGAAGGTGGATTCTTTATCATTGGACCACCAGGGAAGTCCCAATGTATTTCCTTTTTTTGAAGCCACTTTCCACTGTTTTTGTATGCCATCTACAACTAGCCATAATAATGACATAAAATTAAATGTTTATTTTTTAACACTATCAAATAGCATTTTGTTCACATTTAAAAAGTGACTGAGTCTAATATTTCTACATTTCTCTCATTCTTAAAAAATAACCTCAGTTATGTTGCTTATGTACTTATAGATGATCCCAAATGGTTTAAAACACATACACATTTCTTGAGAGGAAATAGAACCACTTCTAGTATAACATGTATCTAAGAGACTTTTATATTTCACTCTTCAGGTAAAGATTTTTTTGCTCACTTTGTTTTCTTCACTATTTTTTTATTAAGTGTAACAAGGAAAATTGTTTCTCTGCTTATTCACAGTTCTCAGCATGTGAAGGGGACAACCCCTTTTCCCCTTTTGAAAGTTTTTTTTTCTAGCATAGCCAATTATAATTTTGAAGTCTTTCCTTTATTCAACTGTAGAGGGCTTTTTCTTTTTGAAGAATTATGACTGATGATCCAAAAAAACTCAATTATGCCTAGCAAAATTCCATTATCTAATTTCCCAAGGGTTACTAGTGAGCCCTGCCCCATGGCCAGGATACACAAGAACTCTGTTTTAAAGCAGTTCCACGTGAATGCCTGTTTCTCCCTTGTGTCCTCCATGACTGGGAATTACCTCTTTGAAAAACATAATGCCATGCTGAATGTGCGTTTTTCATTAAAATGTGGCCTGTTACTAGGCTGGTATCTGTGCTCCACATTCAACTAACCCTTTGGCCAAATTCACACCCACATATTTTGGACATTCTTCTGGCCTAAAGCTGCACCCAGAGCATCTGTTCTGTGAAAAGGATTAATGGAAAAAAATGTGTGTGCAGGTCAGGAGCAAGTTTAGTGACTGCACTTCCCCCTTCTGATGCTTGATCAGCCCACAAAATGTGTGAGACCACTATCAGCCACATGGAGTCTATGGCTCACTTTAAATCTTAAAATTTTTAAATTTATAGATGGGAAAACAGCAAAAAAAAAAAAACTTAGAGAACATTTTCTTTCTTTGTTTTAGTTCTTGGCCATTTGATAACCTCTTAGGGTTTCTAATATTAGACTCTTAAAGAAAGTCTTTTCCTTAGGATATTCCATTATAGTCAAGAATCTAAGAAAAGTTTGGGGTTTTTTCCCACAAGTGTAAAGAACAAGGAAAATACTATTTTAAATCTTAAAACTGAGGAGGAAAAAGCTTATGTACATTTTCCTTTACCCAGAACTCTTTCTTTTCCTCATTTCTCTGCATCACCTCTAGAAAAAAATAAATAAATAAATAAAGGTAACCAATTATCGGAAGTGGAACTTAACATATATTTAAGAAAAATGTATTTTGGGGACTTCCCTGGTGGTCCAGTGGTTAAGAATCCACCTTCCAATGCAGGGGATGCAGGTTCGATTCCTGGTTGGGGAAATAAGATCCCACAAGCCACAGGGCAACTAAGCCCTCGCGCCGCAACTAGAGAAGCCCACATGTTACAATGAAGAGCCTGTGCACCGCAACAAAAGATACAGTGTGCCACAACTAAGACCAGACGCAGCCAAAAATAAATATTTTTTTAAATAATAATAAAATAAAATGAAACACCAATTACTAAAAAAAAAGAAAAATGTATTTTAAAATATAGATATTGATATGGATATACCTTGTTTTTTAAAAAAATTAATGCCATGCATAAAAAGGACACTAAAGACTGATGAATAGACATTATTCTAAAAACCTCCCAAGTTATACTATTTATATAAATCCTCAGCCAAATTTCCCTCTTGTATATAGAGTTAAATGGTCATAAAGATGACTAAAGAGGGACTTCTCTGGTGGCACAGTGGTTAAGAATCCACCTACCAATGCAGGGGACACGGGTTTGATTCCTAGTCCAGGAAGATCCCACATGCCTCGGAGCAACTAAGCCCAAGCGCCACAACTACTAAGCCTGCGCTCTAGAGCCCGCGAGCCACAACTACTGAGCCTGCGCACCACAACTACTGAAGCCCGTGCACCTAGAGTCCGTGCTCCACAACAAGAGAAGCCACCGGAATGAGAAGCCTGCACACCGCAACAAAGAGCAGCCCCCACTCACCGCAACTAAAGAAAGCCCGTGCACAGCAATGAAGACCCAATGCAGCCAAAAATAAATAAATAAAATAAGTAAATTTATTTAAAAAAAAAAAAGATGACAAAAGAAGTCTCACGTAGTTATGCCTAAGGAGATGGGTTTAGGGAATATATAGCAAGAACTACTCTTTTATAAGCAAAGATATAACATTTCTCTCTATCCCTCTACTATATACCAGGGCCATTTGCCACCCAGGCAATAAGGAGCCAACACCTTCAGACATCCTGCAGTAGAACCCTGTTGGTGACCTTGGCTAGTTAGTTGTCCTTCACAGCATTCTGTGCCTGGAATAGCTACTATGATTGCCTCTCATTTTCCCTTCCAGTCTATAAAAACAGAATTGAGTTTCCTCCCCACTGTGTCACTCCCCACACTTAGGGAGGCAAGAACAGAACCTAAGAACTGGTCAATAAATGTGGCAGAGGTTAACAGAAGAAGTTACAGAAACACTGACAGACCTTTGCAAGAAAGCAGTTTCAACTACAATGCATCCCCATAGCACTGGCCAAAGACATAGTGAAAGTAATGCCACAGAAAGGAACTAAAGTAAAAGAGTAAATACTAATTCATCAAGATATGGCTTTAGTTCCCAAGCCAGCAGAATTCAAGTGTAATTTTGGTTTATTGTGTATTTTGTGACATGCCATCTTTCATTAAACCATTCACATCCACTAACCTCTGAACTTATTTCTCAAAAAAGGAAACAAGGGTCTACACAAAATGACACTGGTTATTTTAAATAGTTTTCACTATTTTTTTCATTTTAATTTAAATCGACACCTTTCAAAGGTTAGTGAATCTGGATGAGAAGTAGAAGGAACAAATCTATGTTTGCTGTTTTTTTTGGTAAACAAGTAGAAAAGACAGCGGCTTTGCTGGAAAGTATTATCCCAGAGCACCCCCTTATGGTAAAATGCACTAAGGAAAGTGCTTCATGGAAAAAGTCAAAAGTGTTTCAAATCTTCAATATAAAGAGGTAGATACTGCTTTTCCACCCTTAAGACCTTTTCTCCTTTTTTGATGGGAAATTAGAAACCCCCTTAGCGACTTCCCTGGCGGTCCAGTGGTTAAGACTCCACGCTTCCAACGCGGGAGGAGCAGGTTTGATCCCTGGTCCGGGAGCCAAGATCCCACATGCTGCGCAGCCAAAAAATAAAATTTAAAAAAATAAAAAGAAAGAAATCCCCTTGGCATTCAAAAGAACAGTCTCAGTTCACTTTATAAGTAAATTCATTTACTACTTCAAAAGTTAATTTTTTTTCATTCTAGAATACCATGGAACCCTATACTTTAGATTCATTCAATCATGGCAAACCTAAACAAACCCAGTTTTTATACTCCTGATGAGCTTAATTCCCAGATGGATTCTTATACCACCAGCTGGACTTGAAGTATTTTGTGACATGTCATCTTTCATTAAACCATTCACATCCACTAACCTCTGAACTCCTCTTGTATGCCAGCTTCAGAGCCCGTTCAGGTTATGAGCACCGTCTGAGCTGTTATTCACTGAACAGGATCATTGATTCTCATTGTTAAGATCATGAATGACTCCAGCTATAAACATGGTTTTCTTGAGGGGTCTTGCTGCAGCTGGAGAGACAAGAGATGAGATAATAATTCTGAACCAAGCAGGCAAATGTTTATAATAATTTAGCATGACAGGAAATTCACACATAACTTCTGTATTCTGGGTTTTTTTTAACACATTATTTAGACTTTACAAGTATTCTGTAAGTTACGAATAAGTCTATGTTCTTATATTAAACGTCAGAAAAAGGCATTCAAATTTAAATGTATGACACAGCTTGGTTTAATAGTATCTTTAAATGCTGATCAAGAGAATAATAGTAGATATTGAGTTTTTCTTTCCCTTTGAGAAAACATTATTAACCTATGATCATGCTACCCTGAAGACACAATATATATCCCATCATAGCAGGGTTCCAAAAAGGTCAGCCTTAACTAAAGAAGCCTGAGCCCTACAGAGTTAGATGAGATCTAGGTGTTAAACATGGGACCAAAGTCAGGGGATGGTGACTTGAGAAACAGACTCAAGGGTACAAGACTAAATACCAGGTTAGGGGGGTACAAGACTAAATACCAGGTTAGAAGGGATAACTGATAGACAAAAGGCCCAAACCAAATGTCCAAACCAGCTGTTCCCCACCATGAGTGGGCCAGCTGCTGCCACGGCTTGGGTCCTCATGAACAGAGTTGGGGCAGCATATCCTCCCCAAAGCAAGCAGGAGTGGGCATATCCTGAGAGGTAAGTCCAATAAACACTCTTAAGGACTTCTAAGGAGCAAAGCAGGTAACCAAGGTCAAGCAGGTCCAGTGGGCAGGAAACATGACTTAGAGCCAGAAAAGGGGCCAGAGTAGGCCCTGGGGAACGGCTGTGAACAAAGCTTTGCCTTGTTTCGGTTGTTGAGTAAGGCTGCATAAAAGGTATAGGGTGAGGGTGAGAAAGACAGACTGGGAGATTGAGAGACTATTTAGCCCTGAGTTGGAATTTTTTAAACGTTTGTTTCCTTCTCTTCCCCCTACCAACATGTCCCAGCACTCAAAACAGAACATAAATTGTGGAATACTTAGCTTCTCTTTGCCTACAAGGTCTATTATGACTTCAAATCCCTCTCACTGTTTATTATTTCAAAGAGAAAATTTCTTTTCCCTAAAATCAATCTGGTGGATTGGTCATAACCTAATCCTTGGTCCTTTAGAGAACTGTTAGTTCCAGGAAACTCAAGGTCTCTTGAAGCCTCTTTTAACCAGTGATGAAACTTGCTTCATTCGAATGTACCTCCCTCACCTGTCCCAGCCTTGGCCTTGAAGATGACTGTACATCCAACTGAACTTCAAGCACTAGGTAGCTGAATAGCTGCTCTAATTTCAGTGGTCTGCCCCTCCACCAGCAATGATGGCTCCTTATTCCAGAATGTCCCGGTAATTACCATAAGAGTCCACTAGAGGTCACCTTACTGTCACTTGCAATGGACGGGGAAATTTTCAGTGCTTCATTTCCCCTAAAAAAGGTTATGAACACAGGAATAAAGACGCAGACGTAGAGAATGGATATGAGGACACGAGGAGGGGGAAGGGTAAGCTGGGACAAAGTGAGAGAGTGGCATGGATTTATATACACTACCAAACGTAAAATAGATAGCTAGTGGGAAGCAGCCGCATAACACAGGGAGATCAGCTGGGTGCTCTGTGACCACCTAGAGGGGTGGAATAGGGAGGGTGTGAGGGAGACCCAAGAGGGAGGAGATATGGGGATATATCTATATGTATAGCTGATTCACTTTGTTATAAAGCAGAAACTAACACACCATTGTAAAGCAATTATACTCCAATAAAGAGGCTAAAAAAATAAAAGGTTATGAAATAGTGTTGGTATTGAAGTTGTAAAACAATATAGTAGCAAATTGGAAATAAATTGTCTTTCCCATTCCACAGTGCACAGTGCTCCAAGAATTTCAAATATATGAGGCTAAAAATGCACATGGAAATTATGGAAAAGTGGGAGGAAATCAGTTTATTGTTTCTCAAAAGCCACATTCACTACTTATTCCTTCATGTTAGATCAGAAGCCATGTGACTCTAGAAGGACACTAGGGCAGACAGGTTCCTAACTTGGAGATGGTACACTCATGGGTATCAGAAGGTCTGTGAACCTCTAAAATTGTGCATTTTTCTGAGGACAGAAAGATTCTCAAAGAGGTTTCAGAGATGAGAGAGAGAGAGAGAGAGAGAGGGAAATTCAGAACCACTGAAAAATGACTTTTTTCCCACTCTTTATGACACCAAAGAAAATTCAAGCAGAAATTTGGACTCAGAAACCCCCTCCAACGCTGACCACCTCAGCCAGAGACAGATCAAGGAATTGACGTTTGAGACCCTGTTCTTTAGAAAAAGCCTGAATGACAAAACTGAAAGGCTAGCAAAGCCTCAGCATTCACCACCAAACTAAAAGTTACAGAATAAATGATAATTGTTGATCGTTAGGGCAGAATGCAGGTTGAAAACAAAAGGAAGATAAATGAGAATGGCTCACCAGGACCTGAAACCCCGGGCCCTGGGGACAAATGGGGATCATTGACAGAGAAAAAGGGGTGGAAACCCCCAGTGTGATGCAGATTTGTTTGAAGCTGAGTGACCAGCTCCTCGAGATGGGGCTCCCCACAGGCCAGCTCACCCCTCCCCCACGGCCCTGTGTGAGCTCACAATACCTATTAGCCTTCTGACGGCAGTTGCCTCATAGGGATTTAAACTGATCAAAACGGAAAGCTTTGGATGAGTGGAGCCGAAGTCTGCCATCAGTGTGTGGTTTGAGAATTCAGAAAGGTCTGAAGTGTGGGCAGGTGAGGCTGATGGGAAAGAGAATTCAGAGAACTGTGATTTCTTTCTGTTCCTTTAGGGATTGAAGATTTGGGCTTTGCTGTGTACTTAAACCATCTCGGTGGAGTTTGGAGTTTAGGATGTATTAGAAAATCAAGGCCTTTGTTTTTTACTGTTATCCCTGACCCTTCCCATCTATAAACTAAAAGTGACTTATTAACAATATCTAGCAAAAATCCTGTCCGTTTGAAGATGGGGCTACGTATCCTTGTACCTAACTACTCTCCCTAATCCTTTGGGGAAAAGACCATGTTCTTTTGTTTTAGCACTGGGCTCCATCAGAACTGGCCATGCTTAAGGAAAGAACTGGGTTTTATACTATGTCTTAAAAAAAAGCAAGCAAACTGGAAATCCTAGAGTGAAATCATCTCAAACTAGAGGCGTAGCCCAGTTTTGGAGCAGTATGCCATCCATAGCGTCCTAAAGATACCAACCAGTTCTTTTTAAACCAAAGGATCAAACAGGCATCACTGTCTGCAAGCCCTCCGGGGAGAATGAGCTGAATTTATACTTTCAAGCCAGTGACATCCAGTAGGCTACACAAGCAAGTAGAAACAGAACCAAAAGACTGCAAGACTGATTCCAGCTCCAAAACAAGTTCTGTGATCTTACCTTCTCTCTACCACAGATAATCCATTTGACCTGACATGCAGTGTATTACAGAGCAAAGATTTAAAGCCCAGGTATTCATCCTTTGGGAACTCTTGAGTTCTAAATGCCAATGTGGTCACTTTCTAGTTGGGTGATTTTGAAGTTATTTAACCTAAGTTTCCTCACCTGTAAAATGGGAATAAGATGATCTAACTTGTAAGGATTAGGGTCGTGTGTGTATATGTGTGTGAACTATCCCAGCCTCCCTCTCAGATGAGAGGGGAAGACAAAATACCATGTACTACACAGAAAGCACCTTAAGAAAAAAAAGTACTATATAAAGTACTATCCACAATAGTGATGTAAAGAATATTGAGGGCTCTCTCCTGCCATCACGCACAACAAAAATAGATTAAGACTTGTTTCAGACCTATTGAAATTGCTCTTTCAATCACTTGTAGGATGAAAAAGAAGCTACCAGAAGACTAATTCCCACTCAACAACAGGAAAAGTTACAAACAGTGGTCCTAAAACAGAAGGGCTGCTTCTGGAAACTGTGAGTTCTTTGTTACTAGTAGTAGAACCTTAGGAAGGGGAAATAGATTGGAGGGGAATGAGAAAGGGACTCAAGGATGTCCAGGTCATCTACTGGCCTGTATTGTATAAGGTATTTTTTTCAAACCTAAAAACTCTTCGCTAGAGAAACTATAGAAGGAAATTTTACATCAAGACTATACTCTTGACCTAGATTACTACTCTTGCACGACTTCCCAATAAGCATCTTTCCTATACAGGTTACACTAACTAAAGAAAAAATGTCATTACCTGCTTCTTTGCACATATTCTTAAAAACAGTCATAGGGACCAAAAACCTAGCTCCAGGAGACAATGGCTTAAAAAGCAAAAGCTACATTAATGATGTAACAGAGAATTTTGCAGTATTTTTCAGATTGGTCAAAAACAGACCTTTATGTGTATATTTGAATTCAATTCTCCAGTTTATCTTTTAATGAAATAGTTAGTTGCCTTTTCATAAGAATTCTAAGAAAAGCAAAAATATTTTTTATAAGAGTATCTGAATGCCTATTTACACTAAGCTTTTAAAAAGTTAAAATAGTCTAGAAGCCACCAAACAGATCTTGTGTGTGATATACCTAAAGTAGACCCAAGGCAGAGAGCCTCCTTTGCCTTGGTGTGTGTACAGACCAGGACATTGTAACACAGTGGAAACATGAACAGGAATCTCTGGAGTCAAACTTCCTGGATTCAATTCCTGGTGTTGCCATCTGCTAGCTACATGACCTAAAGTAAGTTATTTGACCTCTCTGTACCCCAGTGGCTTCATCTTTTAAATGGAAATAACACTATACTTCATGGACTTACTGTGAGGATTAAATGACAAAATACTGATAAAGCTGCTTGCACAGTCCCCAGGCATGTAAGTGAGTGCTTATAAAATAATAGCAACTATTAACACAGTGGCTCCCTCTGGATGGGTGAAAACAGACCTTTTGAAATATTTAAGAATGAAATTTTTATTATAGAAAT
The DNA here is from genome assembly GCF_937001465.1 of Orcinus orca. Lineage (NCBI taxonomy): Eukaryota > Metazoa > Chordata > Mammalia > Artiodactyla > Delphinidae > Orcinus > Orcinus orca. The sequence continues at coordinate 77,767,010 of NC_064569.1, read as the reverse complement.
AACATATGCTTATTGTAAAATGTGGAAATGACTACAAAGAATTTAAAAAGAACATTAAAACCCCCTGATCCTACCAGTCAGAGAAAAGGTATTTAACATTTGGTTTATGTCTTCTATTTTTCCTTGCACACTTTTTCCTAGTTGATGATCACATGTACACAGTTTGATAGAATGAGGACTAGGGTTTGGAATCTGGACTGTGAGATTATGTTGCACTTCTTTCAGTGTCATAGGTGAGCTAAATTCCCAGAGATACCACATTGAAAACCATATTTTCCTTTTCCTATTCTTCACTATTCTTTTTCTCCAGGAATTTGCTATCTACCTAGTAAGGACTTAGCCCTATGATCCTTGGCTTCTTAATGTAAATTTTGTCACTTTCAAATGTATATCTCTTTCCTTAAGAGCCTCTGGAGGTACCCTCTCCTTATATAGTTCACAACTTCTCCTTCCCCTTTCTCTCCAACACCCAAACTCCAGATTCAGTCAGGCTCCACAGCTTGCCCTGCAGAATTCCTCCCCTGATTGTTGTGAAGAATGGTATTTAGAGATGGAACGTCTTCCCAAAACAACTTCCTTCAACATGCTTTAACTATACAAATTACATAAAGCTTCATAGATATAATTACCCATTTATCCCCATATTAGATGTATGACAAACATAACTTTAATCTGGATAGTCAAGAAATTGATTATTCCCTAATAAGGACCAGTGGTTGGCAGAGTCAGGGATCAACTGCTACCATCTAATCTAGCAATTTTAACTCTAGTTCACTCTTACTATAGTTATTGCTATTTTCAGCAATAAAATATGTCACCATAATAATAAGGTACTACCCCTACCATCAGCAACCACCTACCATTTATCATATGCCTAAATAATTGGCTATATCTATTACTTTTTACATATATTAACTCATTCAATCCTCAAAGCAACTCTGTGAGATCACCTATTTTGTAGGTGAAGAAAAGAGGATTTGAATCAAGGTCTGTTTTAAATCCAAATCCACTGAAATTTTATTCTAATACACACCTTGAAAACTTTCTCTGGATCACTCCTAATTCTGGAGTCTGGGCACAGTAATATTTCATGATACTCTAAAAAAATCTTCTAGATTTATGCTAGAATATTAGAGCTGAGAGAAAGACATTAAAAAAACAACTGTGTCTGGGAAGGCAGTCCTCTTTGAAAGGGTACAGTTTCTGGGGGAAAAAAACATGAAATGGGGAGACACAGAGAAGATGCCTGTCCAACTAGCCAAATTGGCTAAAGCAATCCTAGAGTCAGCTATCACATCCAGCACAAGCACAGCCTCACAAAAACAGGTTGGTAATAAGACATTTCAGGTAACCAAACCCCCTGGAGAAAGTGCAAGACAGGTCAGTGTGCCATCAAGTACTTCTGCTCTTTGGCTGACAGAATTAAATAGCGGGACTTAGGTTAACTCTTTCTTAGATGACAATTATCCTATCCCTTGGTGAATTATTTTCCAGCCCAAACCCCATAATCTGGAGTAACAGTATAATCTGTGTATTTTCTTCTGAGGGCTAAATATAAAGTAAAAGCTCAATTTTCCAAAATGCTCTGGGAAAAGATACCTTTTCATCCGTTTCCCTGCCTCTCTGTGACGGGTCCTTTACCTGGCCAATGGCAGTGAGAGTAGCAAGGGACTCAGGGGGAACAAGCTGCCACTGTGCTGCCATTTTCAAGCCTCTCAAAATGAACAGAAAACAAGCACAAAAATTTAATATCTGTCATCCTATCTATACTATCCATCTCTGGTTCCTCCCCATCCCCACCCCCATTATCTGGCTTATCTGAAGCTTCTGGCTGGTCTTAGACCCTCATAAAAGCAACTTTCTTATTATTGATCTGGCTGATGACGGCTCAGAGAGCCAGGTTGGAGAGCACAGCACATGCAGCATGCACATGTACTCACACATGTGTACACACATGTACACATGAGATGGCCAGCAGGATATGCAGAAAGAGATGTACCACAGAATTAAAGTAATGTTATTCTAGAGCATAAGCAAAGAGCAGTATTAAGAGTTGAAAGGAAATATAAATGAACACTGATAGTCAAATGAACTTAGAAAATTTCATCTCAAAAGTCTGACTAAATGGAGGTATGATTTCGTAAGACCAGTCTTTACTCAATGACCACATATAGCAAAAGTTCAAAAAGGCTGCAAGGCAGACTGCAAGGCATACTATCAATACTAGTATCTTAACTTAATTGTTGCTCCATGATTTAATAAGGACTATCACATCCATTCTCTCATTGGATCCTTACCATAGTTCAGGAAGGTGAAACTAAGACATCATTTTTGTTGTTTACATTCAATTTCTTCCTTCCTTCCTTCAACAAAATATAGAGTGCCTAACATGTGCCAAAGAGTGTTTGAGGTACTGAAAATTCAGCAGCGAACAAGACAGATGAGAGTTGCTGTTCTCATACAGCTTACATTCTAGTAGGAGAGAGACAATATACAATTTGCTTATGTATATATATAAACAAATTATATAGTTATTTAGAACATAATATTAGAACAATGAAGTAATTTAGAAAGTACAAAATGCTACAGAAAAATAAATAAGTGTAATGGGAAGTGCTGGGGGAGGGTTGCAATTTTAAATAGCAGTGTCAAGACAGGCGTTTTTTTTTTTTTTAAACTTTCATCTCTTCTAGTATTTTTTTTTTTTTTAAGATGTTGGGGGTAGGAGTTCATTTATTTATTTATTTTTGCTGTGTTGGGTCTTCGTTTCTGTGCGAGGGCTTTCTCTAGTTGTGGCAAGTGGAGGCCACTCTTCATCGTGGTGCGCGGGCCTCTCACCATCGTGGCCCCTCTTGTTGCGGAGCACAGGCTCCAGACGCGCTGGCTCAGCAGTTGTGGCCCACGGGCCCAGTTGCACCGTGGCATGTGGGATCCTCCCAGACCAGGGCTCAAACCCGTGTCCCCTGCACTAGCAGGCAGACTCCCAACCACTGCGCCACCAGGGAAGCCCTAGACAGGCGTTATTTTAAAGAGCATATCTGGGAGAAGAGTGGTCTAATCAGAGGGAACACTCTGTGTAAAAAGTCCAGGGGCGGGAGCTTGCCTGGACTGTTTAAAGTGCAACAAAAAGACAACTGTGATGAAGAAAATGATAAGAGGTGAGGAAAGACAAGGGGGAAGGGGCAGGGCCAGATCTTTTAGGACCTTAAACGTCTTTGTAAGGACTTTAGCTTTTACTCTAAGAGCAATAGGAAGTCATTCTGCCTGTTTTGACGAGCAAAGACTGTAGGGTGGCAAGAGTAGAAGCAGGGAGACTAGTTAAAATGCTATTATAATAATCCAAGCAAGAGATTACCGCAGCTTGGTCCATGGTGATAGCAGTGGAAGTAGTGAGAAATGGATTCTGAATATAATTTGAAAGTAGAAGGGACCTCTTGATGTAGAATGTGGGTGGCAAAGGCACATGGTGCCAAGGAAGATGCTAACATTTTTGGCCTGTGCAACTAAAAGGACAAAGATGCTATTTACTGAAATGAGAAAAAATAGAGCAGATTTGAAGAATTTGAATTCAGTTTTGCAAATGTTAAGTTTAGCTATCTATTCGACATCCAAGTAGAGATGTTGAATAGGCAGATATATCGAGTCAGAAGTTAACGGGAGAAGTCTGGGTTGGGGATAAAATTTGGAAATTGTCTTCATTTAGATGGCATTTAAAACCACATACATAGCGACTTCCCTGGTGGTACAGCGGTTAAGAATCCACCTGCCAATGCAGGGGACACAGGTTCGATCCCTGGTCCAGGAAGATCCCACATGCTGTGGAGCAACTAAGCCTGTGCGCCACAGCTACCGACCCTGCACTCCAGAGCCTGTGAGCCACAACTACTGAGCCCACATGCCGCAACTACTGAAGCCCGCGAGCCTAGAGCCCGTGCTCTGCAACAAGAAGCCACCACAATGAGAAGCCCGCGCACCGCAAGGAAGAGTAGCCTCCGCTTGCCACAACTAGAGAAAGTACACGTGCAGCAACAAAGACCCAACACAGCCAATAAATAAATAAATAAATGAATGAATAAAACCACACACACACACACACGCATAGATGAAATAACTAAGAGAGTGAGAAAGAGGTAAGGACCAAGAAATGAGCCTTAGTGCTCTCCAATGTAAAAGGTGGGGAAAAGGGAAGGATTCAGCAAAGGAAACTGCAAAGGAACAACCAGTGAGGGAGGAGAAAAACCAGGAGTGTGTGGAATTCCTGGGAGGCAAAGGAAAGAGAGTATTTCTAGGAAGAGGAAGTGATCAATTGTGTTGATGCCCCTAATGATGAAAATTAAAAACTGACCACTGTATTTAACAATGTGGAAGTTACCGGAAGCTCAACAAGAGTTGCTTCTATGGAATGATGGAGATGGAAGCCTTATTGGAATGAGTTTAAAAGATAATGGGACGAAAGGACCTTTGCCATTAAGAGAACAGAGGAATGGAGCAATTGTTGCTGGAGTTAAGAGATGATATTTTTAAGAAGGGAGAATTAATAGCATGTTTCTATGGCATTAGTAATAATCCAGCAAAGAGGAAAACTGATGACACAGGAGAGAGAGGGAAGGATTACAGTGTACTTGAGTAGATGAGTGGGTATGCAATCTCATTCACAAACCAAGGCACAGAAGAGTGATTTATTCATGATTATACAACTAATAAATGATAGAGCCTATATTTGAACCCAAGCCCCATGGTCTGCATTTCTCTACCACACCATAATGGAGAAGGCCTTGGTGTCTGTCACCCGCTATAACATGCCTGGCAAATGGTCGCCAACCTCTGCCTAATTACATTATCTCAGACCATTCCTGATTTCATAGGCAATTCATTTTGACATATTGAGTGTTTATCTAACATGTGTCAGGCACCAGATTGGTGGGGATAGAGGAAGGAAGAATATAGAGGTGAATGACATACTTTCTCCAAGGAAACTTACAAATTGGTCAAGCTTAAATAACTAAGAGAAGACAAAATGAAATTAGTGTACTACTGGACAGTTCTAATGATGAAAGTATTTCCTCACACTGAGGCACACTCTTAACTCTAGGCAATGGCTCCCAATTTGCTTCTAAATCTGCCCTCTCCAGAAACAATGACTAGGGAATGTGATTGAATCACAAGTCCTTCTTACTAGTAGAAAACTGTTCCTACTACGATCCGGGAATAAACAATAGATCCCAAGCCCATAAGCATATATAAGGTAAAAAGTAATGAAACCACCAACATGAACTTACTTTATATCTTTATTTTCAACCCCACCTTTTGTAGAATGAAAGACAATTCATACTTAAGGTATTGAACTCAGTAGTGGGACTACTGCAGGGTTTTACAATATGGAGACAGTTTACATTCCAGAAAATTCTCAAACTTCTTCAATTCTCTTGACAAATGTTTTAAATATTTCAGAATAATAATGCTTTTTGAGTACAAAAACATGAGTTCTATCCCTTAGCAAAATACCTTATGTGTGTGACTTATTTAGGTTATTATAATAGCTTGTCAGTTCTTTTTATTAAAACAGATATAAGCTCCATTTCAAAGTCCTATGGACTTACAGAGAACAGAATTTGTGATCCAAGTATCTTTTTCTTTCTACCTAATAACTGAGAGCATTTGCATGAAAAAAAAAGCATTCTCTTCTATCTAGGGTATTTAAGGAAACCAAATCTCCAATGTATTGTATCTGCAGCAACTAACTGTGCTGATAACTAAAGAAGAGCTAATATTTTGACGAAGAAAAGGATCAGGAGCAGGCAGACACAAGAAAGCCACAATCTATATATTTCCTAGGCCTGGAATTCCCACGTGCACTCCTTTTAGCAAACACCTATTCAGTCTTTTAAGAGCCTTTGCAAATGTCAACTCCTTGGCAAGTCTTCCCCACTGCATCCCCATCCTCACCCCCACCTTACAGTCCCTTTGCTGCACTCTCATAGCATTTTGTAAACAACTCTATTGGAAACTACATTGAATTTACTGTCTCTAATTTACTTCCTTGAATTTATCTGTCTCCAAATCTGTGAGCTTCTTGAGGGGAGGGGGTTATTGTATCTTTTCTTTGTGTTCCCAGTGTACCACATAGTGCCTAGAACATGGAAGGTATTCAATAAATGCTGATGGAATGATGAATGAGTCAGTGAATGAATGAAATAAAATGGAAAAGCCAAAATAGAACTAAGGATTAAGAATAAAAAGAGCAGTGAGGGCTTCCCTGGTGGCGCAGTGGTAGAGAATCCGCCTGCCAATGCAGGGGACACGGGTTCGAGCCCTGGTCTGGGAAGATCCCACATGCCGCGGAGCAAATAAGCCCGTGCGCCACAACTACTGAGCTTGTGCTCTAGAGCCCGTGAGCCACAACTACTGAGCCTGCGTGCCGCAACTACTGAAGCCCGCGCGCCTAGGGCCCGTGCTCCACAATGAGAGAAGCCACCGCAATGAGAAGCCTGCGCACTGCAACCAAGAGTAGCCCCTGCTCACCGCAACTAGAGAAAGCCCGCCCGCAGCAATGAAGACCCAACACAGCCAAAAATAAATAAATAAAATAAATAAATTTTAAAAAAAGAGCAGTGAGTTTTAATAACTAAGAGGTTCCCTTATTTAGTCACACCCCTTCATTTTACAGAGAAGGAAACTGAAATATGTATTAGTTAAATGACTTGTCTAAACTAGTTACTGTCAGAAGCAAGGCTATAGAGCAACAAGTGTTTGAATCTCAACTAAGCCCCTGACCTTTTTTCATTATTATAACACTGACCACACTGTGTTGTCAGTCTTCCCATCACGTCTAATTCCTTGAAGACAGTAATGATGTCTTATCTATCTCTAAACTATCCTTTGATTATAATGATGAAGGTAATGAATATAGCCCAAGGTACCATAGAAATAACCTCAAAATTAGACATGTGGACTTACAATCCCCTTTAACACAACTTGGCTATACTAATTTCCAGACTGCCGAAGATATCTGAGTGGGCTTTAGTGAAATAGTGAAACAACCCTGAGCTTTAGAACCAAACACAACTGAGTTTAAATGCCAGCTCTGAAATTTACTGTGTGATATTAGGCATATTATTTAAATTTTTTGAACTCAGTTGCCTCATCTGCTACCCAGATCAGGAAATGGGGTATATGGGGGGAGTCAAAGATGATTCTAAGTTATCTAAAATAAATGGTTGACTAGATGATGATTCTATTATCAAAAAATAGGGAGTAAAAGAAAAAGAGGAGATTGGGGACTGGGAGGAAGGGAAGGACAAAAGATATTTAAGACATTAAATCTTTTGCAAGTAGGCACAAGTGGGCATTAAAAAGAGAGGGAAAGAGATCTAAAATACTGAAAATTCTTGGTTGGAGATTTTTCCTTAGGAAACAAAGCCACTTCTGATCCTAAACTGCACAAAGACATAAAAGAGACTGGGGTAGGGGGTGGGAGAAATGGAGAAAACAGTTTGTTCAGTGAGGCCCTGGAGGGCAGAAATAGGATCAGAGAGTAAATGTTACAAGTAAATTTTGATTTGCCCCCAGGAAGAATTTTCCAATAACACGAGGACCTGGTTATGGAGTCACTACATCTTGGAGGAAAGAGCTCTGCTTTGGAATCCTGGAAGCTTAAGTATCCCATTGTTTTACTTTGGACCAGTCATTTTACCCCCCACTTCAGCTGCCTCATCTGCAAAATTCAGACCAAAGATTTTATCCTTTTCGTTTGGATGCTGGGGCTTATTAGGACACTTCCTGTATCCCTGAGTGTAACAGAAGAAATTGATTCGTGACCATCAACGCATTTCACAATCAAATGCAGATGAATAAATGAGGATATAACTCAGATCAAGAAGAGGAGGAAACACCTCGTGTATGAACCAGTTGATCCTCACACCCACCCTTATAATGCGTAACTTAGAGAACACATGCATTTCTGTTTCTTCTCTGAGACCTTTCCTTCTTACTTGTTTTTCTGTTCACTCTCCAAGGTCATGAGTTTACCTATGGGTGAATAAATTATGGTGGAAGAGCTTCTATAAATTATAATAGAATGGCTTTTAAATTGATCTGGACACCTTGAAACGTATGTCAAATTAGCTTGGCAAGGCAGCTATCTAACAGAAAGTAAGCTGTAGGTAAAATTCTCTAAACTATGTTTTCTCATTATAATCTACACAAATTCTGTTTGGGGGTTCCAAAACACTATTCTGTCTGATTTAGGCAGTCAGATTTAAATCCGTTTTTTTCACAAGGAGACAAGTTGTGAGGGGAAAAAATGGTTTTAATAACTATTACTCAAATCACTTCTATGGTATCTATAAGGTACACAGTAAAGAGCAATACCTGGTCCTAAGAAGACTTGTCTTCTAATCCTAGTCTGATAATTGCTGTGTGGCCTCACAAGTCCCTTATTACCTCAATTTCCTCAGCTATATAATGCTAAGTATGAAGAGAATGTGTACGAAAATCCTTTGAGAGGTCTAAACTGTTCTGCAGTGAACGACTTTATTACTAATGCATAATTCTTCTTTTCCTCGTTCTATTTATGTTGAAATGATGTCCTTAATATATCTTTGGGATAACTCATAATTCTCTCTTCCCTCCATCAGATTTGTTAATCAAATTGTGGGAGGCATTTTGGGAGAAAGGTAAAAGATTTAGTGAAAAAACCTGCTAAAGAAATAAAGCCAAAATGCCTCTGAAAAAGGTAAGGGTGTGTTAAATGAAAAAAATCAAAGACCTACACTTAATGTGTTCATAAGACAGATACTGTGTCTGTATTATTTTTCAAATTTGTCAGTTAAAAAACAAAAGTAGTGGTGTAATAAGAAGTTTAGTATTACTTCAATCAAAGCTGACAACCATGAAAACCATTTATTGTTGTATTTGAACCACTAATTTCAGATGAAATCTAAAACACTCAAGTTCCAATTGTTAACGGTGACATGCCAACAAAAACCTTAAGGAAATCTTTTGTAGCTAGATTACACTGTTGTTATGCACTTACTTGAGAAAACAAAATATGTATGTAACTAAATCCTACTGTATCTCTACAATGGCTTCAATAAAACATACCCAGTCAGTCAAAAGTTGAATAAATTATACTATATAGCTTAATTTAAAATCTATGTTGTCATCCACTGAATTCTGATAACTATACTTTTCAATTTAGTGTATGCGGTTAGAGCATTGCCTAGCCTAAACGAGTCCAAGGTTGCATTTCTATTCCTATAGGAGTCAGTTAACTTGAAAAGGAGAGAAAAAGTGGACTAGATAAAATTGTGGATGGTCAGCCTGGGCAAAAAACTCCTTGAAATGCCATCTTCACGAATGAAGTACCGTAACACTCCAAACTACAGATAAATAGGAAAAAAACAAAAAGCTCTACCTAATCTAAATATAGAAACAGGGCATGTTGTGATTCAATTAGGAAAAGGCTTTTCTCTCTATTGTTAAACCTAACACTTCCCAGAGCAGATCTTGTTCTAATGTGTGAATTTGAGCAAGTTGATTAAATTCTGAGCATGTTTCCTCAACTGTAAAATGACAATAACACTGACCTCCACAGGATAGTTGTGAGAATTATGGTAAACAGTGAATACAACTGTGTGGTGATAGATGTAAACTATATTTTTGGTGGTGAGCACACTGTAGAGTATATAGAAGCAGAAATATAATGTTGTACACATCAAACTTATATAATATTATAAGCAAAGTTACCTCAGTAAAAAAATAAATCTAAAATTTTAAATGAGGGGAAATCAATGAATACAAGCTAACTACTAAGTGAGAGCAGCAACAGCATCAGCAGGAGCAGCACCAGCGGCAGCCAGTGTTCTCATTTTGTCCTGATGCCTGCCTAGGTCTTTAGTATAAAAACTAAGGGCGTTTTAAGAAGGAAAGGGTGATCAATTTTAGCCAGTGGTGGAGGAATATCAATGGCTTTTGAATTTGACAAGAAAGGAACTGCTGGTGACCCTGTTTTAAGGGAACAGTTTCAAAGCAGAAAGGTGGGAAGCCTGATTATAGGTGACTAACAGAAAACACATGAAAAGAAAATGGAGGTAGCATGTATAAACCAGGGATTTTCAACATTTTGTATCCACCAATCACTCTCATAGAGACATGACAATTTTTTAAAAATCGGGGAAGGACTGTTTCTAGGCTTTTTATTATAGTTCTCATTTATAGAACGTTTTAGGATTGAGAAAAATACTACTAACTGAGACTGTCTTGTTCCATGGTTCTAATTCACAAACATGAAAAATGTTCCATTAGTGCTTGACAATATATAAAGCTATTATTATTTCTACAGAGCACTTTGATGATGAATTAAAAATTGGTAAGTACAGTGGGTAGGGGGAGGCCAGACATATCTCTAAGTAGATATGGAGATTGAAGGAGAATGAAATTTTAGTGATTGTGATGAAATGTAGTTTCATACCAACTAGATTATTTCTATGCCATTGAGATCTACTGATACAAGCTTCTCATTGATGACATAAAGGAGAAGAGAAATAAAGTGGTTGAGACAAGAAGTAATACGTCAAGCAATTACTTCCAAGTTGTAGAAAACTGCATGTTTTAAAGCAGATGGTAAGGGGCCAGCAAAAGGGAAGAGAACGAAGATACAGAACAAGGGGAAAAGCTTAGCAACAAAGTGCCTCACATATTAGGATAAGATTCAGTAATATTTGCACCTAGCATTTGTTGGGAACCATTATCATTTAAAAACTTTGTTAGATCTCTGGGGTTTTTTTTGTTTGTTTGTTTGTTTTTTGCTGCACTGCGCAGCATGTGGGATCTTAGTTCCCCCCCCCCCCAACATAGATCAAACCTATGGAGTCTTAAGCACTGGACCACCAGGGAAGTCCCAGATCTCTGTCTTATACATAATAACAGCTAACAGTTATACTACAATTTAAATCTGATTTTTATTGGTGTCAATATAAATTACAAATTAGTTAGAAACATCATTTATCCACCTTTTAGACTTAAAATTTACCTTGAATTAATGTAGCTTCATAGTTTACAAAAGCTTTCATATAATCCTCACAAAAACAAAGTGAATCTGCAGTCAGTTTTGTAATTCTCATTTTCAGATAGAGTAATTGAAGGCATGAAGGTTAAATGACTTGCAAACAAGGTTTTTTAAAATTTTCTTAAGTACAGAGTTGATTATGAAGAGTTATTCTTCTCAGATTTTGGTAGATATTTAAAGTGTTGGACTTACTGACTAGCACTTGGTCTTCCATAAAATGTTTTGCATGCATTCAGATTCCCTCTTTCTGTTTCCCCAAAGACCTGTGTCCTGATGCTGCTCCACTCTTGATCAAGCCTCCCAGAGGCAACATAATATCCATGCACAATTCTCATTTTCCCTCATTTCCTAAATTTAACAACTTCTTTCCCATTATTTTCAGAGCACTGTTAACTTACCTAATTCATTAATTTGCACTAAGATATCAGAACTAATAACAGTTTAACAAATTACCTCCTCCCAGATTTGAATTTTAACCTGGACCTCTTAAACTTTTTAATAATATGGGCATTTCTGACCCTCAGAACGGGGTCAAAGAAGCTTGGTCTCTCCTGGCATCCCATCACACCACCACAGCAAAAGCATACTTTATAGGCCTTTTTGTAGGAATAACCCTAATATTCATTACATGATCATATTAAACAAAATAGTAAGGGGGAAAATATTCACAATAAGACTAGTTAAAATTATAATTCTTTTGTACAGTTTAATTTTGTGATTGGCTAATGATAATGGTAAAACCAGATTTAATCTTAATTCAATAAAATGTTATGGGCATAAGCAAGTAAATTAAATGTTTAAGCCATCCTTTAATACTATCATTGATTTTTATGAAGAGATAATTTCATAAGTGTTTAATGGTGAATTTATACAAATTTCCTATGATCATTCCTGAGGCATTTTAGAGTTTTCATACAAACAGACAAAAGAAAGAAAACTTTATACTTGTTTAAAAAAACCTCCTTCATGTCACATTTTTTTTTCTGACTCATCCTTCATTATTTTTCTAAAGATCAGGAGCCATATATTTAGTTTTGAAAATTAAGAAATCTATGTCAAGTGTCTTTTCTGCTTAGTTCTGTAAGTACTAGTTCCAGGATCATAGATAAAACGAAATAGATGGAGCTATCTCCTTTGCATACAATCGCTTTGCCCCTTAAGAATCTCCTGTGAAATTTGGTTTTCTAGGACCTCATTAATCTCTGGTTAGCTGAGGAAAGGGAGGCTTACAGACACTACTTAACAGACGGCTGAACCAATGATTATTATCGAGAGGGCCTTTGACCTTAAAGGAAGCAATCTTAAGATGGCAGAGAAAAGCAGGGTGATCATCCTAGTTCTTGCACATGAAGAATTGTTAGTTCTTTTTATCACATGCATACATCCTGCATCTACAGTACATGGTTTCCTTTATATGATGCAGTACCTACTGCATTGACTGCTGTTCTCTATTCAGCTTTCTTTCTAACAACCCAGGAGGAACACTGCAGGATTTTAATTTCCAAATGGCTTGGGAAGATGTAAATAATTATACAAACAACTACGGTTAACCACCTATGCTTTTCTTATTCGACTTTTTTTTTTTTTTTTTAAGAAGTGGGCTTGCGGCTTCCCTGAAGACGCAGTGGTTAAGAATCCACCTGGGCTTCCCTGGTGGCGCAGTGGTTGAGAGTCCGCCTGCCGATGCAAGGTACACGGGTTCGTACCCCGGTCTGGGAAGATCCCACATGCCGCAGAGTGGCTAGGCCCATGAGCCATGGCCGCTGAGCCTGCGCGTCCAGAGCCTGTGCTCCGCAACGGGAGAGGCCACAACAATGAGAGGCCCGCGTACAGCCAAAAAAAAAAAAAAAAAAAAAAGAATCCACCTGCCAATGCAGGGGACACGGGTTCGATCTCTGGTCCAGGAAGATCCCACATGCCGCGGAGCAGCTAAGCCCGTGCGCCACAACTACTGAGCCTGCGCTCTACAGCCCGCGAGCCACAGCTACTGAGCCCACATGCCACAACTCCTGAAGCCTGTGTGCCTAGAGCCCGTGCACTGCAACAAGAGAAGCCACCACAATGAGAAGCCCGTGCACCACAGAGAAGAGTATCCCCCACTGGCCACAACTAGAGAAAGCCCGTGTGCAGCAACGAAGACCCAACGCAGCCAAAAATAAATTAATTAATTAAATAATTTTTAAAAAAAAGAAGTGGGCTTAAAGAAATGTACAGGATATAAAACAAAATTTAGGTACCTCAATTATCTTCCCTCATGAACGATTACTAGTATCTTTGGGGCATGGTTTATTAAAACTTTAAAAATTAAAATTTCCTCCCCTAATGTTTTTCCTTTCCCTTCTCTCTCTCTGCTTTTCCAGATCCTTTTCCCCCTGCTGTAAGAAAGGGAGACTAAAACTTTGTTCTGCCTGTTTCTCAGAGTACTGTAATTAATCTGAAACTTAACAGCATTTATCCTCCAACTATTACTTTAGTACAGAAGTAAAACTCAATTCAAAGGATTATAAACATGAACAAAACTCAGTTCTTGACCTCAAAGAACTTTACAGGGTGGTAATAATCCTAAGAGAAATAATAATGATAAATACATTTACTTTACTCTTTACACGGAAGGAAGGGTTTACACATGCAAAACTTCATTTGATATTTAATACATCCTTGTAAGAAAGACAGGACAGATACTATTTTCCCAACATTACAGAGGAGATAGAGATAAAACATGCAACATATGTAAAGAAGTAAAAATAACTAAATTCATACACTGTGATTATAAATAAATATGTTATATCATTATCTACGTAAATATATGTGTTGACTTTTAACAACACGAGTTTGAATTACACAGGTCCACCTACACATGGATTTTTTTCAATAAGTAAGTACTACTGTACTACAGGGTCCATGGTCGGTTGCATCTGTGGATGTGGAGAAACTGTAGGATATGGAGCACTGACTGTAAAGTTACACTTGGATTTTTGACTGCAGGGAGGGGTAGCCGCTCCTAACCCTCACCGTTTTCAAGGGTCAACTGTACACACACGTACACACACACACACACACACACACACACACACACACATCATAGCTTATCCTTGGAAAGCTGTCTTGGCTTAAGAAAATATTTATCCCATTAATCTGCTACAATGCTTAAAATTTCATTTTAGAAACTCCATATTCTGGTATCTATAAGAAGTCCATTAGAACACAGACCTAAATAGAGAGAAATGCAAAAACATTACTAGATGCTAATAATTTACAAGTGAGTCAATTTACTACATGATAATTGGGCTCCTTAGAAAAATGGAAGGTTGCGATAACAGTCCTAGAACAAAATGGGGACAGTTTTGATGGGAGGAAAGAGAGAAAGGCCTTGATAGATTGAGGTAAAGCCCTGGGCACAAGCAGCCTGACGATCCCTGAAAAACTGAGTATGGTGGAGGTGGTGAGGATGGTAAAAGGACAGAGACATTCACTAGCTTCACAATTTTTCTTCCATTAATGCCAAAACCCTGGGCTGTTTCAGTTTCCAGTAGGCCTACATTGGTAATTCACCTCCAAGGTACAAGTTTCCCTCACAGACCTCTAAATAAACACTTAATGGTCTTTAAAATTAAATCACGTTTGGTACCACCTACTTCTCAACTTGCACTTACCTCCCCTATCTGCCACCATCCTCGTTCTTTCCTTTTTTTAAAAAAAAGGCTAGTTCTAAAGCCATTTTTTCTGTTCTCTTTCCTCTCTATTCACTTACTGAAGCCAAATCTTGCCATCAGCGGTCATCGGCGGTTCTGTTTTCAACACTACTCTCAACTTCTTTCTTACGTATCTGCCACAGATTTAAGGTTCTTCGGGTCGTTCATTTTAAAAAAATTCAACTGCACTGTGTTGCTGCATGTTAATCAAACTTTAGGTCTGAACTCTTCAGTATTATTTTTACCTACTTCTCCATTCATCTCCTTATAACATTTAACATGTAACGTTTAAATGAAGGCTGCGGATTTTTCAGTGCCTAGCATGGTGCCAGGCTGTACATAGGTACTCAAAAAATTTGTCATAACTTTATATAACTTTAAAGTTGGATAGGAACATTCAGTATGTAAAACTCTGAAAATCCTTGAAAGTGGCTTCCTCAAAGCTAACAAGCTCATAAATTCTTCATCTGTCTACAATTAGGATTCCTGTTATTTCTCAGATTCATGAAAGACTGGACTAGAAAATTCTAAAAATCAAAGCATAAAAAGCAGCTCTAAAGTTTAAAAAATTTGCAGTGTGTTTTGTCTTCCTTTAATTCATTCACACCTTCCTCTCAGAATATAGAAACAAAACCAGTTTGTGTTGCATCCACTTCAGAAGAAGCTGGATATGGCCTCAGAATTGAGTATTCGAGTCATTAAATCTTAATCTTGTTTAGGAAACTGTCTGCTTACCTTGGGAAAGGGGCAAATTGCCATTTCTTCCCATATGGAGACTGTGGAAACAAGGGAAACCCCTACACGTCTTTTCCACAATCCCGTATTATTCTAGGGAACTTCTAATTTTGTTAATTCATTAAACATTTTAAGAGCATTTTCGGCCAGCACTGCGCTGAGTAAGGTATACGAATGGCGCAAGTGCATAGTCCTTGCCCCTGAAGTTACAATGCAAAGAGAGAGAACCCGGCGGGGAACTCAGAACAAAAGCTGTGACTGCATAATAATGTACTAGTGGGGGTAGGGGATGGGGAATCTGGAAGCCCAGTTGTTACTAGGAAAGTGGTTTCCAGAAGGTGAGAGCTTTTAGGCCAGCTCCAAAAGAGGCTGATTGTAATGATTTGCAGGAGTGAAAGTTGGAGGGCCTTCTACTTAGGAGATAAACATCTGCCCTGATTTAAAGGTGGGAAGTGCCTGAAGTGAGGGAGAAGGTAAGGAGACTGACTTCCTAGCAGTCAAAAGGCTGATTTGGGGAAAGACTGATTTTGAGGATGTAATAGGCAAGTTTGGGGCAGTCAGTTGATGAAGGTGGGAAGGGACTGAGATTTTTTCGTCGTTGTTAAATAAAAAACTTAGATGTGACATGGTGGTAAAAAAAAAAATAGGAAAATTACATGAGAAGAATGATTTTATGACAGCTATGTAAAAATGAGATTACAATAGAGAGGTTCGGGAGCTCAGGAAACAAGCTAGATATGTCATAATTTAGGCCTAGGTTGTTAAGACCTGGAATAAAATGGTAGCTGAGGAAATTTTCAAAGTTGAATAAATGGTAGTAATAATAAAGAAAAGGCTATGCTACAAACTATCCAGTTACTACTCTTTAATTATCAACCCAATTAACAATGATCTCCAGATAATTTATCTCCAGTTCCCCCTTCCTACCCAGCACCTCTCCCTAGCTTACACCTTTGTATCAAAGACATTTTATTCAGGACATCCTCTTCAGTACCCTCCGCCTCTGCCTGTTCAGCTTGCCCTTGCTTCATCTTCTTCTCATTTCACCTCCCCCTCTTCATTTAGTCAAATCATTTCAGTCCTTAAAAGACCCAGCCACCCTTCCCTTGAAGCCATTTATGATATCAGAAAATTCTGTCTGCTAGTCACTTTGACCACTTGCACCTTATTTTCTGATTAGAATTTTTGACTACTGATGGTCTTCATTCTAATTAATTCTAAGGTTTTTAAAAAAATTATGATCATTGTAGAAAATAAAAATCACTTGTAGTCTCACCACCATTATTAAAATGTTGATGTATTCCTTCCAAATGTTGTTGAATGTGAATAATTTATACATATTTTAAAATACAGTATATACATCTTTGCATCTTGCTTTTAGTGTTTACTTTCAGTTATTTTAGAGGCTCCTAGAATCCAAGCAGTTCTACTCAGAATCTTGTAAAGACCCATGTTACTGCTGCTTCTCTGTAACTCAGCTGCTACTCCCTGTATCCTCTGATTATTCGTGATTTCTGCCTCCTTGTGGTTCTTGCTGCCTGGTGTACACCACTTGCCTACCCAATGCACCTTTAAACCATTATTCAATCCACTTCAACCCCTCTTTCTCCTTGAACAGTGTTTGAGTAGAGCTTTAACAAGCTTTCTACAGATCTATTGCCCTTGGGTCTGTTGTCCATGCCAGTCCACAAACTGCTGCAAAGAGGGAGAAGGGGTCATGTAGTGCCATAAGATAATTTTTGAAGAAGGAACCTTTTAGAGGAATGGGAATGGCAGTTACAGTTGTCTTGACCTATATTCCTTCATTTCTTACTTTTTGAAAATAAGATTTTTGGTGACTATATAATATTCTGTGCTGTGACTATTCCAGATGTACCTATCCATTCCAATAGTAATGAACAGCGCATTTCTGATTTTCACTATTCTAAATAACAGTGAAATGAACAGCCTTCTAAGCTGCCTGAGTCTCAGGTAAAAACCCTTTGGATTTCTAAAAGTTGAATTACTACATCAGAGGTGGCACTCTTGATAGAGTTTGCCAAACAAACTTCCAGAAGGGTTTTATGACATTAAAGTACGAGCAAGGATTTTGACTTTTGTTATATTTTGCTTTCTAGGAACCACAGGGAAATCTATACTGTATGCTAGAAATACTTAATTGGAAGAAGTATTTGCTCTCATGTAATGAAGTTAGTGCATTTTAGAAATGAAGGTGGTAAGGAAGATTACAAGACAGCAGTTTGTGTTTTGAGTGGGAGGAATGCACTGGGGACAGACTTGAATTGGAAAGAATTATTATGCACTTAAGTACATAGAAAAAAGAATGAAAGGCATATTAAACTATACAAATTCATTCTTTATCTTTAACCTTTATGTGCATAACTACATTTTATGCAGTTGAACCTTCATGTACATATTTGGTATTTTTTCAAGTATTAATTGGTAAGGCTATTGCCATTTTGTGATCTGCGTAAGAATTCCTGAGGCCAATATGCCAGAAGCTAATTAGCCATTTCCTTTTGGTTAGATTTGGGTTTTTTTCCCTTCAAATTTTTGTTGTTTGAATAATATGCTATGAATAGCTTTGTGCACTCATTTTTTTTTAAGGTCATATCATTGAAAGATATTCCCCAAAGTGGAACTGATGATTAAAAGAAATGAACAATTTTATAGCTTGCCTTATATATTGCAAGATATTGTACTCCATTGACATGTTAACTTCGCACGTTTGTCTCGCTGATTCTTCAAGTTCCCCCCTTAGGAAGACAGTGTCTTCATTTTCCACACTCCCCACGGGGTAGCGGCGCAGAACTGGCTCAGAGCCGAGCGCAAAGTAAAAGCTCAATAAACAGTAACGGATTAATCTTCCCGTACCTATGGGCTTGACTTTACTCTTCTCCAGATTTTTATCCCTCAGTCTCTTCCCTTCGTTTCTTTTCGGAATCTACTTCATTACCTTAAATTGGCAATTTCAGGTAAAGTAACGCTGGACAGAGGTGACTTTCGTGTACCTTACCTCTGATTTCTCAGGGAGTTTCCCATTCTGGAACCTTCCTTGCCCGACTGCCGTCTGAAGAAGCCAAATTCAAAGCAGTCGCCGCCACTTGAGCTCACACCTGACTGCATCCTCGAGAAGGAAACGTTTTCTTGAAAACTTTCTACGCCAATTTGGGCAGATTCTGACGACAACGAGATTGGCGCGCGTTTCTGTCAACCAATTCGGCGCTGAGTGGCAGAAATTCTATGAAGGAGTAAGGACGCCCAGGGGATATTGTGCATCTCACTGGCTGGGAGGAAACACTGGATGCCCCCTCCCAGGCCCCGACGGCTACGACAGGTGCGAAGCCCGCCCCGGAGGAGCTTCTACTGCCCGCGCAGAGCCACAAGCGGCGCCGGGGGACGTCCATCCCCGGACGCCCAGTCGGAGCCCGGGCGCGGGTTTCCCCCTCAGGCCGGCAACCCACGGGTCCGCAGTCGCCACGCAGCGCGGCCCGCCCCCTTGGGCCCTCCGAAGGCTTGTGAGGGGAGGGAGGCGGGGTCAGCCGCGGCGTCACCGCTGACGTAGCCGCCCGACCGGGCCGCCGCCGCCGCCGCTGCTGCTGTAGCCGCGGCACCGGGGAGCGGGGAAGGGGGGCGCGGGAGGCGAGCGCTAAGATGGCCGCTCCGGCTCGGGCTGGTGAGTGTGCGTGAGAGGCGCGCGCGGCTGCGGCGGTTGGCGAAGCGAGGCTCCCTGCTGGAGCAGAGATGCGACGGGAGCCCCCAGGGCCGGGAGGCACTTAGCGGCGTTTTCCCGCCGCGCAGGGCGCAGGGGTCCTGAGGGAGGGAGAGGGGGCTGCCGACGGACTGAGGGGAGCGAGCCTAGGGGCGCGTGGAGGAGGAGGTGGCGGCAGCGGCGGCGGGTCCGGCGAATTTAGAATTGGCGCCTCTGGGAAGTTAAGATGGGTCGAGCGATGCCCTGGCCGGTGCCGGCACCTCATGAGTCCCCAGAGATGCTGCCAGGAGCGGCGTCCCCTGTGGCCAGGGGCACCGCGTAACCACCCTGCGCTCGGCTGGGGGCGGGGGACGAGTTGGGAGAAGGGGCAAAATTGGGGGACTTGAGGGGATGCAGAGGGGGAGTTGTGCCCCGACCCGCGTGCCGGAGCGTGGAGGAGGTGTAATCGCGAATCTGATCGCGTATCTGATGCGGGCTGGGGCGCTCTGTAGAGCTGACACTGTCGAGATAAAACCGCATCCTCCTCCTGGCTCTGAGTGCCGCCAAGTGATGCTCGAAGCGCCCCTGGGATGCTTTGGAAGGGCGGTTCTAGTCCTCCATTTAGAAGGAATGTCTTGCCTTCCCTCCATTGATCGGGTCCCGGCACTGCCAGCACCTGCTGCCACTTAGAGACACTTGGGATTTTTGAATACCAGCTTTCTAAACCATTCCCGCTGGCCTTCGGGGAAGGAATGCTAATAGGCTAAACTTATTTGGGGGGCATAAAGAAATGTGTCAGCATAGGGAGAAGAAAATGACTGCTCAAGTTTACGAAATAGTAGGACTCGTCCTCTCCCCCACCCCCGCAATAAAAAAGAAAGTGAAACGTGGTAATTGTTTCGACTTCAAGTTTGAGCTGTTGTAAATTCTACTGGTAACTGGATAATTTCTTGCAGTTTTAATTTTGGAAGTTAAAAAATAAGCAAGCCTTGAGAGAGCCGCTTTATCCTCAAACCCCCGCTCCCCATTTTTAAGCCTTGTCAGATCCTGCGAGTAACGGGGTTGTGAAATTAGCATAGAAATACGACTTTCAGGCCCTGCACTTGAATTCCTTATTATCTGTTAAGTAGCTGCCTGTGGGGTAAAAGTAGGGGGGTGGTAATGTTGGGCCTGGAATTCCATTTTGAGTTGTCTTTAAAACCAGCTTTAGGTATAAACAAGGAAAAAGAATTGGCTGTTCACTGTGATCAAATTAGGAAAGCCAAGCATAAGTTAAGCACATGTTTATAGAATATTTCATAATCACAGTGAGATTCAGTACTTAGTTGTCTTGAAAGACATGAACACTTTGTATTCTTGGAACCCTAATCTTTTTAACCTTAATTTAGTGTCTCAGGCCATTTGAAAGAGATTTAATACATTTTGTCTCATTTAGCCTCTCTCCCCCGAACTGCCATTTCTCTAGCTTTTTGTGTCCTAGCCATTAATTTTGCAATGGGTAGCAGATTTTTCATTCCAGTATTTATCATTGTAGACTATTCATATTGAAATTTAGACACATTCTGATATTGAACAGAGAGTTCAATACATATACATGGTAGAAAGTTGAAGTGTTTTGACTGGTTTGATTGTGCATAAGTCTTATTTTTCGTTGAAAACATTAATGTCCCACATTTTTTTTAAGCTTAAAAAAATTTAAGTGATTGGTGAATCCACGTTTAGTGTAATATACAATGATAAACTTTTTGGAATATTTAAAATGGGAAATCCGTTGAAGATTTGGGTTAAATGTTTGAAGTATATTGTTTCTACCCAATTGTCTTTACCCCCCTTTTTCACATATTTTTTTTCTTGCACTCCAAAAAGAAAGAAATAAGGTATCATATATACCTCTACCAAACTTTTCCTCTACACACTTGAATCTTACTGAGTGTTATAGCATTGGTAGTACATAAGAGGATTTTCTGCTTGTTGGATTGTTTGAAAGCAGAGTCTGATTGTATTTTATTTGTAACCCTAGCACCTGACTTACTGCTTAACATGGAGGAAAAACCTCTGTAAATGTTCGCTCAATTGGGTTTTTGGATCATACAGAAGTACAGGGAAAGGCAACATTTTGGCATCTTGGTAGCAGAAAAAAACATGCTTTGAAGTTTTTCTCCCTCCTGGCAATGTTAGCCAGAAGGAACATTGCCAGATTCTAATGGAGTTGTCTAGTTGAGGGAGATTAGAGAGAGGCTGAGAGCATGGGCTTAGGAGTCTAATCAAGATAGGAAATGTATGCCCAATCATTTCCTGAGTTCAGTAATGGGGACAGTTTTGCCATTAGGCCCTGCCCAAACAGGTGACAAGTAACTAAAATATAAAAGGATTCTACCAATACTGGCTTCTGACAAAGATTACTATAAGAAGTACAATTGATTTTTCATAGCACTTTCAGACATCATAAACACTTTATTATAAGAAATTCATTTTTAATGGAGTTTTACATGCCATAGAAAACTAATTTATAGTCCAAGAATATACTTGTTAGGCCAAGTCATATATGTACTAGAATAACAGTCTGGCCATTTCACACAAAGTATTTGAGCTCAATTTACTAGACCCATGGTAGAATGGTCAATCTTTTTATGAATGTTTCCCCTATTGTTATGAAGTTAGCTGCAGTGGGTTGATGTAATGATAAATATTTTGGAACAAAATTGCCTGTGAATGAAATACTTGTAAGTTGTGGTGGGTGAGGAAATCAAATAATCTGGCAGCAGAACTTGCTTTTCCTTAGATGGTCGGTACTAGATACAATCTCTGTGCCTCAGGAGAGGCATGCTAAGACTTGAAGAAGGCCCAGGGAAAGAGTATCCTTTATTGTTTAATGAGTTTCAAGCAAGATCCGGGTAATTATAGATTCTAGATCTCTAGAGGAAGAAAGAATAACCAGAGCCTTTCTAAGGATAAAGGAAAGGAAATACATCATGATTGACAAGGAGAGGTGCCAAAACACATAATAGGCATAATAGCATACCTAAGACGGAGCAGAGGGAGTTTGAGAGCCCATTGTGTTTATTCATTCAATAATTTGTTCATTCAAAAATATTGAATCCCTTTATATGTACCAGGCACTATGCTTGACCCTTGGCATTTTATAAACATCTCTTAAAAGAGAACAGGGTACTATGGTGGTTCCGTGAAATAAATGGAAAATTGAAAACTGCTTATAAGGAGTGGGTAAGGTTTGCCGTAATTACTGTGGATAGTTATTTTCATTCTTATCCAAATGCATGTAAGGATTGTGGTGGTTAGTAATTCCTAAGGCCTACTTCCTACTGAAATTGCCATTTCCTCCTATCTTTTATCATGGAAAATAACAAATCTTCCTACTTTTAATAGCTTCTAGAGGATCTGTTTAGGTTATTTGGTATTGTTAAAAGAAAAATAAGTTTTGTTACAAAAATTATCTTTGTTAAATAAAGGTTCAACATATGCCATCCCTCTTGGGAAGTCTCGGGAGAATTTTCTTTAATGAGATAAAGATGGTTACTGTGACAATTTTATTTAAATATTCTACTTTATGCCCAGTGGTACATGTTTTTTTCTTCAATAAGTATGTAATTTATGTAAGTATTTATATAAAATGTGCATACCCATTTCCTATGAAACAAGAGTTCATATCCCAGTTATGAAATGTTTAAAAATTGAACTTATTCACCATGTGGTCATTGATATATAAAAACATTTTAACAAAAGATGTGTGGGAAGTGGCTGGTCATAGATAAAAGTAGAAAAGTACATATTGTGCCACAATTTGAAAACTCTTACATGCCATGTTCAGGAGTTTGAATTTATCATGTGGTCTTATAAGAGTTTTAAACAATCCTTTGATAGTTGTAAAAACTGTGCCTATAAGACACACTAGGCATTATATAAAATGTAAATCTTATATGATGATTATTTGACTAAGTATAAACTATGAAAGAGGGAAGTTTCTTAATAGAGCATGATGATGTTATATTAGTGACTATTCAGATTTTAAAATACTCTTTCTAGAAATGTATATTAGCCATTTCCCTCATTTTATGTCACTTTTTAAAATAGTAATGTAGTTTGGCTATTTTTGTGTTTGTTTTTCATGGTAACTTCCAGACTTCCATAAAAACATTTTTAATGAGAAAAATCTGAAAACTATGCTACTAATTGCACTGATTAGAAAATCTAAATTACTTTCATATAACTGATCTCTGGTACCTAACCTCTTGTAGTTTCTATGCTTTCTTTTTAAGTGTCTTCTAAAGAAACTGAGGTGGAAAGTGAGTGGTCACCTGAGAAGGATCATTATGTTAAAGATAACTAAAAGTTTATAGTGGAATGTTCATTTTCGAAGTAAAAAATTAGTTACCCTTCTAATTTTTCAGTGATTCTTATAGCTTTTAGTAATACTTATATTTGGAGCACAAATATTTATTTAAAGGGTCACTACATGTCATACCAAAATTTAAAATACCCCAATTAGGGTTGGGGAAGTATTTCTCAGTCTGCTTTTGTGTAAGATCTATTTTGGGCGTCTGGAAGCACGTAGGATGTGACAAGACACATGGTAGGCTTCGTTTAAGAACAGAGGAAGTAGGATAATGACATCACAAACTATCAGGAAACTGCCTGAGCTGGGCAAAACGGCCACTTGGTTAAGAGGAGGGGACAGTTTTGGTCACTGGTGATCAATGACTTTCTATTCTTAACCACTGATTTAAAAGACACAAAGAAAACTGAAGTGGGCCTGCAGTTAATACTAGTTGACTGTGCCAAGAATTTGGTAGCCTGAAACAGTATGGCTATAGAACCTAGAGGATCTTCATAATGCCCTTACCTTTTCTTACTAAGGAGATAAAAGATGCTTGAGTAGTCCCTCCCTTACCACAGGGAACCTACCCAGCAGGTAGTTGGCAGAGTAAGGATGTGCACGCAGATAAACCCAAGAATTCACATTTGGCACAATTCAAGCCTTTTAGGAAGTTAGGAGAGAAGATTTTCTTAACTAGAAATACTTTATGAAGGAGTTGGGCCTTGGAGGATAGATAAAATTTTTTAAAGGTGGAAGTGAGGGAATGAGGAAGATGAGTTTAGGAAATGAACTGGAGATTATTCCTTTTGTCTGGAGTGCTCATGACAGAGGGGTAATAAGATGAGATGAAGAAGATAGGCTGGAATCTGGAGAATTTTGAAAGCACGACTGTCAAATGTAAAGTATTTTTTTATTGCAGTATTTGAAAAACTGCCGTTTAGTGATTTGTGACCAGCATTTTCTTTTTAAATGAAATAGAATAGGAAATATCAGAATACATTATTTTTATAAGGATTGTTTGTGAAACTTTTGCTCCAGGTATGTGTGTTACATGTATACACACATTTACTGGAACCTGATGTAAAGTTTCTAAAGGAGTCTTAGTCGAAGTTAGAAATCCACTGCTTTACTTGACTATGAGGAACAGAGGATTTTAAGTACAAGCATTAAAGGCTCAAAGCAAACTTGAAGATTAATTTGGCAGGATAGTACTATGAAGGAAAGCGAGAGTCCGGATGATGAGAGACCAGGTTGGAGGTTACTGCTGTGCTTCAGAATGATTTGTCCATAATGAGAATGATAGTTCTGGAAATGGAAAGGAATCAAGACTTGGGGAATGATAGCCCTGCTATATATGACAAATTGAATGTTCGCATGGAAAAGATGGGAGGGAGGAATCAAAAAAAAAGTGTAAGATTTGTAGCCTGGGTACTTGAATGATAATACAGTATCTTTAATAAGAGAATATTGGAAAAGCTAATTCTGTGAAGGCAAGATGTATAGGTAAGCTGAGTTGAAGTGTGCCTGGCACTGGTTCAGAAGGGCTAGGTCTGAAGATAAAGACTTGGTAGATGGCTATCTACATCTGACCATTGAACCTCTGCTGGTAGAAAGGGTTCATTACAAGAAGAGGTTTGAAGAGCCATTAAAATAGATTCTACAGTCCTCACTGTGTGGTAAGTATAAGCAGTTTTGTGCTGTCGAACCGTAACAAGTTAAATATTTTACCTGTAATCTTATTTGATGTTTGTGTGGATATAAACCTTTGACTATAAATACCATATCTAATAAGATCTTATGTTTTATTTCTCTTCTAGTCATTTTAGCTTTCTATTTTATAATTGCTTTAATGGTATGCTAACTCTGTAAAATAATTAGGTTTCAACAAGTCAAATACAATTATTTTGTAAACTTTAGAGATTTGCTGAAGGGAATTGTAAAAATAAAGATGCTTGCTCATTTATATGGCATGAAAAGTTTGAGTAGCTTGAATGGTTTTCTTTGAACAAATTAAATTTTTTATTGTCTTTAAGCAGTGAAGAATGACAAAGTGAAGCTTTCAGAATATTTATAAATCCATCTGTATTTAAAATAAAGATAGCATATCTGGTTTTTAAAAAAGCCATTTCGTAGCTGTTAAGTGAAATTTAAAGTGTGAAACTTTTTAAAAATATGAGAAAATGATATAGGTAATTTTAACCTTTATATATAGATTTCATTCAAAACATCTTGACTATTTGTATATTGCTATTATATATAGATACAGGTAATATTTTACCAGAATCTACATGGGGGGGTACAAAAATATTTTGTTAACTCTCTATAAAATGAATATACTGCCCCAAATCACTTATCCTATCTGCTGGAGCCAAACAGAGCTAATATATAGCTTCTCAGCAGTGGATTAGCAAATGAAAAGAAGTGCTCTGAACCCAGTAGAGGAAAATAGGAAGTGTCAAGAAGTACTCCCATCCCCCTTTCTTCTCTTCCAAGCTTGTAGATCTTTGTGTGATGAGGCCCCTTTGGGGTACGCTAGTAACTGTCTCCGAGCTGTGGCCAGGCTTTTAGATCTTTGTGTGACCAGGCCTCTTTGGGGTACTCTAGTAACTGTCTCTGAGCTGTGGCTCCAGGCAGCAGAGCAAACTGGAGGTCTCTGGTGGCAGCAGCCTGGCTCTCTAGCTCCTTCTTCATTCTTCCCTGCCCTTCGCTTGGTCGTCCACCCCCTACTGGTTTCTTTCATAAATAGACTGAGCAAGTGGGCCCCCTACTCTAAAATATTAATCTCATGATCTGTCATTCCACCATTCTGGTTTCACTTCTTTGGATTTTTAAAAAGATTTTATCTGAAAGATCGCCTTTTAAAATGCAAATACCCCTGGGAGAGGTCTGACCTTAGTCCTCAGCTAACATCTTAATTATCAGTTAGTACCTAAGTTTGCCTTAGTACACATTTGCCTGAGAAGAACCCCTGGCTAAAAGTGATAAAACTAGAGGGAAGCTAGCATTTATAATATTAATATTAATAGTAGTAGTAGTAATACTAATTATTATTATTATTGGAAGGTAAGATGTACTAAGGGCCATATTATTAAGTGCCAGGAATTGTTGTAAGTGCTTTACAAATATAAATTTCCCTAATTCCCTCATCAACCCTATTGATGTTATTACTACTGTTATTTTACAGATAAGAAAACTGAGGTATGTGGAACATAAATAATTGTCTATGTCACGTAATAAATGCAGCCGAGTGTTAGACTCAGGCATTTGGATTCCTTAGGTCTGTTTTGCTGTGAGACCTCTTCCCTGCTATATTGCCTCTCAGAGAGATGGCATCTGATCAACATTTCACCCTTTTTACAATTTTGCATCAAATGGAATTATGCTATTTGATTATAGGCCACTTCCTGTTGAAGGTCAGGGCCTTGCCATCATCTAAATAGATTTTTTAGTAACAACTGTAACGAAATAGGAAAATTCCTTATAACTAAGGGGATGTATTTGCAGGATATAGAGAAGAAGGAAGTAAAGAGACTAGTCTATAATCGAGCACTATCTTTCCTATTTAAAACTTATTTTGGGGAATTTAAAAATATGGATTAATAAAATAATTTGTAGTCCTAGTACCCCGAGATAACACACACACACACACGTATGTATATATGTATATATCACATGTATGTATATATACATATACACATACGTGTGTGTGTGTGTGTGTATTCTTTCTAGGTTTTTTTTCTTTTGAGCCTTATTTTCTGAATGTTCTGCAAGGTGTCAACTCATACCACCTCTTTAAATTTTAGAATGAAATAATTTCCCTTGAGTATAAATAAACAGCATTTCCCACTTCATCTCTACGAGAAGTTGAATTAATAATTATTGTCTATGACTTGCCAGAAACAAATGTTTAACTAAATTATCTCTGTGTTCTTTGTATGATCCTTTTTAAGTAAAAGTAGATAGAAGAGAACCCTAGATTCTTCACTTAATCTCCATATTGAGTCAGTTCTTTCAACCAGTGTTTGGTCAGCACTAATCTACCTCTACTCCTGTCTTTGCTACAGCTTTAATTTCCTTGTAATATCTGGAGCAGTAGAGTCTCCTTTAATTACTCATCCCTCCTCTAGATCTGCCGTTCAGGTCCCTCTGTAACCTACATATCTGATTGTGTCATTCTCCTTTATAGAATTCTTCAGTGGCTTCTTATTGCTGGTATGCCCTGGAAGCAGGATTTGAGGATGACTGGGGCAGGGAATTCTCCAGGTCCCAAGTAGCAGTTTAAAAGGGGAGTTTGGGATGTATGCTTGTTCCAGATGGCCACATCCCTTGACTCTGCTGACTCCACATAATGAGGGCCAGGCAGGGGCCCTCTAACGTGTCGGGTCTGGGCCCTCATTGTCTGGGTCTAAAGGCAGAGTGTGCTGCTGCTGTGTGAACAGTAAACTTTTGGTGGCAGCAAGGATCAAAGCTGGTAGAACATTTAGGAGCCTAATTGCAGTAATCCACTTGATTGTGGCTTGGTCCAGGGTGGTAGCAGTAGAGATAATAAGTAATCAGATTCTAGATATATTTTGAAGGTAGAGCCAAACATTCTTCCTAAAGGATTGATGTGGGGAGAGAGAAAGAGAGGAGACAAGTATGATTCCAAGATTATTAACCTCAGTACCTGGAAGGATTTAGGGTAATGGAGCATATTAATCACTGATGTCTTACTTTTGCCATTGCAGCTATTGTTGAATGCTGGTTCTAATAAAATACTATATTTGACCAGATTTTGGGCCTCAGGAAATTTTGAGGGAAGAGAAGTGAAGTGTGTGCAGTTGTGAGGGCTGGGGCTGGCAGTCTTAAATCTTTATTCAGCAAACCCTGTATTTAAGAGTTAAGAAATTGGTGGTGGGCAGGAGTATCTCTGATTGCTAGGAGATTTTACAAAAAAGAGGTGGGAAAACCCAAAAATCAACCTTACCTTTGCAGTTTTCTTAGGGCCTTGGGCAGCATCTGCAAGTAACATTGAAATTCATACTGTCTTGCTGTCCTAAAAAATGGAAAGCATTGATCATGCTACACACAATGTTGTGAGTGCTCTGTATCTAGGTCCTCAGCTGCAACATAAAATTTGTGTTCAATTTATGTTAAATCAATGAAGAAAATGTTTTGTGATTCCCTACTTTTTAACTAGATTTCGTTTCACTCTTTTTAGGTTCAGGTAGCAGATGTGTTTCTTTAACTGATAAAGGAACAAGTTTCTGGGTCAGAATCACATTTGTTTTATTATGTTAAGTTTCTTTGGTGTGTGGGGTTTTTTGTTTTTGTTTTTGTTTTTTTACGGTATGCGGGCCTCTCACTGTTGTGGCCTCTCACGTTGCGGAGGCTCCGGACGCGCAGGCTCAGTGGCCATGGCTCATGGGCCCAGCCGCTCCGCGGCATGTGGGATCCTCCTGGACCGGGGCACGAACCCGTGTCCCCCGCATCGGCAGGCGGACTCTCAACCACTGCGCCACCAGGGAAGCCCTGTGGGTTTGCTTTTTGAAATAAGCTTCTAATTTCAGATAATGCTTAGCCTGCCAGAATGTAGAAGTTCATTATATTGCCACTCACTTCATATTTTTCCTCTTTTTTCTTAATTTGCTTATACATCCTTGCACATTCCTGAGAGTCTATTCAAATACAAAGACAGAATGGGAGAATGCTTTTCTCTTTCCTTAAGGCAAACTGTCAAGTCTATCAAATCAGAGTCTATCGTTACAGAGCCATGAATTAAAGGTCATTATTGATTTACTAGTGGAAAGCCAAATTTTAAATGGTAGTTAATTAGACTATTTAGTATTTTTATTTAGTATCATTTAAATAAATAGAATGTAATATTGATTTGTTCACTATAGCTATGTGTAGATATTTATTGTTTACTGAGCATTTATATATCTCACAAAATATCTGAGCATACTATGTGCCAGATATTTTGTTATCTCAGTCCTTTAACAATTCTGTGAAGGTGGTATGATTTTCCCTGTTTTACAGATGAAGTTTAGAGAAGTTAGAATATTTGATCAAATCAGACATATAAACAGTATGTGGCAGAGGTAGCTTCAAACCTAAGTGCTTCTACTTCAAAACCCATGCTTTTAACTATGATTATATTTTAGTAACTCCACTTAGGGCTCTCAGAATATAGACACTAATGAGATGTATTTGGGTCTTGCCAGTCCCAATTTTTAAGAAAATGAATATTTTTGTAAACTGCCTTCAGACTATTGGATAAAAGGGGATGTGAAAAGGGATTGCTACCCATTCTTTACCAGTAGATGGTGGCATAAAATTAAAAACAAAGTTTTTAAAAGGAACCATCAGAGAAAGTTAGGTGATGTGTGTGTGCTTTCAGAGCAAGGTGGATGAAAGATTAGTGAAGTCTAGAGTAAATGAAAAGTGAGAACTGCCTATGGTATTATGACAGGCAGCCCAAGTACTGGGAGCAGAGAGAGTAATTTTATTAAATTATTCCTGGAAAAATAAAATAATTCCTGGAAAAAATACCTTGTGAAAAAGAAAAATATTGGCTTTTTGTTTTTCTTTTATTAAAAATTGACATTGTTCTGCTTAGTTTTCAGATGCTTCAAATGTTATGAACAGAGACTTGTTTGGATTATGTGTTTCTCAGCTAGACTAAATAAATGCTAACAATGGATAAGTGCAAACACATTGGGCAGTTGCGGCTTGCTCAAGACCATTCCATCCTCAACCCTCAGAAATGGCATTGTGTGGACTGCAATACAACTGAGTCTATTTGGGCTTGCCTTAGCTGTTCCCATGTGGCCTGTGGAAGATATATTGAAGAACATGCACTCAGGCACTTTCAAGAAAGCAGTCATCCTGTTGCATTGGAGGTGAACGAGATGTATGTTTTTTGTTACCTTTGTGATGATTATGTTCTTAATGATAATGCAATTGGAGACCTGAAGTTACTACGAAGTACATTAAGTGCAATCAAAAGTCAGAATTATCACTGCACCACTCGTAGTGGAAGGGTTTTACGGTCTGTGGGTACAAGTGATGATTCTTATTTCTTACATGATGGCACCCAATCTCTGCTTCAAAATGAAGATCAAATGTATACTGCTCTTTGGCACAGGAGAAGGATACTAATGGGTAAAATCTTTCGAACTTGGTTTGAACAGTCACCCACTGGAAGAAGAAGGCAAGAACAATTTCAGGAAAAAATAGCAAAAAGAGAAGTGAAGAAAAGACGGCAAGAATTAGAGTATCAAGTTAAAGCAGAATTGGAAAGTATGCCTCCAAGAAAGAGTTTACGTTTGCAAGGTCTAGCTGAGTCCACCACAGTAGAAATAGTTCCTGTTCAAGTACCACTGCAAGCCTCAGCATCACCAGCAAAAGATAAAGTAGTATCTACCTCAGAAGATGTAAGACTAAAAGAAGCCAGTGACTCCTCTGTTAAACGAAGACCAATAGTAACTCCTGGTGTAACAGGATTGAGAAATTTGGGAAATACTTGCTATATGAATTCTGTTCTTCAAGTGTTAAGTCATTTACTTATTTTTCGACAATGTTTTTTAAAACTTGATCTGAACCAATGGCTAGCTGTGACAGCTAGTGATAAAACAAGATCATCTTATAAGCATCCTCCAATCACAGATACAGTATATCAAATGAATGAATGCCAAGAAAAAGAAACATGCTCTGTTCGCTCCAGACATCCAAGTTTATCATCAGGACTAAGCGGTGGAGCATCAAAGAGTAGAAAGATGGAACTTATTCAGCCAAGGGAGCCAAGTTCACAATACATTTCTCTCTGTCATGAATTGCATACTTTGTTCCAAGTCATGTGGTCTGGAAAGTGGGCCTTGGTCTCACCATTTGCTATGCTACACTCAGTATGGAGACTAATTCCTGCTTTTCGTGGTTATGCCCAACAAGATGCTCAGGAATTTCTTTGTGAGCTTTTGGATAAAATACAACATGAACTAGAGACAACTGGTACCAGGTTACCAGCTCTAATCCCCACTTCTCAAAGGAAACTTATCAAGCAGGTTCTGAATGTTGTAAATAACATCTTTCATGGACAACTTCTTAGTCAGGTATGGATTTTTAAAAATCTTATTTTCATCTTGGGGAATTCATAAAGTGAAGCCTAAAAAATGCATATTCTCTGTATATCGAGTATGTTAGCACTAGTACTGTTGTCAGGTCAAAATTGGTCACTTTTACAATGTATGAAGAAGTCAGCTCACTCTTATAGTTGCTTCCTTCATGAATCATTGGAAGTAGTTTTACGTCCATGGTATATTAAAGCTTTTTGATGGGGAGAGGGAATCAGGAAACAGAGCTTCTTAGGTTAATGATATTGCATTCGTTCTCTGAGGGATTGAGAAGAGTTTAATCCCACAAGGAACAGATTTGAAGATACTTTTTTTGCGATACGCAGGCCTCTCACTGTTGTGGCCTCTCCCGTTGCGGAGCACAGGCTCCGGACGCACAGGCTCAGCGGCCATGGCTCACGGGCCCAGCCGCTCCGCGGCACGTGGGATCTTCCCAGACCGGGGCACGAACCCGTGTCCCCTGCATCGGCAGGCGGACTCTCAACCACTGCGCCACCAGGGAAGCCCTGAAGATACTTTTGTACTGGGAATGGATTTGGTACACTTGAGAAATTTCAGGGACCAAGGAGTAGCCCTGGAGGATTTCCTATAGAACCAAAGGGGGCAAGGTTTGAAAACTTTTAACAAGTAGGTAGCAAAATTTTAAGGTAAATAAATGTGATTTCATCTAGAAAGATCCTAAATGGTTTTCCTTTATTTTAATTACACCCACAAAAATTTCCCTGTGAAAGTCAGAAAACCAGAATCTTCCATCTAATTAATGATTCTCTAGAATGAGTGGACTTGTTGGTAGACTATTACTAGACATCGGCTCTCTACTTTTCCAGAGCATAGAGCTTTAAAAAAAGTTTATTCAAAATTGAGTTATTTGTAGTGAAGTGGATGGACCTGGAGTCTGTCATACAGAGTGAAGTAAGTCAATATGCATATGGCTGATATGCTTTGTTGTGCAACAGAAACTAACACAGTATTGTGAAGTAATTATATTCCAATAAAGATCTATTAAAAAGTTTATTTGCAAGAGGGATGAGATATGGGGATATATGTATATGTATAGCTGATTCACTTTGTTATAAAGCAGAAACTAACACCATTGTATAGCAATTATATTCCAATAAAGATGTTAAAAAAAAAAGTTTATTTTTTAACTGAGGCAATTAGGCCCCTATACACATGCTTCTGTTCCTCAGTTCAACTTTCATGGTAATAATACCACCTTTTGTTTTTATAGCATACTTTTCTGGAATGTAGTTTAAATATTTCAAATGTATTTCTTAGGGAATATCTATGAAGTTTATTTCCCTTCATATTTCAGAAATGTATAGATTCTACATTGTGTCAATTAGCACATAAGAGTTGTGCTTCTTGTGTTGCATGCAATTTTATTTTTCCACCATCTTTCTCTGTCATTTTAAACTTTTTATGCAAAAGTTAAAATACACAATTATAAAGAAAATAATATATACCATATAGAAAATCTATATGGTATAGTAAATCTATGCAGAAGAAAAATCATCCCTTAGTACTATAACTCCACATAACCCACACATAAAACTATTAATATTTTGGTATATTTCCATCTAGGTTTTTTTTTTCTTCTGAATATTTATACATATTTTTCCCGCTAATTGTATGGTCATGTTGAATTTACCTGCTTTTTTTCACTTTTTCATTTAATAATGTAAAGATTTTTCATAGTCATCAAAATATTTGATCATTCTTTTCACAACATTTCAGTGTCCATCATATGTATATACCATAATTTATTTAATCATTTCCATATTGTTGACTTGTAAACTGTTTCCAGACATCATTATAATGTCACGATCAATTAATACGGTTTTTCTAATGATTTCCTTAGGACAGAGTCCTAGAAGTAGAATTACTTTGTCAAAGATTAGGACTTTTGATACTTGGCTGCAAATTTCTTTCCAGAAAGTTGCCATTTTATATTTTGAATAGTGCGAGAGGGGTTATGTGCTTGTTTTTTCCTTTATGGATGAATTTTGAAATTAATACAAATTGTTGTGCTAGCATTTTGCTTTCTTCGTTTCAATGTGTAATAAACACTTAGGAAACTGGTCATCTCAGGAGATTCAGAGGTTGGAATGCCCCGCCCCGCCCCACCCCCACACCAAATTCAAGAAACTGTTCTCAAAAGGTCAGACCATGGTCCTAGTGAGTCCCCAAACTAAACACCAGGAGTATTATTTTCTTTGTGTCATTGTGTTAAATCTAAAATCTACATTAAAATTGGCCTCTTTATTTTTGTTTGTTCCAGGAATATAGGTTTTATGAAAGAGTTTAGTGATATTTCGTATCATGTGTGGATTTTTAGATCTACAGAGTCTGTCTTCAGTTATGGGCAGTGTTTGTTGGCATTAAATCCTGCTGAATGCTTTACTGAAATTATTATTCTTTCCTTTTCCAGTTACTCTGTTTCCTACATAAGTTGTTAGAAAGGCCTCATATTCTATATGGTTCCTATATTTTGATGAGGATTTTAATGTAGTGATGTTTGCTTTAAGTGGGAGTATTTATATTATATGTATAATATTTATATTATATGTATATTTATGTTATATGTACTATCCTTTGAAATTATCAGTTGGTAGGGCTTCAAAATATATACTAAATATACCATGTATAAAAATATACTATATTTTAAAATCTGTATATAAAAATATACTAGTAGTATTTTACTTGTATCATGGTTAAGAGGTTATAGGGATTTGGGGAGAGAAAATCAATCAGTGAAAGATGAGGAAGGAAAAGGGGCAAAGAACCTCAAGTCTAATAATCTAAACACATTAAATTAAATTTATATAAATATATATCATATATATTATATATGTATAGACGCACATACACACACACATATATATACACACAATGGGTATATAACTGAGTCCATGGTTTGGTTTTCTACTAAATTCAGACTTGACTAATGCCGTTGGAGCTTTTCGAATGCCTAGTAGTTAAAGCCCATCAATGCATGATGGGTTTACGGAAGAAAAAAATTATTCCCTGAAAATAATATAAAACAGATTATTCAGAATTCTGATAGTGCATCTTCAGAAGAAGAGCTAATTTACTGGCAGTGGCTTCTAGTGAAAGGAATAAATATTTTGACAGAAGGATTGTAATCTGAGAAACTAATATTTTTATTTGCAGGTTACATGTCTTGCATGTGACAACAAATCAAACACCATAGAACCTTTCTGGGACTTGTCACTGGAATTTCCAGAAAGATACCAATGCAGTGGAAAAGATATTGCTTCCCAGCCATGTCTGGTTACTGAAATGTTGGCCAAATTCACAGAAACCGAAGCTTTAGAAGGAAAAATCTACATATGTGACCAGTGCAATTGTAAGTAGAAGCTGTATATTCTCTTTGCTTTTCTAAGGTTAGCAAAGAGAAACACAAATGAAGGAAGCTGGAATAAATTCCTTTAGTAGCAGGTATAGAAATAAACTGTTAGTTTATCAAAAGAAACTTGGCTGGATAGTTCTACTTTTTAATTGGCATTTGTGAACTATGTGTTTGTTTTCCCTTATTGATGACATTAAAAATGTTTTGATCCTATAGTAAATTATAGAAAGAATTCGTAAAATAAGATTTAAATTTAATATGTGAGGGCAGAATAAAGTAGCAAATGGGAATAGTAAAAGGTAACCATGTTATTTAGTACTGAGTGAAATGTTTGCTTTATGAGTCTTTTTGCTACATATCAAAACATTGATATATAGATAATGTGTGTGTGTGTGTGTGTGTGTGTGTGTCTGCGTACTTATATAATAGGAAATAAGACATATAGTTGGACTGTTGCTATGGACTTTGGCTTCATAAAAACAAAAATTTATTCAAAAACCATCTACTGACTGTCTCTTCTATATTAGTAATTGTTCTAGTTGCTGTGGATAGACGTAAGACACTTTCAAGATGTTCACATACCTAATGGAGGAAACAGACAATTAAGATCTACTATGATAAGCTCTCTGATAGAGGCGAGCATAGGAACCCAGCACTGGGGGATGAAATAGCCATTTCAATTAAAGAAGCATCATCCTCCAGGCAACGGTATACGAAACCACATCGGATCTTCTGTGTCTTTATCCAGTTTCTTTATCTCTGTCGATGTGTACATGGCATTTTAGTGTTTATACTTTATATTTGCAGATATTCTCCTTAAGCTCCATGTCTGAAAAAATGATTCTAGGGCTTTAGATACTAAACTTATAAGGTAAATATAAAAGAAACATGGCTGTTCCAGCATTGAAAAAATGGCACATCAGTTGATCGTATTCTAGAACAACTTATACTAACATTGTTTTCTGTGTGCTGCCTAATATAAAATCTGTTAATTTATAGGAGCCTAAGATTTATAAGGTTAAAAGAAAATAAACCTTTATCAGATTTGTTAGTGAAGTATTTTTTTTCTTGGACATAAATGTGAATGGTCCTAGATGCTTCCATCACCAAATCTGGGAGTAGAAAGATATGAATAAATGCAGAATATGGCTTTATAACATGTTTGTGTGTGTCTCCTCGGTCCACCAAATAAGGGCCTAAAAGAGCTGCCTTAATTTAATACATAATGTCAAATGTTTAAAATTATAATTCAAGGAGTTAACATCGTTTGTGTAGCTACACTTGGACCATATATTTCTGGATGACAATCCAAAGGTAGGTCTTTGACATTCAGCAGCAGCCTGATACCTGGATCTCAGGGGCATAGACCTGGAGGAAAGGCTTCTGGTAGCAAGAGGAGATGGGTTAGAGGACAGCCTCATGGTGGACTGATTCTACTTCCTACATAAGAAGCAGCTGCTGCTACGGCTGGAGTCGCAGTTGTTGTACAAGTTGAAGAATAGCTCCTGGACATCAAGAGCAAATTTTGGTAGCCAATGGCCCAGCCAGGACAAGGTCCATAGGTGGACCTCTAGAGAAGCAGGGGGGTAAACAAAAAGAATCCTCAGTTCCACTTGTTTAAGATTTGGTACTAAAATAGCAAGATACTGAGGGAGACCTCAGATGCTGAGCTAGTAAAGGCTTGCTTTCTTGGGCAGTGCTGGGGTGGATCACCAGGAAGCAGGGATG
The DNA here is from genome assembly GCF_937001465.1 of Orcinus orca. Classification (NCBI taxonomy): domain Eukaryota; kingdom Metazoa; phylum Chordata; class Mammalia; order Artiodactyla; family Delphinidae; genus Orcinus; species Orcinus orca. The sequence goes on along the minus strand of NC_064569.1, from coordinate 77,730,276 downwards.
GGTGTTCTTGGAAGGAAGGTCCCATGCCCCGGGGATCCTGATTAGCCTCAAGAAATGAACTGACCATGAAACTTTTTAATTAGACTCAGAGTATATTAAAGTATGTTTAGGGAGAGTTTTAACTTTTCCTGTTAGTTGGCATGGCCAAATCCATTTAAAAATATTATAGCACAGTATCATTCTGTTGCCTTATTTTCAGGATTATATTAAATCATGTACAGTATATATGGGGGATTGGTTCCAGGAGCGCCCACTTTTATACCAAAATCTACCGATGCTCAAATTCCATAGTAGGTCATCTATATCTGCAGATTTCACATCAGCGGATTCAACCAACTGCGGATGTAAATTTCGATCCATGGTTGAATCTGTGCATGTGAAACCTGCAGAGGGCCAACTGTACATGTATTGAAAAAAATAATAATCTGCATGTAAGTGGACCCGTGTAATCCAAGCCTTTATTGTTCAAGAATCAATGTGCTTATTTGTTTACATGTCTGTATACCTTGACTAGCTCATAAGTTTTGTGTGTTTACATGATTCTAAGTGTCTTGAGGGCAAGGCCATGCCTTTATCTCTAACACAGTAAAATGCCTGTAATGCAGTAGATGTTTAATTGATAATGCATGTCTGAATTATTTTGAGTTTACTCAGCTTTTCCTTGTATCCTTAAATTTGCATCTCATTCTGTCTTTAATATCACAGCAAAGCGTAGAAGGTTTTCCTCAAAACCAGTTGTACTCACAGAAGCCCAGAAACAGCTTATGATTTGCCACCTACCTCAGGTTCTCAGACTACATCTCAAACGATTCAGGTTAGTAGTAGAATAAATTTTAATACTTGGCTAGATGACTTATCTACTTGTTTTTTTTTTTTTTAAGGGAAAAAAATTCTGTCATTGTCTCTAGCCCTAATCATAGACACCATGTTCAGTAACTCTCCTTGATTATCTTCCCTTGCAGAATGTATTGCTGACCCCTCGCATTTCGGTCTGCTAGTATCATTCTCCTTGTAAGTCTCTGCTTATAGTGTTTAATATTCAGCATATTTTAGGTATAAAATTTTTAAGATTTAAAAAAAAATTTTAAGATTTAAATCTATAACTTGAGAGTATTTGATTTGCGAGTATACAGCATATTTTAGGTATAAAATTTTTAAAATTTAAATCTATAACTTGAGAGTATTTGACCCAATTGCTTCATGCTTGGAAAATATTTGAACAATGGTATAGCAGTTCAGTTCCAAGCAGTTAAAAACAAAAACAAAAAGCTTCAGTTTTCAGAAATATATTTAGATAAATTAGTTGGCAAATCTGTTGGTTAATCAAAGCATATGGATTCATACCTTGTAATAACCATGTTAACTTGAGAGTTTATTTTTCTCTTAAGAAATGAGAAGTTACTTTATGTGCTATGATTTGGAAACTATTGAGATCATGTTTCTTGTACATATTAGTTGTTGCCAGTTTCTTTCTTTTTTAAATTAAAGGAATACATGTTAAAAAAAAATTCAAACATTACAGAAGGTAATATAAAAGCCCAAACTAAAAGTACCTCTTTCTCTCAGTCCCACTTCCCAGAGATAATCACTGTTAATGGAAATAATTGACTAAAGTTATTTATTTAAGCTGTTAAAAGTACAGTCAGCAGATACCATGTGAGTGCTTTTTAATGCCAGATGTTGTTTCATATTCTTTGGGGAATATAAGGTTGGATTCTTTTCTCAACAAGATTATAATCAGGCATGCACAGAAATAATGGTGAAGTAGAAATACCAAGTATCACAAACTGTATACAAAATGATTTATCAGCGCCTTGGAGGAGGGAGTTAGGCAAAATCTAAACATTCCCAAAGCCTCTCTAATGGCATAGAGGACTTTGTATAATTTAAATCTCAGTTCATATTTCATCTCTTTAGAGGACTTCCCTGACCATCCTATTTAAAAGTAGCACCACCCAACCTTCAGTGTCACGTTACCTACCCTATTTTTGCTTCATGGCAAAAACCACTATCTGCAATAGTTTATTATTTCTCTCCCCACGAACAGAAACTCAGTAATGACATGGATCTTGTCTTTTTCATTCCTATATTCCAAAGCCTAGAACTGAGTACATAGTAGATGCCCCAAAATATTAAGTGAATGAATGGGGTGTATACAGGAGGAGGACTTTAGCCTGAGAGCAACCTGAACAAAGGTATGAAGGAAGGAAAGGGTATATAACAAAAGTTTAGTGAAAAGTCTGGTGAGACCTGCCATGGTGTGTAAAATCAAGTGGAATGAAAACAGGAAGATTGTTAGGAGGTGAATATTGTTCAGGGCCAGGTAGCATGGAGAGGTGAGAACATATAAGATTCCATAAAGACAGCATTGAAAGGACTTAAATTTATGGTACTTAAATTGGTACTTAATTGGCTACTATAAATTGTTGAAGAACCTCCTGTTCTTCATAATTGACTCTTTAATCTGCCATTTAAATCTCACCTTAATTTAAACCTATTTGACCCCCTTCCATCTTCTGCCCAAAACATTTTTGACACTTCATGCCATATTTCTGATTCAGAGACCATTTTTATGCAGCCATTACCACCACATTTATCTCTTTCCTTTCTCTTCATCTATTCAAAAAGTACTATTGTATTTGCCAGTGTATACAATACATAGGGTATGTAAGATAAAAGGGAGAATGGGATTGGGGAGGGGCGCCCAAGAGCTTTTAAGAAGCATAAGAAACAACATTTCTAATACCTTAGAAGTTCCGATGTGTGTGCCTCCTAGTCCTATTCCTGCACCCTCTCAGAAGTAAACCATTATGAATTTTGGATATAGTGTTATCTTTTTCTTTATCATTTTACTGTATTTTTATCAGCAGAAAATAATGGGTACCCACCTATTGATAGAAATGAATATTTTTTTCTTTAATTTTTATTTTATATTGGAGTATAGTTGATTTACAATGTTGTGCTAGTTTTAGGTGTACAGCAAAGTGATTCAGTTATACATATACATATATCTATTGTTTTTCAGATTCTTTTCCCACATAGGTTATTACAGAGTATTGAGTAGAGTTCCCTGTGCTATATAGTAGGTCCTTGTTGATTATCTATTTTATATATAGTGGTGTGTATAGGTTAATCCCAACCTCCTAATTTCTCCCTCCCCCGTATCTTTCCCCTTTGGTAACAATAAATTTGTTTTCAAAGTCTGTGAGTCTGTTTCTCTTTTGTAAATAAGTTCATTTGTATCATTTTAGATTCCACATGTAAGTGATGTCATATGATATTTGTCTTTCTCTGACTTCACTTAGTATGATGATCTCTAGGTCCATCCATGTTGCTGCAAATGGCAGAAATGAATATTTTCTAATTAGATAACTTTTAGCATAATTAAATAATTTAAGGTTTGAATTTTATGGTAAAATAAAAGGGAGATAAAGTGAGAATGACAGGAACTTAGGTTAAGCAAGTCCCATTATTTTCCATGCTTGGTCTTCCATCTTTACTAAGATTAAAGGTACACTGGATACAGGATTTTTTTATACATTTAATAGGGAAAGATTGGGATATGACTTCTAGTCCAGCAGATGACATAATTTGCAAGTCTCACGTGACTTTAGTTCCATACCACATTTTACATCATACTAATAAGCATTTTCACATTTTTTTCCTTCATAAAACCTGTCTATATGCCCCTCTCCCTTCTCTACCTCCTGCTGTCTTAACCTCATGTTTTAATACTTTTTTAAAAAATTTATTTATTTTTGGCTGCATTGGGTCTTTGTTGCTGCGCACAGGCTTTCTCTAGTTGTGGCGAGAGGGGACTACTCTTCGTTGCGGTGCACGGGCTTCTCATTGTGGTGGCTTCTCTTGTTGCGGAGCACGGGCTCTAGGTGCGCGGGCTTCAGTAGTTGTGGCACGTGGGCTCAGTAGTTGTGGTTTGCGGGCTCTAGAGCGCAGGCTCAGTAGTTGTGGCACATGGGCTTAGTTGCTCTGCAGCATGTGGGATCTGCCCTGATCAGGGCTCAAACCCGTGTCCCCTGCATTGGCAGGCAGATTCTTAACCCCTGTGCCACCAGGGAAGCCCCAATACTTTAATACTATATTTTCATCTGTCTCTCTTTTGTCTCTGCACCATAACACCCCAAGTTGGATTATAATCTCTTGAAAGAACATATATTACATTATTTTTCTCCTGTAGCACCAATTCATACTATGCATAAGATGAAAACATTGCTTTACATGCATAGACCCCGTACTGGGAAGCATGACCAACAGATTGAGAAACTGACAGTATAGGGACATTATTTGAGTTTTGTCACTAACAGGTGTTATACTGATTTACACACAGGGAAGGGTCACAGTTTCTATTTTTTTAGTATGAAGAGCTCTGAAATGTTCTGAGGAATTAGAGGTGCCGTTTTGTTTTTTCTCCACCCCTGGCCAAGAAAGGTCCAGGTTATGTCTCCCAGGAACAAACTCTAGGTTCTGGAACATCCTCCTCAAAGTATGGACAAGACAGTAAGAATTAAAAACCCTTTGGTGTGTTGAATTTCTCTCTTCAAAGGGGGAAAAATGCCATAGTGCCATATTTTTCTGAAAGTTAATTTTCTTCCTATACTGTCATCTAATTACAGAAGCCAAATAATTTATTTTACAACCTGACTGTACCTGTTTGGTAAATAAGCCTACATTCCTCTATTTATAGCCAACTTTAGCATTGAAAGGATTTTCTGTTTACACTATTTATTATATATGGTTGTACTCTACGCTGAGGCCTTCTATTATTATGAGTTTGGACCTAGTACGTGGTTATTTTCCCTTGATTTTGTTGATAATTTTACCCTGATTTGTTCGTAGGTGGTCAGGACATAATAACCGAGAGAAGATTGGTGTTCATGTTGGCTTTGAAGAAATCTTAAACATGGAGCCCTATTGCTGCAGGGAATCCCTGAAATCCCTCAGACCAGAATGTTTTATCTATGATTTATCTGCTGTAGTAATGCACCACGGGAAAGGATTTGGCTCAGGACACTACACTGCCTACTGTTATAATTCCGAAGGAGGTAGAGACGAGAAAAAGTGTTTTATCTTGGGTTAGACTTTTGGAAGCCAGAGTTCAGGCTTTCAGGGTTTCTAAACTGACCACTAAGTAATCTTAAGCAAAGCCACTTGACCTCTGTTTTCTTTCAAGAAGAATGCTTCTGCAGTATTGTTCATAAAAAACAGGGGGTTTTGTGCAGAAAATGGGATATTTTATGCAGGATTGTGGTAGTTTTGACTTACAAGAGCTGAAGGGATAAAATAGTAAGGATGGTCTCAGTAATTAAAGGTCAGAGAGTGCTAAAGGCACACTTCCAAAAGTAGATCCTCTGTTTTAACTGGTTTAATTCAGTTACTTTCGTTAAAGAACAAAGCATCTAACGAACTGGCAGATCACAGATATTTGGAACAAACTTTGAGTTCAAGTTCTAACATATAAAACTTTTACTTAATGCCTCCATGAACCTTAGAAAAAAGAGGTATGGACAAAAGGCCCCAAATAACCCATGAAGGCAATTAATTTAACACTACCATGAGTTGTACACTATTTGCTTTACAGTATAATTACCAGCAAAGCATGAACTGGTAAGATTATACCAGGAATTAAAGCTAGTGTCAAGTGAACCAATCGGTCAGATTCTGTAACTTCAAATTACTTCTAGGATAAAGGTAGATAATTCCAGAGTAACATACTGCCCAAGCTGTATTTCTAATTAAAAGAAATAAATTGGCTAGACTATTATTTTCCCTTTGAAAAAAGCTTAGCTCTCACTGAAACTGTCTTTAAATCCATGTTTTCATTTATACTAGAAACTTCTAAAGTTCCTTTGTAAACATTAAGATGTATTTCTGTGCTTCACTCTAGGGTTCTGGGTACACTGCAATGATTCCAAGCTAAGCATGTGCACTATGGATGAAGTATGCAAGGCCCAAGCTTATATCTTGTTTTATACCCAGCGAGTTACTGAGAATGGACATTCTAAACTCTTGCCTCCAGAACTCCTGTCTGGTAGCCAACATCCCAGTGAAGAAGCTGATGCCTCTTCTAATGAAATCCTTAGCTGATCCAAAGACAGTGGGGCTTTCTTCTTGTGATTTGTATATATACTTTTCAAAGGGCTGACTTAATTTTGAGCTTCATTGTTTTTATTTTTACTTACTAATCAGTGCACACTATGTTTACATATTTTGTATCTAACTACAACAAATCTCTTTTTTACAGAGGAAGTTAGCGTAAGTATATGTGTATCAATGTCAGCAGGTAACTAAACGTTTTTCAAGTACTTGGGAGTTTTAAACTTTTAGTGTTTACCTCAGACTGGTGTTACCTCTTTTATATTTCGATGTCTTAATTGGCTCAGATCATGAATTTGTGCAATCTTCTACTGAAGAAGTTCAGGTGGCATCATTTTATACATTTCTTATTTATCTTTTATAGCTATTTTCTATACAAATTCTTATCAGACAGAATATTAGACTTTTTTCACTAATAGTCTTACCAAAAAAAAAAAAAGGCATTTCTTTCAGATTTGTATACTGAAGTCACCTTTGCCCTCTAAAGGGAGTTAAACTACTACAAAGTGAAATATCAAGGTACCACTTAAATACTCACTGATCACACTCATTAATATTCCTGAGGCTTTGTGTGTTACAGGGCTCAGAACAGACATTATTTTGGTTATTGGAACTTCCTTTTTTCAAAAATTTATTAAGTTTTAATAATTGTTCTTTATTTGGCATAGTCAAACTGTATACAAATGAAGATGACAGCTTTATAAATAGCATGTTTAAATGACTTCAGTACTATGGACATGAAAACAATGCTGGCCAAGATTTATAATGATTGTCTGGCAGTAAATAGGTTTGTCCAGATTCTAATAAAGCAGTCATAAAAAAACTGAATGTAGCAAACAGTATATTATGATATAATACAAGTACAGTTCAACTTGGATATGAGTTCATTTTATATATTTAACATTAGATCTCTTAAAGCTTTGTACTATATTGTATCTTGAAATTTTTAGTTTAAAGGGATAAAAATAAGTCGAGGAGAAAAAATTGCATAGGACACACAAGATATTGGCATCTGGGCAAAATATTCAGTATCTCATTTTTCTAAATAACTAAAGCCTGGATTAAGTTACTCTTGCTAGGATTATGTGAATACTAAGAGCCTCTTAGATATTCAAACACTGGGCCCTTTTTTAAAATTAAAAAAAATTACACTTGCATTTTATTAAAAATATAGTATGTAATACTCTTTGCTCTTCCCTAACAACCTTATTAGATCTCTTTAAAGTCCTACAGCTGCTAATTTAATTTTATTCAGAAAGATGAGAATCCATTAACCTCTATAGAAGAGCTATGTAATATCTTAGCTAAGTGTTAACCACTGGAAGATGATTTATCTTTTTTCTCAAGTGGGTTTTGCTTGCAGGTTGAAATCATTTCAGGCAGCTGATCGTGAAGTGCAATGAGAATTTATCACTGAACAAATCATTCATGCCAAAACTACAGCTCGAGTATTAAATGGCTAAGGTTTAAAATCATTCATCTATTAAATACCTATGCAAGTTGTTACCTCAACTGTTAACATTATTATACCTCATTAAAGATTTACTGTGGTCAAGATACCTGAGTCTAGCGTTTCTTAATGTCAAGGATTACTTTATACTTAAACTGCTACACCTTTTAGTACCTAATTTTAGTGGAACAGTTAAAAACAACTCTGGAAGCTATGTTGTTTACAATGGTATAGTTGCTTGTTTCAGTACTTACTTCAATGTAAATACATACGAGAAAGTAGTAAGTGACTTAGCCCTTTACTTTTTAAATCCTTAAAACTAAAACCTATGGGGAGGCTCTGTGTTTCTGAAGTCGAGGAAGGGGGTACATGGGAACTCTGTACTTTATGCTCAGTTTTGCTACAAACCTAAAACTGATCTAAAAAAATGAAGGCTATTAAAATAACAAAACTAAAACCTAGTCAATGAACAGAAACTTAGATTTCTTACAGTACATCTCCTTGTGGACTTATACATTCTGCTAAGTTGATCTAACAAAAAACAACGTGTTTTGGTTGTAAAATAATTTACTAAAGGCACTATTGTTAAACATCAAGCTAATAATTTGTTACCAATAAGGTACATCATTGTAAACATGACAAAATGATTTCAAGAGATACATGGCTAGTAGGTGAACAATACAATTTTTAAGTAACAGCTTTCCTATTTACAAGATCATATCCCTTGCCATTCCGGGGCATGCAGTGATGCCACTGCTCCCAACTTGGGAAGGGAGCTTCAAGCTTATAATTGGTTTGAGATCACTACTGCTGAAGAGGTTTTACAAAGCTACAAATTCTTGACTCAATTCGAAAGTTCTTGGGTTTAGAAATCAAGATACTTTATACCTCCCACCAAAGCACATCAGAAAGGTATGGATTCAAAGCCCCAAAAGAGCTAGCTGGAGGGCGCAAGCCCTGTAACATGTCCAGGCGTGAACTGGTGAGCTCTGCTACTTGCACATCATCAGAGGAAATGGAGAGATTATTCAAAGGTAGCTATTGAACATTAGCACCATAATAAACATGGCTCATATAGCTAAAAACTACACTGTTTATCCCACAAGATAACATTTATAGCTCTAATATGAAAGAGCAACTTTTTAATGTATAATAAATGATTTAGTACAGAAGTCAGGTTTCTTAGGAGAAAAATGTTAAACAAAATACAAACTAAACAGCATCCCAGAGGCAATCTTATTGTGCTAAAGCATATACAAATTAAGGCTTTACCCTGGTACATAACAATTTTGAAATTACGTGGGAACATTCCCAACGAATCATTTACACGAAATTCAAGCAATCTGCTCAAGAACTGTGGGGCTCAGTTCAAACAAGTATTAGGCATCTCACATTTAACTTCTGCACTTAGCTGCTATGAGCATCATTGTAACCTCACTTCCTGAAATACCGCCCATGTTGTTATGAATTCAAGCCAGTACAGGGACAGGGTGTTAAGAGAATTTGGTTCACTAATGAAAAAGCCTAAAAATTAACTAGAACAAGATCCAAACATGGGAAGTTCTCCTGTTTTTATTTGTGTGGTTTTAAGCGCCCTTTTCACTTACTAAGCTGAATACATTTCTCAATAAATAACTACCACTGGACAAAGGATCTAAAGGTTGAGATTTTAGTAAATCAAGGTTTTAAGTTGGTACAATGTTCCTACTAATATGTTTTAATTAGATCTTTCCAATGTCAGGAGAAAAATGAGACGAGGACTAATATGGTCCTAAAAAGAAAATAAAGGTAAAATATGCCTAAAGCTGTATATTAATTTATGAAGATTCTCCTCCCACTTTATGCATGTATAGATCTTGTTTTAGCCACTACGTCAGAAGAAAAGTTTCAGTGTGGAGGTCTACAATCCAGATAAAAGGCTCTACATTTTCCTACATTAAGCTAAACTATTTCCTGTACAGAATTATAACCACAGACATTGAAATATAGCTCTCAGATCTGAAAACGTCTTTATTTTTTAGAAAATGGATTCCAGGAAGGTTAAAAAGCAATACCAGAGGGTATAGGTGCAGAACTGGATGTAGTCATTCAAAGCATTCAATTAAGAATATGGCAATATAAATATCTGAAAAGCATCTCTTAGGTGTTTGAAACAAAATGTATTAGGTCATTCCTAATTAATTGGAGCTTTATAGCATTTCCTAGACAGAAGGAAAACAGTTAACAGTTCAAAGTCCTGAAAGCTTTTTCCTTGGTTAATTACATTAAATGGTTTGCCTTTGATCAAATTCCTTCCTTTTTAAACATGGATAAAAGTATTACATAGGTCCACTGTTAAAGACAACAGGTTGCAAATTAATTCTGGTATAATGTATTCCAACAAAGCTTAGAAAATAAAAGGTGTTGCGGTGGCTCTGGACTAAGTTTAATAGTCATCTCCTCTGCTGACAACTTCTTTACATGTTGGACGCAAAAGTATGGTATGTTCAAACTGCGCTGTATATGATCCTTTAATGTCACATAATGGTGGATATGGATCTACAATACCCAAGTCACACAGATTCTTCAGAGCCATCAAGTATTTACTTTCTCCCAAACGATCCAGCCATCTGCGGCAGAAGGCAAGGGTGCCAAAGTTTTCATTGATGACATTTAACAAGTGTTTTGTTCTTGGAAGCCTAAGACAAGAAAATCCAAGATTAATAGTTGGCTAAAAAGTTAGCAACTCATTTCCCTCATTAAGGAAAACTCAAACCAAAGCTATGACTTCACTTAGTAATTAAAGTTCAAAAAACTTTTTGCTGCCTCTTTCAACATTCAAAAACCAGAATGTATAACACCCAATTATAGATGGCAGATGAATAGGAGACCAGATGAAGGCTACCTTATATTTATGTGTCTATGCGTGTGTGTGTTAAATTCCAAGTACAGACTCATCAATAGTATGAAGGTGGGAATTTCCCTTTTGGGGGAAATTTCGGCAGTAAACTGAAAGACCTGAACAAAAAGTAGACACTTCAACCATCTCCAAAAAGTAAAAAAAAAAAAAGGTAAATAAAAATATAATATAGCAGAGGGAGGAACACTCCCAAATTCCTTCTACGAGGCCACCATCACCTTGATACCAAAACCAGACAAGGATGGCACAAAGAAAGAAAAATACAGGCCAATATCACTGATGAACAAAGATGCAAAAATCCTCAACAAAATACTAGCAAACAGAATCCAACAGCACATTAAAAGGATCATACACCATGATCAAGTGGGGTTTATTCCAGCAATGCAAGGATACTTCAATATACGCAAATCTATCAATGTGATAAACCATACCAACAAATTGAAGGAGAAAAACCATATGATCATCTCAATAGATGCAGAGAAAGCTTTTGACAAAATTCAACACCCATTTATGATAAAAACCCTGCAGAAAGTAGGCATAGAGGGAACTTTCCTCAACATAATAAAGGCCATATATGACAAGCCCACAGCCAACATCATCCTCAATGGTGAAAAACTGAAAGCATTTCCACTAAGATCAGGAACAAGACAAGGTTGCCCACTCTCACCACTATTATTCAACATAATTTTGGAAGTTTTAGCCACAGCAATCAGAGAAGAAAAGGAAATAAAAGGAATCCAAATCGGAAAAGAAGAAGTAAAGCTGTCACCCTTTGCAGATGACATGATACTATACATAGAGAATCCTAAAGATGCTACCAGAAAACTACTAGAGCTAATCAATGAATTTGGTAAAGTAGCAGGATACAAAATTAATGCACAGAAATCTCTGGCATTCCTATATACTAATGATGAAAAATTTGAAAGTGAAATCAAGAAAACACTCCCATTTACCATTGCAACAAAAAGAATAAAATATCTAGGAATAAACCTACCTAAGGAGACAAAAGACCTGTATGCAGAAAATTATAAGACACTGATGAAAGAAATTAAAGATGATACAAATAGATGGAGAGATATACCATGTTCGTGGATTGGAAGAATGAACATTGTGAAAATGACTCTACTACCCAAAGCAATCTATAGATTCAATGCAATCCCTATCAAACTACCACTGGAATTTTTCACAGAACTAGAACAAAAAATTTCACAATTTGTATGGAAACACAAAAGACCCCAAATAGCCAAAGCAATCTTGAGAACGAAAAACAGAGCTGGAGGAATCAGGCTCCCTGACTTCAGACTATACTACAAAGCTACAGTAATCAAGACAGTATGGTACTGGCACAAAAACAGAAATATAGATCAATGGAACAGTATAGAAAGCCCAGAGATAAACCCACGCACATATGGATACCTTATCTTTGATAAAGGTGGCAGGAATGTACAGTGGAGAAAGGACAGCCTCTTCAATAAGTGGTGCTGGGAAAACTGGACAGGTACATGTAAAAGTATGAGATTAGATCACTCCCTAACACCATACACAAAAATAAGTTCAAAATTGATTAAAGACCTAAATGTAAGGCCAGAAACTATCAAACTCTTAGAGGAAAACATAGGCAGAACACTATGACATAAATCACAGCAAGATCCTTTCTGACCCACCTCCTAGAGAAATGGAAATAAAAACAAAAATAAACAAATGGGACCTAATGAAACTTCAAAGCTTTTGCACAGCAAAGGAAACCATAAACAAGACCAAAAGACAACCCTCACAATGGGAGAAAATATTTGCACATGAAGCAACTGACAAAGGATTAATCTCCAAAATATATAAGCAGCACATGCAGCTCAATAACAAAAAGCAAACAACCCAATCCAAAAATGGGCAGAAGACCTAAATAGACATTTCTCCAAAGAAGATATACAGACTGCCAACAAACACATGAAAGAATGCTCAACATCATTAATCATTAGAGAAATGCAAATCAAAACTAGAATGAGATATCATCTCACACCAGTCAGAATGGCCATCATCAAAAAATCTAGAAACAATAAATGCTGGAGAGAGTGTGGAGAAAAGGGAACCCTCTTGCACTGCTGGTGGGAATGTGAATTGGTTCAACCACTATGGAGAACAGTATGGAGGTTCCTTAAAAAAGTACAAATAGAACTACCATACGACCCAGCAATCCCACTACTGGGCATATACCCTGAGAAAACCAAAATTCAAAAAGAGTCATGTACCAAAATGTTCATTGCAGCTCTATTTACAATAGCCCGGAGATGGAAACAACCTAAGTGCCCATCATCGGATGAATGGATAAAGAAGATGTGGCACATATATACAATGGAATATTATTCAGCCATAAAAAGAAACGAAATTGAGCTATTTGTAATGAGGTGGATAGACCTAGAGTCTGTCATACAGAGTGAAGTAAGTCAGAAAGAAAAAGACAAATACCGTATGCTAACACATATATATGGAATTTAAGAAAAAAAAAGTCATGAAGAACCTAGGGGTAAGACAGGAATAAAGACACAGACCTACTGGAGAACGGACTTGAGGATAAGGGGAGGGGGAAGGGTGAGCTGTGACAGGGCGAGAGAGAGGCATGGACATATACACACCAGCAAACGTAAGGTAGATAGCTAGTGGGAAGCAGCCGCATGGCACAGGGATATCGGCTCGGTGCTTTGTGACTGCCTGGAGAGGTGGGATACGGAGGGAGACGCAAGAGGGAAGAGATATGGGAACATATGTATATGTATAACTGATTCACTTTGTTATAAAGCAGAAACTAATACACTGTTGCAAAGCAATTATACCCCAATAAAGATGTTAAAAAAAAATAAAAATAAATAAAAAAATATAAAGTTTACCAATGGGAAAATACTAAGAACAAAAACCTAGGAATGCCAGCAAAATGATAATCTCTGAAATTATTACGCTTGTTGGAAACTGGATATGAAGTGAATACTTACATCATTCTCATCTCAGTTAAAATTTTTAACAGGACAATTTTTCTGCTGAATTATAGAAATCCACAGAACTTATTTTTAGGCCATAGAACTGTGCATTTATGAATGTGCCACTGTGGATGTCCGTCACACTTTTTAAAATGCTATTAACTGGGAAGAGAAACTCATCAGTCATATAAAAACTATAGTCTCTCACCTTATTGGCACGTGTCCAACATCAAAATTTTTCATGTAATGTGAACATTCCATATCATCATGAACCACGCCTTTTCCTGTGCTACCAAAGGTTTCAATGGCATATACTTCTCCTTCCTAAAAATATATATAAGGGTCAAGGGTAGAGAAGAAAAATTCAGAAACTCAGAACTAATTAAAATTCCCATCTCAACTTCAGGCTGAAGTAGTCCCATAGCTGGCAGTCCTTATCTACCTTTTCCTGCTTTATCTCCTTAGCACTTTTGGTCTTTGTGTCATCTATTAAAATGTTAAGTTTTACATGAGCAGGGAATTTTGTTTGCTACTACTGAATACATTCCAGTGCCTACTAAAGAGACGGGCACCTACGAGATGCTCAGTAAATATTCACGAAGTGTTGAATGAACCTTTGACATGCCTCACTTCCACAGCTGACTGAGCCCCAGTCTGACCAGACACAATCTGCACACTCACACAGCCCAATTCCTGTCGGGGTGAGAATGGATGGCAAGTTAATTTTGCTCAACATACTATATACTCAACTACTACTAGCTTCATAGTTTGGTAGGAAAAAAAAAGTCAAAATGCTTCACAAAAGAACAGTGTTAATGGCATACATACCTCCATTCTTGTTGCCTCTCCTCCTTTCACAATGGGCACGGTTTTCCCAGCATGTATTCTATATGGTCCAATTGAATGGCCATTTAGATTACGGATTGGTTTCACTGGCATAACAGGAAAAAAAAAAGTTATTCAGGGTCTCTAAAAGCACAAACAGGTATGGCTCTATTAAATAACCCCACATTAAGATAATTAAATACAAACTGGAAAACTACTGGGATACTGCAATGTTACTGATTAAAAACTAGAAGGAGTAGGGAAAATGATGGAAAAAGAATAAACTATGTGATGAGGACATGATGGGTGGGGGTCCATCTAGGGAGTTATTGTTAATAAAAATAGTCATAAAATATCATGTATATAAGCATTACAAACATGAAAAATATGTATTTTCATGGTTATGGACCAAAAGGTAATTTGAAAATGAGGATTCTGTGTCAAAATAATAGAAATAAAAAACCTTAAATTTTATTATTACATCAACATTTCAAATGTTAAAAAAGAAAATCTAAACAATCCCAAGGTCCTGGGATCACTGACAGAATAAACAAATTGTTGAATACATTCACACAATGGAACACTTACTCAACAATAAAAATGAAAAGCTACAGATACACTGACCTGAAATAAACCAAATGAGCAAAAGAAGGCACAATTATATACATACGGTGCAATTCCATACACACACACACACACACACACACACACACACAGAGTTCAAAATTAAGCATAATTAAACTAATGTTTAGGGATGCATAACAGATGGTAAAGACAAAGAAAAGGAAATGCCAATCCTTAGTACTGAAGATAGTGGCTTATTAGAAGAAGGCTTCTGTAATGTAACTGAGAAGGGGTATATAGAATAGGGGGGGCTTCTGTAATGCTGGCAGTATTCTATTTGTCAAGAGGTAAGGTTAGGGCTTCCCTGGTGGCGCAGTGGTTGAGAGTCCGCCTGCCGAGGCAGGGGACGTGGGTTCGTGCCCCGGCCCGGGAAGATCCCACATGCCGCGGAGCGGCTGGGCCCGTGAGCCATGGCCGCTGAGCCTGCGCGTCCGGAGCCCGTGCTCCACAACTGGAGAGGCCACAACAGTGAGACGCCCACGTACCGCAAAAAAAAAAAAAAAAAAAAAATCTAGCCTACATTTCAGCTATCCTGAAATAAATCCCCAGGTGTCTTCTTATCAGCTACCAGGGTAGATGACAACAATTCCCACCAGCTAGCTACCACAGAATTCCTACCATGAACAGGTCATTTCCCTTGTTTTTCCTCTTTATGTTCCCAATTCCCAAGAGATAAAGATGAAGCAGCTGATCTAAAGAAAGAACTCAACACTATCTTGCAAAATTATTTCTGCCAAGGTCACAGACATTTCAAAATAAGATGCATTTTTAGAGAACATACCTTGATATGTCTTCCCATCTATTTCAACTTCGTAGGATTCCATAACTTCTTGGATGGCCTCACCAACATCACATAGACGGACATCGATTCCAGCACACTAAAAACAGAATCATGTATACTCTGTTATTCAAAGTGCAGAATTTTACAGCAACTTAACTTCTTAATATCTTAAAATAAGGGACAAGCAGAAATGACTTCCTCTATAAAAGCCTTCCATACACTGTATTACAATAACCCACTTAAAACCCTAAGGGTGGTGGACCAGTCTTACATAACCCAAACAGGCTATAAAGTGCTCAAAATATGTTGAATGAAATGGCGCTTACAGTTCACATACCTTTATTCCAGTGTTAGTGGCATCTTTTACAGCTTTTAATAATGTATCATATTTGGGATTAAAAGTGACAGTAAAAGCACAGTCAATAATCCTACCTGCAAGAGAAAATTTGTCTTTAAGTTTACTTATCAGCTAGTCAAATGATCTACTTTATAGTATCTACTCTATTAATTAATCTTGCTAGTTAACAGCAACATAAAATGATGGGCTCAGGGGCTTTCCTGGTGGCGCAGTGGTTGAGAGTCCGCCTGCCGATGCAGGGGACACAGGTTCGTGCCCCAGTCCGGGAAGATCCCACATGCCGCGGAGCAGCTAGGCCCGTGAGCCATGGCCGCTGAGCCTGCGCATCCAGAGCCTGTGCTCCGTAACGGGAGAGGCCACAACAGTGAGAGGCCCGCGTACCACAAAAAAAAAAAGAAAAAAAAAAAAAAAGATGGGCTCAAATGAAGGCAGCACATCAAGTACCCAGACAGCAATCGTAATCAAAGGGGAAAAAAGTGTAAATAAGTTATACAAAGGTTTTGAAATGAAAAAATTAATTCCACGGTTGGTATATACTACTTCAAGACAGCAGCAATTCAATATTCACCCAGGCAGTTATAAAAAATATATAAACAGAAACAAATCAAAGTGAGAAAAGCCTGGGGAACTAAGGAACAGCACGGTGGGCAGAGAAAATGTATAGGTCCACAGGACACTAACCATCAGACTAGCTTCTCCAATTTAGTAAAACCTCAGGTAAGTATTTAAATCTAAGCTTTGCTTTCTCACCTGTTAAGTGAAAGTAAAAGGTACTTACCTAACAGGGTTTGGGAGAGAATATAGAAAAGTTAACCATTATATATAAAGGTTGGTAAACTCAAAGGTTCTAAGTAAATGCTTTTTGTTGTTATATGAATAAAAAATGTCTACAACAATGAACTGAATGAGATGTAAGATTCTATTTTTCATGCCTTGATACAATAGGTAATAAACCTCAATTACCCAACAGTTTTCACTGTACTCCACTAAGTAGGATGCTTCAAAGTAAATCTCAAAATCTACCTCAACATAGCTCTACTGAAAAGTGAGGCATCAAGAAGAAAACGTGAGAGTTCAGTATCTACAGCCCCACCCAACAGGGACAAGACTAGAGTTTTCAGGAGGAGGGTGGAGTGGGAATTATTTCTAACAACTCACCACTTATATGTGTTCCAAAGTCTATCTTACAGATGTCATCATACTGTAATACTGTTGTGTCACCAGCATTGGGAGTATAATGGGCAGCACAGTTATTCAGAGAACACCCAGTAGGAAATGCCAGGCCTGCATTTAATCCATTCTCTTTTATTAACTTCCGTGAACAGTCTTCCAACTTTTCACTTAAAAAAAAAAAGGAATTTGTTTACTTTTATGTTCCTACCCGTATATACCTTACAGTTCATCAACTCCAAAAAGTTTACTAAAACTCTTAAATTACTTTCTGGGAGTGATCTGAGTACTTTCTGCATGTGACTAAATAACAGTCCTTTGACGTTATGAACACAGTAGGTTCATCTCTAAAAAATAAAGAGAATTTAATTCCACTAGAAATCTGGAGAAACAGAAAAACACGATCCACTTTCAACCTGATTTACCAGGAAATAAGACTCTTGACTTAGACTAATTTAAATGCTGATTACGTTTTATTTTCTCAATGCTGCATGTTTTGAATATTCTCGGGATCAGAGTATTAAGTTGCCCTATAGCTTATTATTTCTCAAGGGGAAAGCTGGAGAAATAATTACTTTTATTGATTTCTTCATTGCATTATAAATGTTTTGTGTCCCAGAATTTTAATTTAATACGATTTACTGGATAGCAAAGTAACAGATTTCCAAACAGAAAATAAGAATCAGTAATGTGTACATTTGTACACATGAGAGTACATGAGTACAAAATAGGGTGAATGAAGTTGCAAATGTCCTCTTATGGTTTCCTCATTACATCGACACTACAAAAATTTAGAAGGTATTTCTAGAACCTTCACTTAAAGTTTTTTGGCAAAGCATTATATAATGAAAGCCATACATTACAATTGGAGAGTTAGCTCTAAACAATTTCTTTTATCATGTTCTTACAAAAACATATCCCTTTTACCAGATTTCTATCATTGTCATCCCAGGCTTGATCCAGCTCATGACATATTTTCTAACTTGTCGATGTGCTTCTGCAGCTTCTCGAAAATCGTTCCAAATCTCTTCACTAGCTTGATCTAATGCTTTCTTTTCTTCACTTGTAGTTCTCCAAGCAGCTGTTCGCCTTTATAGTATGCATAGTATAGCATTAGTCATTTAATAAACAGCAAAATAAGCATAACAGCTGAGAGATAAAAATACACTATTTTGGACAAAAAAATTACATACTCAGTTTCTTTTATTAAAAGTCGGCGAAGTTTCTGAAATACAAGTACCCACACAGGTACAACCAAACCTAATCAAGTTAAACCTTTTGTAAGACTCTTAGAAAAAAAACAATCCTCAAGTGAGATTTTATTCACAGTCAGAGGGACTAATAGCCTACACCACATAAAATAACACAAAAGTAGAGAACCAGAAAAATCAGAAGAGAGTCCTAGAAACAAAGCAGAGGGGAGGAAAAAAAGTCATCCTTCTCCTTGAGGTAATATAAATTTTAAGGATGCACCAAATATTAACATTTAACTTCACCAACAGGGCAAGTACTAATCCAAAGACTTGACCTGGCAACCTGCATATACCTTTCTCAAAACATAAAATATTATGTGCTTTCACAGGATTTTTCTAATTGTATATATATTAGAGGTAATCTTCCTTGAAGGAGATGGCTCATATTTTAAAACTGCCAAGGATAACAAAGATTTTTATATTCAGTATTTGCAAATGAGAAGATCTACTAAGTCCCTTTTTAAGCAGTACATTTCAAAAATAATAACTGCTTCAAGTGAAAATCTTTTTTGAAGTTATAGCTTTCACAGATTCTTAAGCAATACTGAATACAGAATTCACAAGTCAGTGATCACGGAAGTATAAATTACACTTAGTATAAAAGTGATGCCTTCAAGAAATAACTCTCATTTGCCTCAAAGACAGTGGTCAGCAAACTACAGCCTGCAGGCAAATCCAGCCTGGCACTTGTTTTGTAAATAAAATTTTTTTGCAACAGGACTTCCCTGGTGGCACAGTGGTTAAGAATCCACCTGCCAGGCTTCCCTGATGGCGCAGTGGTTAAGAATCCACCTGCCAATGCAGGGGACTCGGGCTCGAGCCCTGGTCCGGGAAGATCCCACATGCTGCAGAGCAACTTTAGCCTGTGCGCCACAACTACTGAGCCTGAGCTCTAGAGCCCACGAGCCACAACTACTGAAGCTCACGTGCCTACAGCCCGTGCTCTGCAACAGGAGAAGCCACCGCAATGAGAAGCCTGCACACTGCAAGGAAGAGTAACCCCTGCTCGCCACAACCAGAGAAAGCCCACATACAGCAACGAAGACCCAACACAGCCAAAAATAAATAAAATAAAATTAATTAATTAATTAAACAAAAAAAGAATCCGCCTGCCAATGCAGGGGACAGGGGTTCAATCCCTGGTCCAGGAAGATCCCACATGCCGTGCAGCAGCTAAGCCCGTGAGCCACATCTACTGAGCCCACGTGCCACAACTACTGAAGCCCGCACACCTAGAGCCCATGCTCCGCAACAAGAGAAGCCACCGCAATAAGAAGCCCGTGCACCGCAACAAAAACTAGCCCCCACTCGTTGCAACCAGATAAAGCCTGTGCGCAGCAACGAAAACCCAATGCAACCAAAAATAAATAAATAAACAAAAATAAAACTAAAATATAAAAAGTCAAAAACAATTTTTTTTGCAACATAGCTATGCTCATTCATTTATATACCATCTATACCTACTTTCATGCTACAACAGCAGAAGTGAATTAATATTCAAGACCTGAAATATTTACAATATGACCCTCTATAAAAAAGAGTTTACCCAACTGCTTTAAACTACAGCCCCCTAAGTTAATGCCCCAAAATGCTTTCAGAGTTTCTCTGTGTGTCAGCATCAAGTTCATCATTATTACTTCTTATTGCAGCAGCTACCTGTGCCAACATCTACTTCCTCTGATTTGCTACAAAGGCCCAAAGGAGCTGTCCTATGTGAAACTGAGGGTATTTAAGAGTCACAGAGGCTTCTATAGCTTATTTACTGTTTAGAAATATATTTTGGATCTATCTACTGCTGTTATTAGAAAACTGAAATATTATCAGTTTAAGGTCAATTTTAAACCCCTTACATACTTAAATGTGTTATCAATTACTTTTATAGGAATAGTAAAAACTAAGAGGCAACTTGTAATCAAAGTATTCAAACAAACACCCTCAGAGCAGAAAATAACAGGATAAGATCCTTTAAAAAGTATATTCCAGGGCTTCCCTGGTGGTGCAGTGGTTGAGAGTCCGCCTGCCGATGCAGGGGACACGGGTTCGTGCCCCGGTCCAGGAAGATCCCACATGCCGTGGAGCGGCTGGGCCCGTGAGCCATAGCCGCTGAGCCTGCGCGTCCGGAGCCTGTGCTCCGCAACGGGAGAGGCCACAACAGTGAGAGGCCCACATACAGAAAAAAAAAAAGAAAGAAAGAAAAAAAAAAAAAAGTATATTCTAAAGATGTGACTCAACCTTTTTCAGCTGCAGTACACTTATAGTTGCTCGCTCCATGCTCGGACAGACAAGCCATAATCTCCTGACCTCTAGTTGTAACTCTAGCCCTGTCTCTCCCAAAAGTCCAAAAATCTTTCCTGAAAACCAGGAATCCAAACATTCTAAGAATAAATCATCTTAGGCACAAGAGTACTAGCTTTATTCTCAGATCAACCTTTAAGCAAAATAAATCACAATTCTTCATCTTTTACATGGTCCATAATCCTGGCACATATACCTACAGCCACACTGACAGTAAAGTCTGAAAGCACCTTCTGCTTCAAAAGCCAAAGATTTCTGTGGAAAGTAAAAATACCAGCTAATATTTACTCTAGGGTAGTAAGATAAAAGACTATGTCCACAGGGAACTGATGGATATTATGCATGTAGGGATGTGAAAAGGGAATTGGTCATTATCAATTCCCATTTCTTCTCCTCAGTCTAAACCTTAAGATTCTTCAAATCGACTTCTTATAGGTTAAAACATAAATGTAGGGCTTCCCTGGTGGTGCAGTGGTTGGGAGTCCGCCTGCCAATGCAGGGTACACGGGTTCGTGCCCCGGTCCGGGAAGATCCCACATGCCGCGGAGTGGCTAGACCCATGAGCCATGGCTGCTGAGCCTGCGCGTCCAGAGCCTCTGCTCCGCAGCGGGAGAGGCCACAACAGTGAAAGGCCCGCGAACCCAAAAAAAAAAAAAAAAAACCATAAGTGTAATTAAATTTCAAATGCTATTTGACATTTTAGAATCAGAACATAATAAAGATCCCCAATACTAAAATCAATAGATCTCATGACTATCTTACACTCCTGAAGGTTGAATGGCTTTTTTTTTTTTGGCCTCAGGGTGGCATGTGGGATCTTAGTTCCCTGACCAGGGATCGAATCCACACCCCTTGCAGTGGAAGCAGGGAGTCTTAACCATTGGACTGCCAGGAAAGTCCCTGGCTAACTCTTAGAAGCAGTGGATTCTTCAAAAGATTATGGAATGTTCTGCATTGTTAGTAAAGAACTATCAATCAACTGAATTAAATAAATTATTTTGCTAAGTCTTGAGTTCAAGTTGAAAATCATTAGTGATATTCGAGAGCTTACTGTCAGGGTCTTTAATTATAATTACAGGCCCAAATGAAAGATTTTGAAGGAGTCTTCCCTTTACCTAAATTTGAATTTTTGACAGTCTATTTAACAAAAATTTATAAATAAGATGAAAAAAATCATTCTAAGTCATACCAATTATTCCAAAAGGCAGTTAAACTGAGAGTCAGGTGAGGCATGCTTTAAAAAAAAATTATGTCTGCAAAACAAAACTATCAAAACAACTGCTTGAAAAAGAATCTTTATAGGAAGTGTTTATAGAATATATAGGGACTTCCTTGGTGGTCCAGTGGTGAAGAATCCACCTTCCAACGCAAGGGACATGGGTTCGATCCCTGGTCAGGGAACTAAGATCCCACATGCTGTGGGGCAACTAAGCGCACACGCTATACTAGAGTGCCCACGCGCCGCAATGAAGAGCCTGCACGCCACAATGAAAGATCCCATGTGCCACAACTAAGACCCAATGCAGCCAAAAGTAAATAATTAAATATTTTAAAATAATAATAATATAGAGTATGTAAATTCTTTGCACCTCTTTGATATTTCTGAGTCTTTTTAATATTTCGTCTTTACTGGTGGATGTATTAAAAGCAGGAAAATATAAGTAAAATCAAAAGGTACAAAGGTATCTATTAATTTCTAATAGTCATAAATGTTTCTGAACTCATTGCACAGACAACTTAAAAGTGATTATAAGTGCATTCCTAAAGCACTATATGACACATTTACAAAAACCATTTAAAATGCATACCTATAAAAAAAATACATATCTTTAGCCCAGAAATAATTAAGAATGAGGCAGATATGACACCAATTCCTTCCTCTGGAAACTGGTATTTAAAGAGAAAAAAAAGGGAACTCCCTGGCGGTCCAGGGGTTAGGACTCTGGGCTCTCACTGCCAAAGGCCTGGGTCCAATCCCTGATTGGGGAACTAAGATCCCACAAGCCACGAAGCACGGCCCAAAAAAGAAAAAAAGAGAGAGAGAGAGAAAGCATGTTTAACTGCCTATAAGAAAAAATTATAGTTGATCCCCAGCTGGTAAAGGAAAATTCTTCTTATAGAATAATGTCAGCAAATAAATGTAGAAGGCATGACAGAATTAGAAATTCACCATTATTAAGTCCTCACAAAATAACTGATAAAGCAAGGATCATCAATGGATATTAAAATAATTAAGTGAAAGGTTGTTAAAAAAAGGATTTTCCAACAGTACCAAAGTATCCCACAGATTACCTGGAAACTGCAAAAAGAACAAAGTACCTTTAAAAAAGAAACAGCTGGCTGTCACCACATTAACCAAGTGATCAAATACAGTAAAATAGTAGACAGTAAACAGTGGTTTTAAATCACAGGCAGAATTAAGGAAATTTTTACTTTCTTCTTTTTGCTTATCTGTGTTTCCTAACTGTCCTATAATGAACATGTATTGCTTGTAAAATTAACAAGTATCTCAAAAAATTGCCTACTGAATTTAGAAATATATATCAAGAATTTCAAAATAATTCTTTGTTCTATTTCTAGAGATCTAGAAAGAAGGAAAAATCAGATTCAATTAACATACCAAGATGTTCATCACAGAAATTTTTCTAGTGGCAAAAAATTGAAAACAGTACTAATGTTCAAAAATAGGGTAATAGCTAATAAAGTTATGCTAGATACAGAACAGCATTATAGCTATTAAAATTGGTTTCAAAAAATTTTAATGACACAGGAAATGCACACAGAATGTTAAATTTTTTTAAAGAGCAACAACCATCCTAGTAAAAACTGATTAAAAAAATCATGGATTTCCACACGTAAGGAAGATGTTCCTAAGGAATGAGATATTTACATTCTCAAAAAAATTTCCCACAAATTACTAATTACAAGAGGAAAAACAATAACGATATAATAGAGAAACTGGTTAATACCTTATCCAAGTGAAAGAAATTGACATCATGTGCCTTAATATTTGACAACCCTGAAAAGGACACAATATCTACTTATCTAGTAACCCACCCCAAAATGCACAACCTACTCTCAAATACTTCAGAAAAACAGTATGTGTACAGATTCACCAATATAACATTTTTCCACATTTGCCTTCTATCTTGCTATCTCCCAAGGAGAAAATGGAGTGTTATTTGTATATTATACATAATATAAGTGTCATATTCCATTGAGATTAAGAACGATAAAGCAAATGTGACAAAATGTTAAAGATACTCTGAGAAAGGTATGCAGGAGTTCTGTGTACTAGTCTCACAGAATGGAATTACTTCTGTTAAGTATGAAATTACTTCAAAATAAAAAGTTAACATAATGTACTCAACCTGGGTGGCAGTTACACAGGTAAGTTCTATGTAATAATTCATGTAATTTTCAATCAAGGAAGGCAAGATACAAAACTATATTTAATACTTTACCAAATCCGTAAGAATATTGATTGTAATCTATTTGCAAGTAGTCAAAACTGATTATATGAATCTCAAAAAAATTGAGATTTATTAAAGAACAAACATAACAACAGTATCTTAATTTCTTTTGTACTTCTCCAGGACAGCACACAACATTGCTTTCAATATTTAAGAAAAGTATTATCCCAAGAGATATTATAATATATAATTAATATCTTCCTGTATTGTTTCAAAAATGGAACTTATTCCACCTATACAATGTTCAGTTTGCATTAGAAAATGATAGCAAAAAGGAAAACGTAGTTTCTAAGATTTACAAAATCTCAATTATTTTTTCTTGTATTAAACATTACTTCAAGTGTTCCACCATATTCATGTTGTTAAAAATATTAACAATGGGGCTTCCCTGGTGGCACAGTGGTTGAGAGTCCGCCTGCCGATGCAGGGGACACGGGTTCGTGCCCCGGTCCGGGAGGATCCCACATGCCGCGGCTGGGCCCGTGGGCCATGGCTGCTGGGCCTGCACGTCCGGAGCCTGTGCTCCACAACGGGAGAGGCCACAACAGTGAGAGGCCCACGTACGGCAAAAAAAAAAAAAAAAAAAAAAAAAAAGTTAAAAAAATATATATATTAACAATGTGTTAACAAGTATAGGAAATCTATGGCTTTCTTCCCCTTTAGCAATAAGAAAACAGAAATGGAAATGGGAATAAAAATACGTCGTTCACATCAGTAACAAAACAATAGAACACTTAAGAACAAACTTAACAAAAAAGGGACAGGACCTACATTTAAAAAAAAAAATCAGAATAAGGTGGAAAATATACGACGACAATGGAGAAGTCAATGTGATACAACTGTCAGTTTTCTGAAACATACATAAATATGATGTGACTCCAATAAGAAAGGCATTTTTCTGTGGATATGTGTATTAAAACTAAAAATATGACCAAAAGTATCTGAGAAAAATAAAAAAAGAACTGTTTGGTTGGGTTGTGTGGCAGAGAAGAAACAACTGATTTATCAAACTATCAAAATAAACAGTATTAGTATAGAAATAGACAAATAGATGAGTGGAACAGAATAAATAATACAGAAATTGGTTCCATTATATAAGGTAACAGAGTTCCATTATATAAGAATAGTATATGGCAAAAGTGGTCATTCAATTTAATAGAATGAACTACTTAAGAAACAATTCTAGCACAACTAGCTATCCATTTGAAAGAAAGTAAAATTAGCACCCCCAACCTTAGACAAAAAATTCTAGACCAATTAAAGATGTAATAAAACAAAAAATAAGAGTTTAAGAAAACAGAAGAGACTGCTAGGAGCCCAGAAGTACAAAATATGAATATATACTGTTATATAAAATCTTTAAATGTCCATCAACAGAAAAATGGATAAAGAATATGTGGTACATATATACAACGGAACATTACTCAGCCATAGAAAGGAACGAAATTCGCTCATTTGTAGAGACATGAATGGACCTAGAGACTGTCATACAGAGTGAAGTAAGTCAGAAAAACAAATATTGTATATTAACACATATATGTGGAATCTAGAAAAATGGTACAGATGAACCAGTTTGCAGGGCCGAAACAGAGACACAGATGTAGAGAACAAATGTATGGACACCAAGGAGGGAAAGTGGCGGGTGGGGGTGGGATGAATTGGGATATTGGGATTGACATGTATACACTAATATGTATAAACAGATAACTAATAAGAACCTGCTATATATAGCACAGGGAACTCCACTTCGCTGTACAGCAGAAACTAACACAACATTGTAAAACAACTATACCCCAATAAAAAATAAAATAAAAGTATAATCTTTAAACTTCTGCAAGAGCAAAAGAATAAAGCCAATAATCAAAAGATGCTCAAAAATCACTAGCAATCTGGGAATCATAAAGTATTAATATATTCTTTGATTCAGCAATCCCACTCCTGGAGAACTATCACATAATAAAACTGCCAGCACATAAGGAGATATATATGTGTATTCCCAGACACATATATGTATTTATACATATATATGTATATACTTAAGAGAGACCTTTATTGCAAATGCTTTATAACAGCAAAAAAAACAACTGGAGGCAAAGTGAATGCTCATCAATTACAAAATGGTGGAATAAAGTACGGTATATTCATGCCACAGATTATGAAGCCATTCAAAAGAATAACAGAGCTATTCTGATTAACTTAGAGGGACTTCCAAGATGCAGCCCTGATGAGAAAGGCATGGAGGAGGAAAGTGCGCCTACGATTCTGTTTTTGTAAACAAATAATGACCAAAACACTCTCCTTACACAAACAGAGATAGATGTACACATACATGAGCATAAAACATATGGAAGGCTACCTGCTAGGTGGTTACATGGGTCGGGAAGGAAGAGGAAACAAGGAAAAAAAAAAAAAAGATTATATTAAAAAATAAGTGTCATCACATCATATGTACTATGAAAATTTATGTAATTAATATAAAACTGCATGTTTGTAACACTTTAAAAATAAATGTTTTAAGACAGGGATAGTGACTGATGTATTCAAATTCAAACAAAAGATGCCCATGCCATAAAATATAACATCATGTTCCTTTCTAAGTTTAAAGAAAAACAACGATGTCTTTACAGGTCAAAGAAATAGTGCTACAGTAGAAGCTTTCTTAACCAACTATTGCAACCACTGGATTAACCAATGCTCCTGATCCCTCTGTAAACCATACAGACCAATGCCCACTGTAGTCTGAATACTAGTGGCTAGGTTCCTGTTTTGAATAATAATAATAATAGCAGCTAACACTTACCTAATGCTTACTATGTGTCTATCACTCTTCTAAATGCTTTACATATATTATTCCTCACAACAACCCTATGAAGAGCTCATTTTATGGATGAGGAAATGAAAGCACAGACATGATAAATTACTTGCCCAAGTCACAAAGCTAATAAGTGTTAGAACTGGGATTCAAATGCGGAGAGTTAGGTCCCAGCTTCCAGGCTCTTAACTAGTCTACATAATGCCACTTTAAGTGTCTGCTAACCAAATAAAATGCATTCTTTCAGAACACTTCCAAGAATCAGGTTATCTGTGCCCAAACCTGTGTAAGTCATCTGTACTTGTTATTGTAATTATGTAGTTTAATTATACATTACATAAAAAGAATTGTTTCTATGAAAACTAAATTGACTACTCAGAGGAGTTTCAATAAAGGCAAGTCGTCAAAAAATACTTCTGTCAAATGGAACTGTAAATGATTTCAGGAAAAAAAACAATGTAGGTATAGGCATCAGCCGCAGATTACTT
Organism: Orcinus orca; assembly: GCF_937001465.1. NCBI lineage: Eukaryota > Metazoa > Chordata > Mammalia > Artiodactyla > Delphinidae > Orcinus > Orcinus orca. The sequence continues at coordinate 77,702,768 of NC_064569.1, read as the reverse complement.
AGTTCTTACTGTTCACAGAAACTCAAAATGGAACAGACCAGACAATGCATTATGGATTCAGCCCATGGAAAAAAAAAAAAGTGGAGTTCAATGCAATCCATGCTCAAAGATCAAGAATGATGAAAAACAAATGTTTGTTTTAAGTTAACTTTTATCAATAAAGATTAACCAACTACTGGTCCCAATCATTTTGGATAAGAGGGCTTCTACTGTATCTTCTCTGCAACAAATTCATAAGCTTTTTTATTAAGGTAGTGGAGCAAAGTCCTAAGAAAAATCAAATCTGCTTTATTGCTAAACTACAACTTTCAAAAGTCAAACTGGAAGTTATTTTATGATCCTTACCCATCTTGTGTGGGTGGGTACTCGCATTCTTGTCCTTTGGGAAATACACCATTAGGATACAGGTCACATATTGGAACTGAGGGAGGGTCTGTTTGAACTTTTGCTGTGAGATACAAATAAAGCATTAACTTCTGTAGTTAAAAACAAAATTAAGCAGTTAGCATTAGTTTTTCTCAGTTCCTAATTGTTATTATATGTCCTGACTTTAAGGAACCTCCCTGGTATCAATTTACAGTTCAAAACAGAAGATACTTCACCACAATAGCCACCTCCTGATTTATAATTAATTACTTGGGAATAAAAATATTCAACTCCTCAGAACTCCATTATGTATTTAAACAGTATATGCCTTGGCACAAAGAACACTTCTAATGTTTTTGTCTTCATTTACTATACTGGAAATGGAATAGCATACAGAGGCTGGCTTTCGCAAATAAAAATCAAAGAAGCAACAAGAAAATAAAAAAGAAATCCTATAGCGATAAAGTAAAAATATAAAGCTATTATGTTTAATAAAATAGGTAAAAAACTTATTCCAAGGGTATATTATGTATAAAAGTTAGTATACATAGTATGTATATTATGTATACATACATACTTAGTATGTTAGTATGTATACATACCCCAGGGCTAAAAGACTTTAGGTAGCCATATACAAATTTCCAGATACTTGAAAAAAGTTACAGTACTTAGCATATGTTTTTTTTTTTTTTAGCATATGTTTTAAGGACACATTATTTCCCAAACTACATTCTAAGACACCAGTGTTCCAAAATGCTTTTTAAAAATATTTAGAGATGTGTCTTCTAAAAATCCGTTTAAATGCGTAAGAACTAGTTCTTATATAGTTCTTATTCTACAAAGAACTTTCTTTTAGCAACAAGTGCTGTATCCAAGGAATGTCAGGAGGTTACATAAGACTTAATTTATGCAATAATATATGACTTTCAATGTATACCTGCAGCATGTAACAACTACTGAGTTGAAGTGTGTGGTTTTCTTTTGATTTTAACCAGTCTTATGGGTTTTTATCTGAAATTTTAACACATATTTTAGATTTTTTTGTTCTGCAATGGGAAATAAAAGGATGCATATAAGGAAAAATTTGACAATTTACTGAGCCAAATCATTTATCTACAGAACCATTTTTTGGTTCCCTCTTTTAATCTGAATATTCAATATTTCACAAACACCCACCGTTTTCCTCTTTCTTATGTAATGCTTAGAAGTGTTCTACGGACAAATAAACTTGGGGAATGCTGTTTTAGGTTCCTCCGAAGAGGGAACGTTTAGAATTTGAAATCAAAAATGACCTTAGAGGTCATCTAATTTAGTTTCACACTCAAATCCAGGAATCCTCTAACACCCCTGACGGATGGCACTAAGTGCCTTACAGCGGAGGCAATCACTATTCCCAAGCTAAAATACATTCACTTGGGGAGAACTGTAACTGTTAGAAAGCTCTTCCAACACTAATTCCCTGTTACTTTCATCTGTTAGTTCTACTTAACTCTTTGCAGTTAAAAAAAATTTACTTTTCATTTCTACTGCTTCCTTCCTCTCTATGATGAGAAACCACTTTAAGGGATGCGGTTCTTAACACTTTCACTCATATTCATCAACCTTGTCAGTGATCCTTTTAAGTTGGTACTAGAATTGACTTCTATTAATAGTTCAAATAAGGTACAATTAGTATAATACACTGTTGATTCTAAAAATCCTACTGCTACTGAAAGGTTAAGATTCCTAGCTTTTTGGTTCTCACTGTATAAGCACTCAAAATCCTTAGGATTCTATCACCTTATACTAACTTTATATATGCTTATTTAAATTTCAGCTTGTTAATATTAGCCTATTGTCTCAGTTTTCTTTTGAAATCTTGATTTCTGTCAACCAAAGTATTATCATCCTCAGCTTTATATTTCATCTACAAATCTAATAAAGATGCCTTTTATATTGTCCACAAATTATTAAGACAAAATAGTTAAAGGACTCAAGAAGTTCATTAGAGAAAAAATAAAGAATTTGTCATTGAAATAAGTTGAAGCCTAGCCTTTACCACTTATTAGCTGTGACTTGGACAAATGCCTAAATGTGCCAAGCCTCAGTTTCCTCATCTACAAAATGAGGAACTAGATGAAATCTTGGATAACCTTTGAAACTTATAACGTACTATGTCCAAGTTATTATCTAAAACTATGAATAATTATAAATATCTGTATTGCAGTTATTGTTAACTATCACTTACAATTCTCTCACTTTATAGATGAGGAAAATGAGGGCAGTAAACTGCCCCTGATTACAGTATTTGGTTTATTTCATAAGTGATTTATGACAGCCTACACAAATAAGAGACATTCAAAGCAAATCAGAGAGCAAAAATCAAAACACAGAAAGAACCTAAAATAGAACCTGAAATAAGGCCAATACAAAACCAGATTTGGCTCTAAATCCTCTAGTAGCCAATATCCAAAAAAAAGGCTAGGTTATTTGCATAGTTCATGGTGCTTCTGCAATAAAACACATTAACTACTCAGGAAAAGCACAATTATTCTTGATACTAAGACCAGAAAAAAAAGGGTCTCTCAAGACTGCTCATAAAGAAATATAATGAACAGTAAGTTCAACAACATCCTCAGAGGAGGCACAACAAAGGCTGATGGCATCATAATAAAACATCTGTCAGTGGAAGAATTCTACCAAGGGCAAATACAAAGCAGCCTCTTAATGCTCCTCCCTGCTTATCTACCTTCATTAGGAAGCAATTTTAGAGTATTTGGAGAAACAGATCTTTCTCAAGCCAATCTCAGGTAATACGTCTCACAAGCACACTATGAACAATTTTTGAATGGAAGGAACATGACATCATAATACCTGGAGATTCCTGGAATGCAAGTAATCTGTGCTCATTAAATACAGATTATGCTAGGGGCAGAACTGACATCCTGAGTAGAAGGATCTAACCAGGATAGATGCCTGACCAGAAAGAAGGCTATTCCATCTCCACCTAGAGACATATCAGGGGAATGGCTGGCAGAGCCAATAGCTTTCTTAAAAAATAATTTAAGTATTTCAACCCAGAGATAAAAATGAAAGTCAAACCCTCAATATTCTCATTCATAAAATTTCAGCCTAAAGATTTTAAAGGAAGGTTTAGCCAGACACTCAATGGACCCCAATAACCAAAGGGCATCCAAGATTAGAACTTGTTCTGATTCTCAACCCAAACTTTATTCCCCTTAGTCTATATACAGTCTCCGTAGTCTATGCTATACAGTCTCCCCTTAGTCTCCCTAAGAGCTTCAGGTCTATGAAGATGTTTGGTTATATCGTTTATAGAAATAAAATACAAGTAGGATCATATATTAAGTGAATCTGAAATACTACAATACATGTTATTAATAAAAATTCACCATACACACAAATTTTAAATAATGGGACTCCTCATTAAATATTCGCCAAGAATCTCGTAATATCAAAACTGGCAGGTGAACTGCAAACTATGTTTATCCTATTACCACTTGGTGGCATTACTTTAGTCATCACTGACAAAACTATTTGAATTATTCAAATTTTAAATTATAAAGTTTTTAGGAACTCATCCCTAACATGCAGTAAAATACAACAAATTTATTATTAACATCCCCTGGCTGAATACAGCTAAAGAAAATAACAAGACTGTTAAACCAAAGTACTTGCCAAATAGCTGTGAGTTTCACTAAATTCTACCTCCATTAAGCCTATATTTATTTCCCTAACATATACCAGGATCTTAAGCAACTTCAAATCTACTCTTCAAACCTGCTGGTTAATAAACCACTTCTAATTTGGCAAGTAGGATTAACTAAAGACACTAACGTCCTCTCTTCTTCTTCTTCTTTTTCTTCTTCTTTCCAGTTGCTGCATCTCCATCACCATCTCCATCTAAGAAAAGACATGTCAAGTTCACTTAAGCCTTATAAGCAGAGGGACGAAACAAGCACAAGCAGACAAGTACACAAACACACAGTGCATCTTAAATAGCATACGACAAAGCTGACCCAATACTCTTAGAATTTTGTATACTGTTAGCTTTAAGTATCAGAATTTGACTTGTGCAATCAAAAGCACTAGTAAACTTTACTTTGACTTACTCTACTAAAAGAATTGAGATATTTTTAAGAATAAAACATGTATTAAATAACATCTTTTTTTTAAAGCAAAGAAAAATAACTAGTGTTACTGAAATACCTGTAATAATGATTATATGACTTCATCTGAAATAATAATAGTTTATATATGCTTTGCAGTTAAACACCTGTATTTCATGACCTCATGTGATCCTAAAGCAACCCTATGAGGTAAAAGGAATGTTTAAGGACATGCCCAAGATAATCCTAACAGATAAATAGCAAAATTGAACCAAGAATATCACCTGATTCCTAATCCAGTGAGAGGTAAATGGGGTCTCATATTTTAAAATATCTTTTCCTGGGACTTCCCTGGTGGTCCAGTGGTAAAGAATCCGCCTTCCAGTGCAGGGGACGCAGGTTCGATCCCTGGTTGGGGAACTAAGATCCCACATGCCGCGGGGCAACTAAACCCGTGCGCCACAACTAGAGAGAAGCCCACACGCCCACACGCTGCAACGAAGGGCCCATGCGCCACAATGAAAGATCCTGCATCCCTCAAAGAAAGAAGATCCCGTGTGCCGCAACTAAGACCAGTCGCAGCCAATATAAATAAATAAATAAAATATCTTTTCCTGCATAGTTGTTATTAGAGAAAAAGAGTTCTCCTTCTTTCTGGATCAAATTGTATACAAAAAAATTTCTACTTCTCCTAGGTTCATAGTTTTCAGATTTTCAAAAGAACTTGATGACCAAAAATAAGAACTATTTTAAAAAAACAGCTGGCAAAAGAATATACAAAATAGCCATGATCTGCCTGTCAGTTTTCATAACAACTCTGCTTGAAGCTTAATGACCATACACTTAAACTTTGAGAAAAAATAAAGAATACGATTATGACCAAGATTAAACAGTGAGTTAAAATATTTTAAATAAAGGTATCAAAAATAGACATAAGTGTCTGAATTTCTAAAAATGTTGCTCAATAAATTTCAACAATCATTTCTGAAGTATGCTAATCTACCCACAAATAACTAAAATAACTAAGAGCAAATAACTAGGATATTCACTAAGCTTATTTTGGTAATCATTTTATGATGTATCTAAGTCAAATCATTATGCTGTATACGTTAAACTCACACAGAACTGTATACCAGTTATATCTCAATAAAACCGGAAGGAAACGAATGAATAAACAAACGAAAGACGGGAAAAAAACTGCTCAAAAGCTCCCTCAATGAATCGTCTTATAATGAGGCCAGTTTGCACTGTTCACTTCACTTGGTCCTGCCCCAAAATGGTCTCTTTTGTTTGGTTTTAAGTCCCATTCCCTCCAATGAGCTTTCCATCAGCATTCAGCCCACAATTCCACCTCCAAATTTCAATAAATTTTATTGCAGATACCAGTATATCTTTCCAACTCTATATTTTGTCTCTCCACAATAATGTTTTCCTTTAGAAAAAAGATATTGAAATATTAGCTTTCCATCCTCTCAAAGACTTCTCACAACAGTTTATTTTATTTTTTTTGCGGTACGCAGGCCTCTCACTGTTGTGGCCTCTCCCGTTACGGAGCACAGGCTCCAGATGCACAGGCTCAGCGGCCATGGCTCACTGGCCCAGCCGCTCTGCGGCATGTGGGATCTTCCCGGATTGGGGCACAAACCCGTGTCCCCTGCATCGGCAGGTGGACTCTCAACCACCGCACCACCAGGGAAGCCCACAACAGTTTAATAGTACTGGTTGATCCTGATTATCAAAATGAATTAGGAAAACAATGAACCCAAACTGGAGAAAACTAAATTCCTAAATATTTGATATTCCTAAAATCTTCTTTAGTACACTGAAGATTCCCATTCTGACAAGCAAAATTTCCTCCTTCAATGTCAAGAGATTCATATAACTTTGCAGAGGTGTAATGAAACAAGGCAGGCACTGTCTTCAAATTAGCACTGTGATTGATATTCTACACACAGTGGGTCAACAGCAACCTATTATATTACCTTGAATTTACAAATACCTTTCTTGTTAAGAGTTCAAAATATGTTTATAATCTGAAGCATAAACCAAGGCAGAATGGACAAGAGATTTGCTTAAGGAAAAGGACAAGCTAACTATTCCCTTGAATCTGAAACCAAGCAGGACCCTGTAGGGCCTTCTCAGGGACAGACCCCAAATCTCCCACCTCTTTTGTAAAAAAGCTTTAGACTCTTAGGCTTTCCCTGAGTTCCAAAGAGCAAATTTAATCAGAGACATGAGAAAAATGCAAAAACAAAGGAAAACAATCAAACAAAACTAAATAATAATAGTTTGTCCATTAAAAACAAAGGACCTTTGGTTTTTCCTCAAGGGCTACAGATAATATCTTGAACCATATCCTTGAGTTGGTTTGCAGATACTAACCCCCCCAAACTAGGTGGAAAAAGTTAGCTGTATGCTGACCACCAGCACACAGACTCCAGATCAGTTGAAACCAGAAAACTATAACTGAGATTCCCAAAAAGTCACCCTGTTACTGCACAGCCAACCAATCAGAAGAATGTCCACAAGCTGATCAGGCACCTGGCAACCCTCACCTCTAATGTTGCCTTTAAAAACCCTTCTCTAAAAGCCTTCAGGTCTCTTGGGCATGAGCTGCCTATTCTCCTTGCTTGGCATTTTGCAATAAACGCTGTACTTTCCTTTGCCGCAACCTGGTGTCCGGGTTTGGTAACAATTCTTGGCATTTTTTTCCACTAAATTTGACTGTAAGCTCCTTGAAGGCAGAGAATTTATCCTTCTAAAGGAAAAACAACTGCTCTGCATTATCCTAACATGATAAAGTACAGCACGTATTTGTTGCTAAGGACTGGAAGGCATAAGCCCAAGCTGGCAGTTCTTGAGGCAGAACAGTAGATCATAGCAATAGATAATTAAGAATGGGGAAGCCCTATCTCCTCTTCTGCCAAAAGAGGCTGTAGAATAAAAATAGTTCTAACTAATCACTCCCTCCACTGTCTTACTGATAGCATCAATTCCTACAATTCCAAAAGTTGTTGTCTTTAAAGAAATCTTTGGCAAAAGCTCCAAAATACCACAAGGATCTGGGGTCAGGAAATTCATAATAGATTTGATAAGCACTCCAACATGCTCCTTTGACAAAAAGGGAAGTACCTTTGATAGAGTAAAAGGAATAGACTTGGAATCAGGTGCTAGGTTTGAAACTCTGGCTCTGTTATTCTACACAAACTAGCTGTGTCACATTGGGCAAATCATATAACTATCATTTCCTGTTTGCTTGGTTTTTGTGAGGGTAAAATGAGAATGGATGAAAGTATCCTAAGATAGTGCCTAGTACATATTAGCTGTTCAATAAAAGTTAGTTAAATAAACAGGCATTCAATTTTATCTTATTAATACCCACTACTCGGCCTTTTGTTAAGTATATTTTTAAAGTTGAGATCTGTGTTATTTGAGCATTCAACATATCCAACTTTTAAAAGAGTTGCTAATAACTAAATACATTTTCCTTTTCATCTGTGACATTGAGGCTTTAACATCAGTTAAGTAAAACATCAGAGAATATTGGACTATAAGGACAAATAAGCAACTTTGGTTAAAGAATGTCATATTTTCTTGCTTTCCTAACCACAAAAATCAAATTAACCATTTACCTTCATCGTCATCAACTCTTTCTTTCTCTTCCAATGCTTGTCTTTCCAACTGTC